>NC_086098.1:186900603-187525603 GCF_963921235.1 Mobula hypostoma
CTGTCTTACCTGTCTGGGTCCAGATCAAACCCTTGTCATCAAATCCCCTCCTATGCCAGCTGCTAATATGGATCTGACTGGTGTTCCAGCTGAATATGCTGAACTTCTTGTGATCTTCAGCATGAAGAAGGCCAGCTCTCTGCCTCCATATCTATTGGCCATACAACTGCGCCATTGATCTCTTATCTAGTACTAGCCTCCCCAGGGGCGCCTCTTTTCCCTCTCTCATCCTGAAATGATGGCCATAGGAGAACACATCAAGGAAGCATTGGCCTTAGGATTTATCTGTCCATCAATTTCGTCAGCAGGAGTGGACTTCTTTTTTGTGAGCAAGCTCTGTCCTCGCATTGATTACCTGCCCCTCAACAATAAATGGTGAAGAACCACTACCCTCCTCCCCTGCTTCCAGTGCTTATAACCTGGTATGTATCTGAGAAGGGGATAAGTGGAAGACAGTATTCAGTACCTTCACCGTCCACTATAAGTACTTTGTGATGCCATTTGGTCTGATCAAAGCCCAGTTGTTTTTCAGGTCCTGGTCAACAAAGTGCCCTGGGACATGTTTGTTTTTGTGCATTTGGATAGCTTTCTTATCTATTCCTGCTCTTGCCAGGAACATGTCCAACATGCCTAGAGGGTTGTCCTACAACTTCTCGAAAACAATCTTTATGCCAAGCCAGAGAAATATGAGGTCCATAAAGAGCGGGTGTCGGTCTTGAACTATATCCTTACCCTTTCTGGTGTTCAAGTGGACCCATGGATAGTTCAGGCAGTCACAGTGAGGCCCAGACCAGCTACAGTCAACCAGGTGAGGCAAACTTCTATTGCCACTTCATCAGAAACTTCAGTTCCATTGTAGCCCCCATAAATGCACTCACAAAAAAGACCTCTACAGGATTCCTATGGACAAGTGAAGCAGACCAAGCAATCTCGAACTAAAGCAACACCTCATCCCAGTACTGCAACACCCAGACCCATCTCGTCCATTCATCATCAAGGTGGATACATCAGATATCGGCATTGGAGCTGTACTCTTCCAGTGTTCTTCTGTAAATAATCGGCTGCATCCCTGTGCTTTTCTTTCCCACTGCTTGACTCCTGCAGAATGTTACGTTGATGTTGGGAACTGAGAACTTTTTGTTGTCAAGGAGGACCTCAAGGCATAGTGACACTGGCTGAAGAGGGAAGAGCAGCCCTTTCTGGTATGGACAGATCACAAGAACCCTTCCTACGTCTGTGACTTGGTGTCTAACCGAGGATCACAGTTCGCATTCTGTTTTTGAAAGGCCTTCTGTTCTCTTTTGGAAGTCACAGCCAGGTTTCCATCCCCAATCTAACGGCCAGACTAAGTGAGTGAATCAGGAGCTGGAGACAGCCCTGTGCTGCCTTGTCTCTTTCAACCCCATGACCTGGAGTTCCCAACTAGTTTGGGTGGAGATTGCCCACAATAATTCCAGTCGTCCTCCACTGGTATGTCCTCCTTTGAATGCCAAAAGGGATTCCAGCCACCACTCTTCCCTAACCAAAAGATTGACATGGGAGTTCCTGCTGCTGAACAGTTGGTCCAACGTTACAAGTGCATGTGGCGATGGGCCAGGGCTTCTCTGCTCACATTTAGAAACAAGATGTCAAGTGGGCCGATCAGCTCTGCCAACAAGTGAGGTGTCTCAAGCCAGGGGAGAAAGTCTGGCTGACATCTAAGGATCTTCCTTTGTGACTAAAGAGCTGCAAATTCACTCCACATTATATGGGACCATTCATTGTGGAGAAGGCTATCAACAAAACCTCCTATAGACTGTGCCTACCAACATTAATGTAGATTTCCCTAGTGTTTCCCAACCCAAGCGGATGGCTTCCTCCACAGTTGCTCCAGACGCCCCCTCCCCCGCCTGTCCACTTGATGGCTAGGTCCCTGGTCTATTCTGTGTGATGCCTCTGTGTATCTCGCTGGGTGCGGAGCAGAGTCCCGTATCTTGTGGATTGGAAGGGGTATGGCCCTGACGAACATTCTTGGTTTCTAGCTTGAAAATCCAGGTAAGTCTGTCATCCAGAACTTCCAGTGGGCACAGGTCTCTGGCACCACAAGAGCTGCTCCTCGGGAGAGGGGTACTGTCATAACCATGAATTCTGCAATGGAGTCTGGGCATCCTCGCAGGCAGGCAGCTGAACGTCATTGGCAATCCTGCTCACATGTACATAGCAGCTAATTAGGGTTTCATTGTGGTTGTATTTAACTCCCTTCCTTTCTTTTCAGTTTTGTCGAGTCTTAACTGAAGCATAGTGAAGCAATGCTCCCTTCTTTCTTAGTCCACATTCCAGTGATTAATGGTGCAAAGGAATGGTATTAGTTTAAAATTAAGTTATTGCTTCTGAGCCGTAGTGATGGTGTAAGATTTTAGTTTGAGAGTTAGTGGCCCTGTTGGCCTAGCATTTGTTATTTTTCCTCTTGTTCTGTCCAGTTCTCATTAAAACTCAGTGAACTGTGTGTCTCCCTCCGTGCTTGGACCATCACTGAACTGTCAGGAAAGCTGTACGTAGAGAGGTATGGCTTGGCCCTCAGTTGTTTAATATTGAGGACATTGTGATTATACAATAGGCTATAGATAGATTGACTAATTGGATGAAAAGCTGGAAACTGGAGATTAATGTAGGTAAATGTGAGACGAAACACTTTAACCAGAGGATCAAAAGGTAGATTAATATCAAAGTGGAGAGAGACTGAAAATGACCGAAGTTTGGAGAGATTCAAGTGCTCTAGTGCATGATTCACAAAAAATGAACAAGCAGAGCCCTTCAGGTAGTTAAGAAAGCAAGTAACATGTTAGCCTTTAATATGAATGGGCTGGAATTTAAGAATAAGGAAATTTGTTCTAGTTGTTAAGGATATACCAGGAATACAGTGTATAGTTTTTGCCCCTTTCTTTAAAAAAAAGATATAATGATATTAGAGGTAGTCCAAAGGATGTTCACCAGGCTAATTCTTGGAATGAGAGTTTTGATCTCTCAATAGACTGGCTAGAACCAGTTTATGCCTAGATTCTTTCAAATTTAGAAGAATGATGGGTGACTTTATTCAAACATAGAAGAATCTAAGAGTGGGGAGGGGGAGATGTGGTTGACAGGATAGGTGATGTAATGACTTCACTCATGGTTTGGCTTCAGACTAGGGCACATAGCAATAAACTAAAGGACAGTCATGTAAAACAATGAATTAAAGAGAGTTCCACTCAGAGAATGGTGAATATCTGGAATTCACTGCAATTGAGGGTAGTAGAGAATCTTCCTCTGAAGGACGAAGAATCAGATGTATTTAACGTGAAGATGGGTAAATATTTGCAAGATTAAGGAGCTGAGGATTCTAAGGAAACGGTGTAGAAGTGGAGTTGAGGCCCAATCATACTGAAGGCCCTCGTAGCCCACTACCTTTCCTATCTCCTTGAGCTCTTGTGTCCAACAAGGATGTCAACCACAAGATAGGATGTTGTAAATTATTTGTGAAAATATGAAAAAAATACATTTACTTTCATCCAGCAGAAATCAGTAATGTGCTTTTAATTTGTCCCCTTCCATTTGGAAATGTGAACAGAAACCTTTCCTTGCAACAGAGAACCAATAAAGCAACTTCCTCCTCTGGCCCATTTTTACTTGACCTGCCTCTGTAGTACAAGCTTTTCAACACCAGTGTACAATTTTTGTATTAAGTGGATCTGGAGAGGCTTACATAAATCTCAATTATCACAACTTAACAAGTCCTGAAGAATCAAACAAAGGCAAAGTTTTTGGTCTGGCTTCACATTTGAGTGTATGTTCTGGAGAGAGGGAGCATATTCATTTCCCTTTATGTTAAAATTGCACCTGAATTATACAACCTCGACCATTGCAGAGAACAATTCCCCCTTTCAAATCCTTTTTGTTAAATAAAGTAGGACAGAGAAGTCATTGAAAAAATAATGTCTGCTCTGCAGCTGGTTCAGAGTAAGTGCCAAGATATTTGGGAGTGCTTCGAAATGAGGAAAAAAAATATAATGCTTCAGTGAGGACAAAGGAGTGGTCAGCTTAACAAGGTCTTTCAGTTACCCGAGGTCCATCTCCTGAGGAGTTCAATGAACATAAACAAATGTCAAGGGGTCAGAAAGAATTGAAATACTCTACTGACTTTATAGCATATTTAAATAATCCACACCACAGTGGTAATCCATCTAAAGTGGTCAACAATGCTCTATATTATAAACACAAAGGATTCTGCAGATACCGGAAGCCCAGAGTAACACAAACAAACCAGTCGATTTTTCAGGTCAAGACCTAATGAACTGATAGATTCCTGATGAAGGGTCTCGGCCCGAAACGTTAACTGTTTATTCCTGTTCATAGATGCAGCCTGACCCGCTGAGTTTCTGCAGAATTTTCAGTGTGTTAGAAGTATTTTGCTTGGCTCACACTAGCTTGTGAACAGTGAGGAAGGATGTAACTGTGTCTGATCCTTCAATGATTATGTCAGCTTTCAAGAGGAAATGCTGAGTAAAATTAAATACAGTAAATATGTTAGGCTGTATTTATTGTGTCTTTGCAACTACATATCTGTGGTAACTTCTACTTTGAAAAGGGCACACTCGACAACTTAATGCCAAAGAAACAACTTTATCCTGAACATCAAAACCATTATGTATATACAGAGGCTTTCACAACCCGTGCGGCATGGCGGGAACACTATATACAGAGCGCCCCGGAAGTAAAAAAGAATGGAAGTGAAACCTCTCCCCCATTATCCTAATTAGTATTAACTTACTTTTAATAATGCACACATTACAACACTTCTTCCCCTTTAAAATCCAACATTCCCCAAATGTAAAAACTAGGAAATAAAAACAGTGGTGTTATTAACGTGCATATCCCTGAAAACTTATACTAGTATCTCAGCAACAGTTTATCAATACAAAACATCTGGAAAACATGACAGATTCAACATTCAAACAAACAACAACAAAAAGAAACTGTCCCGTCAAAGATTCAGTCTGTCAGGAGGTTTACGAGTGCGCTGTGATCTGCGCACTACCCCCAGTGACCCAGCAGGCACTGCTGGAGAGGGTGTTTTGGGTGGGTCTGGTGTTGGGGGCATGAGAGGGGTCTGTGTGTCTGTGTGAGAATGTCCATCCTCCTCAGGGGACCCCAACCCCTCTGCCAGCGTCTCGCCCTCAGGCAAAGTCACTGGTGGACATGCTTCCACAGTAGTCTGTCTCACAAATGGAAACTCCATGGAACTGTCTGTCTCTGAGCCGGTATCATGACACAGGTGCACATGGTCCTGATGTCTGCAGAAAACATGCCCAGTCAGCTTAACAACATAGGAGACAGGACCACTCTGCTTAAGAATAACCCCAGGCAGCCACTGCTGATTGTTTCTCACATAGACATTGTCATCCGGTTTTAACTGTCTCTCTCGCGCATGTTGATCATGTTCCTCCTTCTGCTTTTCCTGCTTTCTCTCCACTTTTGTCTCCATGTCCGGGCGCTGCAGATCCAATCTTGACTTGGGCCTACACCCCATCAGCATCTCTGCTGGAGGGCAGGTAGTCATAGTCTGTGGCGTGAGGCGGTATTTAAACAGGAAATGTGAAAGCCAAATGCTAAGACAGTCCCCTGTCATCTGCTTCAGGCCTTCCTTCAATGTCTGAACAGCCCGCTCAGCCAAACCATTGGAGGCTGGGTGGAAAGGGGCCGTCCGAATGTGATGAATGCCATTCTGCTGCATGAACTCACTGAACAGTTCACTGGTGAACGTTGGGCCATTATCAGCGATCAGAGTGTCAGGCAACCCGTGGACTGCAAACACTTGCCTGAGTTTGTCTATGGTTGAGGGGGCTACGATGTTGCTCATGATGTGAGCTTTGATCCATTTAGAATGCGCATCTACCATTACAAGAAACATCTGCCCCATAAAAGGGCCAGCAAAGTCCAAATGTAGCCTAGACCAAGGGTGGCCTGGCCACTCCCATGGGTGCAAAGGAGCTGGTGGTGGCATATTCTGATTAATCTGACATTGCGCGCATGATTTTACCTTGTTCTCCAGATCCTGATCCATTCTTGGCCACCAAACGTAGGATCTTGGAAAGCTTTTCATTCAAGACACTCCTGGGTGAGTCTCATGAATTTCCTTTACAATCTGTGAACGGCCAGGGGGAGGCACGATGACCCTCGCCCCCCCCAGAAAATGCAGCCATCCTGCAGACTGAGTTCTGTCTTGCGTTTGGCATAAGGCCTCAGTTCCTCTCGTTCCACTACTCTGGGCCAACCTTGTATAAGAAAAGTCTTGACTTAGGACAGGACTGAGTCCCTCTGTCCACTGCTTGATCTGGGTTGCCTCTACAGGTGTCTCTGACAGCCGCTCTAATGAAAACACAGTCTCTGGAGGCACATATGTAGTAACAGGTATCTCAGGTAAAGGTAGTTGACTCAGTGCATCAGCATTTGCATTATCCCCACCCGCTCTGTACACTATAGTGCACTGGTAGGCTGACAATGTACGAGCCCAATGCTGTATCCTGGCTGAGGCTGGTGGTGGGATGCATCTAGTCTCACTGAACAGGCTCATCAGTAGTTTATGGTTCGTATAAATTGTAAATACGCGTCCATAAAGGTACTGATGAAAGCGTTTGACTGCAAAAACAATGGCCAGACCTTCTTTGTCTAGCTGTGAATATCCCTTCTCAGCAGCTGTCAGGGTACGTGAAGCAAAACCAATAGGCTTCTCTGAACAGTCCTCCATTACAAGTGAGAGAACTGCCCTGACTCCATAGGGCAACGCATCGCATGCAAGAGTGATCTCCTTGTCTGGGTCATAGTGAACAAGCAGCTTCGCTGAGTGGAGGAGTTCTTTCACTTCCTTGAAAGCTTTCTCCTGCTCTTCACCCCACTGCCACTTAGTGTTATTGTGAAGCAGCTTATACAGTAGGGTCAAAACCCTGGAGAGGTCAGGAAGAAACTTGCCATAATAATTCACCATGCCCAAAAATGATCTGAGTTCCGTGACAGTCTTAGGGCTTGGGGCCTCCTTAATAGCTCTCACTTTGTCCTCCACAGGGCAAAGCCCCTCAGCTGTGATCTTGTGTCCCAGGTAAGTCACACTTGATGCCAGGAACACACATTTTCCACGTTTCAACCACAGCCCTGCGTCTGAGAGCCTCTTCAGCACCCGTTCTAGATTAGCCAGATGCTCCACCTCCATAACCCCTGTGGTCAAAATATCATCAAGGTACACTGCTACGTGTGGAATCCCCTGCAGCAAAGTGTCCATTGTCCTTTGGAAAATGGCAGGGCTGGACACCACTCCAAACACCAGGTGATTGTACTTGAATAATCCCTTGTGTGTATTAATTATGACGTACTCCTTTGAATCCTCATTGAGCAGCTGTTGGTAGGCGTGGCTCATGTCCAGCTTTGTGAACAGTTTACCCCCTGACAGGGTCGCAAACAGGTCAGCCACCCATGGCAATGGGTACTCCTCCAGCCTAGAGACCTGATTCACCGTAAGCTTATAATCCCCACATATCCTCACCGTTTTGTCTGCCTTCAAAACTGGAACAATGGGAGCTGTCTACCTTGAAAACTGGACGGGCTCAATAATGCCCAGCCTCTGTAAACGTTCCAGCTCCTCCTCAGCTTTGCCTTTCATGGCATAAGGCACTGACCTGGGCTTAAAAAAACGTGGTGTAGCCTCAGGGTCAACATGGAGATTCACTGTCACACCCTTCAGTGTTCCTAGCTCGTCCCTGAAAATGTCACTGTACCGCTGCAAAGTGAACATAGAACATAGAATAGTACAGCACATTACAGGCCCTTCGGCCCACATTGTTGTGCCGACCCTCAAACCCTGCCTCCCATATAACCCCCCACCTTAAATTCCTCCATATACCTGTCTAGTAGTCTCTTAAACTTCACTAGTGTATCTGCCTCCACCACTGACACAGGCAGTGCATTCCATGCACCAACCTTCCTCTAATATCCCCCTTGAACTTCCCACCCCTTACCTTAAAGCCATGTCCTCTTGTATTGAGCAGTGGTGCCCTGGGGAAGAGGCGCTGGCTATCTACTCTATCTATTCCTCTTATTATCTTGTACACCTCTGTCATGTCTCCTCTCATTCTCCGTCTTTCCAGACAATAAAGCCCTAGCTCCCTTAATCTCTGATCCATACTCTCTAAACCAGGCAGCATCCTGGTAAATCTCCTCTGTACCCTTTTCAATGCTTCCACATCCTTCCTATAGTGAGGCTACCGGAACTGGACACAGTACTCCAAGTGTGGCCCAACCAGAGGTTTATAGAGCTGCATCATTACATCACGTCTCTTAAACTCTATCCCTCAACTTATGTAAGCTAACACCCCATAAACTTTCTTAACTACCCTATCTACCTGTGAGGCAACTTTCAGGGATCTGTGGACATGTACCCCCAGATTCCTCTGCTCCTCCACACTACCAAGTATCCTGCCATTTATTTTGTACCCTGCCTTGGAGTTTGTCCTTCCAAAGTGTACCACCTCACACTTCTCCTGGTTGAACTCCATCTGCCACTTCTCAGCCCACTTCTGTATCCTATCAATGTCTCTCTGCAATCTTCGACAATCCTCTACACTATCTACAACACCACCAACCTTTGTGTCATCTGCAAACTTGCCAACCCACCCATCTACCCCCAGATCCAGGTCGTTAATAAAAATCACGAAATGTAGAGGTCCCAGAACCGATACTTGTGGGACACCACTAGACACAATCCTCCAATCTGAATGTACTCCCTCCACCATGACCCTCCGCTTTCTGCAGGCAAGCCAATTCTGAATCCACCTGGCCAAACTTCCCTGGATCCCATGCCTTCTGACTTTCTGAATAAGCCTACTGTGTGGAACCTTGTCAAATGCCTTACTAAAATCCATGTAGATCACATCCACTGCGCTACCCTCATCTATATGCCTGGTCACCTCCTCAAAGAACTCTAACAGGCTTGTTAGACATGATCTGCCCTTCACAAATCCATGCTAACTGTCCCTCATCAGACCATGATTCTCTAAATGCTCATAGATCCTATCTCTAAGAATCTTTTCCAACAGCTTTCCCGCCACAGACGTAAGGCTCACTGGTCTATAATTACCCGGACTATCCCTACTACCTTTTTTGAACAAGGGGATAACATTCGCCTCCCTCCAATCCTCTGGTACCATTCCCCTGGACAACGAGGACATAAAGATCCTAGCCAGAGGCTCAGCAATCTCTTCCCTTGCCTCATGGAGCAGCCTGGGGAATATTCCATCACGCCCTGGGGACTTATCCATCCTAATGTATTTTAACAACTCCAACACCTCCTCTCCCTTGATGTCAACATGCTCCAGAACATCAACCTCACTCATATTGTCCTCACCATCAAGTTCCCTCTCATTGGTGAATACCGAAGAGAAGTATTCATTGAGGACCTCGCTCACTTCCACAGCCTACAGGCACATCTTCCCACCTTTATCTCTAATCAGTCCTACCTTCACTCCTGTCATCCTTTTGCTCTTCACATAATTGAAGAATGTCCTCCGTCGTGTGCGCATACTTAATTTCATGCCAGCTTAGCCGGATTTTGCGAAGCCAATTGTGACCCAAAAGACTGGGCCCCCCGCCTTTAGCTATCACTAGCCTGACTTCAGCCTTCTGACCCCCAGCTGAAATGTCCACATATAACGCCCTTAAATGAGGTATTGGCTGCCCCGTATTGGTCCTAAGTTTGAGCTTTGACGGTCTAATGGGAGGCAGGTTGGACCGCCATGTCCTCCTGTAGGTCTCCTCACTAATGACCGATGCAGTAGCCCCTGAATCAATCTCAAACTTAATGTCCTTTCCCCTGACAGTGACTGTGGCATAATGTGGTTCAGGTGGTTCCTCATCTGTTTCCACTGCAAACATGTTGTAGGCACACGCTGTCTCTTCATCTGCTTCTTCTAGATGGTGTGTGGCTGCCTGAGCCTGTTGAGCTTTGCCCTGCCCAGGCTTAACTTTACCCTTTGAACTTCTGCACTTTTTAGTTAAATGTCCCTTTTTGCTACAAGCATGGCAGACAGTGTCTTTGAATTTGCAATCATTTGCATAGTGCGTCCCTGCACACTAGAAACTTTCCACCCGCTTTGCCTGTTTACCAGTCTCCCTCCTGTCTTGGTGCACTGCCGCCGACTGCGACCCCCCATGTCCTTTCTGGATATCCTTGACATTATTAGCAGCCATCTCCATGCCTTGGGCAATCTCTAGGGCTTTCTTGAAAGTCAATGGTGGGGTTTCCCCTAACAGGCGGCGTTATATACCGTCATTATTAATGCCGCATACCAATCTATCACAGAGCATGTCTCCCAATACCGCTCCGAAATCACAATGCTCTGACAGTTCCCGAAGCTCGGCCACAAAATTGGCCACAAACTGACCTGGCTTCCTGAAATGGCTGTGAAACTTACACCGCTGGACTATCACAGAAGGTTTTGGATTATAGTGGATCCCCACGAGCTTGACCAGTTTGTCATATGGAATGACCCCCGGTTTCCGCAGTGTGGCTAAATTCCTTATTAGCTTGTAAGTCTTCGCCCCACACACTCTCAGGAGAACAGAGTGTTTCTTAGCCTCCTCAGTAATTCCATTAGCACAGAAAAGTGTCCCAACCTTTCCTCATACTCCAGCCAGTCCTCCGTAACCTCCAGAAATTCAACGAAGTCCCAAATGTAGCCATCTGAACGTGAGGCCCCTTATCAGCGCTGCTGCTCCCATTTGAAAACTTGCTGACACGTCCACAAAACCAGTTCACCTCATCGCCGAAAATATGTGGTAACTTTCACTTCGAAAAAGGCACTCAACAACTTCATGCCAAAGAAACAACTTTATCTCGAACGTCAAAACTATTATGTATATACAGAGGCTCTCACAACCCATACGGCATGGCAGGAACACTATATACAGAGCACACCGGAAGTAAAAAAGAACGGAAGTGAACCCCCCCCCCCATTATCCTAATTAGTATTAACTTACTTTTAATAATGCTCACATTACAACAATATCAATTAAATAAGATCACGCATGTGGAAGATGGCTTTAACTGCTGTATTCACATTACAGTGAGTGAGAGAGAGAGAGGGAACAATGTACATATGAAGACAACAATCCATATGTAGTGCTGAGGGGTCTCATAGCTCTAAAAGAAATAGATTCAAACATTACACTTCTTCCCCCTTTAGATTAATGTGACATAAAACTGTTTATGTACAAAACCATTCAATTTCCCTTTTAGAAACCATATGCAAATAAACATGCTTTCACAATAACAGTCCATAACTAACTTCCCGATACTAAAGATTCAGTATTTTTGGTGGGGCTCTGTTTCTTTCAGGATAGTGTCTCTGGACCTGTGGAGTAGCATCAAGTTTGGCAGGTATTTTGTCAAAGACAATGTTCTCAGCTGCTGGTGTCACATTGCTGTCAGTGGCATGATCATCACTGAGAACTAAGTCCAGTGGCTGTAATCTGTCCATCCCGTTGCATGCAATTGACTCAGGTGTGTTCTTCAGTTGAGCATCCAGTATCTGGTCCACATGACATCTCCATGTCTAATCTCCAACATCCACTGTGTACATCAGTGGTCCAGTTCTGGTAGCTATCGTACTGGGTGTCTGCTTGCCTTCTCTGCAATCGTGCGCTGGGACTTCCTATCCAACCCTGAAGCTCCTTGCTGGTTCCCTTGGCAACTGGCTGAACTGTTATATTCTGTACTTCACTCTATAATTCTGGTTTCAGGATGACTATGTGAGATCTCAGATACCTGCTCTTGAACAATGTTGCAGACGTTCGTTTTGTTGTCGCATGAACAGAGTTCCAAAACACAAAAAGGAAGTTACCCACCTTGTGCTGTAGGGAAACATCCTCATTGTCCATTGCTTTAATGGACTTCTTGAAGGTTTGGATAATCCTTTCAGCCAACCCATTCATTGCTGGGTGGTGAGGAGCTGACTTGAAACGCTTGATGCCATTTTTCTTCATGAAAAGTCTGAACACTTCGGACATGTATTGTGGTCGTTGTCACAATTTGTTCAGGTAAGCTTTTTCTGGTAAAGATAGTCCTCAGAGCAAAAACAGTCTTTTCTGAGGTGGTTGACTTCATTGATATAACCTCTGGCCACTTGAAATGAGCAATCAGAAACATGGAATCAATAAATGGCCGAGGAAAATCAATATGTACTCTTTACCATGGTGATGACAACCACTCCCACAGGTGTAACAGTACCTGGGGGGTACATTTTGATCTTTTTGGCATCCCAGACAGCTTTTGGCCATCACACATAGCTCTGCATGAAACTCTTCATCTTGACTGTACCCGGGTGTCCTTCATGCAGATTCTCTAACACTCTGGTGTGCAGCTTAGAGGGAACCACAACACGAGATTCACACATCAGTGTTCTTTGACATATAGACAGTGGCTCTTGTCTCACTGAGAACTCTGGAAACGTAGGGTTACCATGAGCTGGCCGTTCTTGCATGGTGATGTCATAGACTTTTGACGATGTTACCTCTTCCCTTGTTTCTCTTTGTATTTCAGAATCTGTTACCAGCAACGTGTCCACCAATGCCGTGTGGAACACTTCTGCTGGATCACAGTATGAAAACTTTTCTTCTTCAGTTGCCAGTGGTGGAAGACGTGACAAGCCATCAGCATTATTCTGTTGTTTGGTACTCTTGAACTCTATGTCATAAGAGTGGGCTCCTAGGAATAGTGCCCATCATTGTAACCGGGCAGCAGACATCACTGGAATTACCTCCCTGGGAGTGAAGATGGACACAAGGGGCTGGTGATCTGTCACCAGCATAAACTTTTATCCGTAGAAGTGGTGGTGGAACTTCTTTATTCCCCATACTAGACTAAGGGCCTCTCGGTCGATCTGTGCATCATTGAATTCTGCGCTAGTCAGTGATCTTGAAGCAAATGCAATCAGACGTTCCGATCCATCTTTCATGGTGTGTGATAAAATGGCCCCAATGGTATAAAAGGACACATTGTGTGCCAGTCTGATGGGCAGGGATGGGTCATAATGGGTGAGCAGTTCTTCTGATGTTATTAGTCTTTTTGTTTCATTGAATGATTTTTCACATCTTTCTGACCATTCTCGCTTTGATCCTGTCTACAACAGTGCATTCGATGGGTGCAGCACTGTAGCAATGTTAGATTAGTCTATACAAAATTAGATTAAACAAGCGGAGACAAGGGATATGGGGAGAAGGCAGGAAAAGGGTACTGATTGTGGATGATCAGCCATGATCACAGTGAATGATGGTGCTGGCTCAAAGGGCTGAATGGCCTACTCCTGCACCTATTGTCTATTGTCTATTAGATTAGATTATGAGGACACTCAGTCCTCCTTTATTGTCATTTAGAAATGCATGCATGCATTAAGAAATGATACAATGTTCCTCCAGAGTGATTCACAAAAAAAAAACAGGACAAACCAAAGACTAACACTGACAAGACCGCATAATTATAACATATAGTTACAGCAGTGCAAAGCAATACCATAATTTGATAAAGAGTAGACCATGGGAACGGTAAAAAAAGTCTCAAAGTTCCGATTAACTCCCGATGGTCCCTGATAGCAGGCGGCAGAAGGGAGAAACTCCCTGCCATAAACCTGCAGGCACCGACAACTGTCGATGCATTGGAAGCACCGACCACAGCCGACTCTGAGTCTGTCCTAAAACTTCGAGCCTCTGACCAGCCCTTTGACAGCGAGCACCGAGAACCATCTCTGCCGAGCGCTTCAACCCCATCCCGGCCACCGAGCAACAAGCAAAGCCGAGGACTCGGGGCCTTCCCCTCTGGAGATTCTGGATCACGCAGTAACAGCGGCAGCGAAAAAGACATTTCAGAAGTTTCTCCAGATGTTCCTCTGTTCTCTCACGGCTGTCTCCATCAAATCAGAATTGTGCATGGCGCCCTATTTGACAGATCACCGGAGTGGCCACGCAATCTGCGTCACGCTGCCATCTTCTCCCCCTTTGTTCAGGAGAAACCAGGGATAGTAGATTACAAGGCCCACGTGTGATCTGAGATGTGACACATTCTTCAATTGGGGTGTCTGTATCACTTATTCAATCTTCCCTTGTGACTTATGTAAGCCATGCTTGTCAATGGTATGTCCACAATATGAGATTTAATTCTTGAAAAACTCACATTTCTCTCTCTTTGCACACTGACCATACTTACTTAGTCTGGTAAGCATTTACCAATGTTCTGGAGGTGCTCTTCATCATTCTTGCCAGTCACAATGATGTCATTGCGTTCTGGGGATATCTCGGAGCACTTGATCCATTGCTCTTTGCCAAATTGTCAGAGCTGATGTGACGCCAAATACGAGATTATTATACTGGAACAGTCCCTTGTGAGAAACTTCCTGCTTGACTCCTCAATCGCCATTTACAGATAGACTTGTGACAAGTCAACCTTTGAAACTTCTCCCCACCTGCCAAAGATGCAAAAACATCTTCTTTTCATGGAAGGGGTACTGCACAGTACACAGCACTGAGTTGATGCTCACTTTGAAATCCCCACATATGTGAACAGCTCCAGTCTTCCCTTTCTTGATCACCAGGACAATGGGCATGGACCAATTGTTCCACTCAACCTTGGAGAGAATGCCAGATGCCTCCAAGCTCTGCAGTTCAGCATCAAATTTAGGACGTAGTGTGTGAGGCACTAGACATATACAGGTGCCCCGCTTTTCGAACTTCACTTTATGAAACCTCATTGTTACGAAAGACCTACATTAGTTACCTGTTTTTGCTAACAGAAGGTGCTTTCACTGTTACGAGAAAAGCAGCGCACGATAAAAGGCAGTGCGCACCCCGAGCAGCCAAGCTCCTCCCCCGGAACGCCATTCTAGCCAGCATTGCTTAAACATGAGCCAGTGAGCAGCCATTAGCAAGATGAGTTCTACGGTATTGGAAAAGCCTGAAAGAGCTCGTAAGGGTATTACACTTTGCATTAAACTAGACATGAATAAGCATTTGGATCATGGTGAACGAAGTAAGGACAAAGTGAGTTTGGCTTGTGGAAGTTGACGAAGATGATGTTGAAGAGGTTTCGGCATCCCATGACCAAGAACTGATAGATGAAGAGCTGATGCAATTAGAAGGGGAAGGGATAACAATCAGAACCAAATGCAGTAGCAAACGGACGGAAAGTGAAGTCATCCAGGAACTGAATGTGAAGCAAATGCGTGAGATTTTCGCTGCAATTGACAACAATGATTGCAGAAAAGTACGACTTTAATTTTGAAAGGGTACGTAGGTTTAGGGCATATTTGCAGGATGGTTTGAGTGCTTACAAAGAACTGTATCATAGAAAAATGCGCGAGGCTAAGCAGTCAAGCATACTGTCGTTTTTCAAGCCTTCCACATCAGCCACAGCAGACGACGAACCTCGACCTTGGACATCGAGGCAGGCAGACATAGAAGAAGATGACCTGCCTGCCCTGATGGAAACAGACAACGATGAGATGACACCCCAGTGTCCCACCACCCCAACCCCCGGGTCGTGGACTGATACATTGCCGTGGAGAACGCAGCGGTAGCCGGGACACACCCAACACATCTTTAAGATAAAAGCCAAAATAAACAAGCTAATTAATTAGGTGCCGCCCAGCATGTAAATGTCAGCCCAGATCAGAGGCGATTGCCGATTGCATCGCCTCTGATCTGGGCCGGCATTTACGTGCTGGGCGGCACCTAATTAATTAGCTTGTTTATTTTGGCTTTTTTCTTAAAGATGTGCTGGGTGCATCCCGGCTACCGCTGTACTCCTGCATGCTTCTCAGATCGGTATTGGTCAGCGGCCTGGAGGTTGGAGTCCACTGCACCACCCCAACCTTCGATGACTCAGCCTAACACACCATCATCAGTGTGCTCGGGCGCTGTCTTCCTGATTCCAGTAAGTGATACTACACTGTACATACATTATTTCTACTTTATATAGGCTGTGTATTTTTATGCATTATTTGGTATGATTTGGCAGCTTCATAGCTTAAAGTTTACTGGAGAGAGTGTTTCTGCCAAGAGCGCTTGCGTGAGATTTTCGCTACAGAGAACAGTGCGGCAATGATTGTAGAGAAGTATTTCTACTTTATATAGGCTGTGTATTTATCATGTCATTCCTGCTTTTACTATATGTTACTGTTATTTTAGGTTTTATGTGTTATTTGGCATGATTTGGTAGGTTATTTTCAGGTCTGTGAACGCTCACAAATTTTTCCCATATAAATAAATGGTAATTGCTTCTTCACTTTACAACGTTCTAGCTTACGAACCATTTCATAGGAACGCTCTACCTTTGGATGGCGGGGGAAACCTGTTTTATGGAATCTTGGTTTTGCTGTTTCATTCAGTTCAATTCTGGCCGTCATGCCTTTGAGTTTACCAATCCCCTTCTCAAACACCTCCTCATTAGCATTAAGCAGCTGTGACAGTCTCTGGTTAGTGCTACCATTTGGGCTGCAGTTGCCTGTTGATGACACATTGAGAGCTTTGATTGTGTGCCAGTCTAATTGGATTTTTCTCAACAATTCACAGCCAAAGATTGCTGACCTTCCACTCTTCAACACATAAAGCTCTGACTGCTGTGTTTGGCCTCCATACGTCACATTCACTTTCAATTTGTCTTTGGGAGACACTGAGGTCTTCTCTAATGGTAGCTTTGAAAACCATCTGCTGTAGTCAGCCTCTAAAATTATAGACAAATCTGACACTGTATCCAGGTAACACACACAAATTTCACGACACATGCCAGTTATAATAAACCCAATTCTTCCGAACAAAAGGCTGAAGGAACTCAACAGATCAGGCAGCATCTATGGAAGGGAGTACAGTCGATGTTTTGGGCTGAGACCCTTCAGCAGGACTGGAGAAAAAAAGATGAGGAGTCAGAGGGTGGGGAGGGGAGGGAGAAACACAAGGTGATAGGTGAAACTGGGAGGGGGAGGGGTGAAGTAAAGAGTTGGGAAGTTGAGTGGTGAAAGAGATACAGGGCTAGAGAAGGGGTAGTCTAATAGTATAGGACAGAAGACCGTGGAAGAAAGAAAAAGGGGGAGGAGCACCAGAGGGAGGCGATGGGCAGGCAAGAAGATAAGGTGAGAGAGGGAAAAGGGGATGGGGAGTAGAGAAGTGGGGTCCTTCCTGAAAGTTCAAGAAATCAATGTTCATTCTATCAGGTTGGAAGCTAAGCAGACGGAATATAAGGTGTTGCTCATCCAACCTGAGTGTGGCCTCATCACGACAATAGAGGAGGCCATGAATGGGCATGTTGGAATGGGAATGGAAAGTGGAATTAAAATGGGTGGCCACTGGGAGATCCTTCTCTTTCTTGTGGATGGAGCGTAGGTGCTAAGCAAAGCGGTCTCCCAATCTACATCGGGTCTCACCAATATATAAGAGGCACTGGATACAATAGCTGACCCCAAAAGTCTCACGGGTGAAGTGTTGTCTCACCGGGAAGGACTGTTTGTGGCCCATTGAGTTGGAACATTTCCTTTCAAATATAAACAGCTGTATACTGGAGATTACAGTAGCCCAGTGTTACATCTAGAAGAGCTGCCGTGACACACATCCAGTGACCTCAGTTCAATACTGACCTCCCGTAGTGTCTGTGTCAAGTTAGCTCATTGTCTCTCTGACTGCTGGAGTTTATTTTAAGTGATCCAGTTTCCTCCCATATCGCAAAGATGTGCAGGCTGCTAGCTTCAATGGCCAGTATTAATAGCCCCTGGAGTGGAGACAAGTGATTTAATTTGAAGGGGAGGGTTGTGGCTGATGGAAATATGGAAAGAACACAGTGGGGTAGCATATGAAATATATGTGGTTGATTGATGGTCAGCATAAACTCAGTGGGCTTCTAGGCCTGTTTAAATGCTGTAAAAATCTCTCACCTGACAAATAATTTACACATTTTTTAATTTCATTTGACAGCATGACCAGTAGTTTTATGGAATAAATCAATACCACAGACAATGGGATATTTGCAAGAACTACTTATTTTAGTTTGACTTTGCAACAAGGAATATTAGGGAAATTGTCCAGACCAATGAAAGGAAAATCAAAAACCAAGCTCACTTATCTAAAAGTATAACCCACTGGCTGAGCTACCAAACAATGGTGTGCTTTCTATTTAACCATGTAATTTGCGTAGATTATTTTCTCTCTGACCTATAAATGTGACTGTGTTATGAAGGGAACTTCATTCAATAGGGCAGCATGTGTAATATCATTTGTAGGTAGTAATGCATGTTGTATCTTGATATTACAACATGAATTCATGAATTCAGGGAGTGTATAATATACAGTGTGTGTATATATATATGAGAGAGAGATCTAAGGTGCCTGAGACTTTTGTACAATACTGTATTTGTCAACATGGAATAGAGAGCGAGTTCGTAAACCTGGCAGAAGCAAAGGCTGTTGGGAATGGCGAGGGTGGAGCACCGCAGGAGGGGCATTTGATTCCAAGCAATTGCTTTATTGTTCATTACAGGATGTCTCTCTCATGCTTCCCACTCCCTCCCCTCTCCCCCTTTTCCCAACCGTGATGCCATGATGTCTCTCTCGCTGCCCCCTTCACACTTTCAGTCCGCAATAGAGACCCATATCAGAATCCGGTTTATCATCACTCACATATATCATGAAATTTGATTTTTTTTTGCAGCAGCAGCAGTACAGTGCAATACATAAAATTACTCCTGTACTATACATAATTCTGTTACACTCTAGCTATATATATGTGCCTAAGTCTTTTGCACAGTACTGGAGATTAAGGAATTGAGGGTTATGGGAAAATGGCAGTATGAGGCCAGCATAGGTCGGTCATTGTAATACTGAATGGTGGGGAAGGCTTAAGATGCCTGATGACCTACTCTTGCTCATATTTTCTTATGTCATTGTGACAGATTTGTAAGAATGCAGGAATCATTAAAGGATACATGGATGGTGGGATAAGACAGATGTGAGTAATTTAGATTTAGAGACTCACAGTACAGTAAAAGCCCTTCTGGCCTAATGAGCCTGCGCCGCCCAGTTACACCCATGTGACTAATTATCCTATAGAAACATACGTCTTTGGGATGTGGGCGGAAACCAGGGCACCTGGAGGAAACCCACGCGGTCACAGGGAGAACGTACAAACTCTTAACAGGGAGCAATGGGAATTGAACCAGGGTTGCTGGTACTGTAATAACATTACACTAACTGTGACACCACTCTGCTGCCAACTAATATTAATACAAATAAATAAAATATAGTTGAAGAAATGTAAGTTGCAACAGCAGAACCATAGCTCGCTGAAATTTTTCATCAGACATTACTCTGTATAATTCAGGAGCACATTACCTTCTTTGATTTTATTGTTTCCAGAAATGATTTCACTTATAATCTGATTAATTTTAAATATACTGCTTAGAAATAATACATACAAAATGCTGGAGTAATTCAGCAGGCCAGGCGACATCCAAGGAAAAGAGTACAGTCGACATTTTGGGCCGAGACCCTTCATCTGGACTGACTTTCTCACTCTGACACCTCATCTTTTCTCTCCAGACCTGATGAAGGGTCTCAGCCTGAAACGTCAACTGTTTACTCTTTTCCACAGATGCTGCCTGACCTACTGAGTTCCTCCAACACTTTGTGTGTGTTGCTTGGATTTCCAGCATCTGCAGATTTTCTCTTGTTTATGCTTAGAAGTAAGTTTCTATTCCCATTATATTTAATTGTGTAATCTAAAAGTAATAAGGGATGTATTTTCTCTTAAGAGCAAAGGGAGAGATTTTAGGTCAAGGATGCCAAATACATTATTTAACTCTACCCTTGACTTTACCCATCTCCAAAATTAATATCTATAGTCTGTATTTAGCATTCAGTTTTGCCATTGTGCATCATCATTGCTAAAACATTTAGAAGATTTCTGTTGTTACAAGGCTACAGAAAATGTCTTCTAAATTAATGAAATCAAATTAGCCCACATTATATGTGAAAACTTATTTAATCACAATTTAGTATGATTAATACATCGTAGAATATGTTTAGAATGGATAATGTATTGAACCTATGATTGATTTCAAACCTGGCTCTGAATATACAGAACTGTGCAAAAGTCTTATGTAGCTAGGGTACCTAAGACTTTTGCATGGTACTGTAGTAATTCTATGTATTGCGCTGTATGACTGTTGCAAAGAACAACAGATTTCATGACAAATGTGAGTGATAATAAACCTGATTCTGATATGGGTCTCTGTTGTGGACTGAGTGTGGGAAGAGGGCAGGGAGAGAAGAATTATGTTTGAGAAAAGGGAAAGGGAGAGGGGAGAGAGTGGGAAGCACCAGAGAGACAATCTATAAAGCTCAATAAACCATATGTTTGGAATCAACTGACCTTACCTGGTGCCTCAGGACTGAGTGCAACTGCCCCTGCACTATTCTCCTGTCCCAGCACTCCTTCCCTGCCACCTGTCCCACACCCCTCCCACGGCACTCCTCCCTTGCCATTCCCAACATCCTTTCCTCCCGCCAGATCTACAAACTCACTTTCCGCTCCATGTTGACAAATACGGTACTGTACAAAAGCCTTAGGCACCATAGCTAATAGCCGGGGAACTGATGACACCCTACTGTTAGCCTGTTTGAGGTAACTTTCTTTCTTTCTTTCTTTCTTACTTATTCTTTCTTACTCCTCTTCTAATATTTGTGTGTAGCCCCCCCTGGCCACCCTCAGGGTCGCTCGGCTCACTGTCTTCTAGGGAAACAGCCTCGGCCCCGCCAAACTGGATAATTCGTTTGTGTGGATGCTGTGTGATGTACCCCACCCCTCCCAACTAACAGACAATACACCAGATGCAAATAAATGATTTACAGTTTATAGATATTACTGGAACTATATAATTAAGAGAGAATAAAATATAAAAGGAAAATAAAAGGCGCCACACTTATCAAAGTTCAGTCTCTTTGTGCACAAAACAGTTGGAGCTCAAGGACCTTCTTCTTCACCCTGCGACCCCTCGGACCACCTCGACCGGCCGCCTGGGACCAACAACGGTGGTCGACCAGACGCTCCACACGTCGCTGAACACCCTCCTCGGGGTCCGACCTCGTTAGCGGACATCACAGCACCTCGTCCATCCT
This sequence comes from Mobula hypostoma, assembly GCF_963921235.1. NCBI lineage: Eukaryota > Metazoa > Chordata > Chondrichthyes > Myliobatiformes > Myliobatidae > Mobula > Mobula hypostoma. The sequence goes on from NC_086098.1 coordinate 186,921,814, forward strand.
CTGTCTCGCTCTCCCGCCTTGTGCCCCCAAAACTCCGCGCATACAGTATCTTCAAATAAACCAAAAACGTAACAACTATCCCAATGGTTAATAACATATTTCTTATCACACACTAAACCAAAACAAGCTGCTAGCGCAAATTTTCCCAGCGTTTAACACAACAAAGCCGCATTCCCCAGATTAACATAACAAAGAGGCCATTTTAATTAGCCTCCGCAGTAACATAAAAGTCGAAACCCCCTTACATGTGTATTTGTCTATCTGTGCACTCGCAATGCTACTGTGACACTGTAACTTCCCTTGGGATCAATAAAATATCTATCTCTATCTGTCTATGTGTGCCTCAGACATTTGCACGGTCTGTATTCTATGCAATATTGGTCAATGAACACCAAACATCTTTTATTCTTTTAGCACGGTTGTTATTTGATGGGTAGAGGTAAACAAATAAATAAACATTCACACAACATTATTAAGTATTGTAACAATCATAATAGTTCTCTAAAAGAATAACAAATTTGCCAGAACTTGCAGACTAAATATGGAAATTGATCACATGTGAATGTAATAATTGGTTACCAGTAAAAATTATATATTTTGTGCCTGTTACTGGAGATACAATATTGAATTCTTATTCCTCATGTTATCTATCCCTGCATTCCCTGTCTAACAGAAAACTTTATAACTCTTTGCTAGGACAGGAGAAAAAGACAAAATAGATTTCCAAACCCTTTAACGAAAGCCAGAATTAAAGAGCCAAAGATTTTGGAAAGGAGTTCAACAGATTGGGGACTCAAAGCCAGAGTTAACGACTGTGAAATCACATCTATGTTTTTGTAAAGTTCTATACATGCTTGGTGAATTATGTAACAATACACAACCAAATGAATGAGTGACCAGCTAATTATAAAGACATAGATTATTGATTGAATATGAAGTTCTGGTTTCACCATATATAACTTAGTATTCATCCTGTTTCATATGAGAGATTGTTTCCTGGAAATATGGGAATTGTAATCCGATCGGAAAGAAAATCCGATATGACACCAAACGTGTGCAAAACAACAAAGCCGTATCTATCAGTAATCATAATCATGAAGGAGCAATCAATATTCATGGCATCAGATTGGAGGCTACCCAGACAGAATATGAGGTGTTGCTCCTCCACACTGAAGTTAGCCTTACCATGGCACAAGAGGAGGCCACAGATCAATGTGTCTGTAAGACCATAAGACATAGGAGCAGAATTAGACCATTCGGCCCATTGAAGTTGTTCTTCTAATCTATCATAGCTGATCCCGGACCCCACTCAACCCCATACACCTGCTTTCTCGCCATATCATTTGATGCCTTGATCAATCAGGAAGTGATCAACTTCCACCTTAAATATACCCATGGACTTGGCCTCCACTGCAGAGTGTGGCAGAGCATTCCACAGATTCACTACTCTCTAGCTAAAAAAATTCCACTTACCTCTGTTCTAAAAGGTCACCCCTCAATATTGAGGCTGTGCCCTCTATTTCTGGATACCCCTACCATAGGAAACATCCACCCTTTCTTGTCCTTTCAACATTCGGTAGATTTCAATGAGATCCCCATGCATTCTTCTAGATTCCAGTGAGTACAGGCCCAAAGCTGCCAAACGTTCCTCATGTGTTAACCCCTTCATTCCCAGAATCATCCTCGTGAACCTCGTCTGGATTCTCTCCAATGCCAACACATCATTTCTGAGATACAAGGCCCAAAACTGTTGACAATACACCAAGTGTGGCCTGACTAGTGTCTTATAAAGGCTCAGCATCTTCTCCTTGTTTTTATATTCTATTCCCCTTGAAATGAATGCCAACATTGCATGTGCCTTCTTTACCACAGACTCAACCTGTAAATTAACCTTCTGGGAGTCTTGCACGAGGACTCCTAAGTTAGTCTTCAGCACTGATATTTGAACGTTTTCCCTATTTAGATACTAGTCTGCATGATTGTTCTTTGTACCAAAATGCATTATCATACATTTCCCAACACTGTATTCCATCTGCCAGGTTTTGCCCATTCTTTCCATTTGTCTAAGTTCTGTTGCAATCACATTGCTTTCTCAGCACTGCCTATCCCTTTACTTATCTTCCTATCATCCACAAACTTTGCCACAAAGCCATCAATTCCATTATCCAAATCACTGACAAACAATATGAAAAGTAGCAGTCCCAATACTGACCCCTGAGGAACACCACTAGTCACTGGCAGCCAACCAGAAAAGGCCCCTTTTATTCCCACTCAATACCTCCAGCCTGTCAGCCATTCCTCTATCCATGCCAGTATCTTTCCTGCAACACCTCAGAATTTTATCTTGTTAAGCAGCTTCATGAGTGGCACCTTATCAAATGCCTTCTGAAAATGCAAGTAAATGACATCCACTGCCTCTCCTTTATCCACCCTGCTTGTTACTTCTTCAAAGAATAGATTTGTCAGGTGAAACCATGCTGACTTTGCCTTATTTTATCATTAGTCTCCAAGTGCCCCGAAATTTCATCCTTAATAAAAGACTCCAACACTTTCCCAACAACTAAGGTTAGGCTAACTGACCTATAATTTCCTCTCATTTGCCTTCCTCCCTTCTTGAAGAGTGGAGTGATATTTGCAACCTTTCAGTCCTCTAGGACCATGCCAGAATCAAGTGATTCTTGGAAGATCATGACCAATGCATTCATTATCTCTTCAGCAACCTCTCTCAGGACTCTGGGATGTAATCCATCTGGTCCAAGTGACTTATCCACCGTAAGACCTTTGAGCTTGCCTGGCACGTTTTCCTTTGTAATAGCAATGTCTGTCACTCCTGCTCCCTGACACTCACAGACCTCTGGCACACTGCTAGTGTCTTCCACAGTGAAGGCAGATGCAAGGTACCCATTAAGTTCATCTGCCATTTCTTCATCCCCCACTACTACATCACCAGCATCATTTTCTAGTGGTTGAATGTCAACTCTCACCTCCCTTTTGCTCTTTATAACTGAAAAAACTTCTGGTTTGTATTATTGACTAGTCTGCCCTCATGTTTCATCTTTTACCTTACGGCTTTTTAGTTGATTTTTGTTGGATTTTAAAAGCTTCCCAATCATTCAACTTCCCACTCACGTTTCCTAGCTTATATACCCTTTCCTTGGCTTTTATGCAGTAATTAATTTCCCTTGTCAGCCACGGTTGCCTTTCCCTGCCATTTGAGAACAACAACTGTGGGACATATCTATACTGCACCTCGTGAACTATTCCCAGAAACTTCAGCCATCTCTGCTCTGCCGTTATCCTCCTCCAATCCACCTGGGCAAGCTCCTCTTCATGCCTCTGTAATTCCCTTTATTCCATTGCGATACTGATACATGTGATTTATGAATCTCCCTCTCAAATTGCAGTATGAATTCAATCATATCATGATCATTGCCTCCTAAAAGTTCCTTTAGGTTAAGCTCCCAAATAACATCTGGGTTATTACACAACACCCAATCTAAAATAGCCTTTCTCCGAATAGACTCAAGTACAAGCTGCTCTAGGCAAATTCCTTTTCTTGCAATCTGACACCCTTGATTTTCCCAGTTCCCTTGAATATTGAAATCCCCCTTTACAATTGTGTCATTACCCTTATTACATGCCTTTTCCAGCTCCCTTTGCCATCTCAACCCCACACCTGGCTACTATTTGGAGGCCTATATATGATTCCATAATGGGTTTTTTACCCTTGCAGTTTCTTAACTCCACCCACAAAGATTCAACATTCTCTGACCTTAGGTCACCTCTTTCTAAAGATGTAATTCCATCTCTTACCAACAGAGCCACACCACCGCCTGTGCCTTCCTGCCTGTCCTTTCGATACAAAGCATATCCTTTGACGTTAACCTCCCAACTATGGCCTTCTTTCAGCCATGACTCAGTGATACCCACAACGTCATACCGACCAATCTCTAATTGCACCACGAGTTTGTCCACCTTATTCCGAATGCTGAGTGCATTTAAATTCAGCACCTTCAGTCCTGCTTTCTTCATTCTTTTGAATTTTACCTCTATGGTACAATTTAAGTCTTTGCTCTGTCTGTATTTGAAACCGATCATTGGCTTGTCCTTTCATGTTACACCCATCATCTGCTTGTAAACCTGCTGGCTCATCGTCAGCTCTATCATACTGGTTCCCATCCCCCTGCCATATTAGTTTAAACCACTCCCAACAGCTCAAGTTAACCTGTCCACAAGAATATTGGTCCTCCTTGGATTCAAGTGCAACCCGTCCCTTTTGTACTGGTCGCACCTGCTGCAGAAGAGGTCCCAGTTTTCCAGAAATCTGAATCCCTGCCCCCTGTTCCAATTCTTCAGGCACGCATTTATCTGCCACCTCATTCTATTCCTATCCTCACTGTCACGTGGCACAGGCAGCAGTCCCAAGTTTACTATCCCTGACGTCTTCCTTCTCAGCTTCCTTCCTAACTCCCTGTATTCTTTTTTCAGGACCTCCTCCTTTTTTCTACCTGTGTCGTTGGTACCAATATGTATCATGACTTCTGGCTGCTCATCCTCCCTTTTCAGGATATTGTGGATGCAATCAGAAACATTGTGGACCCTGGCACCTGGGAGGCTAACTACCATCCTTGTTTCCTTTTTGTGTCCACAGAATCACATATCTGTCCCCCTGACTATAGGGTCCCCTGGTACTGCTGCCATCCTCTTCAGTTCCCTGCCCTTCTGAGCCACAAGGCCAGTCTCAGAGCCAGAGGCACGCCAATACTCAAAATGGAGTACTTATTGTTGAGAGGGATGGCCACAGAGGTGCTCTCCACTATCTGATATTCTCCCTTCCCACTCCTCACAGTCACCCATTTATCTGCCTCCTATAGCCTTGGGGATGACTACCTTCCTGTAGCTCGTGTCTTTCACTGCTTCACTTTCCTTAACAAGCTGAAGGTCATCAAGATGCAGCTCCAGTTCTCTAACACAGTCTCTAAGGAGCTGTATCTCGATGTACCTGGTACAGATGTGACCATAGAGGAGGCTGGAAGTCTCCTGGAAATCCCACATCTGACACCCAAAGCAAAAAACTTGCTCTGTAGACATACCCCCTATTCTCTCAAGATTTAAATAAGAAATAAGGAATGAGTTTACCTACTTACCTTGCCTCTGCCTGTCCTCACCGGAGCCTTGTTGAGCCAAAGCCTTACTGCGTTGCCTCAGATACTCCGATGACAACCACTCCCATGATGACCGCTCCGCTAGGCGGTACCACTCTTTTTTTATAGATGCTGGGATTTTAAAGTTCTTTGCCGGACCTGCACAGGAACTCTTCTGTTGCTTCTGCACTGTTCTCCAGTCAGAACTTTCCATCAGTCTCTAAGATGGTTTAATGATTTTTTTTGGATTGTTTTTTGTTTCCACAGATCTCTTGTTTTCACTTGCTGTGTTAATACCAGTGTCCTTTTGAGATCTCTGATCTGTGTGTTCATTTCTTTCACATCCTTTTGCCAGGGTCTTATATGTGCGTCTCTGCTCTTGTTCTTACCTTGTGACCATAATTCAGTCCACGTACTTCATAATGGAGCCCTGGGCAAAGTCCATGGGATCAGTGAGTCTTTGCACAAGTTCCAATTGAGTCTGTCTTAACTCACAGAGATCCTTCTGTTGGCTGCGTATCAATGACAGCAACTGCTCCTGTAGGCTTGTGAATTGAATTGAATTGTCTTTAATACTTTCATCCTTCATATACATGAGGAGTAAAAATCTTTACGTTACATCTCCATCTAAATGGGCAATATGCAATTTATAGTCATTTATAATAAATATTATGTACAACAGGACAGTCGATATAACATAGAAATACAATGTGCTGGTGTTGTTGTTCTGACCTTGGGGATTGCGTGGTCTCCCCATCTTCCTCTTTAGTTTTCCTTTTCTACTTCGTCGAGGATCATGAAGATATTTTTGACTTCCGGTCTTTATCTAGAAGTCGATGAGAGATGGATTTTGAACCACGGCTGCATGACGTAGAAGCAAGACTGACAACTTCTTCATCATGGTCACTCTGTTCAGCACTGGCATCCTGACTGTCCTGCTGGTGTAGCTGGTAGGGATGTCTGTGGAAGCTGGAGTCCTTGTGCTTCTCTTGCATAACCTCTCTGGATCTCTCATGGATGCTGTTATGAGCTCCTTGAGTTACATTGGGTAAGCATCCAAGCCCCTCAAAGACATCTGCGTACTCTTTACTGAGTGTTACCTGGTCACCTTCAGTCTGTGAAGCCACTACAAAACCTCTTTTCACCAGGTTGAGCTTCTCACATGCACTCAGACCTTATACTGGCCGTACTCTCTTTTCTATAATCAGTAGCTGTGCCTTTAGGAGCTGCCCCTTATGCTTGGAGCCCCCTTTCACTGGAACGTTCTCTCCAGCATAGCCTGCCATTTTTAACTTCACTGAGTAAATTTTGCTCTTTCCTTTGAGAGTCTTGTGCTTCCATGGTTAACAGATTCACCTGGGCTCCAGTGTCAAGCTTGAATGGACATTCACAGTCACTGGAATAATCCATTCTGCCTTATCAGCACCCACAGTCTGCAAAGAATCCACAAAGATTTCCTCCATATCCTCAGCAAATGTGAACTCCTTTGTTTTGGTAGCCCCAGCTTTGCAGCACTTTGCAAAATGATTCTTCTTCCCACAATTATTTCAGGACTTTCCATAAGCAGGACACATCTTTGGAATGTGCCTACGTCCACATGTGCTGTTTGAGCCTACCTCTTTGCTTTGCTTTTGCTTTGGGAAATACCTTGGACACTGCTCCTCCGTTTTCACAGCATACGCTGTTGTGTCTACCTTGTGCAGCTCCTTAGCTTGTGCTCATGTGGTCTCTGCTGAACTACACATATCCACAACCTTTTTGCAGCATCAAATCTTTTTCACGAAGCTGTCATTCTCTTAGCCCATCATCTGAAATTCTGCAAACTATTATGTCTCTGACTAGTGAGTCTCTCAAATCTCCAAACTCACAGGATTTCCTAAGTGTGTGAAACTCAGCTAAGTATTGATCAAAGTTAACTCCTTGTTTCTGGTCACAGGAAAAGAACTTGTATCTTTCAAATGTGATGTTCATACTTGGGACAAAATACTCCTCAAATTTTGTCATCAGTGTCCAATGTAAAAACTGTGTCATCAGTTTGAAAACTGTTATAGATGTCCAAAGCATCCTAGCCAATTACGTGTAGAAAGATAGGCACTTTCAAATTTTCATTGGCACCTCCGGCTGCCTGCAACTAAATATGTAATGGATTGATACTTGAAGCATTTCCAGTTATCAGCAAGGTTGCATAACTGCAGGCGGACTTGGGTTATCCATTGAGGAGAACTGAAGTTCTTTATTACGTAGACACATAATAACACACCCCAGTGCAATAAATGGAGGAGTTCTGTAGAGTGTCACTGCTTCATTGTACTACATCAGCACAGAAACTGTCATTTACAAATGTGTGCGCAGAACCAAAATGACAAATAGCTCACAGGGGGCTCCCCGGGACATGGATGACCTGACTTTGTGCAAATTCGCCCATACAGCTTTAAAGCATTTCTGAAGTTGTTAAGAATAATATTTCACGGTATTCATTAACAACTGGATACAACATATATGCTACTAGTGTAATTATGGGCAGTGTTGGGGAGATTATTCAATGAAATAAAAGAATTATAGCAAGTGAGTTTTAAGTGATACAATGCTAGTTACTACAGAAAACAGATGTTTCTGGCTTACAGAGAAGGCAGACAACTCCTTAGAATAGAGCCCTTTACATTACCTAAGAGCTGTCTGTACTGAAGGCGTGCGTCTGATTTTCTAAAAGTCTGAATGGTCAATACAATGGCAGAACAAGTGCTACACCTGCCCCCACACCTCCTCCCTCAGGGCCCCAAACAGTCCTTTCAGGTGAGGTGACACTTCACCTGTGACTCTGTTGGGTCATCTACTGTAACCAATGCTCCTGTTGTGGCCTCCTGTATATCGGTGAGAACGGGCATAGATTAGGAGACCGCCTCGTCGAGCACCTGCACTCCATCTGCCTGAAAAAGCGGGATCTCGCGGTTGTCACTAATTTCTATTCTAATTCTCATTCCCATTCCAACATGTCAGTCCATGGCCTCCTCTACTGCCACGATGGGCTGAACTCAGGTTGGAGGAGCAACACCCTTATATTCCGTCTGGGTAGCCTCCAACCTGATGGAATGAACATCGGTTTCTCAAACTTCCGATAATTGTTCCCCCACCCCCACCATTGCCCATTCCTGTTTCCCTCTCTCACTTTATCTCATTACCTGCCCATCATTTCCCTCTGGTGCACCTCTCCCTTCCCTTTTCTCCATGGGATTCTGTCTTCTCCTATCAGATCCCCCCTACTCCAGTCCTTTATCTCATTCAGGAATCAACTTCCCAGCTCTTCACTTCACAAACCTCCCCTCTCCTGGTTTAACCTATCATCCACCATTTTGTAATTCTTCTTCCCCTCCCTCCACCTTCTTACTCTGACTTCCTGTGGTAAACCATATATATATATGTTGTAACTGGGTTAACTGTCTGGACACGCCCCTCTGCTGACTGCGCCTGTGGCTCCTCCCACAGAATCCTGTATAAAGGTGTTTCGCCTTGCCCCTCCCCCTCAGTCCGGGGGCAGACACTCACTGTGGAGGTCGTACTGTACAGCGAATAAAAGCCTTTCAGTATTTTACCAAACCTCAGTCTTTTGGAGTTATTGAAGGTGCTTCAATTTTATTTGCTGTACATTTTAAAACATGGAACACGCATTGAGACCAAACAAATTAGACCTCGATCCGCAAACACCTGAAGCTGGAAACGCTTTCGACCTCCGGTTGGCCTGCTTCGAAGCGTATCTAGAGGAGATTAAAGCGACCGACCCCGTAGCGAAGTGTAGAGTTCTACTCTCCAGGGTCAGTCCACGGGTCTATTCGCTGATCAGAGATCAGCCGAGCTACGATGGCGCGATGAACGCACACAAAGGACAATACCTGTGGCCGATAAACAGCGTCTATGCTCGGCACCGCTTAGCGACACGGCAACAGCGGCCTGGGGAATCGAGTGCTGAGTTTGTCCGGGCACTACAGATGCTCGTACGAGCCTTCAATTGCCAGGAGCTGACGGTGGCGCAGCATGCAGAGCTCCTAGTGAGAGACGCCTTCGTCACGGGGACCAGGTGCGCCAGCGGCTGCTGGAAAAAGCCGATCTTATCCTAAGTTCGGCGATCGAGCTGGCTGATACTTTGGAGGCGGCTCTGCACAACTCTGAGGCTCTTCAGGCACGCGATCCCCCGATGGCCTCATGGGCGCCACAGACACCGCAACCCGCCGGCGAATCGACCTCGGCTGCCACCAGTCGTGAGTCCGTGAAGTGCTACTTCTGCGGACTGGAGAAGCAGCCGCGGAAATGTTGCCCGGCCCAACAAGCTACCTGCTCCAGCTGCGGAAAGAAGGGCCACTTCGCCAAGGTCTGTAGGTCAAAACCGCGAGCGAAATCGAGCAGCGCCACATGTGAGAAGGGGGGGGCGGTCGCCATCTTGCCTGCCGCCATATTCCCTGCACGCCGCCACCACGTGCGAGACATGGGGGCGGCCATCTTGGTCGACGCCACCTCCCACCACCTACGACCAACGAGTTCTCACGGGGCACTCCACCGCTCCGGACCAAGACAGCGACCCCACCCTGGCTTTCGTGACCCTCGACCAAAGCGTTCCCCACCAGCTCGCAAGGTCAATGATGGACATCCTGGTGGAGGGGCACGGGACAAGCTGCCTGTTTGACACAGGCGGCACGGAGAGTTTTATCCACCCGGACACAACGCAGCATTGTGGACTCGTGATACGGCCGGTAAGTCGGAGGGTCACCATGGCTTCCGGGTCACATATAACAGACATCCGGGGGGGTTGTGTAGCGACGCTAGTGGTGCAGGGCACAGAATATCGAGACTTTACGTTACTGGTCTTCCCTCAACTGTGTGCCCCTGTGCTATTGGAGCTCGACTTCCAGAGCCACCTGAAAAGCGTGACAATGAAGTATGATGGGCCCCTCCCACCAACTACTGTCATAAATCCCCAGTTTTGTAGAGATATGTCACGTACCCTGCTACTGACCACACACACACACCGACCCGCACATCCCACTCAACATCATGCCAACTGCCACACTACCGACACCACTTGCGGCCTCTCCACCCTCAGGATCCCTCCCCCACCGCTGTTCGCCAACCTGACCCCTGACTGTAAACCTGTGGCAACTAAAAGCAGGAGGTACAGCGCGGGGGACAGAGCTTTCATTAAGTCGGAGGTGCAGCGGCTGCTCAGGGAGGGGGTCATTGAGGCAAGCACAAATCCTTGGAGGGCGCAGGTGGTGGTTGTTCGGAACAGGGAGAAGAATAGGATGGTCGTGGATTGTAGCCAGACCATCAATAGGTTCACGCAGCTCGACGCGTACCCTCTACCCCGCATCGCGGATATGGTCAATCAGGTAGCACAGTACAAGGTGTACTCAACCATAGACCTAAAATCCGGTTACCATCAGCTCCTCATCCGCTGGGAGGACCGCCCTTACACTGCCTTCGAGGCGGATGGCAGGCTTTATCAATTCCTGCGTGTCCCCTTTGGTGTCACGAATGGTGTATCTGTCTTCCAGAGGGCAATGGACCGGATGGTGGACCAGTGCCAACTGAAGGCCATGTTTCCATATCTGGATAACATCACCATCTGCGGTCACGACCGGCAGGATCACGACAACAACCTCCAAAAATTTCTCCAAGCGGCCAAATCTTTCAACCTCACCTATAACAAGGACAAGTGTGTGTTTAGAATCACCTGGCTTGCTATCCTTGGGTGTGTCGTGGAGAATGGAGTCATTGGCCCTGACCCCGACCGTATGTGCCCCTTGTTGGAACTCCCTCTTCCCAATACCCTCAGAGCCCTCAAAAGGTGCCTGGCTTCTTTTCATATTACGCCCAATGGGTCTCTAACTATGCAGACAAGGCCCGCCCTCTGGTCAAGTCCACCACATTCCCCCTCTCTGCCGAGGCCCGCACGGCTTTCAACCACATAAAAGGGGACATTGCCAAAGCAGCAATGCATGCGGTGGATGAGGCCATTCCCTTCCAAGTAGAGAGTGACGCCTCCGACTTTGCGCTGGCTGCTACCCTCAATCAGGCAGGAAGACCAGTGGCGTTCTTCTCCCGTACCCTTCAAGGCCCTGAAATTCGGCACTCTGCGGTAGAGAAAGAGGCCCAGGCCATAGTGGAAGCTATTAGGCACTGGAGGCACTACCTTGCCGGCAAAAGGTTCACCCTGCCAACTGACCAGCGCTCAGTCGCATTCATGTTTAATAATCAGCAGAGGAGCAAAATCAAAAATGATAAAATTCTGAGGTGGAGAATCGATCTCCACCTACAACTATGACATCATGTACAGGCCTGAGAAGCTCAACGAGCCCTCCGATGGCCTATCCCGGGGAACATGCGCCAGAGCGCAGATCGACCGGCTATACGCCCTACATGTAGACCTTTGCCACCCGGGAGTCACCCGGCTTTTCCACTTCGTGAAAGCCCGGAACCTGCACTACTCCCTTGAGGAGATCAGGATGATGACCAGGGACTGCCAAGTCTGCGTAGAGCGCAAACCGCACTTCTACCAACCCGAAAAGGCACCACTCATTAAGGCCACCTGCCCCTTTGAGCGACTGAGTGTTGACTTTAAGGGCCCCCTTCCCTCCACCGACCGCAATGTGTACTATCTTAAAGTTATCGACGAGTACTCGCGGTTCCCCTTCACCAATCCCTGCCCGGACACCACTACCACATCAGTTATAAAAGCCCTGCGCAAGCTCTTCACTCTGTTCAGATACCCATGCTATATCCACAGTGACAGAGGGTCCTCGTTTATGAGTGACGAGCTGCGCCAATATCTACTGGCTAGGAGGATTGCAACTAGTAGGACCACGAGCTATAATCCCGGGGGAATGGACAGGTAGAGAAGGAGAATGGCACAGTGTGGAAAGCCACACTCTTAGCCCTCAGGTCAATGGACTGCCGGTCTCCCGCTGGCAGGAGATCCTTCCCGAGGCACTCTACTCCATCCGCTCCCTGTTATGCACGGCCACCAATGCCATCCCTCATGAGCGGCTCTTTTCTTTTCCCAGAAAATCGACCACTGGAACCACCCTACCATCTTGGCTGACGTCCCCGGGGCCAGTGCTGCTCCGGAAACATGCGAGGAGCAATAAATACTCCCCGATAGTCGAGAGGGTTCACTTACTTCATGCGAACCCCCAGTATGCCTACGTGGTTTTACCTGATGGGCGGGAGCACACGGTCTCCATCCGCGACCTGGCGCCCGCAGGAGCTCCGGGCCCCTACCCTGAACACTCCGTGGTGACTATTGACCCGTACCCACCAATGTATGTACCTACAAGACACCGTGCACCCCAAACCCTATACAGACACCACACGACACTCCCATACCAGGCGCGACACACACGCACGAGGGATTACCGACGCCTAACATGCTGGTACCTGAAGTCAGGTCAGAGCCAGCACAACCGCCATCGCCGGTGCAATCACCGCCGGTGCTACGTAGATCACAGCGACGGACTCGACCGCCTGATAGACTTAACCTGTAAATATACTTCTTGTAAATATTGTCAGTCACTTCACCCCGCGGGACTCTTTTTCAAAAAAAGGAGGGGTGAATGTGGTAAACCATATATATATATATATATATATGTTGTAACTGGGTTAACTGTCTGGACACCCCCCTCTGCTGACTGCCCCTGTGGCTCCTCCCACAGAGTCCTGTATAAAGGTGTTTTGCCTTGCCCCTCCCCCTCAGTCCGGGGCAGACACTCACCGTGGAGGTCGTATTGTACAGCGAATAAAAGCCTTTCAGTATTTTACCAAACCTCAGTCTTTTGGAGTTATTGAAGGTGCTTCACTTCCCTTTCTTTCCTGTCCCGATGAAGGGTCTCAACTGTTTACTCTTTTCCACAGATGCTACCTGGCTTGTTGAGTTCCTCCAGCATTTTGTGTGTGTTGCTTTGTACTTCCAGTGACTGCAGATTTTCTTGTGGTTGTGGCCAATACACAATGGCTGACCATTATTCATGCAATGGTGCATTCAATGCTAATCTTTTTGTCACTTGGTGCTCTCTTTTTTTCATAGGTTTTGCAACATGTGTGATCGAATGCATTGATGCATTGCGTGCATCTCATATCATAAACATGATGTCTCTAGAATCATTCAATGTGTGTAGAGATATAATAAATAGTAACTGATTCTGAAACAACCCTCTTCCCTCTATGCAAGAAGTATTGCACCTTTCTCATGTGAGTACTTACTCTATTCCTTGGTACAACCATCCACAATCATTTGTTTTAGGACCAGAATCAGAATCAGGTTTATTATCACCAGCATATGTCATGAAATTTGTTAACCTAGCAGCAGCAGTTCAATGTTATATGTAATATAGAAGAAGAGGGAAAAAATGAATAATAATAATAATAATAAATAATAATAAATTACAGTATATGTATATTAGATAGAGAAAAAATCGCGCAAAAAAAATAAATAACATATATTTTAAAAGGTGAGGTAGTGTTCACGGGTTCAATGTCTATTTAAGAATCAGATGGCAGAGGGGAAGAAGCTGTTCCTGAATTGCTGAGTGTGTGCCTTCAGGCTTCTATACCTCCTACCTGATGGTAACAGTGAGAAAAGGGCATGCCCTGGGTGCTGGAGGTCTTTAATAATGGGCGCACCCTTTCTGAGACACCGCTCCTTGAAGATATCCTGGGTACTTTGTAGGCTAGTACCCATGATGGAGCTGACTAAATTTACAGCTTTCTGCAGCTTCTTTTGGTCCTGTGCTGTAGCCCTGCACACCCCCCGCCGCACACCAGACAGTGATGCAGCCTGTCAGAATGCTCTCCACGGTACAACTAAAGAAGTTTTTGAGTGTGTTTGCTGACATGCCAAATCTCTTCAAACCCCTAATGACATATAGTGGCTGTCTAGCCTTCTTTATAACTACATCAATATGTTGGGACCAGGTTAGATCCTCAGAGATCTTGACACCCAGGAACTTGAAACTGCTCACTCGCTCCACTTCTGAGCCCTCTATGAGGATTAGTATCTGTTCCTTCATCTTTCCTTTCCTGAAGTCCACAATCAGCTTTTTCGTCTGACTGACGTTGAGTGCCAGGTTGTCACTGCGGCACCACTCCACTAGTTGGCATATCTCACTCCTGTACGCCCTCTCGTCTCCATCTGAGATTCTGCCAACTATCGTTATATCATCAGCCAATTTATAGATGGAATTTGAGCTATGCCTAGCCATATAGTCATGTGTATATAGAGAGTAGAGCAATGGGCTAAGCACACACCCCTGAGGTGTGCCAGTGTTGATTGTCAGCGAGGAGGAGATATTATCACCAATCCGCAGATTGTGGTCTTCCAGTTAAGAAGTTGAGAATCCAATTAATGTTGCTAGCATATATCATGAAATTTCTTGCTTTATAGCAGCAGTGCACTGCAATATATAATGATAAAAGAAAAAACTATAAATTAAAACTAGTGAGGTAGTTTCTATGGGTTCATTGTCTGTTCAGAAATCTGATGGTGGAGGGAAAATGTTCCTAAAGTGTGGCTCCTGCACCTCCTCTTTGAGGGTAGCAATGAATGTCTTGGGTGACGGGCGTCCTCAGTTATACATGCTGACATTTTGAGGCATCACCTATTGCAGGTGCCCTTGATGCTGAGGAGGCTAGTGCCCATGATGGAGCTAGCTGAATTGCAACATTCTGTAGCTTTTCCCAATCCTATGCAGTGACCCCTCCATACCAGATGGTGATGCAACCAGTTAGAATGCTCTCCTTGGCATATCTGTAGAAATCTGCTAGTCTTTGGTGACATACCAAGTCTCCTCAAACTCCCAATGAAATATAGCTGCTGCCATGCCTTCTATATAATTGCAGCAATATGTCGGACCCAGGATAGATTTTCAGAGGTATTGACACCCAGGAACTTGAAACTGCTCGATCTTTCCACAGCTGATCCCTGAAAGAAGACTGGCATGTGTTCCCTCGACTTTCCCTTCCTGAAGTCCACCATCAATTTCTTGGTCTTACGGATATTGAGTACAAGATTGTTGTTGCAACACCACTCAACCAGCTGATCTATCTCACTCCTGTACGCCTCCTCGTCACCATCTGAAATGTTGCCAACAATAGTGAGTCATCGACAAATTTTTAGATGACGTCTGAGCTGTTATTAAGATCGGTCATTGAGATCCAAGCTAATTTCCAATTTGGTAGAAATTGCTTCAGCTGTTTATTTTGGCATAGGCTTTCAGTGCCTCCCCATTCACTTTTCATACACTGATGCTATTTATTTTGAATGCTGAGATGGGGAGAGAGAGAGAGGAGAGTTAGGAAACAGCAAGAGGAGAGAGATAGGCAGGAGAGAAAGAGGAAAGATACAGGCAGGAGAAAAAGGGGCAGGGGAAGGAGGGAAAGAGAGAGAAGGAGGGATGGGGCATCACTGGCTGGTATGGAGGGGCTACTACACAGGACCGAAAGAAGCTGCAGAAGGTTGTAAATCTAGTCAGCTCCATCTTGGGCACTATCCTACAAAGTACCCAGGACATCTTTAGGGAGCAGTGTCTCAGAAAGGCAGTGTCCATTATGAAGGACCTCCAGCACTGAGGACATGCCCTTTTCTCACTGTTACCATCAGGTAGGAGATACAGAAGCCTGAAGGCACACATTCAGCGATTCGGGAACAGCTTCTTCCCCTCTGCCATTCGATTCCTAAATGGACATTGAAGCTTTGGACACTACCTCACTTCTTTTAATATACAGTATTTCTGTTTTTGCACATTTTTAAAAAATCTATTCAATATACATACTTGATTTACTCATTTATTTATTATGTTTTATTTTATTTATTTTTTGTTCTCTCTCTGCTGGATTATGTATTGCATTGAACTGCTGCTACTAAGTTAAAAAATTTCACGTCACATGCCAGTGATAATAAACCTGAATAGGAGGAAATCTGCAGATGCTGGAAATTCAAATTCAAGCAACACACATCATGTGGCCTTCTATATATTGACGAGACCCGACGCAGACTGGGAGACCGCTTTGCTGAACACCTACGCTCTGTCCACCAGAGAAAGCAGGATCTCCCAGTGGCCACACATTTTAATTCCACGTCCCATTCCCATTCTGATATGTCTATCCACGGCCTCCTCTACTATAAAGATGAAGCCACACTCAGGCTGGAGGAACAACACCTCATATTCCGTCTGGGTAGCCTCCAACCTGATGGCATGAACATCGACTTCTCTAACTTCCGCTAATGCCCCACCTCCCCCTCGGACCCCATCCGTTATTTATTTATATAAACAAATTCTTTTTCTTTTTCTCTCTCTCCTTTTTCTCCCTCTGTCCCTCTGACTATACCCTTTGCCCACCCTCTGGGCTTCCCTCCCCCCCCGCTTGCCTTTCTCCCTAGGCCTCCTGTCCCATGATCCTCTCATATCCCTTTTGCCAATCACCTGTCCAGCTCTTGGCTCCATCCCTCCCGCTCCCGTCTTCTCTTATCATTTCGGATCTCCCCCTCCCCCTCCCACTTTCAAATCTCTTACTAGCTCTTCTCTCAGTTAGTCCTGACGAAGGGTCTCGGCCCGAAACGTCGACTGTTCCTCTTCTTAGAGATGCTGCCTGGCCTGCTGCATTCACCAGCAACTTTGATAATAAACCTGACTCTGATTCTGATTCTGAGAGGGGAAGGGACAGGGAGAGAGAGAAATATACATTGGCCCCAAGTCAGGGATGGGCAAATGACAGGCAGTGAGATAAGTCATAGCTTTATTTTCAAGAAATCAGCCTGTCCTGTCAGTGAGTGGAGGTCAGTGGACAGTTCAGACCTGTTCCTGGGTGGATTAAAATAAATTTTGGATCCACTCCTTCCTCTATCAGGAAGTGAATCAGGTATCAGCACTGAGTCATAGGCTGAGAGAATCATTCAGCACGAAGGACTGTTGACAAATTAATGGAGACCTTTACACTGGGCAACTGTACAGTTGCCAATTAATCTAACAATAATGTCTTTGGAATACAGGAGGAAACAGGATTACAGAGAGAACCTGCATATTCACAAAGACAGCACTGGATGTCAGCATTATATCCAGGCCCTTTGAGTTCTGAGAGGTAGCAATACTATTTGCAATGCCACCGTCCCATCCTCCCACTACAGAATGATAGTTGATGAGTGACAACAGCAGCCACAATACAGCATAGGCTCAAATGATTTAAGGAGCTTAAACTGAGTTATGTATTTAAGCTGTTTCCTCTCCACCCACCCCTCTTCCAGTAGCCAAATTGCCTATTGAATTTTGCAAGATCCTGTCTTAAATAGAAAATTAATATGGCTTCTCTACATTTGTCCACCACACAGACATAATCTTTAAGGTTTATCCTGAACTTAGATAAGGATTTAAAGATCATGAACTTTTCTAGTCATCTGATGTTGAAAGCAGCATTTTTCAATTGATATTTTGGACTAAAATTGAGGTTCTTAATGCTACTGGAAAAAAGCCAGGGTGTATCTATTATTTGGGAATCATTCCTGCCAAGAAGAGACAAAGGGCAATTGGATGTTTGCAAGAGAGCAGGAAATTTGCAAAAACAGATCAAACTTCAATCAAAATGTGAGAAAGATAACACATACTAATGATAGTTAAAGTAGTAGACTTCCTCATCATTTTTCAAAATGAACATTACAAAAAACAACCTTCTGTCGTTATTTTAGTTGATCCTGCACAAACAGTTTAAGTTGATAATGAGGAAATGTTTGTTGTTGGTGATGAAAATCAGCTGTTAGTTCTCAAATTTTTAGCAAGGTTTTAATTCTGCACGAAATGGGTCAATATTGTTCTTGTACAAGTTCCTTAAAGTACGTAAAACTAAATTTTCAATGTGTCAAAATCTGTCACATTCAGGACCAAAAACAAGCTTGGTTTTCAGGTCCAGACTCAACATAATATAACTAACACAGACCTAAACACAGGTGTGATAGAAAATGGTCATTCGTGTTCATTATCACATTCCTTGGAAGTTTCTTTCTGACTATTGCCACCTCTACAGGCAGGTCACCTGAGCAACGGTATTACTGCCAGCTGTCCTTGGAAGATTGGTAAAAGGTAAAAATGGGGTGAGCGTACACATCAAAGCTCCAATGTTAACACCTCCCAGCTGGTCAGGATGCATTCCTTTCACAATGACTTTATCTTATCTTACCAAGAGTTAGCGTTATAAGAGGACAAGAATTTGGCAGGACCAGTATTTCACCAATCATCACTAATGAATTTATAGATGGGGTCCTTCAGCAGGTGCTATCCTCTGAATTCACAGATGTAAAGTGTCAACTTAGATGCCTGAGAAAAGGCATGAAATGATCTTCATTGTGTTACGTACCCCGTAACTGGGTTGCCAAACCAGCAGAAATGGATCACTCAGTTGGAGTCTGGAGTACTAGAACTAAGAAAGTTTTATTAAAGAAACAAGCAACACAGTAATCGAAAGGATAATAAATGCAACAGTTCAACAATGATAACCACACATGTGCACAGAATTAAGATAACAGCATCAATCAAGCTCTATCGTTGTCTAGGGGTAAATGACCAAATTTCAAAGTGACTCAAAGTTCAGTCCAGTTTAGTAGTTCAGTTCGCAGTAATCGTTGCCATGGCGATGGACAACGTGCGGGGAGAGAGAGAGAGAACAGGAACAACTATTCATACACGGCTTCACTCACAGACCGGCGAGATGGCTCACAAGCAACTTTTGGGCGGGTCCTTGGTGATGTCACCTGAGGTCACCGACTGTGACCCCTCCTCCAGATGCGGTCGATCCTCTGCAGTGAACCCGGCACCCAGGCAAGGGCGGACACACACCGGGTTCCCGCTGATCGTACCTTTCCACCCCGGGCGTTGTCTGATACTTCTCACCGACTCGTGAGAGGCGTACCGCTTCCAGGGTCTCGTTACCTCGGGTGTCGTGTGTGTCCTGCCTTAGCAAACCGGTCCCTTTTTATCCCCCTGCTGGGGTATCGCCTGTCCATCACTTCAAACAGTTCAAGGTTCAAAGGGGGGGAGCCGCTCCAGACAGCTCTCTCTCCCCTGTTCCTTCATTACACATCTCCAGACGCTGCTCCATTGTTCCTTATCTCTCCTTCCCCTGAGGGCAGGTGGCAGACCACTTGCTGATGTCACTGTTGCTAACCCAGGCCAGCAAACATCTTAATTTTATGTGTATTCTCGTCACAATTGGTAGAAACAAACCTTCTGCAAACTGCACTGGAATATCCAGGAATTTGACCCATTTGCACTAGTTTTAATGAATCCTCATACAGAACGTATCCTACACATGTCTGCTCCTTTATCCTGCTGAAATCCTACCTGTTAAGTTTCACTCTGATGTTTCTGCCATTTCTCCATCAACAATGTGCACAGTACCACTAATTGCTTCAATGAAGAGATCACAAACTTTTATTATTAACTTAAATCTGTGTTTCCACTCGTTACTGTCCACAAGGATCATCCTGAAAGGGAAAAGACAGACTGCTTTCCCTGCAATCTCCTTTAACATCTACTCATCACAGTAGGCCATTGTATATGAAACTCTGAGTTAGATAATTGTATAACCCATGAAAACATCAATGTGACATTTATTAATCCAAACACTCCTACACATTACCATCTTCATTTAGTTTGTTAATAATTTCTTAAGGTACTTTGTTCCCAACCTAGCTAATTAATTCCCAGAGAAATTAAGCTTTAAACATAGAATGCAGTTGCCTTCCTTGATCTATGTAACTAGTTATATTGAAAGATAATGTAAAATAATTGTAATAATTACTTCACATTTATTCATCAATTAATACCAACAGAAACAAATTTATATTATTTCTGATGAAAGGTTAAAACTGAAAAGTTAACACTGTTCTTATCTCCATAGGTGTTGCCTGACCCGTTGTGTATTTCCAGCATATTTGCTTTCATTCAGATTACTAAAAACTACAGCTTTTCACTTTTCTATTACTATTATCTATGTTATTGCTGAATGTACAATATTAATATGTATAAGGTAACTTGCTGCATTTGTCTATATGGCAAGGAGCTAGATCATACTCATTCAGCCCACATTTCAAGGTCGTTCCCTGTGCCGACCCTGAATAAACATATTGGATCACATTGTTCCTAAGGTCCTGCCAGCATCACATTGTTGGCTGCTTTATAAAGTGAAGTGTAATAAGCTTTCTGAGGTCCCAAAAACATCTTTCCAGAACTCATTGGGTGTGTGCACATCAGCTGCTCTGACAGCCACAAAAACAAACTTGACTAAGACAATGATATTGGCAGGACTGGGTAGCAGAAGGTTAGTCCCTGCCCACAAACCACCCTGAAGGCCTAATGGTAGCTTGTACTCTCAGAAGATCTTCTGGTATTTATAAATATATCCAATAATTTTTTAAAAAGCTATTTGGAAATGTATCTATTGGCAAGTTCTTTCTCCCTAAGTGAATGTACTTTCAGAAGTATACGGACCAGAGGTCATGGTTTAGTGCAAAGCACAAACACATGTGGGTCACAGTTTTATGGATTGAATTCCTTTTCTAAAGGTTCAGGCACAAAAATCCAAGCTGACCCAAGGTTGAGTGAGCCATGGCTTTTCTTTATAGAGCAAAGGAGGATGAAAGATGACACGATAGAGGTGTATAAGAAGCATAGAAAGAGTGGACAGCCTTCCTCCCAAGATGGTGCTGGCTAATATGAGAGAATGTGCTTTTAAGATGCTTGAAGGAAAGTATAGGAGAGATGTCACAGGTAGGTTTTTACACAGAAAGTGGTAAATTCACTGCCAGGGGTGGAGGTCAAGACAGGGACATTAAGTTCTTTTAAGAAACTCCTAGATTGGCACATGGGTGTAAGAAAAATAGAGGATTATATAGGAGGAAAGGGTTAGATTGATCTTAGAGTAAGCTAAAGGTCGGCACAACTTTGTGGACCAAAGGGCCTGTACTGTGCTGTGTTATTCTATGTTGTATGTTCTATGATCCTCCAATGTGGTATTCGGTGAATTGAGATGGTACTGGGTTTGTTGACCATCAAGTTCTAAATTCAAGCAAAGACTTTAAGTCTGATCTGATATACTGTATATAGCCATGAGTATTCTCACAAAAGGGAACTTATACTCTAACTACCCAATCTTCAAAGAATAGTTCACCTCCCTGTTTATTCTCCATGATGAGTTTAGCTTCCAATACCCACTATTCAAGTGGTAAGACCACTCTCCCTACCAAAGTGAAGATACTTCCAGCCAGCAAAGTAGTCCGAAACACAATTCATTTATTTGTGGTATACACATTTAAATTCACACAACAATTTAAAGCACATTTAAAACTCGCAAACAATTTCCATTTTAAACATTTCCAAATTACTAACCATTTTCAGAACACAGAGCACAAAGCACAAAACATTCCTAAGCTGCAAAGCACTAAGGATTTCTTAAACTCAAAGGATTTCCAAAAGGCAGGTAGATTTCCTATAAACTAAACAGACATATCAAGATGCAGACAAATAAGCTGTCGCAGAAACCAAAGCTGGAGGTATAGGTTCTAGCTTGCCATGTGTTTCCTTCATGTTTCTTCTTGATGCTCCATATCCCATTCCCAATAATCCTGAAGTTTTTCTACATTTATACCATTTTTCTTCCATCTGGATGACTTCACACGCATATGACTTTTCCTCAGATATCCTTTGAACACAAAGATTCTACTAACATTTTTGAGATATTGACCCCAACTAAGACAGTAAATGCTGTGAAGCTAACTTCCTTGACAACTTAAAGCCCTTCCAAAT
This sequence comes from Mobula hypostoma, assembly GCF_963921235.1. Classification (NCBI taxonomy): domain Eukaryota; kingdom Metazoa; phylum Chordata; class Chondrichthyes; order Myliobatiformes; family Myliobatidae; genus Mobula; species Mobula hypostoma. Next base: position 186,943,790 of record NC_086098.1, read on the forward strand.
TTAAACACATCAGTTATTGATATGTTAAATGATATTATCCGTCTGTTTTGCAAGCTTTTCTGAACTAAGCAATTCAAGAGTCTGTTCGAAGCAAGTGAAATTAAATGATCCATTTTCTTATACTGCATCTTGAGCATAATAAAGCAGTGCAGCAAGTTTCCACAGACATAGCATCTTCTATATACAAAGCTTGTTTGCAAAGTTGTTCGATAGAAAGTACTTTTTTAACTTCAAACTGATTACTGCTTTCCATTTATATTTTAAGAACTGAAGACTGACTTCCTTTTACAACCATAATCTAAACAAATCATCATTGGAATTTTATTTACGACCGTTTGTAATCTTACAGATGTTGTGCTCAGAAAGCAAGCTTAGCAAATATGAGATCTCCTGCCTAAGACAGTGAAGATCCCCTTCACAAAGTGTTATGTTGTCAAAGGCATCTATCTTTCAGATGGGAGCTTATCTGCTTATCTGTTTACCCTCTTAAATGCATTTAATAGATCTCATGGCACGATTCAAAGATGAATGTTGTCCCTAATGCCTTAGCCAATATTTAGCCCTCAGCCAATATTACTTAGATATTCTCCAATCACAATATTGTTTCTGCATTCATCAAGGATGGAAGAAATGCTTGAAAATCTCCAACCTAGGGCCCCGCATTGACCAGATTCTGCTAAGAGGAAGGTCAAATCAGTCAGATGAAACTCAGCAGCAGGAAGAAACCCACAGTCCGCAGAGTATCAGCACCCTACGGGATGTGGAAGAAGTTTCAGGTACAAGCAGTAGTCCAAGACACAGCCAGGCACATCGTGAAGTGGAGAACATGCAAGGACGTAAGCCATTGGTGAAATGGCCAAAGTCTAACAGCAAGGAGCGGGAAACCATCAATGCAGATGTGAGCCTGATCTTAAGTGGCATCAAGGGATCAGCAGAAAAGAAGTTGGAGAGGATGGGTGACCTGATCTACAGCTACAGAAAGGAGAAATTTGGAGTGAGGGAACAAGTCAGCAGGAAAGATATGCCTCCTCCCCCCAAATCCCGTTGTCTCCAGGAAATCCAACGACTTGTTAAAGAGAGAAGAGGCCTGAGGAAGTGTGGAGAAAAGCAACAGCAGAAGGGCATCAGCCTCCTTCAAGGGGATCTAAAACAGAGGCTCTCAAAGCTGCGCAGAGCAGAGAATTTAAGGAAATGATGCAAAAAGAAGGAAAAAGCAAGAACAGACTTCTACAAGGATCCCTGTAAATATGTGAAAGGCATTTTCACAAAAGAGAAAAGCAGATACTTGAAAGTATCAAAAGAGGAGGTTGAAAGACATCTCAGAATCATCCACACTGATAAGCGAAAAGATGAACCAATACTTGTCCCAGCTGATATCCCACTAATCTCACCCCAACAACATCAATTTAATATTGGCCCTCCCAGGCTGGGCAAGGTGAAAGAGGCAGTGAAGAAGGCAAGATCGGCGTCAGCGCTAGGCCCTAATGGTGTTCCGTATTGTGTCTACAAGAACACCCCGGATGTTCTGATATTTCTCTGGAGAAATATGAGGGTTGCGTGGGAAAAGTAAGTTATCCCCAAAACCTGGAGAAGAACAGGGCGAGTTCTGATCCCGAAAGAAAAGAATTCGTCCACCATCGAGCAATTTCGCCAAATAAACCTTCTGAACATAGAGGGCAAGATCTTTTTCCGTGCGTTGGCGCAAAGACTTACAAAGTATCTGAAACAAAACCATTTCATTGATACGTCAATCCAAAAGGCCTACATAGCAGGCTTCTCGGGATGCCTTGAATATACCAGCGTCATATGGCATCAAATCCAGATGGCTAAGAAAGAAGGAAAGGATCTGCATGTCTTGTTCCTCGACCTGGCCAACGCCTATGGATCAGTTCCTCATTCCCTGCTGTGGACTGCTTTTGAATTCTTTCAGGTGCCTGCAACAACAAGAAATCTGGTAAAACACTACTTCCAGGATCTGCAAGTCTGTCTCACAACATCAGACTTCACCACAGCGTGGCAACCACTGGAAGTAGGCATCATGGCGGGGTGCACCATCTCCCCATTGGCCTTTACTATGACAATGGAGCTCATTATCAGAGCCTCAAAATGGGTTGCAGAAGGAAAACGGCTACAGTTTGGTCAACGGTTACCACCGATACGAGCCTATATGGACGATATAACGATACTGATGACAACTGTCCCCTGCACCAAGAGACTTCTGGAAAAGCTTCATCAAAACATCACATGGGCGAGGATGAAGGTCAAACCCAGCAAGTGCAGAAGCATCTCCATTGTCAAAGGTCAAGTCACGGATAAAAGATTTCATATTGATGGGACACCTGTCCCAACTGTTTCAGAAGTGCCAGTGAAGAGCTTGGGCCAATGGTATGATGTTAAGCTCAAGGACACTGAGCAGCTTAAACAACTCAAAAAGGATACCGTCATGTACATAGCTCGCATCAACAAGACCTTGCTGCCAGGAAAACTCAAGCTGTGGTGCTTCCAGTTGGGCATACTCCCAAGACTCATGTGGCCTTTAACAGTGTATGAAATCCCCATCAGCAAGGTTGAAAAGCTTGAAAGAGTGATCAGCACACATGTAAAACAGTGGCTTGGACTGCCGCGATGCTTAAGTCCTGTTGGACTGTACGGGAACTGCAAATTGGAATTACCAATTGCAAGTCTTGTGGAAGAATTCAAATGCACCAAAGCAAGGTTGGTCATGACTCTCACTGAATCTGAAGATACTGTTATTCGAACAGTGCCCCCCCCCCCGCCGTGTGGTAACGGGGAGAAAGTGAACCCCATCTGAAGCTGTTCAGAGTGCTACATCTGCTTTTCGCTTCAGGGATGTGGTTGGCCAAGTCCAACATGGGAGAGCCGGGCTCAGGCTTGTCCCAAAAGCTCCTCAATGGCACAAGGCAACATCAGTGCAGAAGAGACGGCTCATGGTGGAGGAGTTGAGAAGACAGGAGGAGGCAGAGCTACACACCAGGGCCGTCTCAGTGGCCAAGCAGGGCCAATGGACTAATTGCGAGAGCCTGGAAAAGAGGAAACTTAGCTGGCGTGACATCTGGGAGGGATTTTGGCTAAGTTTTGTCATCAGAGCCACTTATGACCTCCTACCCACACCCCAGAACCTGAGCAAGTGGTGGGGAGAAGACCCCGCTTGCTCTCTTTGTCAAGCACCTGGATCACTAAGGCACATTTTAACAGGATGCACCACGAGCCTCACCCAGGGGCGGTACACTTGGCAGCATAACCAAGTTCTCAGACTGGCATCAATCTTGGAACAGACAAATCACCACAAATGCTCTCCCACAAACATCGGCAGGAAATGTCCACATCACACGATTTGTACCAGCAGACCAACCTCCAGAGCACCATATAACATCAAAAGATGTAAGCATTCTGCAGGTTGCTCGGGATTGGAAAATGGATGTGGACTTAGAAAAAAAACTTGTGTTTTCCCCCGGACATCGCGGCTACAACACTCCGGTAGACATGGTCCTGTGGTCCACAACAGCCAAGCTGGCAGATGTTGTGAAATTAACAGTACCAAGGGAAGATGGTGTCGAAGAAGCTTATGAGAGGAAAAAGACCAAGTACTCTGAACTGGCAACTGAAGCTGCCCAGAATGGCTGGAAGACCAAGATTTTCCCTGTAGAAGTGGGATGCAGGGGATTCATTGCTACATCTACGACCAGTCTATTGAGGAAGATGGGGGTGAGGGGTCACTCCCTCCAACAAGCAATCAAGTCCTTGTCAAATGCAGCAGAAGAAAGCAGCAATTGGATTTGGATAAAAGGAAAGACAACAACTGGGCTGCAAGATGAAGACAGGAGGGTATGGAACTGAGGGGGGTGTATCTGGAACGCCAGGTAGCACCGTTGAGCCCTCTGGAGATGTCATGGGCTTATCAATGAAACGTCAAAGAAGGAGAGTGCCTACCTGATGACCCCGATGACGTACCTACCCTCCCTCCTTGTCACCACTCCAAGCCCACTGCCAACATCGAGAGTGCCGACTTATCATAGGGATTGAAACATCAAGTTCTAGTAGCTCTACTGCAATTTCTTGTGTGTAAATCAGCTGCTCTGATAGCTGAGAGGACATATAACATGAACATGTAAACTGCACATAGGTTTTAGTAATTATTATTAAAATAAAACAGTGTTAAAATGCAAAGAAATTAAGTTTGGAATCATTTAGACAAATAGCTTATTATGAGAAGTCCCACTCTCATGAGGGATAATAAATTACATGTATCAAATAACTTCACTGGCTCAATTTCCACAAGAAAAGGCAATTATATGATCTGTTGGAATCTGATGTCATTCTCTTTTCCCTGCACAATTCTTCATGGTTGGACAAAATAATATTTTGGGGCGTAACCATTCAAACTCGCTGCCAAAAATGTGACAGTCTGCGGCTCTGCATTTAAAACAAAATGATCTCATCAACATCGCATGGAAGTGTACACAACAAACAAGTCACCACAATGAGGAAATGCACCTGGCCTAAATTTCAAGAAAAGACATTCAATTTATGTTTTAATATCAGATTCCCAAAAGCTACAGCTTTTTAGCTTTTCAATTAATATTATTCATGTTATTTCTGAATTTACAGTAATAAGGTGCATAAATTAGCTTTCTTCATTCGTCCAAATGTCAGGTCCAGAAATCAATGTCCGTTGGCCAAAGCTGAATCTGCGAATCTCTATGAATCCACCTGGGAAGTTGAAGACCAATATCTACAGGCCCGAGTCCCTGTCTGCTGGACTGGAGCTAGATACCTGCCTTGTAGTTAAAGAACTGTGTATGTGTGTGGGTGGGAGGAAGGAATGGGGTTGTTCTTGCCGTTGTTGCTTGTTGCTTGTTGTGCTCTGTGTTGTTCTGCCGAATATGGTGGGCGTGCTATATTGGGGCCAGAATATGTGACAACATTTGCGGGCTGCCATCAGCGCACCATTCACTGTATGCTTCGATGTATATGTGAGAAATAAACTTGTATTTTAAACCTTGAACTTAAAAACTGCATACAATATGCTTCAAGATGCATTTAACCGGAATTTTTCATGGACTAATGTGCAAGTAAAAATTGTAATCCTGTCAGAAGGATGCAGCAGTATACCTGCAAATGGGCAATGAAATCTTAACCACTCCACTCACTAACAAGATAATAGTTTTGTCCCTGCATTTACAAACACAATTAGTTTAAAATTCTATCTGTGAAATCAGGATATGGAGTTAAAGTCTTGGCAACGCCCGTCAATTTGGAAGAAGATTCAGAGAATCCTCTTAGGTTGCTTTTAAATTACTCACTGATATGTATGGCTGCTTCAGGACAAGTTTCACATCCAAAAACCCATTAAAATTATACTGTATGAACTGCTGGGAAGAAATAAGCTACTTCATTGGATAGGACCAACCACAAAAGTAGGGGAAATGTCAGACTAAGATAAACATAAAAATGATTTTAAACTTAACCTAAACCCACGTTACCCTACACCAGAATGATACTATGACCTACAAGGTGAACAGTGGTGATAGTTGTTCAAAATGCTGGCAACCAGGAGAGCAAGGGGTAAGAAACTGTCTGATAATCAAACTACAAGAACAATTTTTGAATAATGAGAAATAGCACTTTGTAACATTAGTGCTTCTGTTAACAAAATTGAGTTTTATAAACACATTTTCTCTTGATAATTTTACTGCGTAGCCAAATATACTATAAATGTAATCATTCAGTGCCAAGACATGTCAGAGATTCTAATGAAAAGCAACATACAGCTCCAGAGTGATCATATCCTCTTTAGTTGTCATAATAATTATATTTATCATAATTCACAGAATATTTACCTCTATTGTAAAATGTGCATCAAATATATAGGCAGGATTGACATTTCAGTAAAGTATTGAATGTCACATTTTTGTAATTTTCAATTTACAAATGGCTCCCGAAGCCAACTCCCTGGTTAGTAAGGGATTTTGAATGGATGTATGAGAGCCAACGACATGATATGAAGAAGAACAGGCAGTCTCGGCCCAGACTCTCCCCTCAGATGAAAATACCAGAAATGGCTAGGAACTCAGATCATTTCAGTTTAGGAACCGGAAAGACGAGAGTTGGTAACAGTGTTTGTCTGAGCAATAAAGTGGATATAATTCATTGAGATGATTATTGTGGGTTTCCATGAGACAAAGCACCACTTTAAAGTGATCGTCTCTACCATCCTACTCCACCTCTATTGCAACAAAATACTGTAGCCAATAATAATAAAGCTAAATAACGTTATGTTTAGAAAGAATATTTCTGATGATTTGTGCTCACATTGAAACTTTAAAACAAAAATCATTAAACACAATTTCCATTTCCATTTAAAAGACTGGTATAAAACAGGCTGCCAACGCGGGTGGTGGCAATTTATCACCAGTTACATAAACAAAACGGACAATATTGTAGCAGTATCTCTTGTATTTCATTTGATGCAATTCTGTTCCATTCACTTGAGAATTATTCCTGCATTATGTGTTTCATTTTAATGATCCAAGGACAAACATTATCACAAATTGACCTCATAAAACAGAAGTACAAAAGAAATAGAGGTGCAATTGAGCCTCTTTACCTGCACTCTCAAAAAAATCAGGCTGATCACTTGTTTTAACATTTCTTTCCTGCAGTAACCCTCAAATCACTTAGGACATAAGAACATAAGAAATAGGAACAAGAGTAGGCCATCTGGCCTGTTAAGCCCGCTCCGCCATTCAATAAGATCATGGCTGATCTGGCCATGGACTCATCTCCACCTACCTGCCTTTTCCCCATAATCCTTAATTCCCCTACCGTGCAAAAATCTATCTAACCTTGTCTTAAATATATTTACTGAGGTAGCCTCCACTGCTTCATTGGGCAGAGAATTCCACAGATTCACCACGCTCAGGGGCAGCGCTAAGGTGGTACTAGCTGGTGCTATAGCACCACCAGAAATTACAATAGCACCAGCGTAGCACCATCAAGAAATTAACTGAAATTTGTCCTCTCTACACTTCTGCTTATTCATTCGTTGTCAATGTCTTGCCATTGCTGTCCTCAGATCTGTTAAGCTGATCTAAGATTACTTAAAGTGGTTATGTCACTCACTCTCACTCACGAGAGAGATGGATAGTATACATCCAGGAGCAGATCAATGGTCTCGAGAGACTAACGGATCACACACGCGCACACACACACACACACACACACACACACACACACATTGTGCTTTTACAAGCTAGCGTGGGCCTGGCACGTACATTATTTTGGCCGGAGTGAAAAATTGATCGATTTTTAGTGAGGAAACGACCTCGTCCAGAGGAATCAGTGGTGTTTCAGCCTGAGCCTGTCTTAATTGAAAGTGACATGCAGAAAGAAGTAAGTGAGGATGAGGACGACAGCAGTTCATTGAAGGAGTGTGAAGGCGAAGTAGAGGAACAAGAAATGGAGCAGGATTTGGAAGAGAACATGGATGAAGCTGCTCTTAGTGCTAGTGGGAATTCTCTGCGTGATGTTAACCAGCAGCCTGAGGAAGGACCCCGTCAACTAGCATTGAAAAAGTACCCTTCGCTGCTCGCAACAGTTTGGCAATCAGCAAAGGAGTTTTATTCGTGGCTGGTTTGACCTGCTGGAATATTCGATGATGAAATTCAGTGAGTTGGCCACACTGCAGGTAAAGGCTACACAGGCAGAAAGAGAATGGGTGGCCACTAAACAGTGTAGCAGTAGGCAGGTAGTGCAGGAGTCCCCTGAGGTCATCTCCCTCCTAAATAGATATCCTGTTTTGGATACTGTTGGAGGAGATGTCTCATCAGGGGAAGGCAGCAGCAGCCGAGTTTATGGCACCATGGGTGGCTCTGCGGCACAGGAGGGAAGGAAAGGGTGTGGGAGAGCTATAGTGATAGGGGATTCAATTGTAAGGGGAATAGATAGGCGTTTCTGCGGCCACAAACGAGACTCCAGGAGGGTATGTTGCCTCCCTGGTGCAAGGGTCAAGGATGTCTCTGAGCGGCTGCAGGACCTTCTAGAGTGGGAGGGTGAACAGCCAGTGGCCGTGGTGCACATAGGTACCAACGATATAAGAAAAAAACGGGAGGAGATCCTACAAGGTGAATTTAGGGAGTTAGGAGATAAACTAAAAAGTAGGACCACAAAGGTAATAATCTCTGGATAACTACCAGTGCCATGTGCTAGTCAGAGTAGAAATAGGAGGATATTTCAGATGAATACGTGGCTTGAAAACTGGTGCAAGGGGGAGGAATTCAAATTTCTGGGACATTGGAACCAGTTCTGGAGGAGGTGGGACCGGTACAAACAGGACGATCTGCACCTGGGCTGGACTGGAACCAATGTCCTAGGGGGACCGTTTGCTACTGTTGTTCAGGAGGATTTAAACTAATGTGGCAGAGTGACAGAGAGGTGTAAAATGAGGGTAGAAGCAAAAAGTAGTAAGGTGAAAAGTAAAAGTTGCAGGCCAGCAAATCCAGGGCGAAAATCAAAAAGGGCCACTTTTCAACATAATTGTCTAAGGGCTAAGATTGTTGTAAAAGCAAGCCTGAAGGCTTTGTGTGTCAATGCAAGGAGCATTCATAACAAGGTGGATGAATTGAATGTGCAGATAGTTATTAATGAATATGATATAGTTGGGATCACAGAGACATGACTCCAGGGTGACCAAGGATGGGCTCAACATTCAGGAATATTCAATGTTCAGGAGGGATAGACATGAAAGAAAAGGAGATGGGGTAGCATTGCTGGTTAGAGAGGAGATTAATGCAATAGAAAGGAAGGACATTAGCCGGGAGGATGTGGAATCGATATGGGTAGAGCTGCATAACACTAAGGGGCAGAAAACGCTGATGGGAGTTGTGTACAGGCCACCTAAGAGTAGTAGTGAGGTTGGGGATGGCATTAAACAGGAAATTAGAAATGCGTGCAATAAAGGAACAGCAGTTATAATGGGTGACTTCAATCTACATATAGATTGGGTGAACCAAATTGGTAAGGGTGCTGAGGAAGAGGATTTCTTGGAATGTATGTGGGATGGTTTTCTGAACCAACGTGTCGAGGAACCAACTAGAGAGCACGTCATTCTAGACTGGGTTTGGAGCAATGAGGAAGGGTTAATTAGCAATCTTGTCATGAGAGGCCCCTTGGGTAAGAGTGACCATAATATGGTGGAATTCTTCATTAAGATGGAGAGTGACATAGTTAATTCAGAAACAAAGGTTCTGAACTTAAAGAAGGATAATCTTGAAGGTATAAGTCGTGAATTAGCTAAGATAGACTGGCAAATGATACTTAAAGGGTTGATGATGGATATACAATGGCAAGCATTTAAAGATCACATGGATGAACTACAACAATTGTTCATCCCAGTTTGGCAAAAGAATAAATCAGGGAAGGTAGTGCACCCGTGGCTGACAAGGGAAATTAGGGATAGTATCAATTCCAAAGAAGAAACATACAAATTAGCCAGAAAAAGCGGCTCACCTGAGGACCGAGAGAAATTCAGAGTCCAGCAGAGGAGGACAAAGGGCTTAATTAGGAAAGGGAAAAAAGATTATGAGAGAAAACTGGCAAGGAACATAAAAATTGACTGTAAAAGCTTTTATAGATATGTGAAAAGGAAAAGATTGGTTAAGACAAATGTAGGTCCCTTACAGTCAGAAACAGATGAATTGATCATGTGGAACAAGGACATGGCAGACCAATTGAATAACTACTTTAGTTCTGTCTTCACTAAGGAGGACATAAATAATCTTCCGGAAATAGTCGGGGACCAAGGGTCTAGTGAGATGGAGGAGCTGAGGGAAATACATGTTAGTAGGGAAGTGGTGTTAGGTAAATTGAAGGGATTAAAGGTAGGTAAATCCCCAGGGCCAGATGGTCTGCATCCCAGAGTGCTTAAGGAAGTAGCCCAAGAAATAGTGGATACATTAGTGATAATTTTTCAAAACTCTTTGGATTTTGGACTAGTTCCTGAGGATTGGAGGGTTGCTAATGTAACCACGCTTCTTAAAAAAGTGGGGAGAGAGAAACCTGGGAATTATAGACCAGTTAGCCTTTACATCGGTGGTGGGGAAAATACGAGAGTCAGTTATCAAAGATGTGATAACAGCACATTTGGAAAGCGGTGAAATCATCGGACAAAGTCATCATGGGTTTGTGAAAGGAAATTCATGTCAGACGAATCTCACAGAATTTTTTGAGGATGTAACTATTAGAGTGGATAGGGGAGAACCAGTGGATGTAGTATATTTGGATTTTCAAAAGGCTTTTGATAAGGTCCCACCACAGGAGATTAGTATGCAAACTTAAAGCACACGGTATTGGGGGTATGGTATTGATGTGGATAGAGAATTAGTTGGCAGACAGGAAGCAAAGAGTGGGAATAAACGGGACCTTTTCAGAATGGCAGGCAGTGACTAGTGGAGTATCGCAAGGCTCTGTGCTGGGACCCCAGTTGTTTACAATATATATTAATGACATAGACGAGGGAATTAAATGCAGCATCTCCAAGTTTGGGGATGACACGAAAATGGGCGGCAGTGTTAGCTGTGAGGAGGATGCTAAGAGGATGCAGGGTGACTTGGATAGGTTAGGTGAGTGGGCAAATTCATGGCAGATGCAATTTATTGTGGATAAATGTGAGGTTATCCACTTTGGTGGCAAGAACAGGAAAACAGATTATTATCTGAATGGTGGCCGATTAGGAAAAGGGGAGGTGCAATGAGACCTGGGTGTCATTATACACCAGTCATTGAAAGTGGGCATGCAGGTACAGCAGGCGGTGAAAAAGGCGAATGGTATGTTGGCATTCATAGCAAGAGGATTCGAGTACAGGAGCAGGGAGGTACTACTGCAATTGTACAAGGCCTTGGTGAGACCACACCTGGAGTATTGTGTGCAGTTTTGGTCCCCTAATCTGAGAAAAGACATTTTTGCCATAGAGGGGGTACAAAGAAGGTTCACCAGATTGATTCCTGGGATGGCAGGACTTTCATATGATGAAAGACTGGATCGACTAGGCTTATACTCTCTGGAATTTAGAAGATTGAGGGGGGATCTTACTGAAACATATAAAATCCTAAAGGGATTGGACAGGCTAGATGCAGGAAGATTGTTCCCGATGTTGGGAAGTCCAGAACAAGGGGTCACAGTTTAAGGATAAAGGGGAAGCCCTTTAGGACCGAGATGAGGAAAAACTTCTTCACACAGAGAGTGGTGAATCTGTGGAATTCTCTGCCACAGAAAACAGTTGAGGCCAGTTCATTGGCTATATTTAAGAGGGAGTTAGATATGGCCCTTGTGGCTAGAGAGATCGGGGGAATGGACAGAAGGCAGGTACAGAGTTCTGAGTTGGATGATCAGCCATGATCATACTGAATGGCGGTGCAGGCTCGAAGGGCCAAATGGCCTACTTCTGCACCTATTTTCTATGTTTCTATGTTTCTATGGAAGATACTACGTTCTGCTTTGCATGCAGGCACTTCCTGTGTGGAGGACATGGGTTCCATTCTGAGTCTACCTTCACTGTCACCGGTTACCGCAACTGGTGGAAAGCTACAACAGCTTTCAAAACCCACCATGTAAGTGCAGCTCATAAGTTTGCGATGGAGGCATGGGCCGAATTCAGATTGAGAAGACAAGACGGTTCAAGATTGGGAAATATGCTTGACAAAGGGCATGCAAAGATTGTCCAAGAAAATCGTGAATATATGAGAGATGTGGTTGAGTCTCTACGCTCTACTGCGTGCCAAGGCATTGCCCAGGGAGGACACCAAGAGGATGATGGATCTGGCAATAGGGGAAACTTTGTTGAGTTGCTCATTGTAATTGAACAATGTGATAAGACTCTAGCTAAAAAAAGGACAATCCTGGGAATGCAAAAAACACCCATCACGATATCCAAAATGAAATTATGGGTATTATGGCAGATATGGTCAGAATTCAAATAAGTGTAGAAATCAAGGAGGCTGGACATTTTGCCATCATGGTTGATGAAAGTAAAGACTTGAGTAAAAAGGAGCAAATATCAGTGGTGGTGCGGTATTTGAATAACGAAACAGTGCTTGAAGAATTCTTGCACTTCACTCCAGCAGAAGGGTTGGACGCAGAGTCGCTTCTTAAAAGCATGGAGCAGGCACTCGCCCAGTGTGTTATTGATAAGAACGCGTGTATAGGTCAGTGTTATGACAGGGCGGCAGTGATGCCCGGGTACAATAACGGGATACAAGAGAGGTTCAGGAAAGAGGTCCCGCAGGCATTATACATACACTGCCATGCTCAGGGACTTAACCTTGTTTTAGTGGATGTTGTGAGCAATGTACAACAAGTAGGTGTTTTTTGAAATTGTGCAGCTGCTTTACAACTTCTTTTCAAACTCTGTTGCCCATGATCTTTTCATGAAGAAACAGAGAGAACTGGAATCAACTGTACAGCCCGTCGAGTTGAAGAAATTGTCAGATACACACTGGGCATGGCGGTATACAGCTTTGTGGGCTATAAGGAAATCACTCCCTGCCATTCTAGCTACACTACAGGATATTATGGGTCAACCAAATGCACGGAGGAAAACGGAGGCCAGAGCTGTAAATGGACTGATTGACGAGCAGTTTGCTTTACATCTCACTCTGAGGATTTATTCCGAGTCACCAAGTTCATGTCAGACCAGCTACAATCTCCCAGTTTGGAGCTTTCATCTGCTGTAGACTTGGCTCAGTCTGTTATCGATGCGCTCTCAGCAAAACGGGGAGTGGAATCATGGAGTGAAATTCAGACAAGAGCTAGGGACCTGTGCATTAAGGCTGGTATACAGAGCAGACCACGTGAAAGGAGACAGGCCCAGCCACCCCGCCACCTACATGATTTTGTTGTTGAGGCCCAAACTGAACACACACCTGTCACATCCTCTGATGACCTTCGCAAGCACTTTTTCTATCCAGTTATAGGCAGACTTCTGACTGAAATGAAAAGACAGTTCTCAATTGAGACTGGGAGTGTTCTGACTGGAGTCTCAGCATTGAGTCCCAAACATAAGTTCTTCCTAGACAAGAATTGTCTTTGGCCAATGGCCCAATACTATGAAGTGACTGAAGTGAACCTGACTGCAGAGCTACATCAGGTTCGGCGTCTGCTGGAAACAAAACAAAAGCAAGGACAGACAGTGAATAGCACAGTGGAATTTCTAGCTCTAATGAGACCCTACCGTGATGCATTTATAGATTTATACAAACTAATCTGCATATCACCGACTCTGCCTGTTACATCTGCCTCGTGCGAACGGAGTTTCTCTTGCCTCAGACGTGTCAAAAACTACCTAAGGAATAGCAGCAGCGATGCTTGGAACAGCAACTTGGCTCTGTTGGCCATAAACAGCCAGAGGACCAAAGCACTTGACATCCAGAAAATCATTGATGCTTTCGCCACCAATCACAACAACAGACGGATTGTGTTTCTCTGAAAACATCAATGGTGAGTGCAGTTGATTTTTTTTTAAATTTAGGCCAAGACTAATGCTGATTATTATTATTATTATTATTATTTTGTGGAGGATACCCCATAGTCCACCTGTTTCCTGCAAATCCTAAAATATTACATTTACTACTATTAAGCCTGCTGGTTTTGCTTAGACTTCCAAGCGGTGATTCTGTTGATTTTTGTTTTAAATTCAATAGCCGAATTAATTGAGGTATTGCATGGTCAGAGTATGATTTGTCCAACTCTTGGCAAAGCCTCGCATCTGTTGTTTGCCTTATTTGATTTTAATAACAGTGCATCTTTTAGCATTGTCTGTCTATGTAATGCAAATAGCTATGGATATTGAGAGTTAGTGTTGTGTTTTTCAGTTGAAAAGCACACATTTGATGCTGATTGCTGGATTGGTGCATGATTCACGTTGTGCGCTTTGGGTGGGATGTTCTGTTGGTTTGTTTGTTTATGCTCTGTGTAGCCCGGGTTGTCTCCGATTCTGTTGATACTGTCACAGTTCACTTCTATATTAGATCTATCAATTGCTGTTGCTTGTGAATCAACAGAGGCATTTATAGAAGGCACATAATGCTTGAAACTGACTTTTTAACGCACACGTCTGGCCTTGCGTATACATATTACTATACAGCACATCCGTCAGCATCATCACTGAATAATTCAGCCCCACTATAGCACCAGCAAGAAAAAATCTCTGGTGCCGCCACTGACCACTCTCTGAGAAAACCAGTTCCTCTTCATCTCCGTCCTAAATCTACTCCCCAAATCTTGAGGCTATGTCCCCTAGTTCTAGTCTCACCTACCAGAGGAAACAACTTTCCTGCCTCTATCTTATCTATCCTTTTCATAATTTTATATGTTTCTATAAGATCTCCCCTCATTCTTCTGAATTCCAGTGAGTACAGTCCCAGGCGACTCAATGTCTCCCCATAGTCTAACCCCTTCATCTCTAGAATCAACCTGGTGAACCTCCTCTGCACTGCCTCCAAAGCCAGTGTACCCTTCTTTAAGACAGGAGACCAAACTGCACACAGTACTCCAGATGCAGTCTCACCCGTACTCTGTACAGTTGCAGCATAACCTTCCTGCTCTTAAATTCAATCCCTCTAGCAACATTCCGTTTGCTTTCTTGATAGCCTGTTGCACCTGCAAACCACTCTGGTGTGATTCATGCACAAGCACTCCCAAGTCCCTCTGCACAGCAGCATGCTGCAATTTTTTACTATTTAAATAATAATCTGCTTTTTCATGTTTCCTTCCCAAATGGATGACCTCGCATTTACCAGCATTGTATTCCATCTGCTAGACGCTTACCCACTCACTTAAACTATCTATATCTCTCTGCAGACTCTCCATATCTTCTGCGCAATTTGATTTTCCACTTAATTTAGTATCATCAGCAAACTCAGATACACTACATTCGGTCCCCCCTGCCAGACCATTAATGTACATTGTGAACAGTTGCGGGCCCAGCACCGACCCCTATGGCACACCACTCACCACTGATTGCCAACCAGAGTAACACCCATGTATCCCAACTCTCTGCTTTCTATTAGTTAACCAATCCTCTATCCATGCTAATACATCAGCCCAATTCTAAGCATCCTTATCTTATGGATGTCTTTTATGTGGCACCTTATCGAACCCCTTCTGGAAATCCAAGTAACATCCATCTGTTCCCCTCTATCCACTTTGCTCAGTATACATCCTCAAAGAACTCCAGTAAGTTTATCAAACAGGACCCGCCTGTGCTGAATCTATGCTGCATCTGCCTGATGGATCCATTTCTTTCCAGATGCCTTGTTATTTCTTCTTTAATGATAACTTCAAGCATTTTCCAACTACAGATGTTAAACTAACTGGCCTAACTAACTTGCCTACATCCTTTTTTGAACAGTGAACAGTAGTCCTTGTAATACCTAAAACAATTCAAAAAGGTGCATTAAGTAACAAATTATATGGAAGATCTTTGCTCCACTAGCACCTATTATATGATCGTACTATCCCATAAATAAGTTACAATGAAGACTCACAAAATATTATGGTTTGATATCTCATAATAGCACACACACAAAGTATTATGAAATACTGTATACTGAAA
This sequence comes from Mobula hypostoma, assembly GCF_963921235.1. Taxonomy (NCBI): domain Eukaryota; kingdom Metazoa; phylum Chordata; class Chondrichthyes; order Myliobatiformes; family Myliobatidae; genus Mobula; species Mobula hypostoma. The sequence goes on from NC_086098.1 coordinate 186,959,418, forward strand.
ACATCAATTAATAATAACAACAGCAATAATGTTGTCTATTTATTTTCAATATCATTTTCCAGTATACTGATTAAAAACAGTCCAATGGCATTCATACTTATATTCACTAATATACATGGAAAATTTTGAACTTCATATTCACCTGAAGGCAATTCTTCACTTAACTATTTAAAGACTAAATTATAGCATTTATATTATAGAATATGTAACAGTGTGATGAAAGAGATTTTCAGCATTAAAATACTATTGGAAATACAGAGTCACACATTCCAAAACCAATAGCTTAACAAAAGTAAAATATATAAATTACAGATAATAAGGCATCAGTTAGTCTTGTGAGGCCATGGATCTGTGCCTGGAAAGTCTTCACTCTCCAAGGCGCAGGCCTGTATGGAAGACCAGCGGTTGCCCATGCTGCAAGTATCCCCTTTCCATGACACCGATATTGTCCAAGAGAAGTGCAAGGGCCCATACAGCTTGGCACCAGTGTCGTCACAGAGCACTGTGTGGTTAGGTGCCTTGCTCAAGGACACAACATGTCACCTCAGCTGGGGCTCGAACTCACGACCTTCAGGTTGCTAGTCGATTGCCTTAACCACTTGGCCACGTGCCAAATTGCAGATATCTGAAGTAAATACAGAAAATACTGGAAATGCTCAAAGATGAGGCTGCATTAGTGGAGGGAAAAACAGCTATTACCTGCAGTCACCACTTTCACTAATACAATCGAGGAAATAAGATGACAATTACCTGAAATAAATCCACTCATGCAGTGAGCACAATTTATAAGAAAGAAGCTGAAAATGTTATCTTAAGTGGGTTGACTGGGATTCTGGCATTCTGGGTTTCTGACTCACCTTTCTGAGGTGCCTCAAAATAAGCTCAGCTGAGCTCAAACTGAAAAGCAATGAAAAGTGACTACTAGTTTGTCAGTCTTAGTGTGTAGTTCTTCATTGATTCTATTGTGAATATCTGCGAGAAAATTAATGTCAAGGTAGTACACCAGATACCGGTTAATTGGGCCTTCAGTTAATTGGGGCAGCTGTTTATTTGGGACAACTCATAAAGAACAATCACTAATTGAAAAAATTCCAGGGATCCCTTTGTTTATTTGGGACACTATTGAGACAGACGTCTGTTGCTGAGCAGTTTCTAACTAGCATCAGTCACTCACGCTTGTGTGGCTGTTAGACCCAACAACCATGCTTAGGGTGATCAGTTTTTTAATAGCATCAGCTGCATGTGTTTGTGTTCAAAAAGCAGTGATTTTTGTCGCTGATGGTTGATAAGGAATAAGCAGTAAGACAACTCCGAACTATTTTGTTCACTGTGCTTTCAAGCATTCAGGCTTGGAGTTGCCAGAATCAAGCGGGAGTGAAAATTAAATGATTTCAGTACTTCAAGAATTTGGAAGTATCGACGGTCATCTTGAATGTTACAATGAAAATGAAGATTTGGAGAATGTAAACATCGATGGTATCGTATAAATTCAGTCCATTATCTGTACTAGGTGACTGTGCTGATTTTGTTCACTTCATACACTGGATTAATTCCTCTGTTGATTACTATTGGGAACAAATACACAGTTTTGTAGTACTGTAGTAGTATGGGTTATGTTCAAATTTGTTCTATATTTCATTTAAATACATAATTTGTTACTCAGTTTGTCATTGTTATAGTTTTTTAACTATTTCCTTGAAATGTCAGCTAATTGGGGCAGCAGCTTAAATGGGCCAAAATGTACTGGTCCCAATGTGTCCCCAGAATTTAAACTGAGTGTAACTGAACATGTAAATACAGAGGCTGCAAGAACTGATGGAAAGTGATACTCCAAATTTTTATCATTATCTGCAGGGCTCAAGTCATAAATTTGTTTGAAACATGAGGTTCAGCAGATGCTGGAAATCCAGAGTAACACACACACACACAAAGTGTTGGAGAAACTCAGCAGGTCAGGCAGCATCAATGGAGAGGAATAAACAAGCGATGTTTTGGGCTGAGACCCTTCTTCAGGACTAGAAAGGAAGGGAGAATAAACCAGAGTAAGAAGTTGGGGGGTGGGGGAGGGAGAAGGAGTATAGGTTGGCAGATGATAAGCAGAGCTGGATAAGGGTAAAAGTGGATGGATGGAAAAGGGAAGATGAAGTGAGATGATGGGAGGTGACCGGTGGAAAAGGTAAAGGGCTGAAAAAGAAAGGAATCAAATAGGAGAGGAAAGTGGACCATGGAGAAAGGAAAGGAGTTGGGGCACCAGAGGGAGATGATAGGCAGATGAGGAGAAGAGAAGGGTAAATGTGGAGCCAGAACAGGGAATTGGAAAAAAGAGAAGGGGGAGGGGGCGAAGTTACAAGAAGTTAGAGAAATTGATGTTCATGCCATCAGATTGGAGGCTATCCAGATGGAATATGAGGTGTTGCTCCTCTAACGTGAGAGTGGCTTCTTCTTGGCAGTAGAGGAGGCCTTGAACTAACATGCCAGAAAGGGAATGGGATGTGGTATTAAAATGTTTGGCAACAGGAAATAGTCCCTTTTTCAGACTGAGCAAAGGTGCTTGACAAAGCAGTTCCCCAATCTACATAGGGCCTCAGCTGCACCATGAGCACTGGATACAGTACGTGACCACACAGACCATTGGTTGTGTGTGTTGCAGGTAAGCTGTTGCCTTAGGCGGAAGGACTGTTTGGGGCCGTAAATGGTGGTGAAGAAGGAGGTGATTTGTCCTGCTTGCATGGGTAATTGCCAGGAGGAAGATCAGTGGGGAAGAATGAACACACAAGGAAGTAAAGGGCAGAGTGATCCCTGTGGAAAGCGGACAGTGGGGGCAGGAGGTAAAGATGTGTTTAGTGGTAGGATCCCATTGAAGATGGCAGAAGTTGGAATAAAAGTTCCAATAGTCTCCACATGTTTTTAATGTAGTATCAAACCATATCTGATTCTCTGTATAAACATCCATTCCATCTCAATCTCTAGTGCACTAGTACAATGCTCCATCTGCACTCAGTGGCCACTTTATTAGTACACCTGCTCATTAATGTAGATATCCAATCGGTCAATCATGTGGCAGCAACTCAGTGCATAAAAGCATGCAGACGTGGTCAAAGAGTTCAGTTATTGTTCAGACCAAACATCAGAATGGGGCAGAAATGCGATCTAAGTGACTTTGACCATGGCATGATTGTTGGTGCCAGACGGGGTGGTCTGAGTCTCTCAGAAATTGCTGATCTCCATAAGACCATAAGACATAGGAGCAGGATTAGGCCATTTGGCCCAGTGAATCCACTCTGCCATTTCATCATAGCTGATCCATTTTCCCTCTCAGCAGCAATCTCCTGCCTTATCTCTGTATCCCTTTGTGTCCCAACTAATCAAGAACCTATTGATCTCAGCCTTAAATATACCATTCTCTGAATCTGACCTCCTGGGATTTTCATACACAACAGTCTCTCGAGTTTACAGATAATGATGCAAAAAACAAAAAACATCCCGTGGATGGCACTTCTGTGGGCAAAAAGACCTGCTAATGAGAAAGGTCAGAGGAGAATGGCCAGACTGGTTCAAGTTGACAAGAAGGCGACAGTAACTCAAATAACCACGTGTTACAAAAGTGCTGTGAAAAGGAGCAACTCTGAACGTTCAACATACTGAGCCTTGAAGTGGATGGGCTCAGCAGCAGAAGACCAAGAATATAGTGACGTAAATGGCCAGTTTATTACATAAAGGAGGTATCTAATTAAGTGGCCACTGACTGCACAAGAAGTGCTGCAGCAACATATCAAATTTTCTTTGGGTTTGCACCCAAACCCACAACCTCGACCAACTAGAGATAAGATCGACTTCACCCTCCAAATCTCAACTCCAATGCAAACAGCATCCGGTGTTAATAGGTTAAAATTTTGGAAATTCCCAGATCTAGAAGTATTGCGGGAATATCTTCACCACAAGGATAGTAATGATTCCAAAAGCCTCACTGTTATTTTCACAAGGGCAATTAGCAATAGTCCATAAATTTTAGTCTTGGCACTGATGACCTGAGTTTGAATCTAAGGAAAAAGTATTCTTTAAAATATTTAAGATCCTTTTAAAAGTTTAGAAAAGAAGATGAGAAAATCTAAAATAGAAATTCTGGAAATGCTGGAAAAGCTCAGCGGAGACAATTAATGACTGGTTGTGTAACCAATCATGGGACCTCTTAAAATTTAGTCTCAGCAACTTTCTTAGTCAGTTCTATTTTATCTTGCTTTAAAGAAAAATTGCATTCTGACAAACACAATATCTTGTGACAGGGTAATTGCTGAGAAACTGCTTTGCCTTGCTGGAGACTAGAAGTAGAAATCATCTTAGAACAAGTGCTTGTCATTTTAGGACTGAGATAAAGAAATAATTCTTAACTCACAAAGTTGTCAATCAATTGAAATTCCCGACTTCAGATGGTCTTCAGAATATGCAATTCAAAATGTTTGGACAAGGTAACACTACAGCTTTCACTGTACCAGAAATAACCCTTTAAATCCTGACACATAACACGATAAGACATAGGAGCAGAATTAGGCCATTAGGCCCATCGAGCCTGCTCCACCATTTCTTCATGGCTGATCCATTTTTCCTCTCAGACCCAATTTCCTACCTCCCCCCCCCACCCATATCCCTTCATGCCCTGACCAGTCAAGAATCTATCAACCTCTGCCTTAAATATACATAAAGACTTGTCCTCCACAGCTGCCTATGGCAACAAATTCCACAGATTCACCACTATCTGGCAAAAGAAATTCCTCCTCATCTCTGTTCAGAAAGGACAATCCTCTATTCTGAGGCTGTGTCCTCAGTCTTAGACCTCCCACCATGGGAATCATCTGCTCCACGTCCACTCTATCAAGGCCTTTCACAATGTAAATAGGTTTCAATTAGATCACCCTTCGTTCTTCTGAATTTCAGTGAATATAGGCCCAGGGACATCAAACGCTCTTCATATGACACGCCATTCAATCCTGGAATCAATTTGTGAACCTTCTTTGAACCCTCTCCAGTTTGAGCATATCCTTTCTAAGATAAGGAGCCCAAAACGGCTCACGATACTCCAAGTGAGGCCTCACCAGTTCTTTATAAAATCTCAACATTACATCCTTACTTTTGTATTCTGGTTCTCTTGAAATGAATGCTAATGTTGCATTTGCCTTCATCACCACAGACTCAACCTGTAAATTAACCTTTAAGGAATCCCGCACAAGGACTCCCAAGTCCTTGTGCACCTCAGATTTTTGTATTAGCTCTCCATTTAGAAAATAATTAACCCTTTCATTTCTTCTACCAAAATGCATGACCATGCACTTCCTGACACTGTATTCCATCTGCTACCTCTTTGCCCGTTCTCCTTATCAGGCTAAGTCCTTCTGTAGCCTCTCTACTTCCTCAGAGCTACCTGCCTCTCCAACTATCTTCATATCATCTGCATACTTTGTAACAAAGCCACCAATTCCATCGTCCAAGTTATCGACATAAAACAGACCCTATGGAACATCACTAGTCACCGGCAGACAACCTTTATTCCCACTCTTTGCCTCCTGCCAAACAGACACTGCTTTATCCATGCTACAATCTTTCCACATCTTATCAATTCAATAGAATACATTTCCTGGACATAGAGGATCACCATTAGTAGTGTTTAAAAAGAAAATCAGCACACATCATTCTGAAAAACTGCACATTCTCTGTTTTTTTAACTTTTTTCCATTTCCTATAATTTATGCTGTAACATTCCATCTCTAATAGTCTATGTCCATTGTGATGACATGTCATTTGGTTCTGCAACCAACCACGGCCAACACCGATATGTTATCTACTATGCAGGCAGATGTATTTTCAGAAGATATAATTAAAGTCTGTCTATCAGGTAGAAATTTTCATTTCCTCTGTGAATAACTTAAATGTCCAAATTACTGATTTTTTAATAACATTGGCTTTTTTTACAGATTTAGCTTAAAAAGGACCACAGTAAAAGTAAGCATGCTAAATCAGCAGAGGGAATTAAAGCTACATTGAATGAAGAACTATATAGGCATATGGTTCTTTGCTGGTCTGGGATTGGTATTTGGATGGTTTGCACAGGCAATCAAGTAAAAGCTAGTTGAAATCATCTTAGGACTTTTACACCACTTGATACCCTTCAAACAAATAAATACACAGATGGATGAAACTGATGTCTATTATACTTGCATTGGATTATTTGTGAAACATTTCCAATCATACATTGGTTACCACCTCCAAATAAATGTACTTACAACATTTATTTAAAACTTCCATTGTTCTCTCTTGTTCCCACTGCTAGTTTAAATGTCATTTTTAGTTTTAAATCATCTTTTTTTTAAGTGAAACAGTATGTTGTAAATTCCTGAGAGAATAGATACACTTAACGTGCTTCCACGCAAGATACTTCATGTAATAAATAATGATTTCTCTCATTGAATTTTGCCTCATGGAAGACAATTATCCACAATGTTTAATATAAGCACATATTGTGGCCAATTTTTCATAATATTAACTACATACAGAAAAAAAACAGAAATGGCTAAGTGTGGTGCTTCTTACATACCAAAGCCTTTGCATAGGTGAAAAAAATAAAGAATGATTTAGTATAGGCTTGTCTGGAATGGTGTTTACCAAGTTTCTCAGAAGCTTTAATTAGCCTCTATATTTGTGCTATATACAATTGCACCTTGTTTGATTTACCCTGTGTGCCAATTGACATCACTACAGCAATTCATTTCAAAATGGAATAGGAAAGTCCCATGTGAACTTGTAACTTAAAAGGTTGATGTTGTAAGGAAAGCCATTTCAATGCAAATTAACTGTATTAACACAAATCTCTTAAGACTGGCCCGAGTATTGATGGATGTAACAAAAAATTATATTGAACAAGAGAAACAGCTCCTTTTAATAGTGCAAATCCAGATTTATGGAGAAAATATTTAAATCAAGGTGAATTAACCTAATAAAATATAATGTGCCTGAATGTTGTTTTAAAGTTAAAAGCAGTGTTCTAATTTTAATGCAATGCCATCATTTTAATGTAATGATCTGTATGGCAGTAGGCAGTAAAGCTTTCCTCAGTCCACTGAGAATCACGGCTATGTATACAAAAAGCAATTCTAACTTTAAAAAACTTTATGTTTGCTTTTGTCTAGATCTTGAAGTTGTCTAACACCAGCTATAGCAGAATGTGAATATTTACTTGCAGTCATTCTTAAAACATAAAATGCAAGCCTCACATTAAAGTACAACTTCTTTCAGGTTTGGACTATAAAAATAACATAAAATAGTTCAGCACTGGCAGCATGCAATGAGTTTTTACCAAAGAATGTGGTTCCAAAAATGATGTAAAGAAATGTTTATTGAAGTAATACAGGATTCAATTTGCCAGCAAGCAGCTGCACTTATAAGGGATTTATCCTACTCTCAAAAATAATCAATCAATTGACTCAGACCTTCTTATAACTATCCTCCCCAATGGGCCATTGATGAAAAAAAGCAGCTCCATGATAAGTTTTCATTTTTCCCGTGTAAGAAAAAAAAGAGCAAAAAGAGAAACTGCCCAGTATTGTTGAGCTACAAAGGGAAAACATTAACAACATTTCTAACTCCTTGGTCACGACTGACAGTCTCTGCAGTAGTCAGAGTAAAGTTTATTATCAAAGTATGTAAATGTTACCAGATACTACCTTGAGATTTAATTTCCAGATTGCATTTACAGGAAAATAAATAAATACAGTAGAATTTACGAAAAACTATACATAAACAAGGACTGACAAACAACCAAAGTGCAGAAGAAGACAAACCATGCAAATTAAAAATAATTGTGCAAGTTAAAAATGGCAACTGGTGAGAAAGAATAGTCGGTAATAAACCGTCTGTGCTCAGACAGTTCACTGACACTTATATATGGGTCGTATATATGGAGCAGCCACCTGGGATAAAATACCTGAGGGCTTCTGCCTGTGGAATTAAAGCAGTGCAGTCATAAGGTCGAAGGAGCATGTGGAGAAAGAATCTGACAGCAAGGGGGAGTTGAAAATGCAGGGCAAGTCACTTCTGGAATACGGTCAAAATAATGTGCTTCTGTGTGAAAGTGACATTATGAAAATTGCATATCTATAATTTATAACAATCACTGTCAGGATAATTACTCTTTAAGATAGCTTTGTTATGAAAAGAATTAAAATTACCGCTCCCGATGACCATGTGGGCATAAAAAAAAAGAAAATTATAATAATTATAATAGCAATATGATAGGAAATATAAGATCCTCTCATTTTTTGAGTTTTCAGAAGAGAATTGGATGGCCACCTGAGGGAAAATAACTTACAGGGACCAGAAGAATCAGACCAGAAAAGAGAACAGAATACCAAAGATAAAAAAAAATGCAGATGCGGTAAATCTGAAATAGAAAACAGAAACCACTGGAAATACTCAACAGGACAGCAAATGTGTGGGAAGGGAAACAGAGTTAACCTTTCAGTTCAAAGATCTTTCATCAGACCTGAGAAAGATTAGGAAATAACTCTGTTTTGGTTGAAAAATGTGGCAGGAACATGGATACAAAGATTGGCACTTGAGTAGAGACTGAAAGAAATTGATGATGCAGCTGGCAATGTGCTGGCTGTGAATGGGTGGTGGAGATTGTTAATCATAACTGATTGTTCTGGAGTGTGTGTAAATACACAGTGGCCAGTTTATAACATTCTTCTGTACTTAATAAAATAGCCACTGAGTGTATGTTCATGGTCATCTGCTGCTGTAGCCCATCCACTTGCAGGTTCAACATGTTGTGCATTCAGAGATGCTCTTCTGCACACCACTGTTATAATGTGTGGTTATCTGAGTTAATGTTGCCTTCTTGACACTTCAACCAGTCTGGCAATTCTCCTCTGACCTCTCTCATTAACAAGGCGTTTTTACCCACAGAACTGCTGCCCAGTGGATGATTTTTGTTTGTTGCACCATTCTCTGTAAACTCTAGAGACTGTTGTGTGTTAAAACGTCAGGAGATGAGCAATTTCTGAGATACTCAAACCACCCTCAACCACCCTGACACCAACAATCATTTCACAGTCAAAGTCACTTAGATCACATTTCTTCCCCATTCTGATGATTGGTCTGAACAAGTGAATCTCTTGACCATGCCTGCATGTTTTACGCATTGAGATGCAGCCAGATGATTGGCTGCTTAGATATTTGCATTAGCGAGCAAGTGTACACGTGTATCTAATAATATTACCACTGAGTGTGGAGTAGGTGAAGAATAGATACTGAGCTAAGAAAGGAAGCATTAGGAAAGACGACTAAAATACTACTGCAAAGAGAATGGTCATGTCACTTACATGAGTGTAAATTTAAATGTGCATTTTTTAGGTCTTTACGCCTTAAGGTTTTTGATTAAGTGTAACAGATATTTTATTAGTCCTCAATGGGCGGTTACTCCAACTTTTCTGAATATACACCCTAAATTGTAACATAAAACTCACATTAAATAATATTCATAAATAAAGCTGCGATAGATTGGTGTCAGACTCTCCTTTATTGTATGTTGTACATACTTGTTGATATAAATTGCACAGATTCTTATCTTTATGGGTACACATTTAATTTCCTTTGATGAAATACACAGTTCTGCATTGCTGACATCAAACAGCTCTAAAATTAATTCCGCCTAAATTATGTGATACTATATCCAGTTTCAGCTGCAGAGTTTACTTTGTCTAACCTTTCATGCTCAGTTCAGTCATCTTCATTGCTTCGTTTTGCAGGGTCTCTTTTAAAATTATGGTCTATTATTGTAAGTTGTACAAACAGCAACAAAGCCAGTTAAGTAAGTGCACTGCTCAGTGTGAAACCCAGCAACAGAGATCAAAAAGGTCTCAGGCTCCCAGACTCTGCTAAGCTGATTGAAGACAGCAGAGCAGTGGAAATGATGATGCAATTGACTTCAACCCCCTCAGAGAAAAAACAGTCAGAGATTCTATACTTGACTGGCATCCAGTGACCTCTGAAAGCAACATGTGTGCATGAAGAAAACTTTCTTCCTTGGATGGCAAACAAGGGTAAAAGAAAAAAGATAGAAAATGTTTTATCATGTCCAGTAGCTATTATATGAACTTGTGATCATCTTCTGATACCAATTAATTTTTATCTGACTCTTCCCCCACCCTTGTCATCAGCAACACAGTGGCATAACAAGTAGTGATGCTCTCTCAAAGTTCCAGTGAGATGAGTTCCATCCTGATGTCCTTTGTTACCACCCTGGGTTTCCATCCAATTTCTTCCTACATCCTAAAGATGTGCAGGATTACTGGTCCCTTTAAATCAGGGGATCCCAACCTTGGGTCCACGAACCCCTCAGTTAATAGTAGGGGTCCATGGCAGAAAGAAGTTTGGAAACCCCCATTCTAAATAGTCCCCAGAGAGTAGAATCTGGAGACATTTAACGGGAAGTGCCCTGCTGCAACCCAGCATACATGTACACCCTGTCTGAATGTCCTGCCTCCCTGCTCCCCAACTCACAGACACACTCTCATCCTGCACTGGTCACTCCTCATCTTTTGTTGCTGCTCTTTTACATATTTTAAACAACTGTTGTTTTATTATAATGGTGCCAGTAACATTATACCGTTTTACATAAATATGCACATCGCACTTCATGTCAACCTATCAATCTTCAGCTATGCTACTCAGGGACTTACGTTAATTTTATTTTGTGTCTGTATGTGCTGGATCATAACTATATGAGTTATGTTTTGCACCTTGGTCCAAGAGGTAAAATGTTTCATTTAGCTCAGTGTTTCACAACCTTTTTTAGCCCAATGCCCCCAAAGCACTTTCATACTTGCCAATGCCCCTCTTAGACCCAATATATTTTACAGCATCCCTTTAGTGTAAAAACATGTCTACCCTATACAAACATGAGAAAAATTATTCTGCTTTAAATTTTTATTTGTCTTTAAACCTAGTTGACACAGTACCTGTGCACTGTACAGCAGCTTCAATATCAATGTGATCCTTGAGCTTGATGGTTTTTGGCAAGAGTTGAAATATCTAGTTCAAGTTGTGACAGCAAAAGCTTTAAGTCTCCACATATCCAAGTGGTTACTGTTTTTTGTGAGTATTTGGGTTCACTGCACTAAAGCCTCTTTCAAGAAGGTAGGAGGATGGAAATGCAACAAAGAGCAATTTGGCTCTTCTCCAAAGACCAGGAAACTTCGTATGACAGTGTAGCCACATACCACAAAAGCTAACATTTTTGTAAAACATTTTTGCTTCTTCATCATTTTAAATTTTGATAATTTCTTCTTACAAGCTCTCTTCCTGTTTTTCCACCTTGCAAAGAAATGGGTTAATTACCCAGTCCAGAATTTTCAGATAATTTAAACCCTTGAATCAATTCTGAAAATCCTTCTTCAGTGACTGCAGTACTCTTTCAAATCACCATCTGTGAAAGAAAATGCCATACTTTCTATGTAGGGAAACTGTGAGAACATTCTTGTCCCAAAGTTTTGCTTACATATTTCCCATTTTCCAATAAAGATGGATACTGCACTTTTTGGCTGGGTTAACTTGAAAGTCTCACCCTGCAATTTCATATTGTTTCCCAAACTCTTGTTAACTTTGAGAAAAAACTCAACCACAGTGTCAAAAAGATCAAAGAATGTTTTAAGCAGTGGCCTTTTGACAGCCAATGTACTTCAGTGTGAACAAGCAAGCATTCAAATTCTTCACCATTATCTTGGCATAACTGGTGAAATATTCTGCTCTTTAACCGATGAGCATTAATTTTGTTAATAGCAGATATTACAAAAGACGTGCTTAAAAAAGTCATTGGTAGAGGTTTTTGGCTGTGAGGTGTTGATGATGAACCACACAATGGATTTCAGAATACGTGGAATTTCTTTTTCCATAAATGCCACTAAACCAGCATGGCAACCTGTCATATATGGTGTGCCATCTGTTGCACAAGAAATCATGCTCCTAATCAGCATACTTTCATCCTCAATATACATTTTGAGCTCATCATAGATTGATTCTCTGTTGATTTATGTTTTTAACTTTTTACAAAAGAGAACCTCTTCGTAAACTTTTCCATTTTTGATAAACCAAATGATAATCCAAATATTGGCAATGCCTCGTTATCTCACAAAGTTGACTCATCCAATTATATCTCAAATTCTGTTTCTTGTTGCTCTGTGCATAGTTGATTCTGAATATCTTCACTCATTTTGTCAATATGACAAGCTACAAAACTTTTACTCAGAGGAATTGATTTTAAAATATTAGTATCCATTTTGAGAACAGTGGTGAGCACTTCTGATACAGCAGGCATTATTAATTTTTCACCAATTGTACGAAATTTTCCACACATTGCTATCATTTTGCAAGAAGCAATGAAAACACTATCAAGGTCATTTTTAGCTTTCTTGGCTTATGGCTCGAGTATGCAATGCTTTCAAATGCTTCTTTCATCTTCTGGAACTAAGGAATACCATAAGTAGCTTTTTCAGGGTTTCTTTTATGGAAGTGTTCCTGCAATCTTGATGGTTTCATGGCTTCAGTAGATAGTATAGTATTACAAATAAGACACATGGTGCATTGCCGATCTGATGGGAATGGAATAAAGCCATACTCCAGGCATGTAACGCTGTATTGACGCACTTTCTGTAGTTTCTGTTTCATAGCAGGACTAGAATTCAAGACTTCATCACCTTCAGACTCACAGAGAGCACACTGTACGTATTTATCCATCATTAATGAGGCTAAATTAAAATAAAAAATTAACACAAACTGGAAATGCCTATTAGATGTTCACAATGGGCAGCAAGGCGAAGATGATGACAGTCACAACAGCAAAAATTACGTTGCAAGGATTCAGACTGGAATCTAAATGTAGCCACAATAGAGCTGGTGTTCTGCAAGCAACCTTTATACTATTCCAGTTAGCGTGATTGACCAATCATGGAAAGTCTCATATTCCCCAAAGGTGGTTCTTGACCGCACATATGAAGCTGAAGTTGATTTGAACACCTCGAGTGGAATCCTCAGGGTCACTTATTGGCTTTGTTTCACCATTTGGTTACGGTCAGCACTGTATCGTTGTGCGACCTGTTTTCTGTAGATATGTAGAGAAAGTTCAGAGGGTGTACTTGACTTACAAACTGTTAAATTGCATGAGCTCGTTCCATGCTGCAAGTCAAGGGGAACTGTTGGGCACCCTGGCTGTTAATTTATGTGTCTCCAATAATGTCTGTTTGGTTGGTAAGATCGGATGCAGAGCTATGGTTCTTGCTGTGTTCAAGTGCCTCATCCTTTTTTGGAAGTGCCTGCTCTACTGACGGTCAATCAGGACTCTCGTGTCTCAGGTTAGGATGCTGCTTACCGACCACCCGCCCCACCCCACCCCCGACAACTTCTATTTCCCCTAATGCCCCCTTAGGACATGTAGCACCCCACCCTTGGGAACCACTGATATAACTGTATACATCCATGTGGTTGAATGACAATGAACTTGTACTTGATATAACTTGACTTGAACATTGGAAGAATAAAGATGGTACTTGACTGTTGGCATGGACTTGGTTAGCTGAGACCAATTTTCATTATTGAATAAAAGAAATAAAATCTTGGAAGAGCCAAGATTTGGATTATCATTTGAATGACCAGGCTATGGCCAAGCACTGGTAAATGGGATTAGTATAGTTGGGTACCTGACGGTGGGTCAAAGGGCCTGTTTCTGTGTTGCATAATGCTATGACAAAGATTTATGAATCTTGTTCATTCAGTTTACTTTTCTTTCTCTGACACTAATTGTTAATAAAACTCAATGCACGAATACCCTTATGTTGCTCCCAAGCCGGCTGTGCAGCCAAACACAGCAAAGAACCTTTAGAGACCACCAGCTGGTGATAGCAAAGCAAATCTTTGGTTAATATTTCAAACATTTTGCAGAATATGACCTAAATAACAAGAAACAGAAGAATCATAAATAAATAATTCCAATATAAAATTTAAATATACATATCTTGAAATAATTATCTGAGGAAATTGCAATCCATAAACATAAAATGTACCTTTTTTAGAGCCATAAAGTTTGTTGCACATTAATTGTGGCTTAACATGCCATAAAAATGTCACTTGACATCATGTAACAAAGTATAACATTACTTTTTTTCCGGCCATTATTAAAAACAATTACTTCTACTGGCATTAAGTTCAGTTCCTCCTCAATACCACACTTCAGGACATTTTGTTTTTCTTATGAAAAAGCAGAAGCATTTTACTTGAAATTAAATCCTGCCTGTTTGAAGATCGCTATGAATTTCCCTTTGCCATCCGCTCAGAAGCTGTTTACAGCAGGACGTACTTGACAGAGTTTTAGGAGTTTGAATTCCAGCAGTTTTACCAGGAACAATTCCGTATGCAAGTGCAGAGGTGCTTGGGATACCTGCTCAAGTGTTGCCAGTACTGTAGCCCTGAACTTCCTGATGTGTTTCCTCAGGATTTATCAAATTTAATACTCTACTGGTATCCAGTGAAGCTGTGCAAGGTTCCTGCCCTTATGTTGGCAAATCTCTCCCTTAAACATGTTGAGGGAGAAATGTAACCTTTAAATGGTTTTGAATAAATTGTGCTTCCTCAAATAGTTTGAAATTATTTTCATTGATTTTTAATAATTTTGTTTTAATTCTTTAATGTTATTAATTTTATTATTTTTAATACTCTAATGGTTCATTTTGTATTTTTTCTAGTAGCTTTACAATTCTTGGAATATGTCTGAGTAATTGAGAATTGACACTTTGGTCTGCTGGTTTAACCTGGAGATGTGGCCAAGCCAGCTGTCATTGATTTTTCAGCTTTTCTGCGGTTGAAGTTCATTCTAGCCTACTGCTCTTTGCCATTTTCATCTAAAAGTTGGAATAAGCTTCATTAAAAACACTTTATTAAAGCTAACCGTCGACTTAGTGGGCTGATGATCAGTGAGCTAGGTAGTTCATCATCAAATTCCGAATGACAAACATTCTGTGTGCAAATGCTCCAACATATAGCCAAACTAAATAATTGATACAGGGAGCTGTTCTGTAAAGAGAGTCAATACAATCATCCCAATGGATCACTCATTTGTTAGTAGCTCCACTTTACTCTACATAGTTCATAGTTCAGGTTTGTTTTTCAACCATACATGAATATCAATAAATATAGCCAAACAAAGCAGCATTACCCCAGGAACAAGGTGCAAAACACAGTACAAGGCATATATAATTCATTCAAGGTATCAGTAAAATAGAGTCACACAAAAAAATATAGTCCAGACCCTGAGCTTATGCATGTTGCAGAAATCTGCAGTCAAACACAATACAGCTTGTCTTCTGGTAGCTGAACACCGAGGGGGGGGGCGGGCAGCTTCAACACCAGCTTGGGCGCCGCACCATACCGTCTTTGGTGGAACGCATCACAGCTTGAGGCCTAGTCTTGCTATCTTGCTATGACTGAAGCTATGCAGTTCCCCCACCATCCTCCCCGGCTGTCTGCCAATAAATCAGTGAATCAGACTTGCAGCATTCCCCATGAGCAATGTCCAGCAGAGTCTTGTGATCACAAGAAAGGTGACTAACACAAGCACTTGCTGTTAGACTGCACACCTCCTTTGCACACCAACACCTCTTAGATGCAGCAGAGTCTTGTGATTGTGTAAAAAAATACATTTGAAAAGGACAATAACACCTTTGGCTGTCCTCATAGAAGTTGCTGCGATTGAACACATTGCCATTTTACTTTCATTAACACTTTCTCAGGCAGCAGTCATCTTTTGTTTGTTGTCTACACTCAACCAGCAAGAACCATCAATTTTTCCAGCATTTCCTATCCATTCTGTACTATACTGGTTGTCAACCCCCTCTTGGACACTATTCAACCAGTTTCTATTATCGTACAAAACTTTGCATTGGCATTTTACAAATAATGAGACACAATTATTTGAAAATGAGACCTATAAAGAGCTGACACCACTGAGATTTTTGGCTTTGCTCAAGCATTTTCACTCTGTCTGCCACAAAATACAGGATCTCCCAGTGGCTACCCATTTCAATGTGACTTCTCATTCCCATTCTCACACGTCTGCTCATGTCCTCCCCTACTGACATAATGAGATCAAACTCGGGTTGGAGGAACAACGCCTCGTATTCCATCTGGGTAGCCTCCAACCTGATGACATGAGCATTTATTGTTTCATCTTCCTGTAATTTTTCCCCACTCCTTCCTCTTTTTCCTTTCCTCATTCTGATTACCTCCTGTCCTCTCCCCTTCTCCACCCTTACCCATCACCTCCCTCTGATTCCCCTCCTCTTTCCCTTTCTTCTATGGTTCAATGTTCTCTCATTACCTCTCCCACCTATATGCCCTTCCCTGAACCTTCTTCTTTCTTCGCCCTCCCCGACCCACCCACGTTCCACCTCACTTAGCTTCACCTATTACCTACCAACTGGTACCTCTTCCCCTCCCCCTCACTTTCTTATTCTATCCTCTGCCCCCCTGCTTTCCTGAAACGTCAACTGTTTATTCCCCTCCATGGATGCTCCCTGACTTGATGTCACTCCAGCATTTTGTGAGCGTTGCTCAAGATTTCCAGCATCTGTAGAATCTCTTCTGTTTCAGATTTTTAGATGTGGGCTTTCTTCCTGTAAATGGAGGCTTTGTTCTCCGCATTTTGGAGGCCGTTTGCTGTAGGTTTGGAAACAGTCAGATTTTTTTGTTCCGAACAATTCGATCTCTGTTATAATCCCAATAGTAGAATGAACTCCACACTGATTTACTTCAAAGCCATTTGCTACATTGGGTAATATTTGTACAAATCCTGCCAACTTGGTTGCTGCCCAGACAGTGCTTCCACAGAAGGAAGAAAAACCTGAAATACAAACAAGAAACAATGACATAAAAACTAAGCATGGTTGTTTTAGCCTGGAGATTGCAATTGAAAGGCAACTTATGTTGAACGCAAAAATTGGATTTTTTTACCTGACCTTTCAGACTGTATTAGTGTCATGCTGCAAATTGCTGGTTAATATTAGGGTACCTGGGACCTCTTGAACATCAGGTACCCCAGTCTTTCTCTTTAACTGGCTAAATATGAGAATTAAAAGAGAGAGAGAAGGAAGTAGAATAGAGAACAGTACAGTAAAGGAAAAGGCCCTTTGGCCCACAATGTTGTGCCAAACCAATTAAATTAGTAATCAAATGACCAACTGAACTAATCCTTCCTGCCTATAAAATGTCTATATCCATCCATTGCCCTCACATTCATATGCCTATCTAAATGTCTCTTAAAAATCTCTTACGTATCTGTCTCTACCATCATCCCAGCAATGACATTCTTGGCATCCAACACTCTCTGTGTAAAAAACTTGCCCCTTACATCTCCTTTGAACATAACCCCCTCATCCTAACTGCATGCCCTCTTGTATTAAACATTTGCAACCTTGGGGAAAAGATCATCTAGCTCAGCCTCTCATAATCTTAAAAAACTTCTCTCAGATCTCAGAACTGGTGAATTATAGATACATAGAACATAGAACAGTACAGCACGGTACAGGCCCTTCAGCCCACAATGTTGTGCCGACCCTTAAACCCTGCCTCCCATATAACCCCCCACCTTAAATTCCTCCATATGCCTGTCCAGTAGTCTCTTAAATTTCACTAGTGTATCTGCCTCCACCACTGACTCAGGCAGTGCATTCCAGGCACCAACCACTCTCTGAGTAAAAAACCTTCCTCTAATATCCCCCTTGAACTTCTCACCCCTTACCTTAAAGCCATGTCCTCTAGTGGTGCCCTGCGGAAGAGGCGCTAACTGTCCACTCTATCTATTCCTCTTAATATCTTGTATACCTCTATCATGTCTCCTCTCATCCTCCTTCTCTCCAAAGAGTAAAGCTCTAGTTCCCTTAATCTCTGATCATAATGCATACTCTCTAAACCAGGCAGCATCCTGGTAAATCTCCTCTGTACCCTTTCCAATGCTTCCACATCCTTCCTATAGAGAGGCAACCAGAACTGGACACAGTACTCCGAGTGCAGCCTGACCAGAGTTTTATAGAGCTGCATCATTACATCGCGACTCTTAAACTCAACCCCTCGACTTATAAAGGCTAACACCCCATAAGATTTCATAACTACCCTATCTACCTGTGAGGCAACTTTCAGGGATCTGTGGACATGTACCCCCAGATCCCTCTGCTCCTCCACACTACCAAGTATCCTACCATTTACTTTGTACTCTGCCTTGGAGTTTGTCCTTCCAAAGTGTACCACCTCCCATTTCTCTGGGTTGAACTCCATCTACCACTTCTCAGCCCACTTCTGCATCCTATCAATGTCTCTCTGCAATCTTCGACAATCCTCTACATTATCCACAACACCACAAATCTTTGTGTCATCTGCAAACTTGCAAACCCACCCTTCTACCCCCACATCCAGATCGTTAATAAAAATCACAAAAAGTAGAGGTCCCAGAACCGATCCTTGTGGGACACTACTAGTCACAACCCTCCAATCCGAATGTACTCCCTCCACCATGACCCTCTGCTTTCTGCAGGCAAGCCAATTCTGAATCCACCTGGCCAAACTTCCCTGGATCCCATGTCTTCTGACTTTCTGAATAAGCCTACCGTGTGGAACCTTGTCAAATGCCTTACTAAAATCCATGTAGATCACATCGACTGCACTACCCTCATCTATATGCCTGCACACCTCCTCATAGAACTCTATCAAGCTTGTTAGACATGATCTGCCTTTCACAAAGCCATGCCCTCTGTCCCTGATCAGACCATGTTTCTCTAAATGCCCATAGATCCTATCTCTAAGAATCTTTTCCAACAGCTTTCCCACCACAGACATAAGGCTCACTGGTCTATAATTAGCCGGACTATCCTTCTACCTTTTTTGAACAAGCGGACAACATTCACCTCCCTCCAATCCTCCAGTACCATTCCCATGGACAACGAGGACATAAAAATCCTAGCCAGAGGCACAGCAATCTCTTCCCTCGCCCTGTGGAGCAGCCTGGGAAATATTCTGTCAGGCCTCAGGGACTTATCCATCCTAATATATTTTAACAGCTCCAATACCTCCTCTCCCTTAATATCAACATGCTCCAGAACATCAACCTCTCTCATATTGTCCTCATCGTCATCAAGTTCCCTCTCATTGGTGAATACCGAAGAGAAGTATTCATTGAGTACCTCGCTCACTTCCACAGCCTCCAGACACATCTTCCCACCTTTATCTCTAATCGGTCCTACCTTCACTCTTGTCATCCTTTTGTTCTTCACGTAATTGAAGAATGCCTTGGGGTTTTCCTTTACCCTACTCGCCAAGGCCTTCTCATGCCCCCTTCTTGCTCTCCTCATCCCCTTCTTAAGCTCCTTTCTTGCTACCCTATATTCCTCAATAGACCCATCTGATCCTTGCTTCCTAAACCTCATGTATGCTGCCTCCTCCACTTGACTAGATTTTCCACCTCACTGTCACCCATGGTTCCTTCACCCTACCATTCTTTATCTTCCTCACCGGGACAAATTTATCCCTAACATCCTGCAAGAGATCCCTAAACATCGACCACACGTTCATGTACATTTCCCTGCAAAAACATCATCCCAATTCACACCCGCAAGTTCTAGCCTTATACCTCATAATTTGCCCTTCCCCAATTAAAAATTTTCCTGTCCTCTCTGATTCTATCCTTTTCCATGATAATGTTAAAGGCCAGGGAGTGGTGGTCACTGTCCCCCAGATGCTCACCCACTAAGAGATCTATAACCTGACCCAGTTCGTTACCTAATATTAGAATTAGTATGCATTCCCCCTAGTCGGCCTGTCAACATATTGTGACAGGAATCCATCCTGGACACACTTAACAAACTCTGCCCCGTCTAAACCATTGGAACTAATCAGGTGCCAATCAATATTAGGGAAGTTAAAGTCACCCATGATAACAACCCTGTTATTTTTGCACCTTTCCAAAATCTGCCTCCCAATCTGCTCCTCGGTATCTCTGTTGCTACTAGGGGACCTATAGAATACTCCCAATACATTGGGAACAGAAAGAAATAAAAACAGATCAAGAATAATCAGTTTATTAGAGGAAGGGAAAGCAAAAAGAGAAAGAATTAGAAAATCTTACATATAAAACACTGAAGTGAACAAGTTGCCCCTGCAATGAAACTTCATATTTTCAATTGATCCTCTTCAAACACTCCATCTTTCAGTGTCATGTCAAAATCATTGGTGATGTAATTAACAGTAGTTGTGATATAAAAGACTGTAGCCTGATTTGTTCAGACTTATAGTGAAAATCCAGCAGTTTCATAAAAATCCAGAAGTGGAAGTGGACACTGGCACACTTGTGAGGTTGGTAGCGTGTCTAATACCAGAGGGCATGCGTTGATGGTGAGAAAGGGTAGGTTTTGGGGGATGTGAGGGGAAAGTGTTTTACTCAGAGAGTCGTGGGTGCCTGAAATCAGTGACAACAGGCAGCAAGAGAAAATCCATCTATTACCTCCTGAGATTCAATGGTGTTGTCATCTCTGAATCCCCCACTATCAATATCCTGGAGTTTACCATTAACCAGAAAATGAACTGAAGTAGCCATATACACAGTGTGACTTCAAGATCAGGTCAGAGGCTTGGAATCCTGTAGTAAGTAACTCACCTCCGAAACCACCCCCCCCCCCAAAGCCCATCCACCATCTACAAGGCTCAAGTCAGGAGTGTGATGGAATACCTTCCACTTGCCAGGGGGAATGCAGTTTCAACAACACTCAAGAAGCTCAGTGCTACTCAGGACATAGCTGCCCGATGGATAGGCAGCCCATCCACAAACATTCACTCACTCCACCACCAACACCCAGTGGCCACAGTTTGTATCATCCCCAAGATGCACTGCAGCATCCCATCAGCACACACAAAATGCTGGAGGAACTCAGCAGGTCAGGCAGCATCTGTGGAGGGGAATAAATAGTCATTGTTCCGCGACTAGACCATTCATCAAGACTCCTTAGTCGGCATCTTTTAAACCCACAACCTCTACCAGCTAGGACAAGGGAAGCAAAAGCGTATGGGAAAATCATTTCTTGAAAGTTACCTTCCACACCATAAGCCATTCTGCCTTGGCCGTTCCTCCACCATCAATGGATTAATGTCCCAGAACTCTCTTCCCATCAGCACCTTAGCTACAGACATGCCTCAAGGACTGACTGCAGCAGTCCACAAAGGCCGCTCACCCCATTTTCTCCAGGGCATTTGGCTATGCTCACAGTCACAGTTGGATTTGGTTAGGGGTGTGGGTGGGTACTTGGACTGGGAACTGCAGGAGACATGGGCACACATCTAGGGAACAACAGCATTCACACATCATAACTTCAAATCCTTGAACTAGCCCTTCCGAATGCATTCTGAAACCTTCCCATTTGAATCTGATGTTAACCTACGTTTGTAAAATCAGTCAAAAGGCAGTGGATAGTGAATATTCCAATATATCCCTCTTTAACATGCAAGAGTGACAAGCAACATGAGTCATGTCAAAATCTTCCAGCAAAGCAATAAATTATTTTACCTTACTAAAATTCACAGAAAGTACTTAGTATTCTATTGCTCAAAGTTCTGATGTCAGCATGCCAATTTGCTGCAGTCACAATGCTCCCAAAAGGCAACTTTGATGCTGCTTTGATACTGTTCAGAAGCCATTGATTTGTTTTCTAAAAGCTGCTTATCTGGAGATGCTTGTGCCCAAAGGTTTATACTGGCACTGAAGAGAGTGCAGGAAAGAAAATGACATCATGATATTTTAATGCACAAGCATGGTGATGCGTAACACAAATTCCTTTCCTATCACTGAATCCTGTCAGTGGTTTACTTCTGCACTGTGGACCAATGCTTCTCTCACAACTAAACATTGTCTCATTTTCAGGCAATCCAGCTCAGATCCAACTCCAAGAGCGATCAGGTCCAAATTGGCAGCCTGAAGAATTATTTCTTTTTTATGGATTCTGGCAATCCCATTATTTCTCCATCAGGATTGTCCCCAGGCATTCCTGAGTATTATTTGCAGCTGTGCAGAACAGACAATACAGACAAAGTTTACTCAATATGTAATATTCTTGTTCAAATCCAAAATAAAAGAATATTAACATTAGAAAACAAAACTCCAGGTATTGGTTCCAACACTTGCTATTTTGTGTTTCTAATGTTTTCCCCATTTGGTTCCAATAGTCATCATTGATACCTCCGGCCAAGACAATAAGATCATCTATTCCATAGACTTCTCCACGAATATTTTAAATATTTAAAATACTGGACGAGAATTATGTGTGAACTTCCAGAATTACCCATTGCAAAAGCATTGATTATATTAGAAAGATCATTGCCAGCATTGTAACTTTGAAAGTTTATGTCTTGCTAATTTATGACCAGTGCAGGTCCTCTCAATCCAGCAACAGTGATCAAGTATAATGTATTGCCAGTAGCATGAAAGGGATCAAGCAGTTCAAAAAGCAAAGGGATAACTTACCTTATTTAAACAGAATGATTCATTCCACAATTGTTTGTACAAAATGGAGGAAAGTTGCTCAAGACTTGTTGATCTGGATCTGGAGTAACAATCATTTCATACTCCTTTACACTTGTCAGAATCAGAATCAGATTTAATATCACCTGCGTATATCATAAAGTTTGTTCTTGTGTATCAGCTTGCAATACATAATAATAAAATCTGTGAATTACAGTAAGAAGGGTATATATACAGATAGGTTTTAAAAGTTAAATTAAATAAGTAGTGCAATAAAAAAAACAGTGAGGTGATGTTCATGGGTTCAATGTCCATTCAGAATCTGATGGCAGAGTGGAAAAAACCGTTTCTGAATCGCTGAGTGTGTGCCTTCAGGCTCCTGCACCTCCTCCCTAATGATAGCACTGAGAAGAGGTCATGTCCTGGATGATGGGGGTTCTTAATGATAAGTTCCACCGTTTTTGAGGCATCACCTTCTGAAGATGCCCTTGATGCTGGGGAGGCCAGTGTCCATGATGAAGCTGACCTGTATACTGATGAATGACAATAAACAAACTTGAATCTTGAAGCGTGATCCCAAATAATCACAGAAACAAGTTGGCTTTGTTTAGAAAGGTAACAACTGAAATGTTGTTACTATGCTAACAAACACATGCATATCAAAAGGCTATGATAACTTCCAGGTTCCTCTTTTTCTCTACTGCTTAGTAACAAGCTTTGCTCTACTGTTAAGCCTACCTGACCTGTAACTTCAGCCTGATAAACAATGCAGTTTGCCAAAAGACAATCCAACATCTACATAAAAGGAACATTATAGTTTTCCCACATTCCAATTATTTTTCATGCTTAGATATAAAGCTGCCAGCCAACTCTCCCAATGTTTAACTGGTAAATACAGGATAGCAAAACCATATGGACCTGATTCTAGAAGTTCCCAGGTTCAATACCCAGCCAATGCTAAATCAGTCCAACCACCTTCCTTTCCTATCATATTCCATTATCTGCAGCTTTCCATTGCATCCGCCTATCACCTCCAAATCTCTATTAGCTTCTACCCTTCCCTTCCCTCCCCCACCTGACTCAATCTGCCAATCACCCCTCTTCAACTGGAGCCACTTATCACCTGCCAGATCATGCCCCCACCCTCTAGCCACTTTATACTGACTGTCTCCCCTCTCCTCTTTTAGTCCTGTTGAAAGGTCTTGACCCGAAAATATTAACTGTCTACTTTCCCCTACAGATGCTGTCTGAACTGCTGCGTTCTTTCAGCAGTTTGTAATTTCCTTTGGGCCCCGCTTTGTTTAAAAGTGGGGCCAGAGTTTGAATCCACTTCAGAACAAGTGAACCGTTCTTCGAGCATAGAAATCTATAAAGGAAATTCAAAGTGCTGGAACAATTTGCTCCTGAACTCCTGTTTCTGATGCTTCTGCCCTCAAGTGGCTCATACCCAGGATGAAGCACAAATTGTCTTACAACTTTTAACAATCTGCCTGTTTTTGGCTGGACTATCAGCACTTGATAAAGAATTCTGTTCTTCTGTAAATGATCACACCCATCTGGCTTCAAACGGATCTACCTCCTTGCTCAGTACCCTGTCCAAAAAACTCGTATTACAAAAGCAGCTGACAAGTCAGATTTACGCCTGTGAGGTTTGAACAGCATATGCACGACACATTAACAGATTGAATCCTGCTCACGTGAGGCACCTGAGGCAACTAATAAAGATCAGATGGCAAGTCCAGGCCCCTGAAAATAAAGTGTATTAGGATCATCAGCCACCTCTAGCAGGATCCTGCCACCAAACACATCTTTCCCTCCAACACCCCCCCCCCGCCCTCACTTTTGCTTTCTGCAGGAATTGCTCCCTATGTGACTCCCTCCCTTGTCCATTCGCCCCTCCCCACTGAACTCCCTCCTGACACTTATCCTTGCAAGCGGAACAAGTGCTACACCTCCTCCCTCACTACCATTCAGGGCCCTAAAAACAGTCCTTTCAGGTGAGGCAACTCTTCACCGGTGAGTCTGTTGGGGTCATCTACTGTATCCGGTGCTCTCGGTGTGGCCTCACATATATCGGCAAGACCCGACACAGTTGGGAGATCGCTTCACAGAGTATCTTCTTTTATTTCAAAATATACTTTATTCAAAAATAAAATTATATACAATAAACCATTCAATAACTCTCAATCCCTTACATACGTTTCCATTATGGTCTCTACATATCCATACTTTTGGCCACCCACGTGGCAATCCGTTGGTTCACCTTTCCACACCATTGTCGAGGGGTATACTCCCCACCACCCAACCCCTCCCACTCCTGCGGGAGAAGAACCCTAAACTGTGGTCCTTCCCCACCGGGCCCTTGCGGTGGCTGCACCAAGTTTTAGTGCGTCCCTCAGCACATACTCCTGCAGCTGAGAATGTGCCAGTCGGCAGCATTCTGCCACGGACATCTCCATGTGCTGGAAGATCATCAAGTTTCCGGTCGCTTTGCAGAGCATCTACATAGGATCTCACAGTGGCCACCCACTTTAATTCCACTTCCCATTCCCATTCCGACATGTCAGTCCATGACCTCCTCTTACTGTCACAATGAGGCCACACTCAGGTTGGAGGATCAATACCCTATAAGTATCTGAGTAGCCTTCAACCTGATGGCTTGAACTTCGATCTTCGATTTCTCAAACTTCTGGTAAAGCCCCGCCCCCCCCCCCCCCCCCAGCACTTCACCATTCCTAATTCCCTTTTCCTTCTCTCACCTTATCTCCTTATTCGCCTATCACCTGTCTGGTGCTCCTCTCCCTTTTCTTTCTTCCATAAGTCCATAAGACATAGGAGTAGAATTAGGCTATCTGGCCCATCGAGTCTGATCCACGATTCAACCATGGCTAATCCTTTTTTTTGCTTCTCCTCAACCCCAGTTCCTGGCCTTCTCCCCGTAACCTTTGATGCCATGTCCAATCACAAACCTCTCAATCTTTGCCTTAAATTTACCCAGCGACCTTGTCTCCACAGCTGCATGTGGCAACAAATTCCACAAAATTCACCACCCTTTGGCTAAATGGCCCTCTGTCCTCTCCTATCAGATTCCCCCTTCTCCGGCCCTGTATCTCTTTCACCGATCAATTTCCCAGCTCTTTACTTCACCCCTTCCCTCCCCCCAGTCCCCGGTTTCACCTCCAACCTTGTGGCTCTTCCTCCCCTCTCCCCACTTTCTTACTCTGACTGCTCGTCTCTTTTTCCAGTCCTAATGAATGGGCTCCACCCGAAACGTCGACTTGTATTCTTTTCCATAGATGCTGCCTGGCCTGCTGAGTTCCTCCAGCATTTTGTGTGTGTTGCCTGGATTTCCAGCATCTGCAAATCTTCTCTTGTTCATATTAGTTAGGATTAGTCATGATGAGCAAGTATTAGAAAAAATTGCATTTGACATAGCCACTGCCTCACTTTGCCCTCCAAGGCCATTTGGACTTTTTGTGATCCCATTGGTCGAACCAACCCTTGCTCCCATTGGTCAAACTACCCATGCTCCCATTGGTCTAACCAAACCTTGCTCCCATTGGTCTAACCAATCCTTGTTCTCATTGGTCTGACCAATCCTTGTTCTCATTGGTCTAACCAATCCTTGCTCCCATGGCTATTTCATAAAATGCAACAGTCACAGACAGGTCCTCGGGTGCCTATAGACCCTGATGGTCTATAGGCAGCTCATGCTATCAGAAGTCTTTGTCACCGTTTCAATATGGCTTTGAAATGCAAAATCATTTTAAAGCAGCCAAAATAGATGAAATAATTTTCTAAAAAGTAAACAATGAAGTAAATTAAAATGTACTTAATTGGTGTATGTTACTTAAAAACATTAACATTAGCTAATATGGGAAAAAATCATCCTTGTTTTCTTTTCCATCCAGGGCATTAACCCAGTTCAATGAAAGAGCCTGAGTCAGATGACTGACAAAAAAACTGAAAGTCAGATATAACCTGTACCCATCTCTCAACTAAAGATGTTTATGAACAATTCCTGGCTTCAATAGATTAGAAAAAGAAAATATGTAACAAGCTGCCACCAAGGTTGGTATTTATTTGCTTATATCTGTTAGAACTATATTCCACCTGGTTATAAACTCGATGCCAAGTCCAGTAGCAGAGAGAGAGAAAGCATGGTTGGATGTGCTGAATTTTAAGCTTTCATACTGCTGCACATAGTTGTGGAAATCAGCAGTTCACCGACCTGCAAGGAGTTCCTCATCAGCAATTCTCTTCCAAACTGTCAGCCAAAGTTAAGTGCATTTGCTCCCAATAAACTGGACTATCAAAATTGCCTGCTCCCTAAGAAAACAAAAATCCATCTTTTGTACCTTTGACAGCACTGCAATGGAGTAAAATTGGTCGTGAGATTATAAGATTGTATATCGCCAAGTTTGACATTTAACCCTTCTCTTTCCTTACAGCTCCATTCTTGGATGTGTGACCTGATTGGAAACTCCGCCTTCTTACTATTGAGTTCAATGATGGATGAAAAGAATTATATAGAATTGGACCATTTGATTCCTAACATCATGGAATTTGCTGACAGCCATTGTGAAATTCAACAGAACTACCATTTTATTCTTAAAGTACTTCCCATTTTTCTTCCAATAGATTACTATCTCAGCTTCCTAGTTTACAGTGCCAATAATAATACTACCTCCCCTGTGATAAAATGTAAACAATTCAGACTTTTAATGTATAAGTACCATTGCAAAAATGTTTTGCACTGGTAAGTGCATATAATAATGTAATTCAAAACTGTGCAGTTGATTTTTAAAAATAATAATTTTTACTGGAAAGTTCATCATGTTTAACTAATTAAGAAATCCCAGTCAGTCAAAGTTTTGGAATTATTTTGAAGGGTGCTATTTTATCTGCTTTTCATTTTGTATTCCATGTATTGAACCATTAATGGTGTGACAAACTTTTGATAAACTCCTTTTGTTCTTTAATGTATATCTCTTTCCACAAAATGCTTTCAAAAAATTCTTGCATCACTTCCAAAATTCTGACAAAATGAGAGCTTTTCCATTTATATAAACACAACTATTAATAATCTTTTTCTGTAAGTTTTTATTTGAAAAATAAGTGAACTAATTTAAATGAGTACTGTGCCATAGCTACTTAACTTCTCTTGTGACAGATGAATTCCTGATACTTAAAATGACAAGTTAAGTCGACATAAAGTCAAAGTTTTCTGCCCACAATTGGTAGTTTGTATTTTACCCATGATTTAGTTTTAAACTCTTTGATAAATTTTAATTCCCTCCCCGCTGTCCTGTAAGCCTTGAACCATGCTTGCCCCTTTAATATGGGCTATCTGCACATCTCATTCCTATCTTGTGATTCATGAGTTCTGTAACTAAAGCCCCACGTTGGAAAGGAGCCATCATGCCAAAACAATCTTAAACCTATGCTCGTGGGTTTTGATGCTGTTGCAGAGAAGTTGTTCGTCCGCACGGAACAGCTGATACCTCATTATCAATTTAGTAAATATCTCACTTGAGTTAGTCCAGCACTGATGATGAATATTCTTGTTCAATTCTGCTTCATATTTATAGGAAGAGACAACATTGAGGAATCAAGAAGTGAACTCTTGACTGCCACAAGACAGTTAATATGGAGTCATGGTGGTATATGCACAATGGAGCAAAAGGCAGCACAGTGCCTGAGACATGGGTTCAATCTTGAGCATGGTTTCTGTCCGTATTTAGTTAATGTCTCACAGTCTGTATGGAGTTCGCACATTCTCCATGTGACCATGTGACTCTCCTCCAGATGCCTTACTTCCCTCCAATATCCCAAAGATGTGTGGTTGGTAGGTTAATTGGACAACGTAAATTGCCCCTAATGCAGTAGAATGTGGAGTGTGGTTGATGAGGAAATGGGAAAAATGGGAAAAGTGGGAAAAATGGAAAATGGGATGAACATAAGATTACTGCAAATAGGTTATTGATGGTTGGCATGGACTCTCTAGTCAAAGGGCCTGTTGCCATACTGTCTCGCTCCATGATTCTATTATTAAATGGCTACAGTAGCGTAGTGGTTAGCACAATGCTTTACAGTACATGTGACTCAGGTTCAATTCCTGCCCCTGCCTGTAAGGAGTTTGTACGTTCTCACCGTGACCACGTGGGTTTCCTCCAGATGCTCTGGTTTCCTCCCACAGTCTAAAGACGTACCGGTTGGTAGTTAACTGGTCATTGTAAATTGTCCCATGATAAAATAGGGTTAAATCGGGGGTTGCTGGGCGACGTGGCTCAAAGGGCTGGAAAGGCCTGTTCTGCACTGTATCTCTAAATAAACAAATAAATAATATGAATTGTCCAAAGTTTGAACTATCCTAATTCGAAGGGAAAGTGCTGAAGCTACACTGTATGGTCACCGGATCAAGTCTTCCTGGACTGAACAAGGTCTAAAGTGAAGCCAGCCCTGTTCTATGGAATGTCTCATGAAGAGACAGCAGCCACCATTTATGCAATTCAAAATCAAAAAAATCCTTATCACCAGTATCTGCAATAAAAACAGAAAATGCTGGAAACAGTTTAGGCAGCAACTGTGAAGGAAGTAATGTTTCAAATTGAAGATGCTTTATTAACTCAATGTGTAATGATTAAGGTCTTAATTAAATAGAAAATGAAGAATAATTCCAATAGCTTAGAAGCAACTGTTCACTCGGCCAACACTCCCTTTATCTTTCTTTCCTCTCTATTTTATTCATAGTTCATGAGTATTTCAATCTAATTTTCTCTCTTACAGAAAATTTGTCCAATAATTCTTATTGCCTTTAAGTCAAGTAACTCATTCTTTGCATGGACCTCAAAACTGTGGATATTCTTAATCCTTTCAGTGTTTTCTTAATAATTCAATCTTCTTGTTCTTTTTCTAAGCAGAAGATATCATGTTTCATAACTCAGAATCACCAAAATGGGGCTTCATGATGGCTAATATGAGCATGATGGGCCAAATGTCATGTTCCTATGTTGGATGAGTCTGTGATTCGATGACTCAGATTATCACTCTTCCCGATCTTCCTGATGTCCTATTCTCCTGATCATAACATTTCATTTTGACCTTTCCTAATAGGATTATTAAGCTCAGGAACCTTTGAGACAATTCTTTTCCCATTTTTTTTAAAGAAATACATTGTTGGCTGACAGTCACTTGGCACCCATGTAAAAATAGCTGATGAAAGTGAAGCTAGTTGTGTTCTTTCAGTAATTAAGTCCGTGAAGAGAAGACTATTTTTTAAGCACTTTTCCAAGACAGGAATCTTTAACTTTGTAGTTTTGAGTCCTGCATTTCTGGCTGCATTTGTTGCTTGTTTTTTTATTTCAGGCTGCAGAATCTCTGATTGTCACAATTAAAATTATATATATGGCTTCCCTATCTTCTCAGTGATGAGGCGAGAAGCCCTTCCCCTTCATAAAGGCCAAAGCAGTGTACTGTTTGGGGATATCAGAGATTCTGCAGATGCTGGAAATCCAGAGTAACACACACAAAATGCTGGAGGAACTCAGCAGGTCAGGCAGCATCTATGGAGAGGAATAAAGAGGTGATATTTCAAACCAAAACCATTCACCAGGTCTCTCATCAGACCGGCTGAGTTCCTCCAGCATTTTGCGTAATGTTTGGGGCCAATGTTTAGAGCACTCAGCAGAATTTTGTGGGACTATCTCTCATCTTGAAAAAGGGAAAAACTCATTGAAAAAAAAATGATAACAAATGTTGGGAGGGTGGGGAGAAAGTGGTGACATATTTCACCTATCCCTACCAGGACACCTGTGTCTGTGTACTGAGACACACCCACATAGGAGTGTCAGAGGGAAAATGTCCATCTCAGTGAATTGTGCCATCTACTGGAATATGAATTAAATTCACCAGAGGGATGGTCTGGATTGTGTACTGAAGCCTTGAATTTACATCCTCACTTTAATTCTGTGCAAGGATAGGGACGAAGTAATCTGTGAATAAGATTTAAGCAAACCTTGCTAATTGCTCACCAGCACAAACATTCTTACCATAGCAAACTGGCAACAAAAGATGCAGTGCCTGTCTTCTGCATTGCATAGTTCTTTATCAACACTCTTGTGCTCCCCAATATTAGTCTCCTTCAGTCTTCAGAATCAGGTTTAATATCACCGGTATATGTCGTGAACTTTCTTGTCTTTGTGGCAGCAGTACAACGCAATACATAATAATAGAGCAAAACCTGTGAATTACCGCAAATATATATATATATATATGTAAATAGTTAAATTAAGTCAGTAGTGCAAAAATAGAAATAAAAAAGTAGTGAGGAAATGTTCATGAATCAAAGTCCATTCAGAAATCAGATGACAGAGGGGAAGAAGCTGTTCCTGAATTATTGATTGTGTGCCTTCAGGCTTCTGTACCTCCTTCCTGATGGTAGCAATGAGAACAAGGCATGAACAAGAGAAAATCTGAAGATGCTAGAAATCCGAGCAACACACACAAAATGCTGGAGGAACTCAGCAGGCCAGGCTACGGCTATGGAAAAAAGTGCAGTCAACGTTTCGGACCAAAACCCTTCGGCAGCACAAGGCATGACTTAAGTGATGGGGGTCCTTAATGATGGATGCCGTCTTTTTGAGATATCACTCCTTGAAGATGTCCTGGATACAACAGAGGCAACATGATAGAGCAGACCAAGCTTACAACTCTCTGCAGCTTATTTCATTTGTGTGCATTAGCACCACCCGCCCCCCATAGCAGAGGGTGATGCAAGCAAAGGTTTTTCACCTCACCATTGTGCAATCAGACAGCTTTGTGCCTATTTTACTTTATTTGTTCAACGGCAGAATCACCTAAAGAAAAAGTTCATTGGAAATGCATGTCCCGTAAATGATAAAATTTTGCACTGTCACTTTTATCTTGGTAAAACCGTCGGGTGATCATCTGCTAGAATGGGATAAATGCAATGAACTGAATCATACTAATGGGTAAATCAGTTTAGCCTTGCTATATGTATCGAGATATAGTGAAAATCTTTGCTTTGCATGCCATAGATACCGATCACTTAATCTCAACAGTATATTGATGTAGTTCAAGGAAAACTATAACAGAATAAAGAATGAAGTGTTACAGTTATAGAGAAAGTGCAGTGTAGGCTAACAATAAGGTGAGAGTACATGATGAATGATCATATATCAGTCATTACAAGCGTAGGATTTGCTGCATTGACTGGGAGAAGAAATTTGAAAATAAATCCTCTCATACTTCATGATTACTGCTTTTTATCATCCATTGTCAACCAGGGAAGTGTGACAAGAAGTGTCCAGGAAGATACAGTGATTGTCCCCACTTTTGTTTTCATTTTTAAAGTCAGTGTACATGTATGTTTCAATGGCTTGTGCAAATATACTAAGTATACTTATCTTTGAAGTCTAAGATATGACTAATTAAACATTTAACCAATTCCCCATACAGTAATTAACAAAAACCAAATTGCACTCTAATGCTAAACAATTATGGGTAGTACTGTTGCATGATCCCCTACATTATTTCTCTTTTTGTGTTTGCTCTGTATGAGATCATAAAAAGGCAACATAATTTCATTGGACATGTGATTAGGAAAGAGAAGTTAGAATGCACGGTAACTATGGGAAAGATTGAAGGGAAGAAAGCAAGAGGAAGACAAAGACAAATGATGATGGAGACAGCAGCCAGAGAACTGGAAATGAATACCAATGAATTGATCCATTTGACCCGAAACAGGAGTGTGTGGGCAATGGCAGTTAAAGCTCAAACTGGGCACGGCACCTGATGATGATGATGATGATGACTGTTGCATAGTGGTTAGCGCATCACCTTGCACTGCCTGCAACCCACAACTTGCCTTCAATTCCAGTCGTTTATATATTCTCCTGGTGATCACGTGAGTTTCCTCCAGATGCTCTGGTTTCCTCCCACATTCCAAAGACGTGGGTGGGATTAGGCAGCATGGGCTCATTGGGCCTGTTACTGTGCTATGGCTCTAAATAAATTAATTAATTGATTATACATAAACAGATAGAAAGAGAGAGAAATTAAAATCACTTCAGAAGCTGCAAAACCTGAGCCTTCATACCTCCTCTGTAACTGGATTCTTCACTTCCTCACCAGAAGATCACGGTCAGTGTGGATCAGAAATATCAACTCCTCATCGCTGACAATTGGCATTGGTCCACCTCAAGGATGCATGCTTAGCCCACTACTCTACTCTCTCTACACCCATGACTGTGTAGCTAGGCATAGCTCAAATGACATTTATAAATTTGGCAAAAACACAACTGCTACTGGCAGAATTTCAGATCATGGCGAGGAGATGTACAGGACTATGATAAATCAGCTGGTTGAGTGATATCACAAGAGCAATCTTGCACTCAATGTCAATAAGACCAAGAAATTGATCGTGGACTTCAAGAAGGTAAATCACACCAGTTCTCATCGAAGGATCAGAAGTGGAAAGAGTGAGCAGTCTCAAGTTCTGAGTGTCAACATCTCTGAAGATCTACCCCAGGGCCAACATATTGCTGTAATTACAAAGAAGGCAGAACAGTGGCTATATTTCATCAGGATTTTGAAGAAACTTGGTATGTCACCAAAAACTCGCTAACTTCTACTGGTGACCATTCTAACTGGTTGCATCATCCACAAAATGCTGGAGGAACTCAGCAGGCCAGGCAGCACCAAGGAAAAGAGTACAGTCTGGAAAGAAAGACAAGATGATAGGCAGAACCTGAAGGAGGAGGGAATGAAGTAACGAGATGGGAAGTAAATTGGTGAAAGAGACAGAATGCCATAGATGAAAGGAAATTGAGGAGGGGGGAGGAGCACCAGAGAGGCAATGGGTGGGCAAGGAGAGAGGGGAAAAAGGTATGGGAAATGATAAAGGATAGGGGGGAGAGGTGCAATACCAGAAGTCTTAGAAATTGATGTTCATGCCATTAGGCTGGAGGCTATCCAAACAGATATAAGGTGTTGTTCCTCCAACCTAAGTGTGGCCTCATCACGACAGTGGAGGAGGCCGTGGATAGACATATTGGAATGGGAATGGGAAGTGGAATTAAAATGAGTGGTCACGGGGAGATCCTGCTTTTTTCTGGTGGTGGTAAGTGCTTGGTGAAGCAGTCTCCCAATCTACATTTGGTCTCCCCATTATACAGGAGGTCACACGGGGAGCACCAGGCACAGTATATGACCCCAAAAGACTCACAGGTAGTGTTGTTTCACCTGGAAAGACTGTTTAGGGCCCTGAATAGTAGTGAGGGAGGAGGTGTAGGGACAGGTGTAGCACTTGTTCCGCTTGCAAAGATAAGTGCCAGGAGGGAGGTCAGTGAGGAGAGACAAATGAACAAGGGAGTCACAGGGAGCGATCCCTACGGAAAACAGAAAGTTGGTGGGGGGGGAGGAAGATGTGCTTGATGACGGGATCCTGTTGGAGATGGCGGAAGTCTTTTTTAAATCCACTCCTCAGCTTTTTTCTCCAGTCCTGCCGAAGGATTTTGGCCCGAAACGTCAACTGTACTCTTTTCCTAGATGCTGCCTGGCCTGCTGAGCTCCTCCAATATTTTGTCTGTGTTGCTCAGATTTCCAGCATCTGTAGATTTTCTCTTGTTTGTGGTTACATCACTGTCTGATTTGGAGGGGCCTCTGTGCAGGATTATAAAAAAACTGCAGAAAGTTGTAAACTCAGCCTGAGGCACCAGCCTCCCCAGCATCGAGGGCACCTACAAAAGGAGGTGTCTCAAAAAGGCGGCATCCATCTTTTCGGACATCCATCACCCTCTTCTCGTTGCTACCATCAAAGAGGAGGTACAGAAGCCTAAAGATACATACTTATCCAACATTTCAGGAACAGCTTCTTCCTCTCCACCTTCAGATTCTGAATGCACGGTGAACCCATGAACACGACCTCACTATTTTTTTGCTCTCTTTTTGCACTATTTACTTAATTTAATTATTGTGTTGGTGTGTAGCCAAGTGGTTAAGGCATTCGTCTAGTGATTTGAAGGTCACTAGTTCGAGCCTTGGCTGAGGTTAGCTGGAAGATGACAGGTGTAGCCAGGTGGCTGGGGAAGAAGGGATCTGATAGAGGACAACATATGCCAGTGATATTAAACCTGTTTCTGATTCTGATATGAAAACGACTAAACACTGAGGAATAGTAAAAACAGGATTCTGACCCAGAGGTGGCAATGCAGTTCAGTTTGGGTAGAACATTTGAGAGGAGGGAATGAGTCAATGTTCTGTTGTTGAGGATGGAATAGAAAGAGTAATAATTATAAAGGAGAAGACAACTGCAAGAGCTAAAGTGTAGAAAGGGCTAGTGGTCATAGAGGGTCTCAATGCTGAGAACAATGAATTGGACAACAGTGGATTAGAGAAAGAAATGAAGAAGATTGGAAAAGATGAGGCTAGTAAAAGATTGGGACTCAGCCAAAGGAGTACTGAGTTGCAGAGGGTAGCACAGTGCCATTGAATGAAATTGCCTCCATTTTGTTCTTTCCACCAATCTATTTATCTTTGGGATTGATGATTAACTGAAGCTAAAATGACAAAAAATATCATTGTCAGTTTCTCACTTAAGCCCAAAGGCTTCCACTTTTAAACAGGCTTCAGTACAGGTGACCAGAACTGCCAGCAAACAAATGAAGGTCTTAATCTTAAACACAAGAGATGCAGCAGATGCTGTAATCTTGAGCAACACACACAAAATGCTGGAGGAAATCAGGATGTCAGGCAGCATCTATAGAGGGGAATGAACAGTCGATCTTTTTGGCCAAGACCTTTCATCAAGATGGGAAAGGAGAGAGAAAGTGCCAGAATAAGAAAGAGTTGGGGAGGGAAAGGTGATAGGTGAAACCAGATAGTGAGGAGAAGGGGGAAGGTGGGTGGCTCGGGAGGGGGAGATGAAGTAAGAATAGTAGGTCTTAATCTGCCTTTAATGCCATTCTGAAGTAGATAAGCATGAATCCTGGATTCATTCACTAAAAAGTGAGAAATAAGGAAAATGAGCAAAAAAAAGGAACAATTAGATTAAAATTATTATTTAACAGTTTCCACACAGTGTGAGGAGTTTAAATACAATCCCTGTGTCACATTGCTAATCCTTCCACTCTAATGCTCTGTGTCCGTAATTTGTCAGACTTTGCTCCTGATTCTCTTTCTCCAAGATTGCTGACTTAATTTGATGTATTTACTTAGCGATAGAACGTGCAGTAGGCTTTTCCGGCCCTTGAGCCAAGCCACCCCAACAGACCTGATTAACCTTAACCTAATCACAGGACAATTTACAATGACCAATTAACCTATCTAGTACCTCTTTGGACTGTGGGAGAAAACTGGAGCACCTGGGGAAAGCCTGTGTGTTCCACGGAGAGGGCATACTGACGGCACTGGAATTGAACTTCAAACTCCAGAACACCCTGAGCAGTGTTAACGTCACGCCAATCGTTACGCTACTGATCAGTGCCCATTGGCTGGTCTGTAAGATTTCCTAGCAACTCTGGCAAAGAGCAGAAGTTCAATGCATTAAAATCATCTGAGGCTCTTGTTGGCCACAGCATTGTGACCTCTGTCCATTAGCAGTCTGCACACGAAAGACGAAGATGAACCTCAGTCAGGATCTTTTTCCCAGGGTAGAAATGTCAAATTCTAGAGGACATGTATTTAAGGTAAGAGGGGCAAAGTTGAAACTTAATGTGCAGGGAAAGTTCTTGGTACAGGTTGCCAAGGGCAATGACAGAATAAGGATGTTCAAGAGGCTTTTGATAGGGGTGTTTAAGACTCATGAGTATGCTGGAACTAGAGGGATATGGATCAAGTGCAAACAGAAGAGACCTGGTTTGATTTGATAGTGTCTGCTGAAAGGCATGTTCCTGTGCTCTACTGTGGGCTCTGAATTCACCCTTAAGACTCAAGCCAACAGGTAGATTAGAAATAAATTAACCCCACCGAGTCCAAAGGTAACCAAAGCATGTATAAAATTTTTAGGTTTTAGTTTTAGAGATTTACAACACAGTAGTAGACCCTTCCAACCCGAGAGCCTACGGTGCCCATTTATACTAATGTGACCAATTAACCCACTAACCTGTACATCTTTGGAATGCGGGAGGAAACCAGAGCACCCAGAGGAAACCCACACAGTCAGAGGAAGAATGCATAAAACTCTTTACAGAGAGTGGCAGTAATTGAAGGGGGGTCACTGGTGCTGACAAAAACTTGGCTGGGCGTCATGGTAGTGTAGTGGTTTTCAGTCCCAACCAAGTACAAACCAAATGTTAGAATATTACAAAGCAAAGGGGATTTGGATACTTATGTATATGTTCATTGAAACTACTATACAGCTAGAAAAAGTAGTCAAAACTACTAATAGAATGTTGGAATGTTAAAAGGTTTAGAATTCAGAAATAAGAAATTAATGCCTTATTGTACACAGCCTGGTCAAGCCACATCTAGAGTACTCGAATCAGATTTGACCACAAAACCTCAGGAAACATATTTTGGGAGCAGTACAACAATATCAGAGTGAAACTGTGTCTTAAAGAGTTAAGTTATAAAGAAAGATTTTTTAACTTTGGCTTGTATCCCACTGAAGTTAAAGTTGGAAGGGTGATCCAATCAAGTTGTCTAAAATGATAAAGCAATTTGATAGGGTGGCTACAGGAAAATGCTTTCTTCCACTGGGGGAAATCGCAAACCAGATGTCATAATCTTAAAATTGGAGCAAGGAGTGAAATCTGGAAGTACTTCATCACGTAAAGTATAGTGGAAGTCTGGCATTTGCTCCCCAAGAGGCAATGGATGCTGGAACAATTATAACTTGCAAGACAAAGACTGGTTAAATTTTATTGTATAGTAGGGTGGATAAATGAAGCTGAGCCTTGGGTCAGCCTTGAAACAAGTGAAAAGTGAAACAGGTTCAAGAGGGAAAATGGCTGAAACATGTCCCCATGTTCCCATAGAAGGGAACAGTCGGGATTCAGACCTACCATGACAAAACAGTAAAAAGGCATTTTCTGTTAGATCCCTACAAATTTAGAGCACCTGGCAAGTGATAGTATTCTCCATTAATAGGGGAATCTACACCTCTCTGCTGCATTGGGTTGAGATGTTAGACACCAAACACAAAACAAACAAATACATACGTGAGTATAGTACTGAATTATCTAAACTGAATCAAGACTCCTATTCGCATGTTTGAAATGTTCTAGGCCCAAGCAACCTTAGCTGTTTTATCCTCTCGATATTCTCAATTGCCTTGAGCAGCTTTATTCAAATTTTGAATTTTTCATTTGAATTTGAATTATTCAAATTTTTATTCAAAATTCAAATTTCAGAGTAAATTTATTATCGAAGTACATATGAGCCACCAAATACTAGCCTGAGATTCGTTTTCTAGCAAGCATTCACAGGAAAGTGCAATAGAATCAACGAAAAACTATACACAAAGACCGAAAAACAACCTATGTGCAAAAGAAAAACTGTGCAAATAGAAACATTTATCTTATTTATGAGGAAAAGATAGATAGATTGATAGATAGCTAAATATATAACACTGAGAACATGGGCTTTAGAAATCTTAAAAGTGTGTCCATAGGTTGTGGAATCAGTTCAGGTTTGAGGTACCGGTACGTGAAGTTATGCACGTTGGTTCAGGAGAGTGATTGTTGTAGCATAATAACTCTTCCTGAACCTGGTAGTGTGGGGTTTAAGCCTCCTGTACCTCCTTCCCAATGGCATCAGTGAGAAGAGAGCTTATCTTAACTATTTATTCTGAACTATCACGTCAGTTGTTAAAATACCTAATACCTTCATATATTTCTCTAATTTCTGGTATCAACGCTCTAAAATTCTATTATTTCTATGGCTTGTCTATGAGGTTTATGCAGCAGCCAAAATCTGGTATTGAAGTTAGCAATGAGAAAATTGTGGGGCTGTATGAGATTTGGCCTGACAAAGTTGTACATATGAATTAAGAACACTTTGCCCTTTGCATTCTTGGGCCAGTCTTCTGATAAACTATATTGTTTAAAACCCCTAATAATTACAGTCAGATTGGAGAAGAGGATTTGAATGTATAAGATTTCAAAGGAGTTAAGTAAATACTTCCTGATGCCTTAATTTCTCTGTGAGTAAGTCATTGAGGCAATAAGTGTCCAAGGAGTTATTCGATCTCACCTGGGCATTGTAACTGATTCCAGCCGTCCCAGGTTAAAGACTAAAATCGACAGGGTTTCATTAACTTGGAGTCCCCTGCTAGAACCGTGCATGATGAGGAAAGAATTGGGTTATTCTATGGATAGCCTGAATAAAGGCACTGTCTTGGTTCATAGTGAAGCTTTCCCGCTTGGGCTATACCAGAAAGCACCTGTGGGACAGGGCTTCAGCAACAAGTCAATGCTTTGACAAGAAGAAAGAAAATTTAGTAAGCAAAAAGAAGGTAAAATGAAGTTGCTTTACTTAAAATAAAGTTTGTACAGGTTATTGGAGTTGGAGTGTGGGGGGAAACAGAATTACTTTATTATTTTGTATTATGTTTTCATATGCCCTGCTGTAACCTAGAACAGTCCTCTTTCCGTGAGTTACTTTGCCACTTCTTTATCATTTCCTGTCAGAGCTACCTTACATTCAGATATTCCAGCAAGTGTCTAGCGTCACTTTATAAACATATAATTTGTCTATGTATATAAGCTAATCGTATGTATATACGGCCACACTCAAACAGTTATTTGTACATTGTGTTTTATAGGATTGTTTTTATATTTATATTTAGTGTGTTTTATGCCTATTGTGTTTTTTATGCTGCCTTGGATCCAAAGTAACAATCATTTCATTCTCCTTTACGCTTGTAAACAATCTTGAATCTTAAGATTGTCAGAGCTGTGGAGAGAGTGCACAATTGATGTACAGAGGTCATGGCAGTAGTAAGGAATTTTATTTGTAAGGAGAATTCAGAGAAGGGAAATGGACTACCTTAACTCAGCCCACCCAGTGATCATAAGGTGATGATAGTGTTAGAATTCCGCCAGCAATTACTCTGTGGTACCCACTAGGCTCTACAAAGGAAATTTAAGATTTTTGAAGAGCTCCTTGTCCTTGCAGAAGTTCAAGATCAAGAGAGGGGACCTTCACAGCTTTAATTAAACGGCAGTGTTTTGAACATCTCACTCTGGACATGCAGCGGGAACTGTAAATTTCTACAGAAGTGTAAGCTCTGACTCTGACACTCAAACAGTGCTTACAGGAGTTACAGGTCTTGTCAATTTGATGTACATCGGTAACAGTCACAAATTGGACATCTGGTTTAAACAATGTAGAGTCTTGGCTGCTTGAAAGAATTTGATGAACTTTCACTGCACATCTGTAGTCACTGAGCTTGGCCACGTTCTCAGAGGAATGCACACTGACCTTCCGAATATAAATCAACTCTGAACGTTGAATTTTTAGAGAGGAATTCCACGGTAATAATAAAAAAACACACAACTAACATTCTTAGATTGTGGTTATATTGAAACTTTTACTGTCAAACAGAAGTGAAGGTATAATATAAAGGGTAAAACTAAACTGTCTTGGCCCAGCGAAAGTCCCTTCAGGAAAAAAATCTCATATTTTTAAAAGTTTAAGTGTATCAAATAGAGCAAACTTTTGCATGTATATGTAGAACCACAAACATTGAGCTCTCTTGCTCTCTCTTGGCCAGAGGACATGGATTCACAGCCAGACAGAATAAATTCACAGCTGCCAACTGTAAGATTGGTAGCCACATTTTAACCACAGTCTGAAAAACCAACCCTGAAATACAAGACTCCCATGAGTTACTGACCATTTTTCATTTCAGTGCATGATCACTGCCCTAAAGCCCTTTTTCTAAAGTTTTGGACAGCTTGGCGGATGCTTCTTAATACTTTCTGCTCTGGGGAAAAAAAAATCAGGCATTGCACCGGGACGATAACTTCCTCCTGTAAAGTTTGATGTGGCAGGTGATTGCTACATACACGGCACAGGATTTGATCATGAAGTGATGCTGTGTCAGTGGTGAGCCCTGCCTCTGAGGGTTAAAGACACAAACAGCCAAATTGGAGCACTTCAATCAGTTTCACGAATGCAAATAGTGAAACCTATGTGTTCTGTTTGCAACACTGGCATTCGAGACATTTCACAAACAGCCCCAAACACTCTTCCTTAGAAGTTCAAGGACTGTTTCCTTAATTCTCACTTTGTTATGAAGTTTCATTGAAATCAATATTGTCAATGTTTGATCCCATGCATCATCTTAAGGTAGAAATGTACAATTTTCGCTGCATCAAAGAATTTTTTGGAGATTGTTTTTGCCTGAGAATATTTGCCATCTTTAATGGCTCATTTCAGTCCTTCTTCAACAGCAACCCCCAAATCTGAACATAAAACATAGAAATTTACAGCGCATTACAGGCCCTTCAGCCCACAATGTTGTGCTACTACATTGTGCTAAGCATGTAACCTACTCTAGACACTGCCTAGAATTTCCCTAGCGCATAGCCCTCCATTTTTCTAAGCTCCATGTACCTATCTAAGAGGCTCTTAAAAGACCCTATTGCATCCACTTCCACCACCACCGCTGGCAGTGCATTCCACGCACCCACCACTCTCTGTTGAAGATCAGATTAACTTTATTTAATATGTGTACCTTGAAACATACATTGAAATGCAGTGTTTGCACCAATGTCAGTCTGAAGATGTTCTGGGGCAGCCCACAAATGTCACCACACTTTTGGTGCCAACATAGTGTGTTCACAACTTACTAACTCTAGCCTATATGTGTTTGGAATATGGGAGGAAACCAGACCACCAGGAAGAAACCCACACGATGACAATCTCCTCACAGACAGTGACTGGCGCTGTAAAGCATTATACTAATTGTTACACTACTGTGTCACCCCAACCATTACCAGCCTAATGAAACAAACGCTATCGCCAGCAAGTTTCCCACAAGTCCCTCACCATAAGAGCCAAAGATATAGGAGTAGAATTAGGCCATTCGGTAGATTTAGTTGCTCTACCTTCCATCATGGACAATTTATTATCCCT
The DNA here is from genome assembly GCF_963921235.1 of Mobula hypostoma. Classification (NCBI taxonomy): domain Eukaryota; kingdom Metazoa; phylum Chordata; class Chondrichthyes; order Myliobatiformes; family Myliobatidae; genus Mobula; species Mobula hypostoma. The sequence continues at coordinate 187,001,113 of NC_086098.1, forward strand.
CTCAATCCCTTCTAACCTTTGACAAACTTCTAAATCAAGAACCTATCAACCTTTGCTTTAAATACATCCAATGATTCTGTCTATGGCAATTAATTCCACAGATATTCCACCTTCTGGCCAAAGAAATTCCTCCTCATCTCTGTTCTAAAAGGACATCCTTGTATTTTGAGGCTGTGCTTTCTGTTCCTAGACTCCCCCACCATAGGAAACATCCTCTCCATGTCCACTCTATCTAAGTCTTTCAATATTCAATGGGTTTCAGTTAGATCATTGCCAATGGAGTAAAGGAGGGAGGAGAAGATGGCAACGTGACGCAGCGCGCGCAGTCGTTCCGAATGATATCGATTCTGTGTTAACTTGGGGGCCGTGCACAATCCTGATTTGATGGAGACAACCATGAGAAGCATGGAGGAACACCTGGAGAAACTTCTGAAATGCCCATTTCACTGCCGCTGCTACTGCGCGATCGAGAATCTCTGGAGAGGAAGGCCCCAAATCCTCGGCTTTGCCTATTGCCTGTTGCCGGGGCCGGGGTTGAAGCGCTTGGCAGAGATGGTTCTTGGTGTCGGAGAGCTGGTCGGAGGCTCAGAGTTTTCAGACGGACTCGGAGTCAGACTGTGGTCGGATGCTTCCAGGATGCTGCATCGGCAAGTTGGCGGTGCTGGAGGTTTACCGTCTCAAGTACCTTCAATAACTCCAAAAGACTGAGGTTTGGTAAAATACTGAAAGGCTTTTATTCGCTGTACAATACGGCCTCCACGACCTCCACAGTGAGTGTCTGCCCTGGACTGAGGGGGACGGGCAAGGCAAACACCTTTATACAGGATTCTGTGAGAGGAGCCACAGGGGCAGTCAGCAGAGGGGCGTGTCCAGACAGTTAACCCAGTTACAACATATATATATGGTTTACCACACTGTCTGCGTGAGATGATGGGACTTTCGAGAGACTTTGAGACTTTTACCATGCCATGGTCTGTTCTTATCAAATTACGGTATTGCTTTGCACTGTTGTAACTATATATTATAATTATGTGGTTTTTGTTAGTTTTTAAATCGGTTTGTCATGTGTTTCTGTGATATCATTCTGGAAAAACATTGTATCATTTCTTAATGCATGCATTACTAAATGACAAAAAAAGAGGACTGTGTGTTCTCATAATCTAATCTAATCTAATCTCCCCTTATTCTTCTAAACTTTAGCAAGCACAGGCCCAGAGCAATCACATTTAAAGATTTATATAGTGTACTTAGAATTATCATTAGAGTTATAGAATCAGAAATCACAGAAGCAGGGCCTTCAGCCCAACAGGACTTTTGTCCACGCTGCTGAAACTGCCCATTGAAGCTAGTCCCATTTGTCATGGCTTGTCCTTCTAAACCTTTCCCTTCCCTCTCTGAGTCAGAATGCTGGAACTTACACAGAACCAGCAGCAACAGAGTGGTGTCGCCAGTGCAGCTGCTGCCTCACTCACAGCTCCCAAGAGCTGAGTTTCACCCTGAGTGTGTGGAGTTTGGGCAGTCCCCTGCGACCACCTGCCTTTCTTCTGGGAGCTCCAATCCAGATCGGTGTGGACTGGTTGCTTAAATTGCTACTGTGAACTGTGTATGACTGAGTGGCAACTTCTGGAGAGGTGAAGGGAGTGTAGAGACGCTTAAAAAATTGGATTAGTGCAGGAGTGCTGTTAAATGGGTGGCTGACTGTAAGCTTGGTCTTGGTGCTGTACAATTGTACAAGGTCAACAGTTCAGGGAAGTATCTCACAACCACCCCCTTCACAAGGGCTGTGTTTTACTCCATTGGCAATTCCTCGGAAAATGGAGCTCCGCATGTCTACACGCAGCAAGACCCGGAAAACATCCCAGCTTGAGCAGATAAGTGGACAATAATTTGTTTCCCGATTCAATATAATGACTAATTCCTCCACCCGTCGCCAGCAATGTGCACTACCGCAGGTCTCGGTTTGAAAAGGAAAATCCACCTCCTTCTACCCCCTCTCCCCAAAGCACAAGACACTCGGTGCAAATCCGTCTCTCTGCGGAGGACTTTTGTACGTTCAGTCACTGGCTATAAAACGCACAGCCATGGTGAGCAAACTCATGGTCGCAACAGAATCCCAACTCAGCAACGCTGTCAAAACCATCACAAAAGTTAAGCCCAGCCCGCACGCACCCAAGAAGCAGTATTGAAGAAAATGGTTAATTATTTTAAAGGCACGGTTGGCGGAAAAGGAAAAGAAAACACATTGCAGTTTAGGGGTATTCTCGAGCTAAAGGGCACCATAGTAGCGTAAAGGTCGGCGCGACACTATTACTGCTCGGGCATCAGATTCCGATGACGACTGTAAAGAGCCTGTCGTCTTCCTTGTGGAATGCATGGGGCTTATCCTAGTGCTCCGGTTTTCTCCCCCTGTCCAAAGTGAAGTACTGGCTGGTAGGTTAATAGGTCATTGTAAATTGTCCCGTGATTAGGCTAGGGTTAAATCGGGGGTTGTTGTACGGTGTAGCTCGAAGGACGGAACTTGGGGCTTGTTCTGTGCTGTGTCTCTAAAGAGAAAAAATAAAATATGAAACCCAATGACCTATTCAATGGCATCACTAACATTGAATTCAAAAAGGGCACCACGGTAACGTAGCGGTTAACACGACGCTTTTACAGCAAGGGGCATGGGAGTTCGAAGTTCAGTACCAGTATGCTCTGTAAGAAAGTTAGTACGGTCTTCCCGTGAATGTGCAAGGTTTCCTACGGGTGCTGTAGCTTCCTCCCACGGTCCAAAGGTTAATTGATCATTACACTTGTCTTGTCATTAGGCTACTGTTAAATAAGTGGGCTGCTGTACAGTACGTCTTGTTGGCCCGGAAGGGTCTGTTCCGCGCTTTATCTCTCGTACCGACACCCTGAAGGTCTCAGATACTCAGATGGAGTGGCCAAATAAAGATGGTGACTGCAAAGGACGGTAAGAGAGTTGGTATCCAAACTCACCTCTTAGCACTGCAAAGATTTTCCCCGGCCCACAAGACTCCTGAAATGGATGGGGCTCCAACAATACTCAAGAAGCAAGAAGTCCAAGACTATTTTGGCAGCATCTCCCAACGTGGTGGCCTCTGTCACCAGGAATGGCAAAGACAGTGGGCACACAGGAACACCTCCATCCCCAGATTCCCCTCAAAGTGATACATCATTCTGATCCTGGTCACTGCAGATTCAGATTCCTGAAACTCACTGCTCTCTAGCCCATCACACCAGGAAAACTGCAGTGGTACATGAAGGCACCTTCTGAACAAAGGACAATACAGGTTGCCTTGCCAGCGAGGTCCGCATCCCTAATTTGAGGTGAATAATGATATGGGAAACTTTCTCTGCACGTGGGCCAAAAGTAAGTTTTTTTGGGGGGTGGGGGATGAACCTGTTCAGTATAAAGTTAAGCAACACACACAAAATGGTGGAGGAACTCAGTAGGCCAGGCAGCATCTATGGAAAGAAATACAGTCGACGTTTCGAGCCGAGACCCTTCGGCAGGATGTCGGCCGAAACATCGACTATACTCTTTTCCGTAGATGCTGAGTTCCTCCTGCATCTTCGTGTGTTGCTCGGATTTCCAGCAAATGCAGCTTTTCTCTTGTTTGTAGTATAAAGTTAAGCCTGTTTCTGAATCCATTTCAAACTAATCGTGGAGGTTTGTTGGTGAGATTCTAGTGAAACTTTGAAGGGGAACCGGGGCGGGGGGACTTCTTCACTCAGCGGGTGGTGCGAGTGGGAAGGAGCTGCCAGGGAAAGTGATGCATACGAGTTCGATTTCAACATTTATGAGGCGTTCGGATAGGAGCATGGACAGTAGGGGGATGGAGCGCTGTGGTCGGGGTGCAGGTCGAACGGACTTGGCAGAATAACATTTTGGCGCGAACTGGATGGGCCGAAGAGTGTTGTGATGTTCCGTGACTCTATGATTAATGATCAGGTAGAGGTTTATCTTGGGCGCCCAGCTCGGCTGGACGAACAAAGTGAAGGTGAACTCGATAGATACCGTCACTCTGGAGAGTGTGCGTTTGATTCATTTTAACACGGCAGATTCGCTACTCTCGCGTCAAAGAGGCTTGGAGCTATGCCCGGGGCACAGGCCCTTCTGCCCAGCCCGTCTATGTCGGCCAAGTTGCCGAATGCATTGCTGGCAAAACGTCAGTTTATTTTATTTAATTAGAGATACAGGTCTGGTTGACTTGTTAACCATGCAATTACCGAGCAGTAATACCTAAACCCCAGGAGTGCAGGAACTCAAATATTGGAGCTGACGGCTTGTACCAAAACTTCTCCTGGGGAACGGCTCCGCAAGCGAGTCTGAGTGATGCCCTCAGATCATTAGAGAAGGCAAACCTTTGCCAATGGACACACACACACAACTGGAGGAACTGAGCAGGCCAGTTGGCATCTTTAGAAAATAATAAGCTTTGTCGAAGTTTCAGGTGTACCATCTTCCACAACAGGGATGAGCAATCCCTCCCCTTTAGAGTAAACGGGGATCAGAAATAAGACCAGAGACTCGACGAAAGCAGATTACAAAGTTCATTGATATAATTTACTCTGGCGACTCAACCCAAAAGTTGTTGATAAATATTTCTGTCTTCCTTCCACTAATTCATTCAAGCCCCTTCAATGCTCTCGTTAAGTTTTCGGCGACTACGGTGGGGAAAGAAAGTGGACAGCCGATTTCTGGAGCACATTACTACAGTAGCCGCGGTGCTATCAGAAAGGATTCCTCCAGATCACCTCCGCTCCCTCCTCCTTCCCTCTCTCCCTCCCTCACCGCAGAGCCACCAGGTGACAATTATATATTTTTTAAAAAATCAAACTCCTCAAGAGAAAAAAACTTTCCATTTCTCTCTCCCTCTCCCTCTCAAACCTGCAGCCAAGGATATTAGAAACCCTACAAACTAAAATAAACGCGGGCAGGATTGGGTCACACTGCGCTAACAGTGCCTTTCAAATAATTAACAAGTTCTTCGGCGCAGACGGGGCTGAACTTTTACGAAGCTTTTGACAGCGTAACTGAGTTGGGATTCTACTGCGGCCAGTAAGTTTGCCTCTCGTGGCTGTGCATCTTATGGCCTGTGCAAAGTCTTCCGCGGAGATATGGATTTGCACCAAGAGTACTTTGTTTGTTGGAGGTGGGGGGGGGGGAAGGAGGTGCATTTCCCCTTTCAAACCGAGACCAGAGTTTGCCATGAAAGATCAAATGATTGGCTTCAGCCCGAACGGTAGTGCGCGTTGCTGGCGACCAGTGGGTCTGTAAATGTTGGAGGAGGAGGGGGTGAGGAGAGGAGAGCAGAGGAGGGGTGGCTGCACCCTCATTGGTAGTGCTGGTGAAGGGAGGGAGGGGGTGAGGGCTGGGTCTGTGCTAATGTCAACGAAACGCCCACTCGCACGAGTCCGCTAAGTTGTGGAGGTGGGCGACTGCTGGTGGCGATATAGACTCAGGGCCAGAGCCAATGGCTCATCAATCGCCCCCTGCCCCGCAGTCTCCCCCATCTCAGCTCTGACCCGGCGTGCGCTACCGCGGGACTCCCGTTCACCCCCACCCATCCCACCTTCTCTTTTCCAGCTGATGCTCACGTTCCCCGAGTCTCAGGCGTTCGGACAAATTTTGCACCGCTTCTAGTTTAAGAGACGGGCTCGACTGCGCCTCTACACCTGGATTTTTTTTAAGCTGTCACGATGTTAGAAAGCGCGTCGGCATCTTCCTCTGTGATTCTGTGCTGCCTGGTGGCATTGACCCTTCTTACACTCATGGAAGCGAAGGGCAATTTCTACGCTCCGTACCGCTATAACCTCTTCACCTCAGGGACAAGTCCCAGTCTGAAAGGAGCAGGGCGGAGCACGGCCCGGCACAAGTGAGTTCCTTATACTTTGCTGAAAGATTAAACAGTTATTAAAAGCTTTTGCAGTTTTAAACCTCTGCTCGGCGCTTTGGAAAACTGAATGCGAACGCAAATGGCACATAAAATGAGAAATGTGCATAATATTTCAATTGATATTTTGCACCAACAATATTAAAAATCGTGCGCCAGTGACCCTTAAGTATTAGACACTCAATTATGAAGGGTTATGGATCTTGTGCAGGCAGAAGGGATTTGGTTTAATTTGGCACCGTGTTAGGCGCAGATATGGGCCGAAGGGCCTGTTTCTGTGCTGTACTGTTCTATTTTATAATAAACAAAATTTGTTTTGTGTTATGAAGACTTTGCACGAAAAATATCAACGAGTGACTTGGTTTTCTCCTTTAGGAATTATTGCGCCTATATTGTGAAGAAGAATATCACTTGCACGATGCAAGACGGCACAGACACCTTTGTGAAAGCCGAATACCATCAGTGTGCTTGGGGACAACTCAAGTGTCCGGGCGTAGTCATGTAAGTTCGCAGCGCTACCTCGCGCGACACGGGACAAACCAGAGAGGAAACTGACTGAATTTGCAACTACACCGCGAGATTGTTTCCAGTCTAGTGCCCTGAACACAATAGACTTTCGGCGATCCTGTCACGGTGGAATGTACCGTGCAGATTTATACTGACGGGACCCTCCATCCATCAGGAAATAAGGGACATGTTTTAATCCGAGCCAAAACAGTAAGATTTGTGCAGTGGGTCAAATCGGATATTGATTGACATTAAGTGCCTTAAAGTTCAAATTCACAGCTGGATCTCTAAAATTATTTATTATGCACCAAGTGGATGCTTTTGTGGTGTGTCCTATGGGAAGTTGCATTGAGTGGGTTGATCTGATTTACATTTGGTTTCTGGCTTAATATTACTACTTTAAAAACAATAGGAATTAATCAGTTGTTTTTAAACGATCGATATGTTTTTATGCATTGTTACAAAGATTTGGAGTAATAAATAGGATTAAGATTTTGAACCAAGAAACAGCTTTGCACTGCTCAGGATTACATATCTTTGAGAGAGCGGGAGACGGTTTCCGAACGCTGGTGCTTTCGCATCCTCTAGTGGCCACCAAAGGAACAGCGGACGTTCAATACCCATTTGCAGTAGATGCCAGATACATGTTTCATTGGAAAAAATGTCCCTTGACGGCTTTCGTGACATTGATATGATTTCCTACTACCATTACCTTGTTAAAATTTAATTAAGTTCAATGCATAGAGTCCTACGGATTGAATTGAACAAAGACCGCAGTCAAGACTGAACTTGGAAGAATAACGAGTGTATTTTGGGAGAGAATCATTTAAGGTGTACAGAGGTTGCCGCAGCATTCCTTTGATTGAAGTTGCTTTTTTTATAAACGGTGTTTAATTAGATGCATGACAGAACACTTTTTAAGAAGAGGAAGGCCTGAAAAATATTCCAAAATTGTGATAAGTTTTCACAGAGTATACAGTGCTTGTGGGTGGGTCAGTAACCGAAAGGCACATATTTAAAACAATTGGCAAGGGAATCACAAGTTTGCTGATGAAAACTTTATACGCTTTTATGTTGCATTTAGGAATGCATTGCCTCAAGGTGATTAGAAACAAACTGAGAATTAATTTTTCAATTACATGTGTACGTATTTGAAAAAAGAAAAGAAGGATATTGGAAAGCTTTGGAGGAAAGGCAATCCTGTGAGATTAATTGAGTATCTCCTTCAAAGAGCTGGTTCAGATATGAGGCATCAAATGGCCTCCTGGTGTGCATTAGTCTATGACTGGATGCAAAAGGTAGCTTTAGACATCACATATACATTTGAATGAATAAAGAGCACTGCTGCTGTAATCTTGACATCATGATGGTGCATTACAATTTTGTCAGTGGCAATTTTCAGTTCAGGCATGTGCTGGACAACTTGAAGAATGGCAGCAGGGACAAAGCAATGGAAGATCTGTCAGGTATCAAAGAAACCATTCAATCAAATAAAGCGCTCCTAAACTGTGCTTGGAAAGATGTTTCATATTAGGTCACCGCTTTGGCCAGGTTCTATTACTGCAAACAGCTTCTTTCCAAAAACTGAATGCAGATGCTCCCTGGAACTCCGAGAATGATGGGTAGCTGCTCGTCAAAGCAGGTTTGCTGCCGGTGTAATTTGGACTGCAGATGTTAATGTGCTCAATGCAGCAGCTGAAGTTTATACAAGACATTTCCTAATTCAAAGAAACTAATGAAAGCAACACACACGCACACACCAGAAGTCTTGAACATTATGTATTAATAGACATACTGATAAAGGGCCTCACCCCGGAACGTCGACTGCACTCTTTTTTCATAGAGCAGGCCTGGCTTGCTGAGTTCCTCCAGCATTGTGTGTGTGTGTGTTGCTTGGATTTCCAGCATCTGCAGATTCTCTCTTGCTTGTTATGTCTTAATAGGTGTGGTTTTGTATTTGTTTACCAAGGGTAATGCTAGTAATCAAATTTAGTGGCCTCTAATCACTTTTCCATGCCTTGGTATCAGCTGGTGAATCCCACCCTTGGGAGAAGAGAACATTGTTCCTTGAGTTTCCACCTAATATGTTTTTTTTTGGTTCTTCATTTGCTCAGCAACAGAGGGAGATTGGATACAGTTCTCTTGATGTCATAGGGGTTCCCAAACTTATGTGTGCTATGACCAATACCATTAAGAAAGGAGTCTGTGGACCCCAGGCTGGGAACCCAAGCTACAAAGAGAAATAGACAATTACACGGACTGTGTGCTGCCTAAATTCATCTTTGCTGTCCAAGTTAAATATTATCAGAACTTAGCCCATTTAATTCTGATAAAATATCTTCATCTCATGAGCAGAGAGTTGGTTTTCTCCCTTCTCCAAGGGAAGAACAATCTACTGAGAAAACATTCTGTGGTCACCTTGGTGAAGACCTGAAGCAGAACAGACCTCTCCCTTGCAACTAACAGATTGCAGTCGAAATGAAAAAAGAACAAGGAAAGCACAGAGAACAAAGCCTTTCAGCCTTTCAGCCCACTATGTGAATACTGACTAGTGCACCCATCCACACCAACCCTATTTGTTTGTAGTAGGTCCATAGTCTTCTATAGCTTAGTATAGGACAGGTGTTTCCACCCTTGGTTAATGGAAGAGGACCATGACATAAAAAGGGTTGGGACCCCCTAGTGGAGAAGCCTTTTCAATATTATGGAAAATCTTGGGCGCCATGGTAGTGGCTCCTCCAGCATTGTGTGTGTGTGTGTGTGTGTGTGTGTGTGTGTGTGTGTGTGTGTGTGTGTTGCTTGGACACTATTACATCTCGGGGCATTGGAGGTCGAAATTCAGTTCCGGTGCTGCCTGTAAGGAGTTTGTATGTTCTCCCCATGACTGCATGCATTTCCTCCCACAGTCCAAAAGCATACTGGTTAGTAGGTTATTTGGTCATTGTAAATTCTCCTGTGATAAGGCTAGCATTAAATAGGTGGGTTGCTGGGCAGCATGACTCATTAGAATGGAAGGGTCTGCTCCATGTGGTCTCTCTAAATAAATAAATGAAATGGAAACAAGGCTGTCTCAGGAGCAGGTTTCCCTGGGATGATAATTACATAAAGGAAAATTATTGTTATTCATCTCTAACACGAGGAAATCTGCAGATGCTGGAAATTCAAGCAACACACATCAAAGTTGCTGGTGAACGCAGCAGGCCAGGCAGCACCTCTAGGAAGAGGTACAGTCGACGTTTCAGGCCAAGATGCTGCCTGGCCTGCTGTGTTCACCAGCAACTTTGATGTGTGTTATTCATCTCTAAACTATTTCAATTATTAAAGGCATCCATTAGTCTTGCGAGACCATAGATCTGCACCTGGAAAGTCTTCACTCACCAGGGCGCAGGCCTGGGCAAGGTTGTATGGAAGACCAGCAGTTGCTCATGCTGCAAGTCTCCCCTCTCCACGACACCAATGTTGTCCAAGGGAAGGTCAAGGGCTGATACAGCTTGGCACCAGTTTCAATTATATAAGTAAGACAAAGGCTTGGGCTATCTCAATTTGAAAATTCTGCAGATACAACTATTTTTGTTCAATGCAGAGTCTCACTAACTTGAGGTATATTACTGCTCCTTGTATGTAGCTGATATCCATAAAACCAAATGCTAAATCTTTTAACGACTGGAAAATTAACTTAAGATAGCTTACTAATTTGCACGGCATGATAGCAGAATTGGAATTGGTTTATTAGTGTCAAATGTACATTGGAAAATATGCTCATTGATCATACAGATCAATTCACATTACGGTGCATTAAGGTAGTACAAGGTAAAGCAATAACAGAATGCAGAATAAGGTTTAATAGCTAATGTGAACATGCAGTGGGTAAGGAAATGGGCTTGTTTTGCCATTTGTGTTCTGTTCTGTGTTGTTCTACCAAGCATTGTGTGCATGCAATGTTGGCACTGGAATTTGTGGTGACACTTGTGGGCATCAGTGCATCCTTGAGTGTGTTGGTTGTAAATGCACTTCACTGTATGTTTCAATGTCCTCACCATTGAGGTGAGGTGTCGTATGACATAGGCAATCACATGGTCCCATGAGCATGATAGTTCTTGGCAATTTTTTTCTGCAGGAGTGGTTTGCCATTGCCTTCTTCTGGGCAGTGTCTTTACAAGACGGGTGACCCCAGCCATTATCAATACTCTTCAGATTGTCTGCCTAGCATCAGAGGTTGCATAACCAGGACTTGAGATATGCACCAGCAGCTCCTATGGCTTCCTGTGACCCTGACTGGGGAGCTAAGCAGATGCTATACCTTGCTCAAGGATGACCTACAGGCTAGTGGAAGGAAGGAGCACTTTATACCAGCTTTGGTAGAGACGTACCTCCACCCCGCCACCTGATGTTTTAATATACATGTGATGTAATCTGTATCTGAATCTATATGAATCGATAAGATGCAAGCTGATAACCAGGTCGATTGTGAGATCTGCTGCCCTGAGCTATGACCTCATGGCTCCAGTAAACTGGGTTCAGTTCTGACCTGTCTGTGTGAAGTTTGCTCATTCTCTCTGCATAGACCCGGGGTTTTTTCCCCCCACATCCTGAAGATTCCAAATTGCTAGGTTAATAGACCATGATAAATTGCTCTTTTATGTTGAGAGCAGTAAAATCTAGGGCAAGTTGATGGGAATGTGGGGAAATTAAGTTACAAGGAATATTAATACGGAATGGGATTGCTTTATGAACTTGTATAGATGTGGTGGGCCAAAATGACCACCTCCTTTGTCACTTGAGAATTATTCCGCATTAGATTTAGAGAGAGTGCCAAACAGGTAGTTGAGGGTGATACATCTGCAAGGATGCAATATATAAATACCAGATTACACTCTTATTTGAGGAATAATATATTTTATATCATTTTAAATAGAGAGGATTCGGTCCAAAACAGCATGGAAAGTGATGTGTGGGCTGAGGACCTCTCATGTGTTCCCTCATCTGTTCGAGCTTGTGTGTTCTGTAGTTACTACAGTACGTCTAATTCTAATGAAAAACACATTGCTTGATTTAACCAGCTATTTTTAGTTGACAGAATCAATTTCCAGACAGCTGAGAAAGCCGAGCGACTTTGAACCTTGACCAGATGATGAAATCCACTTCACAGTTGTCGTTTAATCCAAGTTTAATAATGGCAGTTGTGTTCAAAGCTGATGAAGTACACTGAGGGCTAAGATATTTATGCATATCCAAATGAAGTTTTCAAATCAGTTTAGGGATAAAATTATCAAAACTGCGTCAAATTTAAAAATAAAAGTAATTAATTCTGCGCTATCTGTGCTCAAACTGATATTAAAGAACTCTCTGTTCATACTTGAACCAGGAATAGCTTTCGGTGTACATCCTGTTGGGATCCCATTCAATTTGGCTCCAAGTTGACAAGAAAAAAGATGAAATCCTTCATCTTTTTAACCCAGTTTCCACCAAAGCTAAGGTTCTGGAAGTGTAGAGTACTAATGATAATTTTTATATCTGAAGCCTTACTCTGCCACTAATGATTTGTGCAAGTTAGTAAGTTCAAAGTAAACAATAAATCATTAAATTATGAGAACAATGTTGCTTTTTGCCAGTGGCTTGCCTGCCATTATAGAGATCTTTTGCAGTGGTAAATACATAATTTAAATTGGCCAGCTGTAATTTTCTTATCAATTTTTTTCACACAGATATCGGACCTTTCTAAAGCCTAGGTATAAAATTGGATACAAGACAGTTACAGAGTTGGAATGGAGATGTTGTCCAGGATATTCTGGTGATGCTTGCCAAGAAGGTCCTACTATAGGAGTCCCTGAACTTGGACCATCATATCCAGGACCCAGAAAAGGTTATTATGGTAAGTGTTAATGATATCAAGAACTTTTCTTTTTAACTGCAGATCAATTGCATTGTAAATCGCACTTAAGCTCCAAGTCTGGTAGAAATGTGCAAGATGCCTGCATAATCTAACCATACTGTGAAGTAACCATTTTTTATTAGTTTGCAAAATTCTTAAAAGCAGTCTTGTAAATTATAAAATGGCATGTACTTTCTTTTCTACTCAGGAATGAACAGTCCTATCTAATTACACTGGATAACAATTTTTTTCTGAAGTGTTACTCCCTCAGAATTTTGTTTGTTTATGATAGACAACTTGAAGCTCAACACAAATATAATTTCAGACTACTTGTATCACGTAGGAATCAGGAGAAACAAGAAATTAACTTTTATTGAATATAATGTGTTTAATTGCGTATTCATGCTGATGTTTTGCAATTGTTCAACTAATCTAAAAATGTTTTGTTGATGATCTTCATTTGTACTCAGTGTCTGAGGCTTCTTGCTTAAGTGTCCAACAATAATCAGCCTGCATTGAGGGATTCTAGTTGCACTGATACCATTTCTCCATGACTGCAATGTTATGGAAAAACCTTTCACCCTGCACGTTACTGACAGCGCCAAGATTTGCAGGGAAGAAGTCTAAATGGGAATGCAGAAAATGAATCTTTAGTGACATGTTGCACTTCGTGGTTTTGTACACTTGAAGCATGTTATTAACCAGCTGCATATAGTTTGGTGCTCTGTAATTGCCAAGAAAATTTTCATCCTTGAATGCCTTCCATGCGATTTTTTCCAGTCCCACTAGAAGTTCTTTGAATTACCTGTCATTGATGATCTGTTTGATTTGTGGACCAACAAAAATGCCTGCCTTAATCTTGGCATCAGTTATTCTGGGAAATATCTGTCTCAAATATCAAAATCCTTCACGGAAATTTTTGTGCCTGGTGGCAGCAGATTCCATCCTTGCATTCTTGAACCCAGTAATTCTTTCTACTTTTGCTTTTGACAAACCTAAGAGTCTGACCAGGTCCTTTAGCTCAGATTGAGTTATCAGATGAGGCTCACTCGACATAAAGGGTTCAAAATCTGTATCAGTATCAGTGTCATTTTCCATTCCTGGCTCATGCATCTTGGCATCTTCTTCTGCCTCCTGTAGGCTCTGTGTCCTGTTTTTTCTAAAATCTGTCCTCCCATGAGGCATCTGCCTGCCTAAGCATACCCAGGCATGCCTGGGCAAAATAGAAAACTTTCCAACTAACATGGTTGGCAACATTTTAATTGACTTGAATTATGAATTGAAATCACAAATATAAGCCATTACAAATAATTGTGTGTGATAGAGAAATTTCATGCTGATTTTCATGATCAGTGGCCCAAAATCCATAAGATGCATCCAAAAAATATTCAGGAAGCAAAGTCTTTGTTGTCCAGTGTTATAGTTGGTTATTCCATTTCTGCTTATATATTCTTCTTATTCATTTGAAACTTGTTGGAGATAAAGGATCGTTTTTATTGTTGATACTTCAGGAGAGAATATCCAGAGGCAAAACTGCAAGGAATGCCAGTGCAGCGTGAGAAATGACTTGAAAATCAACAAATTACAGATGCTGGAAATCTGTAATAAAAAATGAAAGTGCTGGAAATGCTCAGCAGGTCAGGCAGCATCTGTGGAGTGCAAAAAGGAGTTGATGTTTCAGGACTAATAAAAGGTCTTAGTCTTGAATTATTAACTCTATTTCTCTCTCCACAGATGCTGCCTGACCTGTAAAGCATTTCCGACATACTCTGCTTCTTTTAGTGACAAATGAGTTAGTTAATTAGTGTATTCAAAGTTCAAAGTAAATATTTATTATCAGAGTACATATGTCACCATATGCAACCCTGAGATTCACTTTCTTGTGGGCATACTCAACAAATTTATAGAATAGTAACTATATTAGAATCAATGAACAACTGCCCAACTAAGGTGCTCAACCAGAGTGCAGAAGACAACAAACTGGGCAAATGCAAAAGAAGAAACAATTATACAAATAAATAAACAATAAATATCAAGAACATGAGATGAAGAGTCCTTGCAAGTGAGCCCATTGCTTGTGGGAATGTTCAAGTGAGTTAGTGTATTCATGTAAACATTTACCTGGAATTTGCAACATGGGTGTATGGGCAGTTCAGCAAAATATTTGCTAAACTGGCATAATTGTCCTTGTGAATTCATTTAGAATATGATGAAAAGTGAGAAAACATGGCTTAAAACAAACAATTGGGTCATAAGAATGCAAAATTTATACTGTGGTCCTTGTTTAGGACTTATTTGTGTTCATTGCTGAAAACTGCAGTCACATTCTCCTATATGTACATTTAGCACACTAATTGCTATATTCAAGAAAAGAATAATGGGTGGCATTTTCTGCAAGTGTTGAAATTCATGGTAGTGGAAGTGCTTGCATGGCTGTTAAACCTACTCTTAACTTGAAACATCCCTTCACAAGTTCTTTAGACCCAGGCTGACTATGAAAGTTGCCAAAACAATCTTTTTGGGTTTTTTTTTATGGAATTTCTTCTGATGCAGCAACAGACATTCAAAATACAGTAAATGATTTTAATGCTGAGAAGCAAATTAATTGAAATGTTCACTAAACAGAAACAAAAATTGCTCCTGCTTTGAAAATGTAGGCACAAGTTTACAGCCTGATCTAACCACAAAGTTATTCAAACCTTTGGATAACAGGCAGAACAAAGTTAGTGAGTAACAGTGGGTTGGGTATAGCATCCACTGACTGTACAACAAATAGAGAAAGCTCAGGCAAAGTATGAATACATCTCTAAGTCATACACCAAATAAGTCACAATCTTTTGCACTAAAAAATTGTATCCTTCCTCATAAAGTCAATACTTCTATACAATTTCAGGAAATTTCATAGCATTGTATTCTATGGGAAATGCCCCAAGACAAAATGCTTGGACAAGTTGCCATTGCTGGATACAACTAAAAGTCTTTAAGAGCATGTTGGCTAAGTTTCTGCATTCAGTATTCTGGGTCATTGATCCAGAGATGCAAGTTTGAATCCCAATATTGCAGCTGGGCATTAAATTTATGAAATTAAGTTTAAAGAACTGAGTTGTCAGAAATCATGAAACCATTGGATTACTGCCAAAAGCCATTTTGCTCCCCATTGTTATTCAGGAAAGGTAATCTCCCACATTTACCCCAGAACAGAAAACTCTACAAAAGATGGTGAAGACAGCCCAGTCCATCACATGCACAGCATCATTTAGCACATTTACAAGAAGCTTCTCCCTTCTCGCTATTACCATCGGGCAGGAGGTCCAGGAGTCTTGGGTCCCACACCACTATCAAGCTCCTGAACCAGCGAAGATAACTTTACTCATCTCAATGCTGAACTGACTGCACAACTTACAGATTCACTTTCGGGGAGTCTACAACTCATGTTCTTCGTATTATTTATTTACTTATTTTTTATTTATTATTGGCACGATTTGTCCTCTTTTGCACATTGGATGTTGTCTGTCTCTGTAATTTAAAGTTTTTTCATAAACTCAATTGTATTACTTTATTTTCCTGTAAATGCCTGCACGTAAATGAATCTCAAGGTAGTATATGACCATATACATACTTTGATAATAAATTTAAATTGAACTTTGAATTTAGCTAGTAACTGCAGACCCACCAATCTGTCTGACTCCACCTTCCATTCAAAGGCAAGTAGCAAATTGCCAGTGTGATCCACACCTCATAAAGGAATGAATAAAGATTTAATCGAGAAAGCTGTGTTCATCTGAAAATGCATTTGGGAAGCAAAAATGAAGTTTGGAGGTTAATGGGCCTTTGGTCTTAGGGACGGTACAGCATGAGCAAATCGATAGTCCATGAATCTATTTTCCACTGGCTTAGAGAAATGGCTGGGATGTAAAAAGATCACCAGTTTATGGCCACACATTTTGTACTA
This sequence comes from Mobula hypostoma, assembly GCF_963921235.1. Lineage (NCBI taxonomy): Eukaryota > Metazoa > Chordata > Chondrichthyes > Myliobatiformes > Myliobatidae > Mobula > Mobula hypostoma. The sequence continues at coordinate 187,017,344 of NC_086098.1, forward strand.
TTGCTAAACTGCAAATTCAGCCTCTTGGTTTTAATTGCTACAACTTCCTCATAAGTAAAAGCATTATGCTAGCAATGTGAGAAACTCAAAATTATGAAGCATTAAGCATACACATAAGCCACTTAAAGGTTAATGTAATCATCACTGTAGAGGCCACATTCACAGGCTCTTTATTGGAAGAATGTGCCTTAGAGTTCCATCTATAAATTCCCCAGTTCTATGACTTAATTTCCATATCACATAAACAACAGAAGTAAAACCTGTCATTTCTACTTATAGTCTTATAGTTCTAATTATACATAAATGAGAAGTTAAATTGAGGCATTTTTTATTTCATCAATTTCAGCCCAAATTGTGTCATTCATTAATTTTGTAATATTTGTCTACTTTTAGGCCCTAAACCTCCAGATATATATGGGGAACGAATTGACCGTTTAGAAGATGAAATGCGACGATTTTCACAATCAGTTGAGAAACTCCAAACAATGGTCAGTGGAATCAGTGATAGCCTCAGGCTATCGATTCAGGAGGATACCAACAAAATGATTGTTTCGTTGCTAAATAATCTGAAATACCCTGATGCTGCAGTTGGCTTTGGATATATAACCGATGGCCTAGAAAACCTGACTAAAGGGGAACCAACATATCCACCAGCAATGGGAGACTTGGTGGCTAAAGTGACAGAAGTTAAGGATGTATTGAAAACAAAGAGTGACTTGCTTGATGAAGTTCATGGGATGGTGATTGGCCACGATGGACAACTCAGACAACTACTGGAGGCCAGTAGACCCTCTTCACCTTTAGTCACTGAGAACTTAATTGGTCCTTACATAGATGCCAAACTCACCAAGTTCAGAGGGGACCTATTGGATGGCTTTGAAAACAAGTTTACAGGTGTCCAAACCGACTGTGATTACAAGGTAAAGCTGGTCCAACAGCAGTGCGATGAACTAAAAAGTATAAACCAAAGACTTCAGGAAACAATAGATGGAAAAGAATCTGACCTGAAGAAGGAGATTAATAATTTACAAACTCAAATTGATGGATTGGCTGTAACTGAAAATTGTTGTGACACTGTTAAGTATTTGACAGACAAAGTCACCGCCTTGGAACAAAAACTACGTGAGATCTCCGACAATCAAAAGTCATTAACAACTCGATTTGAGAATGAATTACCACAGTTCTCCACCATTCACATAGAAAATATCCATGATAGTAGGTTGGATGACATTGAGGCTAAAATCAACACAACAGAGAAAAGCTTAGAAGAAAATTGCTTGAACATTGAAAACAACATTAAGGAGTATTTTGGGACTGAATTGGATGGAATGAAAACAATTATGCACGATAAGCTGAAGGAGATCGAGAGCCGGGTTACCATTATAGTTGAAGAAATAAGCAATGTAACTACACCTGCAAACCTAGAGGGAGTAGTAATTCCAATGCTAGAAACAGAAATTGCTACTATTAAAAAGCAAAATCACGATGGTCTGGATAACTTGGAGGGGAGAATTATAGCTCTGGAAAATCAGTGTACCTCAGTTATTAGCGACATTGAAATTCTCAGAACAGACGTTGATGGCTGTCAGAAAAACTGCCGAGATATTGTGGCCCAGCTGGATAAGAACTCCGGCCTGCTCAACAGGCTTAACTATTCCATGTTTGAAATACAAAGGAAAATTAAAGAGGAAGAAGAATCCAGTGGAGTGCAGGGAGAAATTACTTTACTGAAGATCAACATCAACTCAGTTAACAAAACCCTGAAAGGAATTAAAGAGGCTGTCAGCCGATACGCTGACGATTTTGCCAATGCCAATTCAACCTGGGATGAACACGACCGCAAAATGACAGATGAAGTTCATCTAATTCAACAGATACTGACTAGCCAAGGTTCCCAGCTTATGTTTAATGGCAAGCGTGTCCATGAGCTCAAAGGAGATCTTCAGCGAATTAACCACAGGGTTATGTCAGATCTCCATAACTGCAAGCACAGTGCTCAAGACATCCAGAAGGAAGTATCTCAGGTTGACAGGCGGGTGGCAGAAATGGAGAGTGTGTGCAGTAAACTAAATGCACTAGCAGCCAGTCTGGATTTTATTAAGGATGCTTTGGATAATCATGCTGGTGATCTGTGGAGTTACTTAGACCAAATGAATGGAACCCTTGTGATACATGGTCAAGAAATCACTGGTCTGAAAGATTCAGTGCGTGAGTGCCGTACCAAGATTTCAGGCATTGGAGAGCAGCCATTATTTGGTGAGTATTACATATTCTATACCATATATTCTATACCTATTATCTATAAATATATCATCTACAAATCAGATATAGAATATTTAGAACAAATTCCTTACCTAATCCTTTGGAACAAATCCTGTCAGATCCCACTGTTTTAGCTTTTATTTTGGACCAAAATCTGGTAAAACCCCTTTATTACATTCAATATTTCTGCTGTAACTGAATCATTAGATGGGATGTCAGAGAAATCAGTTACGGCATCACCATTATCTACAGAGGCAGATTTCAGATTTACACACACAAAACGATGCAGGAACTCAGCGGGTCAGGCAGTATCTACGGAGAGGAATGAACAGTTTACATTTCAGGCCAAGATCCTTCATGAGATTTCAGTTTACTTTTCATTCTAACCAGGTAAGTGGAATGTTGCTTGCAATATTTACTGACAAGGATTTGATTTCCAGTAAATAAAAGATTACTTACATGAATCTGAAGTATAATCATTTACTTAAAAAAGAGTTAGGTGGGAGAGTGTTGAGGAATTTCACAGCATGGATGTTAACCAAGCTCATTTTCCCCATTTGGAGAACAAGGGGAAATATCCTTGGTCATAGGGGTTGTGAATTGTTTCCCCAGAGTCCAGGATTATTCAGTTTATTTTAGAAAGAGATTTCTGTACACAAAGAGAATCATGGGATGTAGGAGTAGAACAGGAAAACAGAGTTTAGAAAAAAGATCTTCAGTTATTGTTAATATTAGCGCTTAATCACTTAATGTTCAAAACTTGGGCTATGTTGAATCCATATCCTTGAGTGTTACTCCATTTGCAAAACTTTAATTGCAAGCTTAGCAGCACCTTTTAACCGTTGATCTAAATCTGAATGTGCATTATGTTCATCAGCAGTTAAATTTTTTTTATAAATTGGAAAAAAGTTTATTGTGTCATGCATCATTCTGAATTTTCATGCATGTTTTCTCATATTGAAATCAGACATTATATAAACTGAATCAGTTTTACTCCACTGTATAAATGGACCTAAAAGGATAAAAAAAGAATATGTATATTGCCATTTAAGAGTGTTCTCTAGCTAAAGTGTACTCTCTCAAAGAAAAGTGAATTGCAGCTACTTGCGCTATTGGTCAATCGGGGCAGCCGTTTATTTATGACAATACTTAAATAACAAAATCTAATCAAGAAAATAGCTGAGATTTGCTTCGTTTATTTGGGACACTTTTCTGCTTAATTGGGGTAGGAGACTGTTGCCGAACAGTTTCTAACTAGTGTCAGACATGCACTAGTTAGATATTACATTGTGCTTAGAGCTAGCAGTTTTTAAATAGCATCAGCTGCATGTGTTTGTGTTCAAAAAGCTGTCATTTTTATCATTAATAGTTGGCAAGAAATAAGCTGCAAGAAAATTCAGAGCTGTTTTCCTCACTGTGGTTTCAAGCATTCAGGCTTGGAGATGCCAGAAATAGCGAAAAGTAAAAATAAAACTAGAAAAGTGAAAATAGAGCTGTTGGGGAGGGCTCAAACTTGAGCTGGCAGGGGAATGGGAGCTGGAGTGATAGGGCTGCGGACGGCCAATTGGTATACAAGTCAATGCGTTGTGTAGTGAGACCGTGAGGAAGGACAGGCAGATGATAGGACAAAATTGCAGTCAGTGGGATGAAGTGAAGTGTAACATGGGGGCAATGTTGAAAAGGGTGATGAATACAGGATTGAAGGTGTTATATTTGAATGCACGCAATATACGGAATAAGGTAGATGTAGTGCAGTTAGAGATTGGCAGGTATGATGGTGTGGTCATCGCTGAGACATAAGCTGAAAGAAAATCATAGTTAACATCTAAGGATATCCCTTGCATCAAAAGGACAGGCAGGTAGGGGTTGGGGTGGGTGATTCTGCTGGTAAAAAATTAGATCAAATCCTTAGGAAGAGGTGACATAGGTTCAGAAAGTGTAGAATTATTATGGGTAGAGTTAAGAAATTGCAAGGGTAAAAAGACCCTGAATGGAGTTATATACAGAATTAAAACAGTAGCCAGGATGTGGGATTTATATTTCAATGGGAAATAGAAAAGTCATGTAATAAGGGCAACTTTACAATAGTCATGGGGGAGTTAAATATATAGGTAGATTGGGAAAATGAGGTTCATGCTGGATCCCAAGAGAGAACATTTGTGGAATGCCTACAAGATGGCTTTGTTGAGTGGTTGAGCCACTATGGAAAATGTAAGTCTGGACTGGATGTTGTGAAATGAATCAGATCTGGTTAGGGAGCTTAAGGTAAGGGAACCCTGAGGAAGCAGTGATCATAATATGATGAAATTCACCCTGCAGTTTGAGAGAGGGAAAATAAAGTCAGATGTATCAGTATTACAATGGTGTTAATCTCAAAGATGAGGATGAGGCAATTATAGGTGCCACAAATGAGGGTACTTAATAAGATAAGAGCCTATGGAATTAGGGGGAAGTTACATACGTGGATAGAGTGTTGGCTGATTGGCAGGAAACAGAGAGTGAAAATAAAGGGATCCTATTCTGGTTGGCTGCCGGTTACCAGTGGTGTTCCACAGGGGTCCATGTTGGGGCCGCTTCTTTTTACATTGTACATCAACGATTTGGATTATGGAATAGATGGCTTTGTGGCTAAGTTTGCTGACGATATGAAGATAGGTGGAGGGGCCAGTAGTGCTGAGGAAACGGAGAGTCTGCAGAGAGACTTGGATAGATTGGAAGAATGGGCAAAGAAGTGGCAAATGAAATACAATGTTGGAAAGTGTATGGTTATGCACTTTGGCAGAAGAAATAATTGGGCAGACGATTATTTAAATTGGGAAAGAATTCAAAGTTCTGAGATGCAACGGGACTTGGGAGTCCTCGTACAGGATACCCTTAAGGTTAACCTCCAGGTTGAGTCGGTGGTGAAGAAGGCGAATGCAATGTTGGCATTCATTTCTAGAGGAATAGAGTATAGGAGCAGAGATGTGATGTTGAGGCTCTATAAGGCGCTGGTGAGACCTCACTTGGAGTACTGTGGGCAGTTTTGGTCTCCTTATTTAAGAAAGGATGTGCTGACGTTGGAGAGGGTACAGAGAAGATTCACTAGAATGATTCCGGGAATGAGAGGCTTAACATATGAGGAACGTTTGTCCGCTCTTGGACTATATTCCTTGGAGTTTAGAAGAATGAGGGGAGACCTCATAGAAACATTTCGAATGTTGAAAGGCATGGACAGAGTGGATGTGGCAAAGTTGTTTTCCATGATGGGAGAGTCTAGTACGAGAGGGCATGACTTAAGGATTGAAGGGCGCCCATTCAGAACAGAAATAAGAAGAAATTTTTTTTAGTCAGAGGGTGGTGAATCTATGGAATTTGTTGCCACGTGCGACATTGGAGGCCAAGTCATTGGGTGTATTTAAGGCAGAGATTGATAGGTATCTGAGTAGCCAGGGCAACAAACGTTATGGTGAGAAGGCGGGGGAGTGGGACTAAATGGGAGACTGGATCAGCTCATGATAAAATGGCGGAGCAGACTCGGTGGGCCGAATGGCTGACTTCTGCTCCTTTGTCTTATGGTTAAAGGAATTACAGAGGCATAAGAGGGGAGCTGGCCAAAGTTAATTGGAAGGGGATACTAGCATGGAGAATGACAGAATGGCAATGGCTGGAGTTTCTGGAGTCAACACAGAAGGTGCAGGGTAAATATATCCTAAAGGTGAGGATGAGGCAACTATAGGTGACAAGGGAAGTCGAAAACAGCATAAAAGCAAAAGAGGGTGCATATAATATAACAAAAAATAGTAGGAAATTGGAGGATTGGGAAGATTTTGAATATCTAAAGAAGACAACTAAAAAAATAACGAGAATAAAGATGAAATATAAAGGTAAGCTGGCCTAAAATATCAAAAGAGGATACCAAAAGTTGTTTTTCCCAATATATAAAGAGCAAAAGAGAAGCAAACATGGATATTGGACTGCTGGAAAATGATGCTGGAGAGGTAAAAGGAGACAAAGAAATGATGGACGAATAATAAGTGTTTTGCATCAGTATTCACTGTGCAAGACACTAACAATATGTTAGAAATTCAAGAGTGTTAGGGGGCAGAAGTGAGTGCAGTTGCTATTACTAAGGAGAGGGTGCTTGGGAAGCTGAAAGGTCTGAAGGTAGGTAAATCACCTGGACCAGATGGAACACACCTCAGGATTCTGAAGGAGGTGGCTGAAGAAATTGCAGAGGCATTAGTAATGATCTTTCAAGAATCACTAGACTCTGGAGTGGTTCCAGAGGACTGGAAAGTTGAAAATGTCACTCCACTCTTTAAGAGGAAAGAGAAGCAATAGAAAATAAATTATAGACCAGATAGCCTAACATCAGTGGTTGGGAAGATGTTGGAGTCCATTATTGAGGATGAGGTTTTGGGACAATGGAGACGCACGATAACGTAGGCCAAAGTCAATATAGTTTCCTTAAGCGAAAATCTTGTCTGACAAATCTGTGGAATTCTTTGAAGAAATAACAGGAAGGCTAGACGAAGGAGGATCAGTGAATGTGGTGTACTTGGATTTTCAGAAGGCCTTTGACAAGGTGCTGCACGTGGGTCTGCTTGACAAGTTAAGAGCCCGTGGTATTATAGGAAAGACACTAGCATGCATAGAAGATTGGCTGATTGGCAGGAGGCAAAGATTCAGAATAAAGGGGGCCTGCTCTTGTGGGCTGCCAATGACAAGTGGTGTTCTGCAGGGGTCAGTGTAGGGATCTCTTCTTTTCACATTATATGTCACTGATTTGATGGCTTTGTGGCCGAGTTTGCAGACAATGCAAAGATAAATGGCAGGGATAAATGTGCAAAGAAGTGACAGACAGAATATGGTGTAGGGAATTCGAATGAGAAACAGGTTTAGTATCTCCAGCATATGACATGAAATATGTTGTAACTGTCTTTGAATGTCATTGGATTGTGGGAGCTCCCAAAGGAAGCCCACATGCATGAGGGAAAGACGTACAAACTTTCTTACCGAGGATGTCAGAATTGAACTTTGAACAATGACACCTCAAGCTGTAATAGCATCATACTAATTACTACACTATTGTGATGCCCCATCTATGGAGAGGAATAAACAGTTGATGCTTTGGGCCGTGTCCTTTCATCAGGACTTGTGTGGACTTGTGTGTATTGCTCAACTTAATGATTCTCAGGTGTCGGCTTGAAGGTCTCAGCCTGGAACCTCGACTGCTTATTCATTTCTATGGATGTTGTCTGACCCGTTGCGTTCCTCCAGTGTTTTGCGTGTGTTGCTCTGGACTTCCAACATCTGCAGAATCTCTTGAGTAAATAATCTGGACCAACACATTTTATGATTTTGATTTCTTCTCAGCTCAATCTTGCATTTTTTTTCAAAAATTGTCTTTAATTTCTCAAAGCTTGTTACTAAAGTTTGGATTATCTTTACTGTATAAACTAGTAATTGTATATATGTAGAAACACTAAGATAAAGCTGTTGCATCTACAGATTTGAGATTTAGAAATTTCCTTTGTTCTTTTAAATCTTAAAGCTCTAATCTTTTAAATTCCATTCAAAATAAACATCAGACCTCAGACATCATCTAACCATGAGTGGCCGCCTGCCCACTGTTTCTGCTTTTAATATATTTAAGCACTGCTTCCTCTTTTAGATGGCAGCAGTTACAGGATTTTAATACACGCCTTGTACCGAAACTGCTAGATTACTAGGTGTATAAATATGGCCAATGGATCAGGAAGAGGCCCGCAGAGTGGAGGTGCGTTTCATTCTCCAGTTCTTCAGAATTCAGTCACTTGACTCAAGCATTTTAAGGTACTACCTGTTGGATCATTATGATTGGAACTTCAGAACATTAAGTGTTGGATGTAGGATGCAACACTTGGTATTTTTGATCTCCGGGGGGATCTAGAGACAAACTAGCCACATTGTTAATCCATTTTGATTTCTTATCATAAAGTGCATGTTTTGCAACCGTCTGACAGGGTCAGGTCAGGACTTTCCTGTTGCGTTCTCAGTAGCATGAGGCCAACTCCCACATTCTAAGTTAAAGAATAGAAAAGCTGGCTGCTTATCAATTGGCTTCTAAATATTATTTTATGAAATATGCCTTTAACTATAAAATAATCATTTAGAGCCAACTAATTAGCAGCTAGGGCTGTGCCATTAGGGTCTGTGAATGTTTTTATCTGCTTTTAGAAAATGGTGACTGGCTTTGAAATCACCTGATTAATAAACGTACACATTTCTAAAATTTGGTCTCTTTCTTACTTACTGTCTGTTACACAGCTGGAATTTAGGGCAGCAATGAAGGTCCACCATCTCTGATGATGTTCAGGGCTTCCTTCATCATGGCAATAGCTGCTTCTTGGTTTTCATTACTGTCAGTCGTGCAAGTCTTGGGTGGAGACTCAGGAATACCATCGCACTCAGATGTAGAAGGATTCTTCATGGCTCTTTCTGTAACAATATTGTTTTACCAACCAGGGTTGTTGGCTCTGAGCCGAACTCCTAAACCTGGAAGACCAGTGGACCACTCTTAGTCTGGCCTCTACCCTTTGACCTGTTTGGCATGGGTGACCCTAACAAGAGCCAAAGCATAAAGCCCTGACTCCAGCCAACATAATAGGTTATTGAGCCTTGCAATTCCCCAAACCCATAGCAAAGTTGTAGTCCTCTTGGAGGTTTGGTCTCTTAATAAATTGAAAACAAAATGTTGGAAATACTGAGGCAGTCAGACAACATTCTGTGGAGAGAAAAGCGGAGAAAGGTTATTGACAGGAAATGTTAACTCTGCGTCTGTCTTCACGGAATGTTTCCTGACCTGTGGAGTATTTCCAGTGCTCTTTGTTTCTGATGTCTAGCATCTGCTGCTTTTATTTTCTTAGTTTTCCATGAAACAGATTTGATCTTTCCCGAATGTGATGGATGATTTACTGTAGCTGATACTTGCAGATCCAGTTTAAACAACATTTCTGATATTCCAAGGAAGTTTATGTATTAATTGATATGGTATAATTTTAGTATGTATTATAAGGTAATTATTAACTTGCAGTAGGAAATCCAGTTAATTTAAAAATAGGCATTTTAATCAAACTAATATGTAATCCATTACTGCTCTGAATCCTGAAATATGCAGCTCATTGTTTCCTGGTGAAGATGCAATTTTGAGAAGTAGCAATTAAAATGTGAATGCCTCCCAGTCTCCATTCACAAATATTCTGGGAAGCAAATGGTTTTTCTCGGTATGTCTACAATACCACAATCTCACTAAATTAATTCAGCTTGAATAAGAAATTTGAGGTTTGATGCTCTGATAAAAATACTCGGCTTTTATTTAGCTTTGGCAAGGACTCCATTAAAATAAGTGACTGGCACCACTCTTTAGCTTGTAAAGATTAAATGAGTACTGTACTTTATTACTCATTGCTTGTCCAATCACGTTGATCATCAGAAATATAATTTGGCTAAGTCCTCAGGATAGGTCTCCAGTTTATTTCTGAACAGACTATTCCATAATTGTTTTCAAATTTTCTTCAGTCCATTGCTGTAATCTATTTAAAAGAATTTACATTAATATGGCAACTTCCTTAGCTTTCCCAAAGTTAGTGTCCTGATATCCAGGGCCTGAACTATCAATTCTGTGCACTCTTCCATATTAGCTGCAAAATTTTGATTAATGCACTTGAATGAATTTTGAATTTAAAATCTAGCACCAATGATGAAACTACCTGTTAGTCAGGAAATCTCTCCTTGTTTCCTCACCTTTCAGGATGAAATCTGTCATTTTTGCTCAGTGTAATTGTAGACCCACAGCAATGTGATTTACTCTTAATTGCCTCTAAAATGGCCCAACAAATGACTAAGTTCAAGGGCAATTAGACATAAATAATAAACTGTAGTATTACTAGTGACACCCACTTCCAATGAAGATGCAAAAATTGCTTTTGGTAGTCACTGGTATTTCGTCATTAAACATGTACCCAGTCTGTACACAATAATTCAATCCTGAAGAAGGGTCTCAGCCCAAAACATTGATTATTCATTTCCATAGATGCTGCTTGACCTGCTGAGTTCCACTAGCATTTTGTGTGTATTGCTTTGTTTGCTGTTGTTAGCTGAGATGAAAATGTTGCTCCAGACCATAAAACTTCTTAGCAACATATACAAAATGGTAGAGGAACTCGCGTGTTCATCAGGTCTTGGCCTGAAATGTCAAATGTTTATTCCTCTTCATAGATGCTGCCTGACCTGCTGAGTTCTTTGAGCATTTTGTGTGCGTTCCTGTGTTTACAGCACAGAAACAGGCCCTTCAGCCCATTCTAAGGCATCTAAACTGACTACTCCCATCAACCTGTACTGGGACCATAGCCTTCCATACCCGTACCATCCATGTACCTGTCCGAACTTAAACATTGAAATCGAGCTCGCATGTACCACTTCTGACAGTTCGTTCCACACTTTCACAACCCTGTCAGTGAAGAAGTTTCCCCTCATGTTCCCCTTAAGCTTTTCACTTTTCACACTTAACCATAACCTCTGGTTATATTCCCACCTAACTTCAGATTGCATTTACCCTATCTATACCCCTCATAATTTTGTATGCCTCAATGAAATCTCCTCTCAATCTTCTACATTCCAAGTAATGAAGTCCTAACCTATTCAATCTTTCCTCATAGCTCGGGTCCTCCAGTTTCTGCAACATCCTTGTAAGTCTTCTCTGTACTCTTTCAATCTTATTTGCATCATTACTGTAGATAGGTGACCAGAAATGAACGCAATACTCGAAGTTAGGCCTCACCAATGTCTTACACAACTTCAACATAACATCCCATCTCCTGTACTCAATACTTTGACTTATGAAGCCCATAAACTGTCTTTACAACCCTATCTACCTGTGATGCCACTCTCAATATTTGCTCAGGTTCCTCTTCTCCGCAGTAATAGAGGCGTTACTGCATTAATACTGGGGTATGTAAAATTTTCAGCATCTTAAATAGATCCACTGGAACTTTAGATTGAGATCCAAATCTTCCTCAGTGTTTTGAATAAACCTTTGAAAACTTTAGAGCAAATCTGAGTTTACAAAATAAATTACAGAAATACCTTTAACACTTAGAAGAAACTTAACCAACTCATAAGCAAGAGCCGCTTATTAGCATTGCGGTTACTTGTCAATTCTGGTGCTGGTCACAACAAAGTTATCCACAGTGACTCTGAGCTTGGGAAACACGTTAAGAATTCTATTCAGTCATCGACACTGCCCCACTTTGGATGTGACAACAAAGATTAAACTGTAAGTGCAAAGACTTTTAAGACTTAATGGAATTCTTGGTATCAGCAGGAATGTCTTGACGGTCCATATGCTGACTGGTATTTTTGTGTCCATAATCCATGTGTAAGCACCAGTTATAATTGAGTATAAAGAATTGTGTTGCAACATTCCCCTTCCCATACCATATTGTACCTGACATGAGAGCCTTGCACTTGTTTTGAAGCTAAAGAGATTCCCAATGACAGAACATAGAACAGTATAGGGCCTTCGGCCCTCAATATTCTGTTGAATTTAGATCAATCTAACCCTTCCTTCCCACATAGCTCGCCATTTTTTCTGTCATCCATGTGCCAAATGGATCATAGAAAAATGGGGAGTAACATACACAAGATGTTGGAGGAACTCAGCAGGGTCATGATGAAGGGTCTTGGCCAAAACATGAACTCTTTATTCCTTTCCATAGGTGCTGCCTGACCTGCTGAGTTCCTTAGCATCGTGTGTATGTTACTGTGGATTTTCAGTACACGCAGAATCTTTTGTGTATATAAAAATAGAGTAAATTTTAAAATTCTAAATTTATAACCAGAATTCGCTACTATCAGTTGTGCCAGTTATTGAATTGATCTTTTGTCATGATGATGCATTTAAATATTACTGTTCATTTTAAAAATATAAAATATCAATATCAACAGTAATCTAAGGCTCTTCATCATTGTGCTTTACTATCTGTCATGTAGCACCTTAAAATGATGCTCTTGGAACTGGGGACAACTTGTTCACAGACCATTAAAAGCACTTCATCATATCAATGACTTTTTTTAGTCTTTCATTTGAATTACATTCTTCTTTAATGCACTTTACAATCCATTATGAAATTTAGTGTATATTGACAGTAATTATGTGACATTTTGGAAACAAAATCTGTTATGAAGAGTAAATAAATTTAAAGTACTTACCTAATTGTAGTGATTCATCTTTACACATCAGATCAGATCTTATCAGACCTGCTGCATGAAATATGTTTTATCATTTATCAGCAATGGATAATTAAGTTTATTGTAAATGCTTCATAATAATGTACTATTAATGGTATAGAATGATTTAACAGATGATAAATTATTATTCTGTAATTTTGATTTACAAGAAGAGCATTGCAACCATTTCCAATGGCAGATCTTTAATTGGCTGTAAATATTTTAAAAATATTTTTAGATAAATTACTGTAAGTGCAGGTTGTGGTTTTTAATTTGACATACAAGTTTCATAGATTCACAATAACTAACCATGTTATTGTGAGTAAACCTTTAAAAATTCTTAGAATTAGATGATACAGAAAGACATATGAAGTGTGTGTGAGCCCTTTGAAATAATAGTCTAATTAGACGATTAGTCTTGAGGAAGGAACTCGACACGAAACTTCCACTGTTTGTTCATTTCCATTGATGCTGCCTGACCTGCTGAGTTCCTCCAGCATTTTGTTTGTGTTGCTTTGGATTTCCAACATCTGCACAACTTCTTGTGTTATAATTGTTGGGTGGCGAGGTGGAGATACATCTCTACCAAGGGAGATCTCAGGTGGTCCTTCCCTCCACTAGCCTGTAGATCCTCCCTAAGCAAGATGTAGCACCTTCTTAGCCTCCCGATCAATGTCACGTGAAGCCTTGGAAGCTGGTGATGGATGGTCGTATGAGCAGCTGGTCCTGGTTATGCAGCCACTGACGCCAGGCAGACAGTCCCTGAAGTGTATTGATAATGACTGGAGTCACCCATCTTGTAAAGACACTGTACCCAGAATGGCAAACCACTTGATTTAATATAGAAAAATTTGCCGAGAACAATCATGGTCATGGAAAGACCATGAATGCCCATGTCGTACGACATGGTACATTACAAATTAACTATAATTGGTTGAATATTAAGGATGGCTATTTAGTGAAAAATACATTAAACACTTCCCCATTAACTTTCCACAGTTGCTTTAATGGAAATAGGAGAGTGATTTTTCAGTTTCCCTGCTTTAGTAGGAAATAAACAGAGAATCAGTTTATAAGTCCGTTCTCAGCTCATAAAATATTGGCAGTGATTTCTAACAGCATTTTAGGTCAAGGAAGAATATTCAAATCATATTAAATCATTGGGCAGTCTGTTATGATTGGAAATTGGATGATTCATCTTAAATATGTGCCAGAAACTCCCTTTAACTTATCCATGTCACTCACACAGTTCATATGATAGATGGTAGAAGAAGCTACAATGTACATTGATGCAGTGATTTGTGGTATTGTAACAAAACCTCGTCCATTCTCCACAAATGGTGCTTGGTGATATGAATAAATTAAGCCTATCCAGGATAAGGGGCTTAAATGTGCTTTTATTAAAGCTTCCCTTACAAGAATTAATTTATTCCTTTGTACACTTTTATTACGGTGAAATCTTCCAGCTTTCCATGGATCAACTTCCATATTTCTCTATCAGGTGGTCATTTTGCATTACAGATGAACAACTAACCTCCTTAATCTTATATATCATCAATAATTGAATATAAAATAGCAAACACACAGTACTTCCAACAAAATTATTTCATTTACGTCATAGGATATTACTTTTGCACATCAAATCAATGTTTTTAAAGGAAAAGGTCTGCCGGTATAAATGTTAGAGATCAAATTCCTAACACTTCAAGTAGTGGCAGAGTTCCAAAACATAATTGTGGTATTTTGAATTTCAGGTTTACAAGAACCCATTGGCCCTTCAGGAGCATCAGGTAAAGTTATTCAATGAAGAAATATTTTAAACTATTTACTTTCCAAAAATATTATGTAACATTAAAAATACTGGTAGTATTGGTGTACTGGTACTTGAAGTTCTGTATCTACAGATAAATTTCCAAAATTTAAAATAATTCCAGAGTTTTATTTGGCTTAGAGTGGATCTTGTTGAGGTTTGCTTTAAGTGACTGAATCAGATATAAATGCTAGATGCTAAGGCTGCTCACACCATCAGTTACCTGGCTTCAATCCAGACTTCTGGTGCTGTGTGCGTGGAAACTGCACGTTCTCCCTGTGACCCCCAAAGGTTTCCTCCAAATACTCTTGCTCTGATGAAGTGTTTTGGCCCAAAATATCAACTGTTTATCCCTCTCCATACATGCTGCCTGACCTGCTGAGTTCCTCCAGCACTTCTGTGTGTGGTCCTGCTGTTTGCTATGTACATTGGTAGTTTAAATTGCCCTCTGTGTGTAGGTGAGTGGTAGAACCTGAAGGAAGTTGATGGAACAGTGGGGAAAATTAAATGGGAATCACATAAATGTGTGCTGTGAAGTTCCACACGTGCTGACAGCACACAACCCTATCTGTACGCCTATGTGCCAACTCTGGTATGCTTCTTGCCTTCTGTACTGGATGAAATTGGGACAGCCTAAGCAATTGCCCACCACAGACTGTATTCCCTTAACAATTGACATTCCTGATGTCCCTGGTGACTGAAACAGAGCTAGACTGTTTGCAGCCTTGAAATCTGAGCAGAGGTTCCAATCAAAGTCTCGTCCTTTTCATTATAATACTTTCCCTTCAGTTATCTGCTGCTGGCAACCTTCATTTCTGCCATTATAACATTACCTCTTAATTCCCATGATCAAAAATTCTGCAGCCCATATCCTAATTCACGCTCATCACCTACAAATCTCCCAGTATAATTATAAAATTCTCATCAGTTTTCATAATCATCCCCTACCACCACCCTGGTCCCCAAACCTCTCCACATCCATGCCTCCTCCAATCTTTAAAAATATAGAGGTGGTAAACGTTCGGCACATCTTTTTTTAAAAAATTGTTGGCGTGCAGTATGTGGTACTGCCATGCAATTCTCTAAACCTCATCCATAATACAAATATTTACAATGATTATGTTACCTCCAGAATGATTTATTACAACTCAAAAGCAGTGAGGTGTTTTCACAGGAAATGCCCATGTCGGCTTGATGTCGGTTAGATGGTTCTGACAACACATGACGTTGACGATAACTTTTAAAGTTCTCGCAGTCTTGGTGTATTCAGATAGTAAATGGTTACAATAATAATATTTAGGAATTACGTCATTTTTCAATTGTCTTTTAAAAAGATTAATATTAATTTTTGAGCAGGTCATCTCAAATGCTTAATTTATTTCAATCTGTACCCATTATATTTTTATTAATAGTAAAATGTTGATCCATGTAAAAAAGCAACAGGATTCATCCTTTTTCCGTAAAATCCATAATTATTATTACTAATTCATTAATCAACATTAATCTCTGCTCAAAGTTATTATGGCACATGAGAGAATTTTTTTAGAAGGTTATGGCCAATTTAAGCACATGATCTCAAAAGGGTTCACCACCTCTGTATAACCTTTCAAGATCTGTGCTCCTCTAACACTGGGTTATGAGAACCCCAATTTCCATCTCTCTACTTCTGGTCTTCAATAGTCATGCCTTGTGTTGCCTAAACCCAGAGCTCTGGAATTTTCTGCATTTCCCTTTGCTTTCAGACATTCCTTTACATCTTCTTTTCTGGCCAACCTTTCAATCAAGTGGCCTAATATCTCCTTAAGTGGCTTGACCAAGGAACTGATTATAGACTTCAGGGGAAGGAAACGAGAGGTCCATGAGCCAGTCCTCACTGGAGGATCAGAGGTGAGAGGGTCAGCAGCTTTAAATTCCTAGGTGTTATTATTTCAGAGGACCTATCCTCAGCCTTGCACGCAAGTGCAATTATGAAGAAAGCACAGCAGTACGTCTACTTCCTTTGGAAATTGCAGAGATTCAGCGTGACATCAAAAACTCTAGATGTGTAGTGGGGAGTATATTGACTGACTGTGTCACAGCCTTATATGGAAGCACCAATGACCTTGAATGGAAAATTCTGCAAAAAGTAGTGGATAGAGCCCAGCCCATCATGGGTACAGCCTCTGCCACCATTGAGCACATCCGCAGGAAACGATGTCGCAGGAAAGCAACATCCATAATCAGGGACCCCCATCACCCAGGCCATGGTTTCTTCTCACTGGTGCCATCAGGAAGAAGGTACAAGAGCCTTGGGACTCACACCAGCAGGTTTGGGAACAGTTACTACCCCTCAACCATCAGGCTCTTGAACAATGGGGATAACTTCACTTGTCCCATTATTGAAATGTTCCCATAGTCAATGGACTCACTTTCAAGGACTCTTCATCCCATGTTCTTGTTATTTATTGCTTATTTATTTATTATAATTATTTCTTATTTTTATATTTGGATAGTTTGTTGTCTTCTGCCCTCGGTTGAAAGCCCTAGTCGAGCAGTCATTCATTGATTCTGTTAAAATTACTATTCCATGGATTTGTTGAGTATGCCCACAAGAAAATGAATCTCAGGGTTGTATATGTACTTTGATAATAAATTTACTTTGAACTTTGTTGAGTTCTGTTTGATTTTATTGCTGTATTTGGGTGAGGTGCTGTATTGGAATTTTTCTACTGTTAGCATGCATCTTGGAATTATTTTCTTTGTTGATTTACCATGAGTATATTTCTGTCAATTCTTGTAACTTATAATTCCCTTGTCAAATTGCATTAAAATTGCTTGACAAGAATAATAGTCATAGTCACAGTCATACTTTATTGATCCCGGGGGAAATTGGATTTTCGTTACAGTTGCTCCATAAATAATGAATAGTAATAAAACCATAAATAGTTAAATAGTAATATGTAAATTATGCCAGCAAATAAGTTCAGGATCAGCCTATTGGCTCAGGGTGTCTGACCCTCCAAAGGAGGAGTTGTAAAGTTTGATGGCCACAGGCAGGAATGACTTCCTATGATGCTCAGTGCTGCATCTCGGTGGAATGAGTCTCTGGCTGAATGTACTCCTGTGTCCACCCAGTACATTATGTAGTGGATGGGAGACATTGACCAAGATGGCATGCAACTTGGACAGCATCCTCTTTTCAGACACCACCACCAGAGAGTCCAGTTCCATCCCCACAACATCACTGGCCTTACGAATGAGTTTGTTGATTCTGTTGGTGTCTGCTACCCTCAGCCTGCTGTCCCAGCACACAACAGTAGACATGATAGCACTGGCCACCACAGACTCGTAGAACATCCTCAGCATCGTCCGGCAGATGTTAAAGGACCTCAGTCTCCTCAGGAAATAGAGACGGCTATGACCTTTCTTGTAGACAGCCTCAGTGTTCTTTACCGCACTCAAGTGGATCAGAGATTTATGCCTCTGCCGTTTAGTATTTACTATCCTTATGGGCACACCTATGAGCTACTGATCAGAATGGCTCACTGATTAAGCTCGCAGATGGTTCTTAAATTAAAGTTAGCGTTGTTCTACTGTAGATAAAATGTGGATATGTGGATGTGTGAATGCATAACCATTAACAACTGATATGTGATATATCCTTTTGTACTCACTTCATGCTCTCATCTTTGGTCATCTGGATAGCTTGTTCTTTTGTTAGATCATCCATTATGTCTGGGTACATCTAAAGAACAATGAAATACTATAGAAACGATGTAAGTGAGAGTTATTGTGTATCTACTCTTGTTATGAAAGAGTATCGTCTATTTTAAAATTAGATGCTTTCGTCCATGAGAAGTTATATTTTACCCAATAGCCATTGAACACGGGTTCTATTGGAGCTAATTGTCAAAAGAGAGCTCAGCATCAGTGCACAGAATCTGCAAGTTTTATTCTTGTGGAACTAAAGCAGTATCATTCATTAAGCCTAATGCATCTATTTCTGACTTGGGTCATTCAGTTTCAAATGATTTTTTCCCCAGTCTTGGTATCAGACCAACACTCCAGTAGAGTATTATGTGAAGTGCTGCCAGTGAGACAGTAAATCAAGACCTATCCACTTTCATGTTTGTAAAAAGACAAATCCCATGGTACCATTTTGAACTGGGCAATTTCACCACTACACTGATCAATATTTGGCTTTGGCTAAACTTTAATAATGAATAAATTCCGTGAGAACTTAGTATGCTCAAATTAGCTAACATTTTTCCTATACAACCCAGCCACAAAATCAAGTACATCAAAGTGCTTTGGGGCACCCGGAAATAAATGTCCAAGTTGCAACAGAAATCCCTCTCCTTCCTTCTGTACATAAAATGATTAATTGCTGTGATCTTTCAATTAATAGTGCCATTCCAAGTAAACATAATGCCTGGGTGCAACTCTACATTAACCGAGCAGCTTATTACACAGTGGATATTTATAAAACCCCAGGAGGATCATTTCCTCTTAGGCCTGCTATAAAACAGCAGCATTTTCAGGTCAGAAACAAATGTTCCTTTTAAAGGAGATAAATGGGAGCCTGTTCGGCAGAGACAAAGTTAAAACCTTTCAAATTCTGGTTCCATCCCAACTGGCAGGATCTTTTATTCAGTAGCTTACCATAGAGTGTCCAGTTTTTGTCATCTGAGAATGATATTCTAGTCTCGGTTTGCTCCTCCTGCAATAACTGGACAAAAATATTATCCCCACCACAGCCATTGGAAAGAAAATGACAAGCTGCCAGGTTTAGAAGCCAAAAACATTAACCACAATGTGCATCACATGCTGTATATATTAAAGGGAGCTGCACAAGAAGGTCAGTGATCAACAGCAACACTTCTGACGGAACCATATTGAATGCATCAAAGGTGTTTCTTTTTGAACTTTGTTCAAGTTTTGGATTTCTCTGTGTGTATGGGAGTTTAATGTGAATCACGGCAAGAGTTGAGGAATATTTTTCTTGATAACCGTGCCAAGTTTCACTTTAGTTTTGTCCTTTGTGTTTCTAATCATCTAGAGCTGAGAACAGCCTAAACTTAAGGGCATTGGTCAAGAATGTTATTCCATACATCTGTATCAAGTTCAAATCTACATCAGATGGCAGTACACAAGTCCTAAAGTCAGTGATATCTCAATATCTTTACTTGGAACTAATAGAGTATTATATGAAAAATGTTCAGCAAATGCTCATATTCTGGATTTTTTAAAAATTCAGGTAGTCAATTAATTATATAGGACTGGCGTATACCCAATTAAGGAAAGCATAAAATTAAAAACATTAACTTCATTTTACAGTTCATTGTTCCCAACATAGGAAGTGTTTTGACCAGGTTCTTTCCATCACAAACATTTCCTACATTGGCAGTTACCAGCTAGCCAGGCTTTTCATTCCTTCAAAAAAAACAGATTTTATATATCTCAAGAATATTTTCATTAAATAGATCCAATACACATGAATGTTTTCCATTATTGAACACTGCTGTTCATGTTTAATGAAATTTATTGGTGGAATTTAAATTCAATCAGTAAAATCAATGAATTCTGTGCTTTCCATCTCTATTTTGTTTCTAAGTATGTTCACTGATGATGTTTTATTTACAGGAAACAAGGGTCTTACTAACCACGTCGTATTTTCTGTTGGTCTAACTGAAGAGCCCTTTACTGCTGATAATGGTGTTGTAAGGTTCAACAAAATTCTGATCAACGATGGAGGGCATTATGCACCTAACACAGGTATGACATCCCTGGTAAATCCACAGGTATTTGGCCAGTACAGTAAAATATCGCTTCAAACCAGCAAAAGCTATTTTGAAAGCCCCAGAAACAAATCCTTGCTGTGTGCTGCAGTGTTCTATATTCTAAGCAAACTTCTGAAAGTAAAATCACTTATCTGTGATTCATAGTTGACATCTGAAAGGAGCTGTCAAAAAAGCCTAGTCCAATTTCTATTTATGAATAGCACATTCTCCAGCTGTTTTTGTCAGTGGTGGATGAAGCTAATCAAGGGATTTTGTCTTGAAACCTGGATAATGTGAAACTCCTTGAGCAGTCTGGAGCTCAGTTAATCCAATCCAAGTGAAAGATGTACCAGTGCATTCCTCATCTGTGCCTAACACAAAATACTCTGCAGATGCTGGGGTCATAGCAACACTTACAACATGCTGGAGGAACTCAGCAGGTCAGGCAGCATCTGTGGAAAAGATCGGTCGACGTTTCGGGCCGGAACCTGACAAAGGGTTCCGGCCCGAAACGTCAACCAATCTTTTCCGCGGATGCTGCACGACCTGCTGAGTTCCTTCCAGCATGTTGTGAGTGTTACCCATCTGTGCCTTATAGGTGCTTAAGAGCCTATTCATTTATCTGAGGTTACCCATACTCTGACTTGCTATTTTGGGTCTAGTATTTATCTGATCAATAGTTACCTGTTCATCTGACAGATAGCATCTCATTGCAGGTTGGCTCAGATTTACTGAAAATAGTTATTGCTTGGTACGAGTAGCAATGGAACTTTGGACCAGATTTCAGATCCGGACCATGTCTATAGGAATCTAAAGTTCTGTGTTTGTTTTGCAGGTGTATTTACTGTCCCTCACAGTGGACAGTATTTTATTAGTGCTGTACTGACTCCGCAAAGAAATGAACGCATAGAGGCTGTGCTGACAGTATCCAATGTAAGCATTGCACAAGTGGACACAGCCGGCTATAGGACTGAACGACTAGAAATTTCAGTGGATGAAAATGAGGATCATCCTGGAGGAGGCCTTGCTGTGTTCAGCCTAATTCTCAGGCTGAAAGCTGGTGATGAAGTCAGTGTTGTTGTCATGTCAGGAAAATTAGCTTACACGAGAACAGAGGAGCTATACTCTACATTCAGTGCTATTTTATGGAACGATTCACCAATGCATAGTTGACAAAACCGAGGTAACTAGAACTGATAGAATTGGCCATCCTTTGATTTAAAATGCTTACTGTAAATCTCACAATGAACTAACTGGAAATACTCATTTCAATTGTAAACATCTGGCAGACTGAACTACACTAGAACTGCAATCTTTGGCCAATCTAAATTTTTAAGTCAAGAACCACTAAGTGAAACAAACTGAGTTACTGTATATTCAAGTTAAATATCTTCAGAGACAAAGCCTGTAGGTTACCGTTCATGTGTTATTAACCCTTTGAGAATAGTACTGTTCAGCCAGATAATGGCATCATTTAATATTAAGATGACTGATTTTAAAAATGCTATTTCCTTTGTACATATTATGATTCTATTTTAAATTACTCATTTTCTGACATTTCCAGTTTTATATAATCTATACAAAGATAATAGTACTTTGAAAGCTTAGTCTCAATGCTGAACAGGTTAAAAAGCTGAAGATTTTATATGGGATCTTAAAATGTTTGTCAGTGGCCATTTAATCAAAAGAACTTTTCTCATCGAAGGAAATTCCATGTAAAATGCTCAAACCCAGAATATTAAACAGCATGACTTACACTAGAGCGATTTTCAATGTTTGGAGCTCAGAAATATCCTGGCACCACCATTCCCTGCTAGACTGTACATCAGGATGTAAGCTATCATTGGCCATTAGAACATTGTTAGCTTATAAAACCAGGCCAAGTGGTAGCAAATATTTTGACTTGGGTAGCCTAAACAACCCTGTAGTTACCAGAATAATTTATTTTTAAATGTAAGCTTTTCATTCTTTTCTATGAAAATTCATCATTAAACTTCATTTGTCATACAGGCTAAGCTACACTTACTCCATGCCAACTTTTCATGTCTTCATTTTAAAATTTTGTGTGCATTTGCCTTCACTTTTAACTATCCAAAGATTCAGAGAGCAGATATTGAGAAATGAATAGCAGTTACCTAGGCTGCACTCAGAATTTCTGCCAATTTGCTAACAATGAGATAGTTGACTTTCATCAAGGAGTCAGTGCTAATATGCTTCCTATGTTTGAACGTTATGGATTATGAATTGTTTCTGCATCAACTGAACATTAGTTAGGGACGTGATTTATTGTGTCAGCAATACCCAGTATCATTTCCAAGGCAGAAAAGTTGCATTTTCAATAACGATTGTTAAATGTTAATGAATGCTTGTGAATGGTCAGAGATTGTGAAGTGGATGAATGTACAGCAGAGCGGACACAATGGTCTGAATGCCTAATCCTGCTCTCATGTCTTATGGTATTTAACTGAAATTAGTTGTTAAAAATAACATTCAGATGCAGATTATAGCACAGTAATCACTTAAGTATTTGATCAATCGACTGTTTGAAGTTGACAGTCTGTTGTAAAACAAACTGCCAGAACATTTGCAGTAATTTGAAATATTTCCCCAAAAATATATTGAGAAAAAGTATAATTCTTTATATTTAGTAATAAATGCTAACATAACATTGCAGCTCAGACATTTTTAACACAATGAAGAATTGTTCAACATACACATGAACTTGAAATCCTCGTGTTTGTATATTAGTGTACATCTTTGAACATATGAAACTTGATGAACAAGTTATGGTGCTATTTTCTGTAAATTAAATACACATTTTCTACTGTTTAATTTAATGTTTGCAATAAACATGGTTTGAAATTATGTCCAATGCACAGTGAAATTGATTTTTAAGATATTCAAAGTTCATTTGCTTCCTTGGATATTTTTGTAAAAAATTGTAGAATGGATCTTGGAAGAGCAAATTTCAAAATTTCCACATTAAAGACACAAAACTGCATCTTCTAGGGCTATGCTTTGGAAAAAAAATCAACACTTCTCTAGATAGAATTTGGTTAACAATGGCTTCAAGCCTGCTCCAGATATTTGAGTAGTTTACTCCGTATCAAATTGTTCTTGCTTTGAGCCATTTTGCATCCTGATGCTGATCTAATGACATCGTTCCTGGCATGGTATATTTTTAGACTCGAGCCTCTCCGTCTGAACGCTCAATGTCACAAGCCCGATGTTGAGCCACCACAGGCTGGTGGAGTTTACTAACATCCTCCAAATATATGTATTGCTCTCCCCATCTAACATTTGTCTGCCTCTTTCTCAAGTCTCAGTTCTGGACTTTGCTATTTATCTTTCAATGCACTGCATGGGTACAGTGTGTGAAGAGGCCTTGTGTAAGTGCATGGTCTTGAACCGTACTGAATCCCCAAGGGGCAGACAGACATTCAAATCATTGTTGGCATATTATGTGGTAACTGATTCATGTGTTATTCAGGCACTGATGTTTCTTAATGCATTTCTTTAGAAGCAAAACACTGATGGTAGGGCAGGCATACATCCTGCATGGTTGCCAAGTGTTTTTGGTGTTAATCAGACCTGCACTACAAATGGTTCAACATAAACAACATCTAACAAGAGCAGAGATTCCTTTGTTACAGCAGAATGTAGCAACAAACTCTTCTCCACAAGTGGCAAGAAAATACATCCACCTTCTTTTGTGTGTCTTATCAAATAGACAATTCCATCTGATGATTAGGGCTGAAGAATTCATAGAATATACAATGTTCTGCCTAGGGCACTCATGGATACATTTTGCATAGTATGCCAAAATCTGGTTTTAACATACCTGGCCCCTGTCCAAACAGAACAGGTTAAGTTCTGGCCTTTGTGATATATTTTGTTGCCAGCAAGCTTCCCATCCATGTAATTACACATGGCTTTTTGAAAACATTTAAGCTATCAACCACAGTCTAAGGTCACGTTTTTCCAAAATGACGGATATTAAAGGAACAAGATTCCAACCTGCAAGAGAAGCAGTACTGAGCAATAAGGTAACAGCAAAATATATTTAATCAAATTAGACCCAATCTATTGGCAACACCATTCAGTAGCCACCAATTCCACATTTATTTCTATGAATTAGGCAAATGGAACATAGAAAACCTACAGTACAATACCGGCCCTTCAGCCCACAAAGCTGTGCCGAACATGTCCTTGCCTTTAAAATTACCTAGGGTTACCCATAGCCCTCTATTTTTCTAAGCTCCGTGTACCTATCCAGGAGCCTCTTAAAAGACCCCATCGTATCCACCTCCACCACCACCGTCGCCGGCAGCCCATTCCACACTCTCACCACTCTCTGCGTAAAAAACTTACCCCTGACATCTCCTCTGTGCCTACCTCCAAGCACCTTAAAACTGTGCCCTCTCGTGCTAGCCATTTCAGCCCTGGGAAGTTAAAATGTTCTACTAAAGAGTCTATGAAGAGCCTGTATTTTGATTCTAAACAGGACTAATGTGGAATTTGCACAACAAAATTTGGTGGAAGTACTTATGAGATGGAATAAAACAGGGGTTCCAAGCTTTTTTTATGCCATGGACTCCAACCATTAACCAAGGGGGTCTGTGGATCCCAGGTTGAGAACCCTACTCTGAAACAATGACAAAACATCTGCATTTGAAATTACTAACAAGGAATGGAAGTACTAATTCTTTGAAATATATACAGTGCAAGATCTGGTCCAGCAAACTTCAACTTCATGCAAATTGCTCTTGACTGTTCTCAGGAACAGTATTTGAAATCTTCATCAAGAAACACCCAGACAGAAAAAACAATCAAAGTCTTCTCCAAACTCTTCCTCAGGTAAGATAAAACATTATGAACACTGATCAACCTGTCGTTAGCACACACTTTATTAAGCTGCCAGTAGCTTTTTTGCTGATTTACAGATCGGCTCCCCCTATCATTCCACATGCATTTGTCACAGTCCAATTGCTGATAACAACTCCCATCACCTACATTGACCCTTCTCAGTACACTCCTTGTAGGTCAGTGCCAAAGAGCAGTCGAGGCTCAAGAATTCACATTATGACTTAGGGAGCAAGTGTTCCTTTCTAACTTACAGAAAAATCAGTTTATGGACAGTTCTCTGAAACAGAACCATTACATAAACTGACGGTCTCTCTGTATTTTAAACATCCTGAATTCTACTTCAAAGTCAAATGAGTGAAGTTTGACACAGGAAATCTCCACAGATGAGGTTAAGGGAATTACTTTAGAGTTTTTCTGTTACAGTCCTTGATATTGCCTTAGCCCAAAACAGAAAAACCTTTCTCCCCCTGTGGTGAACTCCTTAAGATTTCAGTCAGTAAACATATTCATAAATTTATTTCTCTGTTGTGTTATTTAATAACATATTCTCAGGGGAAATAATCATATTAGTGCAAAAATAACACAGACATTGGAATACATGTACACTTGTTCAATTTTCTTTAATTATTCCAGTTATTTTAAAGAAATTTTTAAGAAACAAGCAATCGCATTCTTTGAAACAAGTTCACTTTAACAAGTGAATAAATTATAGTAACTTCAAAGTAGTGAATCAAATATATTCAAAATTCTACTACTTCTCCATGCCATATTAGTTTGATTCAGGAGTGATTTGCTGGCATTATAATTAAGACTTATTTTAATACACCTTGGTACATGAAAATTCCTTTGGTGACATATGAAAATTGAATGCGAAACATACACACCACTTAAGATTGTGTCTATTTTAACCAAATGTGTAACCACAAATAAAAGATATTGATGGTCTAATAAAGTGCTTGCATTACTTTTCAAGGAACAAAAGTTTCCCCAGTCAGAACTGTAATTGTAAGCATTTGCTTGCTGTACCACACTACGGTCTGATTCCAACTCAATGTGTTTCAATAAGTGAACACTCTATCCATTAAGCAATTCCTCACTAACAAAAAAAGTTTATTTCATACAGGCACTACATATAGCATTGTTAAAATAGAAAAGAGCTTAAAAAGTCTCTTCACAAATATTTGAACTTTCACAGAAAGAACAAACCTTTCAAATAGTCTTTTTTTTAGATCAATGCCCAGTCAGTGCTTGCTGAATGGTAACAAGAGAATTACTACATTCAGATACAACAAATTATGCATTTGTATTGAGTGGAAGAACAAGGTGAAAATCCTCACCTATAAAACCTCACACATGTTGCGTGATGACTTTTTTCCAATATGCAATGTAAATACAGTTCTACAATTTATTCATTCTCTCTTACAGTTGTCTTAATATCACACACATCTCTCTCTTAAGGCCAGATCAATAGCCTTAATACTTGAAAAATAATTGCTGACTATAAACTAGGCCAAGAAAACAATCTTGATTGAAGCAAGAAAGGAAATCTGTGTTTCTCAAGATTCTTTTGCATATGACCCATCTCACAACTCTAATTACCTCAACTAAAACTGGTCAAATTCATGGTTTTAAATCTGAGGTTCAGCAATATATGGCTGTTAATTTAAAAACCCAACTGAGTTTATACTTCCTAGCAAATAGCATGTTCATTAAATATTTACATCTAAATTACTAAAAATTCCTTACATAAAATGTTTTAATGTCTTACTTTGCTGAACTGTATTTAATTTCACCATTACTTCTAATTCTGCTACCTTTTCCATGCCATATTACAGTTTGTTCAAAAGTGATTTTCAGGCATTGTAATTAAGGTGTATATTAATGCACCCAGGAACAAGAAATCTCCTTTGATTGATGTATAATGATTGAATGTGCAAGATACATCCTAGTAAAGATAGTTTCCACTTAACCAACATTTTTAACTTCAGTTTATAACTCCCAAGAAATTTAGAATCCAAGCTTGTATTTGACTAAGTCAAACTTGTCAAGGAAATCTAATGAGACAAGTACAGTATTTTACTTGCCAAAGACAAAGAATAAACAATTGACTGAAATTATCAATTATAACTGGTGACTTTCTCTGAAAAAGCTGAAACAATCAGACTTAAATATCAAATTTTCTAAAGCAATAACAAAAGTCCTCACTGATTACACTAGTAAAACTGGAACAGTTAATGTAACATTCGCCTTCTCCTCAGGCAACTCTCGTGCAACATGCTAGTCTTCCACTGTACTTGCCAAAGTACTTTAAAAAAATCTTTTTTTTTAACTTAAGTCCACCATCTTTTTAAATGTGTTGCAATTATTCCAATGCCTTGGCTAAGAGTTACATCAGAGGAGGCAAATTCTTATGACCCTAGGAAGGTTAAAAATTTAAGCAGGATAAAGCTTCTTTTGTGTTGAACAAAACAACACACACAAAATGCTAGAGAACTCAGCAGCCCGGTAGCATCTATGCCGAAGCTTTCAGCCTGAAACGTCGACCGTACTTTTTTACCATAGATGCTGCCTAGCCTGCTGAGTTCCTCCAGCATTTTGTGTGTGTTGCTTGGATTTCCAGCCCCTGCAGATTTTCTCTTGTTTATGTTGAACTGTTTGGAGTTCTTACCATTTGCTTTGTGTCACACTTCAGCAGCTGGGAAATACCTTCAGATACCAAAACACTACTGTGCGACATCCAACTGCATACGCGATGTTTAATTTGCTAATTTAATCTCATCATGGCCAGGCCTCTAAAATACCTGTCCTCATTCTACTTTAGATAAGACCTTCAGTTAGTTGCTGCACCTTGCTCCACATTTGGTTCCATTCAACCACGTAATTACAGCTTTTTGAGCATTTTTGCCCTCATTATATTTGTTTGTTTTAATGAACCCCCCCCTCACTCTAACCCACAAGTGTATTCTGAGTGCACTTTCTCACAGGGAGTCTCTATTGCACCGATACAGGCTGACAATTTAAGTGTCGGATACTTGAAAAACCACGTTTACTTTCTACCATGTTGAAGAGGTAAATAAAAATAGTTCTGCCTCCTTTACCCTGTAAAGAGTGTACCAAAACTATTCTCCAGAGTTCAAAGTGCTATACTACAAGGAAAGTGTCCTTTGAAGTCAATTGCGAATCTTTTATCAACTAGCATTTACTACTGACCCAATCACAGGCACCAGCAGGTAGTTTTTTTAAACTGGCTATTTTATAGCTTCAGCTGTATAGTAAATTTAATTAAACCGTCAATGTGCAAACTACTAGGTGGGGAAACAGTAATGTCAGCATTGTCACAAGTGGTGTTTATTGGAACTTCACTTGAATTCACTTAGATTAAATACTTATAAATTGCATTTTAAGTGCGAATCAACTTACAGATCATTGGACTTCAAATCAGAAGTTACAGATCACAATGTGCTCTAATATAATCAAAGGTACTAATATGCTTACAAATCAAAGTTCTTGAAAAGCCTTTTTATTAATCTTTCGAGGTTTTAAATTCATTGAGCTCATCTGCATCAAGTTCTAGAAGTGGTTCGCGCCAATATGCAAAATGACTGTATTCAGGGTAATGAAAAGCTGAGCTTCTTTCTTGTGCTATTAGCGGGAATACATGTTCTACTAATTCACCCAACCGTGAATACCTGAGGAGAGAAAGGCACAATTTGATAAAGAACTGCAGAGTACTTTCAGATGGTCTGTATTATTGAAATATAAAACAACTCACAACGTTACCCAAACCTCTTGTCATTACCTACCACCCCACTAACTTCTAAGTCCAGCATATAATTCTCCGTAACCTCCGCCATCACCAACAGGATCCCACCACGAGGCAACATCTTTCTTTCCCCTACACATTCCATAGGGAATACTCCCTATGCAATTCCCCTGTCCATTCTTCACTCCCTACTGATCTCCCTCTGGTACCTATAGACAATAGACAATGGGTGCAGGAGTAGGCCATTCAGCCCTTCGAGCCAGCACCGCCATTTACTGTGATCATGGTTGATCATCCACAATCAGTACCCTTTTCCTGCCTTCTCTCCAAATCCCTTGACTCCGCTATCTTTAAGAGCTCTATCTAACTCTTTCTTGAAAGAATCCAGAGAATTGGCCTCCATTGCCTTCTGAGGCAGAGCATTCCACAGAACCACAACCCCCTGTGTGAAAAAGTTCTTTCTCAACTCCATTCTAAATGGTCTATCCCTTATCCTTAAACTGTGGCCTCTGGTTCTGGACTCCCCCAACATCGGAACATGTTTCCTGCCTCTAGCGTGTCCAATCCCTTAATAATCTTATACGTTTCAATCAGATCCCCTCTCATCCTTCTAAATTCCAGTATCTTTGCAAGCGGAACAAGTGCCATACCTGTCCCTACACCTCCTCCCTCAAAACCATACAGGGGCCCCAAACAGTCCTTCCAGGTGAGGCAACACTTCATCTGAGTTTGTTGGGGTAATCTACCCAGTGCTCCTGGAGTGTCCTCCTATATATCGGTGAGATCCAACATAGATTGGGAGACCACTTTGCTGAGTACCTACACTCCGTTCACCAGAAAAAGTCGGATCTCCCCATGGCCATCCATTTCAATCCTCCTTCCCATTCCCATATGCAAGTCCATGGCCTCCTCTACTGCTGTAATGAGGCCACACTCAGGTTGGAGGAGCAACACCTTATATTCTATTCGGGTAGCCTCCAAACTCATGAAATGAACATCGATTTCTTGATGATCCCCCCCCACCTTCACCGTACCCACTTCCCTCTCCTGCCCATCACCTCCCTCTGGTGCTCCTCCCCCTTCCCTTTCTTCCATGGTCTTCTGCCCTCTCCTATCAGATTCTCCCTCTTCCAGCCCTTTATCTCTTTCACCAATCAACTTCCCAGCACCCCTCCACCCCAACCCCCCCACTCCCGGTTTCACCTAACACCTACTACCTTGGACTCCTTCCTCCCCTCCCCCCACCTTCTCACTCTGATTTATCTTTTTATTCCAGTCCTGAAAGGTCTCGGCCCAAAACGTTAACTGTTTACTCTTTTCCATTGATGCTGCCTGGCCTGATGAGTTCCTCTTGCATTTTGTGTGTGTCGTTGAGACTTTGAATTCAGAAACTAGAAATGCTTTTGTTCATTTCTGCTGGTGAAAAACTTGCTTAAGTGGGCAGGCACCTTGTCCATTAAACTTTTCATTACATAGTTAAAAAAAACTTCTGCAGGTAAACTTTGTCATTTCAGATCAGTATCAGAATAGCTATACTTAAGTTGCCCCAGTTCTTTTGCGGATTGGGAGTACGACTGAGATACAAGATGCTGGATTCTAGAACAACAAACAAGGTGCTGGGAGGAAAGAAACTGTTGACATTTCACGTCTAAAGCTGCATCGGTCAGGCAGAGTGATCATAATGATTCTAAGCTTATTGGTGGACTGAGGAGGGGTGTATGATAACAGGCACATACTGCCAGATAGGAAAGGATGAGCTGGGTTGGAGTTGGAAGACTACCAAGTGAATGATAGATGGAGGCAGGCAGAAAGGGGAAAAAAAAAGATGGAACAATGTGGAGGGAGAGGAGTATGAAGATAGGAGACAGCCATTGGAGGGATACAAGCAGGACCCAGCTACATCTTCTCCTTATTCCTTTCTGATCACTATAGATACCACTCCCTCATCCGCATCCCTCCCCACCTACCCCACCCCGACCTCTGCCCTTACCGTAGATGTAACGCTTGTCCTAACACTTCTCTTACTACCATCCAGGGACATAAACAGTGTTTCCAGGTGCAGCAATGGTTCACACACTCCCTTCTTCAACACTGTCTACTACAGTCCAAGCTCCCAGTGTGACCTACCTTATACAGGCAAGTCCAAGCACAGACTTGGCAACAGTTTCACAGAACATCTACACTCAGTCCACAAAGGCCATCCCAAGCTCCCAGTTGCAACTATTTCAATTTCCCATACTGACCTGACCATCGTTTTCTCTTTGTCAGGATGAAGCAAACTTGCACTATAAAGCTTAAATGTTGAGTATTCCACTATAGGCATCCGTTAGTCTCATGAAACCATGGATCTGCGCCTTGGAAGGTTTTCAGGGCGCAAGCCTGGGCAAGGTCGTATGGAAGACTGGCAGTTGCCCATGCTGCAAGTCTCCCCTCTCCACGCCACCGATGTTGTCCAAAGGAAGGGCACTAGGACCCATACAGCTTGGCACCGGTGTCGTCGCAATGTGTGGTTAAGTGCCTTGCTCAAGGACACAACAAGTTGCCTCAGCCAAGGCTCGAACTAGTGACCTTCAGATCACTAGACGAATGCCTTAACCACCTGGCCACACACCAACACTATAACTGGTATTAATTTTTACATATCTGCAATTTCCATCAAATAGTAATTTAAAACCCATCCTCACTTTTAATAAACCAACATTACTGGGCACTTACGATGATTTGTTGCTCTTCGTTTGTTCCTGAATTAGCTCTCCTTTGGGATTTACAATGAAAATTCTGCTTTCTTGCACATTGACCTCTTTATAGGCATATGCATCCTGCAATAAATATTTACAGAAGTGTAACTGCAGCAATTATGATTTGATGAAATTCAGCATTGTGTGCAAAAAGCTTTGAAATAATGGTTTTGCAATCATACCAGCCTGGTAGATAAGCAACAACAGTGCTAACTTCATTGTTAGCACTGTTTTCATGGCTTC
Organism: Mobula hypostoma; assembly: GCF_963921235.1. Classification (NCBI taxonomy): domain Eukaryota; kingdom Metazoa; phylum Chordata; class Chondrichthyes; order Myliobatiformes; family Myliobatidae; genus Mobula; species Mobula hypostoma. Next base: position 187,049,036 of record NC_086098.1, read on the forward strand.
TACATTGATGATTTATCCAAATCTTAAAGTATAAGCATTCCTGAACAAATGGAATAACCAACAGTCAATTTCGTAAGACTGCAAGAATCCCTCATCACTGAGGACACTGATGTCCTCTGAGAAATCCAGAGGAAAGGCAATTCACCCACCCTGAGTCTCGAAGTATTTACTGCAATGTACAGTTTAAATACAAAGTACTTGGGCATAAAAAGCTGCAGAAATAGAGCTAAGTGTTAAAACCTTATTTAAATGCAAGGATTGCTAATGCAATTGGTTTTTAGCTAAATCTTCACTTACATTAGTCCTGTTTCCAAAAGCAGCATAAAATGGAGATCTATGCGGATTAAATAGATTCCTGATGTCATTCAAGCATTGAATTTTGAACAGTTCTGGTTTCTTCTCAATTACTTCCCTGAGAAACATAAAACAAAAGTTTTGGGACTTTGTCCACCTACTGTCCAATAAAACCTTTCAGACTTCCCAATAAAAGTATGACATACACATTGCCAATTAAAAAGACTGAAAGTTGTTCAAAAAATGTTCAAGATGATAATAATCAGAAATACACATATCATATGCATAAATGATGGTGAAGGAAGAACTTTTGGGAATATTCAGAACCGATGGCAAGTGATCCTGAGATCAGATACAGTAATCAGATGATTAGTGTGGAAAGGACTAATTTTTAAGGTGGGTGACATTTTTGTTTCCATGAAGCAAAAATGACTTATTTTTGGAGTAGGGGCCATAGGAAGCATTAAGTACATTCATGCATGGGTAAAGGATTCCAAAATGGGAGATGCACATTTGCAGTAACTAACAACTTTTCAAACTTCAAAATAAATTTATTATCAAAATATACTACCCTATATCGCTATATACTACCCTGAGATTTACTTTCTTGTGAGCTTTCACAGTAGATATAAAGAAATACAGTAGAATCAATGAAAAACTACACACAAAGATAAACAAATAACCAACTTGGGGACAGTAGAACACACGGAGGATTTGAAAAGCAAGTTTTTCTATTGAGAATATAAAAGCATTGAAAAATAAAAGCCACATAAATTTCCAGGAGAACTGTCATTAATATGCATCATTACTTGTGCACAAAAATTGTGTTCCTATACTGGAAATGATTAACACATTTATTTGAAAGCAGCATCTTTGAGTGTCAAAAAACAAAGACAAATATTATCAATATCATTGTCTGCAAGAAAAAATTACCAGCATTCTGACCCAAAGTTGTATGGGCCTATGATAGTTCACAATGATAAATCCTAGTTGGCGCAGACTATGCCTGACATAAATTGGCAGATTTACCCACTATGAGAAACAATTAATTTTTCAATTAGTTAGAAATTTCATAATGTCCGCTGTGACACTATTAAAGGCAGAAATTATTTAAATAGGAAAACGTTGAGGGATTTCATCCATTAAATATACTTGCAGTATAAAGTTCAAATGCTGCTTTACATGCAATTATATTTGAAGGCTTAGATGGATGATGGCAAATTTCCTTAAGTTATATAAATATTGAAAAGAATCATTACCTGTGCAATGCTGAAATTAAACTACTAGGCGCCAGCAGGAGAGGTCCTCTGGGAAGTACAGTACCTCTGTCGTTAACCCAGTGCAAGTATCCTCTGGTTATATCTGCCATTCCTATTGCACGGGCAGAGCAGTAAAGAAATTTGTAACCATTCCTGTATAAAAGCCGAGAAATATCAATGATATGGTATTCTCTACTTGGATCTCATATAAAAACCATTACCATGATTCATTTTGTGGTCAGAACATTTAATGAAGTGGATACAATTTCAATAACTTTATGAGTTTAGTCTGAGAGTTTCAAATGAGGGCAAAATAGTTTAAATTGACATTCATTAAAAATAAACAGATATTCCCAATACATATAATTATAATCTTATAATTTAAATGCGGTCTTACATCAGCAAACTAAATCAGAAATGATAGTTCAGTGAAATGAGTTTATTTAAATAATTTATGCACTTAAGCTGAACTAATAGATTAAGTGAATATGAATTGTGAAGATTTCAATATTATATCAGTCCAATTACCTAAAGTTACTCGCTAATTATTTCATTAGCACAAGATAAAAATACATTGAATTAGAAAGTTAATATCATTTGATTTAACTTCGTACATATAGGCATTCTGAACTTTATCCATTGACTGAATATGGGAAACAAAATATTCAGAAGCCAAATCACGTATCAAAATTATCCTACAGTTGAACACATTAGACTGCAGCCACACAAAGGCAGCTCACAAACTTGCCTGGAACCACGCAGAGCCAATACAAAACATAGAGCCATAATTTACACTACATGAAATTACCTGGTTGTGGCCAATGATCCAATGATCAGATGCTGGCAGATTCAAAAAGGTTAGTCTTCCTGAGATTTCTCAGGTTTACATTGGTGTTTGATATTGATATATTAATGACACATGTACTGAAATACAGTGAAAAGCTTTTGTTTGTTTGCTATCCAAATGGATCATGCCATATATGAGTAGATTGAGATAGTAAAATAAAAGCAGAATGCAGAATAAAAGTGTTGCTGTTACAGCGAAAGTGTTCTGCGTGACATATAAAGTGGAAGGATCACAACTAGGTAGATTATGAGATCGGGAGTCCATCTGTGTACAATGGGCGATACTTGTGGGCTACCTCCAGCGCACCCTCGGGTGTGCTGGTTGTTACACAAATGATGTATTATCACTTAGTGTTTCAATGTATATGTGACAAAGAAACTTGAATCTTGAAATATGAGAGGTCTTTTCAAGTATTCTTCTTTGGGGAAAGAAACAAATACATATATTAAATTTATTTTGAATCCCATGGAGCATGTGGAGACCTTCCAATATCCAGGCAGTCTTTCTTCTTTCTTTTTTTTTCTGTTTATTTTTCTTTTTTTTTAGGTAGGGGTATGTTACGGGGTAAGGGTTAAAGGGAGGGGGGAGGATAGATATTATTCTATGTAATTAAATTTGAAAATTGAATTTAAAAAACTTTTTTAAAAGTATTCTTCAACTCAATTATTAATAATCTTGAAATAATTGTTGAATATTTCTGAGTATCAGATCTTTTAAATGTGTTTCACAAACAAGAGAAAACCTGCAGATGCTGAAAATCAAAGCAACACAGGAAATGCTGGAGGAACTCAGCAGGCCAGGCAACATCTGTGGAAAAGAGTAAACAGTCAACATTTTGGGGCAACACTCTTCATCAGGACTGCTCTGATGAAGGGTCTCAGCTCAGAACTTCGACTGTCCACTCTCTTCCATAGATGCTGCCTGGCCTGCTGAGTTCCTCCAGCATTTTGTGTGTGCTTCTAAATGTTTTAGACAGTTTTACATCAAACTAGCCAAGATGAGGCTTAGTCACCTAGTTTTGTTTTATGTTTTGCAAGCAGGACTAATTGCTGGATTTTCAATTTAAGGTATTAGCAAGATCTCAGGAGCACCAAGGCAAGGTAAAGTGTGGACTTTTCTCACAAGCCAGTGCCATATTAAACTATTCACCCATAATTAAAAACAATGCACTAGCTCCACCTGTTGGATTGTGCATAGAATTAGTTTTTTCTTGCTCTAAATCATCCCTAAGAACCCTACTTGCATGTGCATGTTATCCCATCATCTGCAAACATATTTAAAACTTATACAATTTCCAGGCTTCTGACAGGTTTGAAAATAATTGACAAATGACTAACCAAAGTTGAGTTTATCAGCTTTTGTCACGTGCCTCCCCAAAAAGAATCTAAATAGCATAATTTCTGTGATCTTGAATCACCAATGCAAATCTGTGCTTCACAAGATCAGCAGCTTTACCATTATGCCTTGTCAGGAGCACAATAATATTAGAGTATCTAACTGAACACTTGGTCTTAGGTGAGTCATTTTAAGACTGACAAAGATCAGAAGCTTGAAAAGTACGAGATTAAGACACTGAATTTTAGAACTGACGGCAAATCGATAATGGTATGCCACCCAAAGATGGAGCAAATGCAAAAGTCAAAACATGGGCAAGCTGAGATCTTGGAAGAGAGGAAAGAGCTCACAGAAATGGAACAGAGCAAAGCCATGGAAAGGTTGGAAAACAGTGACACCAGCAAGAATCATAGGAATGAATGGGAATTGATACGTGTTGGCATCTGTCCAGCAATAACTTGGCACAGCTCAAGCTTATAGAACATGCAAAGAAGAGCAATAGGATACTTTAATTTTTGAGTGTACCGATTCTGTGTAAACGTTTCAATCACAAATTCAATAAGGCATGGTAAAAAGAAAAAAATTTAAGAGACAGAAGAACTGGAACCCAACTACCTAATTCAAGCCAAAAGGATCTAACCTTACTTGTCAGGTTTAGGTTGTGTCTATGTTCTGCTCAAACATTTGAGGTAGTGCATTGTGGGCCCAGGCCAACCTGCCTCAGAGAGTAATCCATTATCCATTTCAGCTCAATGTCAATCAATAGCAATCTTAGAGAGACAGAAAGTATAGGATGGTGATTTTCAGTGAGTGCTTTTTAGCTGTTGATTTCAAATTGGATTCAATATCAGCACAGGGGTAATTTTTAGCAAGGAATTGGATAAGGAAAGTTCTTCAAAGTTGGGTATTGGCTTCAAGCTTAGTGGTGTCTTAGTCAAGCAGGAAAATGGATGCTGAAGTTCACCAGGTTGAGGGGGCCTCTTTCCGCAGTAGATGCTAAATATGACTGTGTTTGGGCATGATTATTTTTTTACAGATGCTCTAAGCTCAGTTGAATAAGGTTAAAGAAAAATTGAGGCACAAGTTTGACATTGGTCAGACTTAAATAAGATTTATTTTTATACGACAGTGGAACTCTAAAAAGATAAGAGCAGCCAGAAATTGCAGGATTAGGGTCCACGGTTTCTCAAAGCCTACTTTTCATTCAATATCACTGGTGACGAACTTAAATCCACTTTTCTCACCAATTCCTGTATGATAAAAAAAATAAAATACTCTAGCCTTGAATCACTTATTATACTTAATCAGCAGCTTCAACTTTCCTGAGAAAAGCATTTCATAGATTCAAAACCATCAGACAAGTTATTCCTTCACATCTCGGTCTTGCGGTCAAAGTCTTATGCTCAGATAATGCTCCGCAGTACCATTATCCCCACCAGGAAAACAGCATCACAGGTAAGTTGTTAAGCTGAAAGAGATTGCAAACATTCAAGTGTGCCCTCATGTCATTTAGCATCTTGCCCAAACAGCAGTGGAGCCCATACATCTTAAGAAACCACGCTTCAAAGAGAAATACTAATCAAAAGAAGCCACAATATTTTCTGTTGAATAAGCAAATAAAACATACTGGTGTATTTTATGGTACAGTTTGGCAATCCCCTGGTGAGTCCAATCCTTTCCCAGTTGTGGCAAAATATGACCCAAAGCATCTGATCTGAAAACACACAAGATCACTGGTATTTAACTGGTACATTCAATACAACATTCAACTATATTCGGATTCATAAATCTTTCACCAAAGCACAAACTGGCTTGATACAGAACTTCCTTTTTGATAATAGAAATGGAGTTTATCAGAACCTGTTAAAATAGTTTCCAACACTCTTTGGTTTTTTTGTGAAGAAAAACATCATGCACGCCCTTTCATTACACCATTCTACTGAACAACTAAAAATATTGTTTAAAATAGAAAATAAAGGCAGAAACTACTGAATGTATTCAGAAGTTAAAGCAGTTTTTGTGGAAAGATAAAAGTTAATATTTGAAGTTGAAGGTCCTTCGTCAGAACTAAGAGAAACACCAAGTTTTTATAGTTGCTTTACATAGTTGTCTTCTTTATACTGTACAACTAACAAAGAAGTGAGGGACAAGACAAGCATGTATCAGCAAGCTCAGTTTTTTATCTCTTTATTAATACAGCCTGACCAGCTAGGTTGTAACTCTGATGTTTCTATATCTGAGATCTCACTCCCTCAATACCATGTTTCATAGCTGTTATGAACAACGCAGAATGTCCTCTACCTTTTATGACCCTTCTTTAACCCACCAAGCTGATGATCTAATTGATGGCTTATCCCCAGGGCAACCCTGGCTTCACCTGCTCAGAGTTCTACCCATTCCTCCCTAACTTAACTTCTTTTCAACGATGACAATCACTTAACTCATTAACTTCTTCCGCAGATGCTACCTGACCTGCTAAAACTTTCCAGGATTTTCTGCTTTTATCAAAGGAGAAGGTTACCTTTTTCTTCCCAGCATATGGATTGGGAACCCTCTTAAATGAATAGAAATTACACCAGGTTTGATCAACTTTACAAGGAGTTCAGTGATAAAGTAAAATCACAGTTGGCAAGCATCATTTAGGCTCTGTTTTTACTGGACAGTCAGAATAATAACAATCATATTTTCAGTTAAGGAACAAATTGAACACCAAACCCTGGTGTCTACGCTTGTGTGGTTAAATGGAAGTCATAAAGTTGTTCTGCTCTCCCGGGAGCATCCCACATTCAAAGTTCAAAATAAAATCAGAGTATGCACGTGTCATCACATGCAACCCTGAGATTCTTTTTCTGTGGGCACACTTAGCAAATCTTTAGAATGGTAACTGTAACAGTAACTGTAAACAGGATCTATAAACTGTAAACATCAGGAACTGTAAGCAAACTGCAGATAATAAGTAAATAGCAATAAATAATGAGCATGAAATAACAAGATAAAAGAGTCCTTAAATGAGTGTAGTTATCCCCTTTTGTTCAACAGCCTGATGGTTGAGGGGTAGTAACTGTTCTTGAACCTGGTGGTATGAGTCCTGAGGGACTTGTACCTTCTATCTGATGGCAACAGAGAGAAAAGAGCATGGCCTGGGTGGTGAGGATCTTTGATACTGGATACTGCTTTTCTACAGCAATGTTTCATGTAGATGCCCATATTATAGGTTCATATTTCTAATTAGCTTAAGTTAGCGGAAAAGTCCATTAATATGTTTGTGGGTGGCAGTACAAAAATCAAAACTAATGGCATATGCTTCTAAAAAAAATCCAAGTAATGATCTGCTATTTAAATAGGTTTAAGTTTCCCAACCAACAGCTCAGAAACGTTATGGTTTATCAAAGTCTATGGACCTTTAAGCAGAGTTATTACAACAATGACTGAAGCATCACAGAACACAGCAGAAAGCAGCTACAAGTTATTTTCTTCTCATGTGGCATAGGGCTGAAAAGATTCACATAAGTCTGTCAATTTTCAGAGAGGATTTATGAGGATGTTGCCAGGATTAGAGAGCCTGAGTTATAGAGAAAAGTTGGCCAGACTAGGTCTTTATTCCCTGGAACAAAGGAGAATGAGGAGCAACATAACAGAAATGTTTAAGTTTATGAGATGCACAGATATAAGCCTTTTCTAGAGTAGTCCAAAATTAGGGGACATAGATCTGGGCGAAGGGAAAAGATTTAAACGAGGCCCGAGGCAGCAAATTTTTCATACAGAAGGTGGTGTCAGAGATGTGGTTGAAAGAAGTACGATAGTATCATTTAAGAAGCACTTAGATATGTGCATGAAGGGGTGGCGTTAGAAAATATGGGCCAAATGCAGAAAATAGGGACGAGCTAGGTGGGCACCACAGTCTGCATGGACTCGCTGGGCCAAAGGGCTATATTACTCTGACTCCAATTCTCCTCAAAATATGAAAACATGAGGAGTGGCATAACTTTGAATTAATGCATATTTACCCAGAATAGTTAATACCTTGTGAAAGCAGTGAAGTGAAATTAACTGAAACATAAATTCATGCTCCACTGTTAAAGCAGCCAGCTTTATTTTTAACACTTTAATGTTTCATGAATTCTATTTTTTCCTCATACGACCTCAAAGCAAAATGTAATGACTAATAAATTAATTGCAGACTCTTAAGTTCCAAGTGCAGCCTAAGAACAGAAACTAGCAAAAATAACAAATAGAGCCAAACTTACTTTGTTATTGTCCCATCGATATCAGATATTATAACCTTATCATCCCAGTTCCAGAGGTAAATGGTACCTTCACATCGACAGGTTCCCTGATACTGAGTTGTCACACTGAACACAGCATTATTTGGACCTTCCTTCAGATTTAGGCTGCGCTATAAATAAATAAGCAAACAAATAAATGGAGAACAATCATATGATTTATTATTAAATGCAGCAATTTCAATTCAAGCAATAAAGTGCCAACTATCTAAAATGCTTCACCAGAAAAAGTCCAACTTGCCAATGTTTCAATGTTGCTGGTTTCATAAATTCATTAACTTATCGTGCTGGTGATTCAATGTAAATGCACAAGTTTCATGAGCATTTTTTTTAATATAAAATTTGGAAACCAGTACAGCAGCTCTAAATCACATCAGCAATGCTATTAGAGCAAAGCATTTCAATATTGGCCTCATTAGCTATTTCATAACCTACAAAACTAGAGAAGATACAAGTTATTCGTGCCAGGGGGACTGCGTAACAATAGCTCCAAAAATATTTTTTAAAGTAACTCAAAATCCACAATCACAACATCCTTGTTTTCCACTCCAGGGTACCTCATCAACCCCAAGTTAATACAATGAATAACTGTCAACAAGACAATAAATAGTCATAGTCATACTTTATTGATCCCGGGGGAAATCGGTTTTCGTTACAGTTGCACCATAAATAATTAAATAGTAATAAAACCATAAATAGTTAAATAGTAATATGTAAATTATGCCAGGAAATAAGTCCAGGACCAGCCTATTGGCTCAGGGTATCTGACCCTCCAAGGGAGGAGTTGTAAAGTTTGATGGCCACAGGCAGGAATGACTTCCTATGACGCTCCGTGTTGCATCTTGGTGGAATGAGTTTCTGGCTGAATGTACTCCTGTGCCCAACCAGTACATTATGTAGTGGATGGGAGACATTATCCAAGATGGCATGCAACTTGGACAGCATCCTCTTTTCAGACACCACCGTCAGAGAGTCCATTTCCATCCCCACAACATCACTGGTCTTACGAATGAGTTTGTTGATTCTGTTGGTGTCTGCTACCCTCAGCCTGCTGCCCCAGCACACAACAGCAAACATGATAGCACTGGCCACCACAGACTCGTAGAACATCCTCAGCATCGTCCGGCAGATGTTAAAGGACCTCAGTCTCCTCAGGAAATAGAGACGGCTCTGACCCTTCTTGTAGACAGCCTCAGTGTTCTTTGACCAGTCCAGTTTATTGTCAATTCGTATCCCCATGTATTTGTAATCATCCACCATGTCCACACTGACCCCCTGGATGGAAACAGGGGTCACCCTGTTTCCCCAAATAAATAACTGTCAACAAAACAATAAATAAACTAAGTCTAAATTAAAGTTAAATCATTCCTAAGCAGCAAAATATAGATTAAGGAAGAAAGATAGAATTAAGAGAAGCAAATAGAACAAGTATTAATTTTAAATCTCTAACACCATGTAAAATATTAGAATGAAATGAAATTATAATGGACTTCTTACATTCCATGGTGTAGAGGGGTGGTTTAAAAATTCACCTGAACAATCCCAAACCACATATTGGGGATTTTTTTGGAAAAGTATTGCAAACCACACCTTATCTGCGCTTCAAAGCTCAACCTTTTGGAGGAGCAAGTTGTTCTAGGTTTCTGCATAACAAATTCAGATCATGCTCTCCAATTTACTCAATAAACATATTAAATGCTATTAGTCTCAACATTATTCCCAAAGCAAAATACACGTCCTCAGTGTCAAGTTCTACTTCTGACATCAGCCTATCTAAATGGACACTTTAGTATAGGTTTATGGTAGATGTAGAAGAACTCAGTTGAAAAGTAGTGTCCAATTATCACAATACTGTTTGTCAAGCACTGATGTGCACAAATTTGCTGTTTTTCTCCAAAGTACAATGGCGGCCATGCTTCAGAACTATTAGTTTAAGAAGCAATTTGGAATGGCCTCAGATTATGAAACAGAACTCATAAATACAAGTTTCTTTATTCATCCAAACTGTTTGCATTAACCTTACAGGCTATATCAAATTATGGATTCTTAACATCCTCATCGGAAGTTTATGGTCAGTGCAGATCAGTAATAAGTTCTCCTGCTCACCGACAGTCAGCATACACACACCAAAAAGATGTGTGTTTAGCCCGCTACTCTACTCTCTCTATGCTTATTACTGTATGGCTAGGCAGAGCTGAAATGCCATCCATTAATTCACCAATGACAAAAACCGCTGTTGTCAGAATCTCAGACAGTGATGATCTTACAAGAGTGAGATTCTGAAATATTAAAATACAGACCTACACTTAATACCTGGCTTAAGTTGTAATATAGTTGTGCATAGATTAAAAAACTACTTTCTTACCAGTTTTTCAGTGGACAATCTTAGTGATTTTTTGTATGTCGCTGCACCACTTTGACAAGGGGAATCGCGACACTTAGAAATTGGTTTTGGACGGTCATTAATAGTACTGAAGTCATCATCACTAGATGTTAGTTCTTCCTTACGCCTGTCCATAAAGCAGTAAAAACCAACTTATTAAATAGCAATAATTAAAGCAATAGCACCTGGGCTTTCTTGTAATATGTACATAGAAACAAGTACAGATAAGTATGTGTGTAAAATGAACTATACATGTAGTAACACTAGCTGACAATAGCCCTCACGGTGTCAAAATATAAAATATCAGCTCCTAGAAACAGGCACAGAACAACCATGATCATACTGCATCTCAAAGCTCAAAGTAAAATTTGAGTTTTTTTTGTGCAAGCATACTTAGCAAATCTATAGAATAATAACTGTAAACAGGATCAATGGACAACAAATTGTGTAAATGCAAATATAGCAATAAACAAAGAGCATGAAATACCAAGATAAAGAGTCTTTAAAGTGAGACCATTTGTTATGGGAACCCCAGAAGTAGAATGAGTGTAGTTATCTCCTTTTGCTCAAGAGTCTGAAGAACTCTGGCATAATTTATATATTGAGCAGTTCCCTCAAAGATGTGTTGATCTTCACCCAAATCATAATCATGTTAATAAAAGCACTCTGCAAATCTGGTGTTCAATTACATCATGGCTCAAGAGTATTTTTTCTTCTCTCAATCATCTTTGGTCCATTTCCTCACAGAACAGAAGCATATTGACTCTTGTCTTCAAAACTTCAACTACTAGAGGCTCTTGTCGAGAGAGGAGGGGACAGTGGCAGTTCAACTCCAAAGTAACCTTATTTAAAATTAATCTCTCTAATTCAATATTGACCCACCAGAAGAAATTATTATTCCTATGTATCACTACAGATCCTTTTAAACATCTTGCAGAATTCATGATTTCAAATCATGGTAAGGTATCTAACCAAAAGACTCCTTTATAAATCAGAAATTTAAACTCTGGAGCACTTTTGGTCAATATAGACTGAGTTCCTTCCAAAGCCAACAAACATCAACATAATTTGAGGATCCTATCATTGCTACCTCTTACACATTTGCAGATAATGCCAAGACCAATTTCATTAACTTCTAGTCTTTACATCAGTAAGTACTACGTGATTGACATGATCAAAATCCTGTAATGCCATTGGTTAAAGATGAAAATTTATCAGGAATTATCAATACCCAACTGTCTATTTCTTTTTAAAGACTGTTAGATTTTTGAGAGGTTGCTTTTTTTTTGTCTGAATATGTTAAATAGCCAATAAAAGCTGTTTGACACTAGTGGCAATTTATATTTGCTGAAGGATTAAGTATCAGGTACAAGTTATATTACACATTAAAACAGATTTGTATCTGTCAAAGGATTTTGTAACGAAGATCAGCTACAGGTTACATTTACACATAACAGCAAAATCATATAACACTGAAACTGTTTAAAGTCTGTGGAAAAGTTGGCACTTGAACATTACCTGCAATTTTCCAGTAAGCCAGATTGTTTAACTTCTCCTGTTTGACTCTGATCATCACCCTTTTTGAGAGTAGATTCTGGCTAAAAACAAAAATCAGATTGCAACTTTATTGATAAAAGCTAAACTATTCCACTATCTTAGGGGTGAATTAGTTAGTCTATACCTTAAATATATCAAAAAAGAAACTTAAATATCTATCACACTTTTTAAATTAATTTTTTTCTGCTATGTATCACCTTCCTTTGTTGGTCACTGCATTTGTAATGAATGGATTCATTATGAAATAAACCAAGATCTGTTTGGTTTATCAATATTAGCTGTCCAAAAGACCGAAGATCAAGATTATGTAACTCTAAACAGATTTGTGGTTGCATTAATCCCATCATTTTTTGTTACCAGTTTTAATTCTTGAGTCATTTATATTTTTTTCTGAAAAATATAAAACAAAGGGGGTTTTGGCTTGTTAAATAAATGGGCATAATGACAAGAGGAAATTTAAAGTTAACTATTTTATTAAGAATATTATTTAAATAGTGAAATATCAGTATTCAGTAAAGCTAGCATGCAACTGCACCAAATATTTAAGCAGGCAAATGGAATGTTCCTTTTATCACAAGGAAAATAGAATAAATCTTGCTGCAACACTTCAAGGCTTTATTGAGACTACACCCGAAGGACAGTGAACAGTTTAGGTGCCCTTATCTAAGATATACTTGCCTTACACTGCATTAGATTAATCCCGGGGATAACGGGCGCCTCATGAAAAAAAAGATTAAGCAAATAGGCCGATGTTTTCTGAAGTTCAGAAGCACAAGACACAATCTTAATGAAAGGCATTACATTCTGAAGGGTTTAACAAGGTAGATGCTATTTCGTAGTGCAGTGGGTGTTTACTCTGGTGGGTGGTCTAGAACCCAGGAACATGAAAAAGAATTGACCACATAATCAAGGCGAGGAGGAATTTCTTCTCTTGAATGTCTGAGAATCCTAGAAGTACTTCACCTCAGCTTTGTAAATATTGGATCATTAGATATTTTTGAACAATGACCTTTCTTTAAAAAATAACTTTCCAAATGTAAATCAGAGTATTGGGACCAGAAAGGAAAATGGAGTTGAAGCTAAAGATCAAATCAGTAGAAGATGAATTATAAAACAGCTTTGTGACTTGCTTCTCTTTTTGTGTTTCTTTTTTAATCAGGGTGTGAAAAAAACATACCTCTTTTACTGCAGCGTTTTTTCTACGCCAGGAGAACCACCAACCACCAGTCTTTTTTGGCATCTTTTCTTTTACCAATTTATCAACAGTAGCCTAAAGAAAGTAACATTCCATTGAGAATCAAGTTGCAAGATTAGAACTATTAACATCTGACATAAATGAATCAAGTTTTTATTTTTTGCCCATAAGTGCTACCCCAATGAGACCGCAATAATTTATTACAAGCAGCATAAAACACTACTGAACAGAATAGAGTTTGAAATGTTACTACAGGTACTCTTAGGTTAGAGAATTTTTCTTTAAAAATGCTCTTCAAAGGTGCCAGCTAATCTGCCATGAACATTGAATGTAAAAATGTTCAAAAGTTCACAAAATAGATTAAAATAATTTCCAGCAACACACTTTGAATTTCAATTAATCTAGGTAACACTCCAAAACAGAAACAAAAAATGCTGGGTATTCTCAGCATCTGTGGAGAAACATAGAAACATAGAAACAAAGAAAATAGGTGCAGTAGGCCATTCGGCCCTTCGAGCCTGCACCGCCATTTATTATGATCATGGCTGATCATCCAACTCAGAACCCAGCCTTCCCTCCATACCCCCTGACCCCTGTAGCCACAAGGGCCATATCTAACTTCCTTTTAAACATAGCTAATGAACTGGCCTCAACAGTTTGCTGTGGCAGAGAATTCCACAGATTCACCACTCTCTGTGTGAAGAAGTTTTTCCTAACCTCGGTCCTAAAAGGCTTCCCCTCTATCCTCAAACTGTGACCCCTCGTTCTAGACCTCCCCAACATCGGGAACAATCTTCCCGCATCTAGCCTGTCCAATCCCTTTAGGATCTTATACGTTTCAATCAGATCCCCCCTCAATCTTCTAAATTCCAACGAGTACGAGCCCAGTTCATCCAGTCTTTCTTCATATGAAAGACCTGCCATCCCAGGAATCAATCTGGTGAACCTTCTTTGTACTCCCTCTATGGCAAGGATGTCTTTCCTCAGATTAGGGGACCAAAACTGCACACAATACTCCAGGTGTGGTCTCACCAAGGCCTTGTACAACTGCAGTAGTACCTCCCTGCTCCTGTACTCGAATCCTCTCGCTATAAATGCCAGCATACCGTTCGCCTTTTTCACCGCCTGCTGTACCTGCATGCCCACTTTCAATGACTGGTGTATAATGACACCCAGGTCTCGTTGCACCTCCCCTTTTCCTATAATCGGCCACCATTCAGATAATAATCTGTTTTCCTATTTTTGCCACCAAAGTGGATAACTTCACATTTATCCACATTAAATTGCATCTGCCATGAATTTGCCCACTCACCCAACCTATCCAAGTCACTCTGCATCCTCTTAGCATCCTCCTCACAGCTAACACTGCCGCCCAGCTTCGTGTCATCTGCAAACTTGAAGATGCTGCATTTAATTCCCTCATCCAAGTCATTAATATATATTGTAAACAACTGGGGTCCCAGCACTGAGCCTTGCGGTACCCCACTAGTCACCGCCTGCCATTCTGAAAAGGTCCCGTTTATTCCCACTCTTTGCTTCCTGTCTGCTAACCAATTCTCCACCCACACCAATACCTTACCCCCAATACCGTGTGCTTTAAGTTTGCACACTAATCTCCTGTGTGGGACCTTGTCAAAAGCCTTTTGAAAATCCAAATATACCACATCCACTGGTTCTCCCCTATCCACTCTACTAGTTACATCCTCAAAAAATTCTATGAGATTCGTCAGACATGATTTTCCTTTCACAAATCCATGCTGACTTTGTCCGATCATTTCACCGCTTTCCAAATGTGCTGTTATCACATCCTTGATAACTGACTCCAGCAGTTTCCCCACCACCGACGTTAGGCTAACCGGCCTATAATTCCCCGGTTTCTCTCTCCCTCCTTTTTTAAAAAGTGGGGTTACATTAGCCACCCTCCAATCCTCAGGAACTAGTCCAGAATCTAACGAGTTTTGAAAAATTATCACTAATGCATCCACTATTTCTTGGGCCACTTCCTTAAGCACTCTGGGATGCAGACCATCTGGCCCTGGGGATTTATCTGCCTTCAATCCCTTCAATTTACCTAACACCACTTCCCTACTAACATGTATTTCGCTCAGTTCCTCCATCTCACTGGACCCTCTGTCCCTTACTATTTCTGGAAGATTATTTATGTCCTCCTTAGTGAAGACAGAACCAAAGTAATTATTCAGTTGGTCTGCCATGTCCTTGCTCCCCATAATCAATTCACCTGTTTCTGTTTGCAGGGGACCTACATTTGTCTTTATCAGTCTTTTCCTTTTTACATATCTATAAAAGCTTTTACAGTCCGTTTTTATGTTCTCTGCCAGTTTTCTCTCATAATCTTTTTTCCCCTTCCTAATTAAGCCCTTTGTCCTCCTCTGCTGAACTCTGAATTTCTCCCAGTCCTCAGGTGAGCCACTTTCTCTGGCTAATTTGTATGCTACTTCTTTGGAATTGATACTATCCCTAATTTCTCTTGTCAGCCACGGGTGCACTACCTTCCTTGATTTATTCTTTTGCCAAACTGGGATGAACAATTGTTGTAGTTCATCCATGCAACCTTTAAATGCCTGCCATTGCATATCCACCGTCAATCCTTGAAGTGTCATTTGCCAGTCTATCTTAGCTAATTCACGTCTCATACCTTCAAAGTTACCCCTCTTTAAGTTCAGAACCTTTGTTTCTGAATTAACTACGTCACTCTCCATGTTAATGAAGAATTCCACCATATTATGGTCACTCTTACCCAAGGGGCCTCTCACGACAAGATCGCTAATTAACCCTTCCTCATTGCTCAAAACCCAGTCCAGAATAGCCTGCTCTCTAGTCGGTTCCTCGACATGTTGGTTCAAAAAACCATCCCGCATACATTCCAAGAAATCCTCTTCCTCAGCACCTTTACCAATTTGGTTCACCCAGTCTACATGTAGATTGAAGTCACCCATTATAACTGCTGTTCCTTTATTGCACACATTTCTAATTTCCTGTTTAATACCATCTCCGACCTCACTACTACTGTTAGGTGGCCTGTACACAACTCCCACCAGCGTCTTCTGCCCCTTAGTGTTACGCAGCTCTACCCATATCGATTCCACATCTTCCCGGCTTATGTCCTTCCTTTCTATTGCGTTAATCTCTTTTTTAACCAGCAACGCCACCCCACCTCCCCTTCCTTCATGTCTATCCCTCCTGAATATTGAATATCCCTGAACGTTGACCTCCCATCCCTGGTCACCCTGGAGCCATGTCTCTGTGATCCCAACTATATCATAATCATTAATAACAATCTGCACTTTCAATTCATCCACCTTATTACGAATGCTCCTTGCATTGACACATAAAGCCTTCAGGCGCTCTTTTACAACTCTCTTAGCCCTTTTTAATGCTTGCCCTGGATTTGTCGGCCTGCCAATTTTACTTTTCCCCTTTGTACTTTTTGCTTCTACGCTCACTTTACACCCCTCTGTCTCTCTGCACTGGTTCCCATCCCTCTGTTGTGAACTAACCTCCTCACACCTAGCCGCTTTAATTTGATTCCCACCCCCCAACCATTCTAGTTTAAAGTCACCTCAGTAGCCCGCGCTAATCTCCCTGCCAGGATATTGGTCCCCTTAGGATTTAAGTGTAACCCGTCCTTTTTGTACAGGTCACACCTGCGCCAAAAGAGGTCCCAATGATCCAAAAACTTGAATCCCTGCCCCCTGCTCCAATCCCTCAGCCACGCATTTATCCTCCACCTCATCGCATTCCTACTCTCACTGTCGCGTGGCACAGGCAGTAATCCCGAGATTACTACCTTTGCAGTCCTTTTTCTCAACTCCCTTCCTAGCTCCCTATATTCTTCTTTCAGGACCTCATCCCTTTTCCTACCTATGTCATTGGTACCTATATGTACCAGGACCTCTGGCTCTTCACCCTCCCACTTCAGGATATCTTGGACACGATCAGAAATATCAGAAAGAATAAAGAGTTGATGTTTTGAACTAATGACTTTTCAACAGAACTAAAACATCATAGTCTGCCAGAAATCTTGCATCTTTAAAATACTGGGGCAGGACTACTCACAGCCAATAAAGAAACTCCAGAAAATTATCCTCTGCTTTAGACAGTGCATGAATGGAAGTGGTAGCTAGAATACTGCTTGTGACAGAAGCTAAAAGCTTCAGTCTTCCCAATATCTGACTGAAACAACGTACTGAATTCCAGACGTGCTGACAAGACTGTTGATGAGATGAATGTTAAGACAGAACTCAATACTATGTTTTTAGATGACGTCACCTAAAGTTCACAGAGGTGAGAAACAGGATATTAAAGATAATGGCCCAGGAAGATAAACCATTGTCTGACAGAAGGCTGTACATAACTGCTTTGTCGAAAAAGATTAAAACAGCAATGGCAAGGACTTAGCCTCTCTCACTGCTTTCAAGGATTTTTTTAAAAAACAGGAATCAAACAATTTTAACTAACTACTCAACTGTACCTTGGGTAAACTTTTCTGAAAGGCTTGAATGCAGAGAATCATAGGAGCAGCAACAGCCCAGTTGTAATACCTGTGGAAAACAAAACATCCAGCAATGTATATTAACATATTTAAAAATAAATTATTTAATTTTTATGCCTCCTCTAGTTTGTCAGCTTGCAACTGCTAGCTTATCATTAAAAATATACCAACTACAACCCTAATGGAATTTTACCTCTTCACTTCAAAGTTATTTGTTTAGGGCAAAGTACTTCAAGCATTTTAACTACACAATGCTTTGAACAAGGCAAGAATCCACAAGAGCTTGGCAAACAATTTGCCTTGACAGTTTACATTTGGAGCCTTTTTGTGTAAATAAAATTTAAATAATGTTACTTCACGTTTTGATTTTTGATGCAACAGTTTAAAGGGCACATGCAAGTGGCATAAGAAGCATATTCCACCATGAAACAGTCTGTTATTTTCAGGTACTTACATTGCTTTTAAAAAGCCATTTTTAAATTCATAACTTTTTGTCATACTGCATCTGTTTTGAAACTAGAATTAGATTAGAAGTTTTGAGTGCACTCTAATTTTAGGTTCTGTATACAACTTTAAACACAATGTCAAAGATTAAGGTGTTTATGGAATTGTTGATTTCTGTTTAGTGTTATGTAGAATTAGTCCGAATTCTTCACGCAGATAATACAACGTAAAGGTTACAGACATTAATATTTCAGTATGTAACTAACTCAGTTTGTGGTAAAGAAAGCGTCAGGAAGGGACAAAAAGTTACTTAAAAACACTTGCAATTTGTGCTAATGAAGAACTGGGAAAAGGCAGAGGCTCAATCAACAGCAATGAACAAAGGTGGATTAATACTTTGGACATAATCCATTCTTTTCCATCAAATGGCTTGACCAGATTTTCCTCTTACATTTTCAAAAATTCCACAGGTAATATTGTGTCAATATTATATATAATATAATTACAGTGTCACAGTAGCATTACAGATATACATTAGAAGAGAAGTAAGAATAAAAAAATAAGTTACAACAATCTAACAGGAGGGGTCATCACTTCCCCGGCTATAGGTTGACTCATTATAGAGCCTAAATGCTGAGGGTAAGAATGACCTCATATAGCGCACTTGTCTTAGTCTGTTACTAAAAGTGCTCCTCTGTTCAGCCAAAGTGACATGAAGAGGGTGAGAAACATTTTCCAGAATTGCCAGGATTTTCCGTAGAGTCCTTTGCTCTACCACAGCCTCCAGTGTGTCCAGTTTGACTCCTATAACAGAGCCAGCCTTTCTAAACAGTTTATTGAGCCTGTTGGCATCACTCGAGTTGTTGCCATTGCCCAGCACGCCACCGCATAGAAGACTCTACTGGAGCCAACAGACTGGTAGAAACACCTTTATACTAAATTCATATATTCATGATTTCTAACTGTCGAAAAACACTAAAAATCCAACACATCACCCCACATTTTAAAATACAAGTGTGAAAATATGTATTTATAAGAACTTACTTTTTATTGATTCTAATAACCAGGTTTGGATCATCGATTATTCCAGGATTTTCCACCAAATCCTGGTACGTGACCATATATTGGACAAATTTCCCTGTGATGCAAATAATAACCATTTATTTCCAAGAATCTCCACTATACAGGAAAAGAGTTAACACAAAAAATCTCAGATTTGTAAACAGAACCAAAAATCAAACTGATTGACTGATAAGAAAATGCACAATTACACTAAAGAAAAAAAGTTCATCAGTTGTTCTATGGGTGATAATTGTTCATCTTTTGTTACCCTTTTATCAGTAAGCATACCGACAGCACATTCACATTTAGATCAGGCAAGTGAGTACAATCTAATTATATTGGCAGCAAACCAGCTACCTCTTGGCTTAAATCTTCAAATTCATTTCCTCCAAATAATTCATCCATAATCCATCAAGCAGCATCGATCAAGGACCCTCACCATCCAGGCCACGGTCTCCTCTTGCTGCTGCCATCAGGAAGGTGGTACAGAAGTCTCAGGACTCACACCACTAGGTTCAGGAAGGATTATTACCCCTCAACCATCAGGCTCTTGAGCTAGAGGGATAACTCACTCGCACCATCACTGAACTGTTCCTTATGAACTGGACACACTTTCAAAGACTCTTCATCTCATGTTCTCAATATTTATTGCTTATTCACTTATTACTAGTATTATTTTCATTTTTTTT
The DNA here is from genome assembly GCF_963921235.1 of Mobula hypostoma. Lineage (NCBI taxonomy): Eukaryota > Metazoa > Chordata > Chondrichthyes > Myliobatiformes > Myliobatidae > Mobula > Mobula hypostoma. The sequence continues at coordinate 187,068,897 of NC_086098.1, forward strand.
TGTATTTGCACAGTTTGTCATCTTTTGCACATCAATTGTTTGCCCATTCTAAGGGGTGGGAGGGGGTGCAGTCTTTCATTGATTCTATTGTGCCGCTTATATTCACTGTGAATGTCCACAAGAAAATGTATCTTAAGGTTGACATACATGTACTTTAATAATAAATTTACTTTGAACTTCGGTTGTGGATCAAATTATCAGCACAAATGAATTAATCTGTACCAGTTAATTTAGGGGTACTGTTTTCAAGATGACTTTTACATTAACTGCAAAAGAAAATAGAATTACATCGTTGGAAAACATGAAAACACTTGACAAGGTACATCACATTCCAGTACAAAGCACACCAACCAAATACTCCAAATACAAGAAATTAGAAAGTCAAAAAAAAGTAAATAATTAACAGCTAAAGTCAACATTTTTACTCCAATTTACTATACCTTGGGATATCTCATTGTTATCACTGAGACCACCACAGAGAGAGAGATTTACATCAGGTAGCTCACTAGCCGAATCAGAGAGATATTCCGTACCACTATCTGCAGCTGCACTTCCTACCGACTGAGGAGACTGGGACTCTGAATGTGTACCGGGTTCATTCAACAGTTTCGAACCCGAGTCCTGTTCACTGAAAAGGAAGCCGCCACAGTTAGAACTAGTAGAAAAATAATTAAAACTGAGACATTTGACTGAAATTACAACTTGCATATTAATCAAAACCATCACAAGGCAACTTGATTACATCAGAGAAATGAGTGACCATTCAACTGTACTGCCATTCTGCAGGATCATGGTTGATCCATTATTCCTTGTCCGTCTTCCTATGCTTTGGAGTTATCAAAGTCAAAGTCGAGTTTACTGGCATATGCACAAGTACATGCATACACACAGATGCAAGTTTCTCCATTGCTTATGGATACTTGCAGTTTCCTCCACTCTGAAGACTGATGCAAAGTATTCATTTAACTTATCTATTATTTCCTTGCCTCCTGTAATTAATTCCCTCACCTTTAGGGATTCTGGACTTCAGCAACTTACTTCCTTTCCATGTATCCATTAAATTGGTTTATTTTGATAGCCCTCGACAGTTTTCTTCCCCCCACCCACAAATCTCTCCAGTCTCTCACTGCTGGTTCTTGAAAAATTCTGGCCCACTGCTAGCTTTTGATCTAGTATTTTCTCTGACCTCTATTATTAACCATGAAATATTCATCCATCTCATGAACCCCTTCTTTCTAACCAGGGGTAAATTTCTATTGAGAGTTAATAGCTCCGAATAGGAAAAGGTAAAAACAACAAGTGTAGGGAACCTTGGTAATCAAGAGATATTGAGGGCCTGGTTAAGGAAAAAAAAGGAGGTTCATTGCAGGCATAGGCAGGTAGGAACAAATAAAGTGCCTATGGAGTATAAGAAACGCACGAGAACACTTAAGAAAGAAATCAGGAGGGCTAAAAGAAGGCACAAGATTGCCTTTAGCAGACAAGGCAAAGGAGAATCCTAAGAGACTCTACAGATATGTTAAGAGCAAAAGAACTGCAAGGGCCAAAACTGGTCCACTGGAAGATCAGAATGGTAATCCATGCATGGAGCCAAAAGAGATGGGGGGAGATTTTAAATGCATTTTTTGCATCTGTACTTACTCAGTAGATGGACACAGAGTCTATAAAAGTAAGGCAAAATGGCATCAATTTACAGAGCAGGAGGTATTTCCTGTCTTGCGGCAAATTAGGGTGCATAAATCCCTAGGGCCTGACAAGACGTTCCCTCGGATCTGACGTGAGGCAAGTGCAGAAACTGCTGGGGCCTTAGCAGAGATATTTAAATCTTTCTTGGCAGTAGGTGAATTGCTGGGAGATTGTAGGATAGCCAATGTTGTTCTGCTGTTTAAGAAATGCCCTAAAAATAAACTCAGAAATTATAGGCCAGTAAGCCTGACATCGGAAGTGGGGAAGCTATTGGAAGGTTTTCTGGCATTACCCGTGGAAATGAGACTCATAAATTATCACTATATGCAGATGATCTACCATTATATATTTCTAACCCAGGGAAATCTATTCCGGCGGTATTAACTTTGCTTGCTCAGTTTAGTAGTTTTTCTGGTTATAAATTGAATCTAGGTAAGAGTGAACTCTTTCCATTAAATATGCAGGTTCCCACATAGAAATTCTCCATTTAGAGTGACTACTGACTATTTTACTTACTTAGGAGTTAAAATTACTAAGAGACATAAGGATCTATTTAATTTAACTTTTTACCATTAAATAATCAGGTTAAACAACTGATTACTAAGTGGTCCCCATTGTCTCTATCATTGATTGGCCCAATCAACGCTATTAAAATGATTATTTTACCTAAATTTTTATATTTATTTCAAACGATACCAATTTTTATTCCTAAATCTTTTTTTGATACTATTGATTCTAAAATCTCCTCTTATATATGGCAAAATAAAAATCCCAGATTAAGTGAAAAAATACTTACAGAAAACTAAGAAACAGGCTGGATTGGCATTGCCTAACCTAAGATTTTATTATGGGGCAATTAATATTCGATATCTAGTATTTTGGACGCAAGATTGGAATATAACTCCAAGCCCATATTGGGTAAACCTTGAAGGCCACTCTGTATAAGGGTTTTCTTTAGCTTCCATTTTAGGAACTTCACTGCCTTTTGTACTATCTAAGTTGAATAAACAAATGTTTAACCCTATAGTTAAACATACATTGCGAATACGCTTTCAATTTCGCAAGTCTTTTGGCCTGAATGAATTTATGTTATCAAGTCCTATTATATCTAATTTCTTTTTTCAACCCTCGGTAATGGACCAAGCCTTTTTGATATGGAAAACGAAAGGTATAATATGTTTTTGTGATTTATTTCTGGATAACTGTTTTATGTCTTTTGAGCAGTTATCTGAAAACTTTGATTTGCCTAGATCCCATTTTTTTTAGATACTTACAAATAAGAAATTTTTTAAATACTACGTTGCCTACCTTTCCGACTTCAAATCCTACTGGCATTATTGATAAAATTTTAGGTTTAAATCCTTTGCAGAAGGGATTAATAGCAATTATTTATGATATAATTATGAAATTACAGCCAGGTATATCTGATAAAAATTAAAAATGAATGGGAAAGGGAACTTCAACTTTGTTTACCTATAGAGAAATGGGGGAAAAATTTCAATTAGTTAGTACTTCTTCTATATGTGCTAAACATACATTAATACAATTTAAAGTAGTACACAGAGCCCATATGTCCAAAGATAAACTAGCTCATTTTTATTCCCGTATAAACCCTACTTGTGATAGATGTCACTCTGAAATGGCTTCTTTAACTCATATGTTTTGGTCTTGTCCTCTTTTGGAAAAATATTGGAAACATATTTTTGATATTATTTCAACAGTTCTATGCTTCGATTTAAAACCCCATCCTATCACGGCAATTTTTGGATTGCCAATGGTAGAACATAGATCTTTGTCTTCTTCAGCCTGTCGGATGATAGCATTTGTTACTTTAATGGCGAGAAGATCTATTTTGTTGAACTGGAAGGAAATCAATCCTCCAACTACATTCCATGGTTTTCTCAAACTATATTAAGTTTAAATTTAGAAAAAAATTACAAGTGATATTTTTGATCCTTCGGTTAAATTTGAAGAAACTTGGAAACCTTTTATGCAACATTTTCATATGATGTAATCAGACCCTTCCGAATCTTTTTTTTAAAACTTAAATTATATGATTAGAGGAGCGGAGTTAACGACATTACTAAACGTGTCTGATACAAGATATTGGTCTAGCCCTATTTTGTTCTTTTTGGGGGGGGGTTCTCTTTTTCTTTTGGGGATTTTTTTTGTTTGTATATTTTTTCTTTTTATTTCTTTTTTTTAATGACTAATTTCATTATGAGTTTGGAAGTCTTTTATATCTATGTTACTTAAAATCCGTTTTGTATATGCTGATTAAGATTATTCCAATCTCTTTGTACCAACTTTGTTATTGAGTTTACAATTTTGAAAATTAATAAAAAGATTTAAAAAGGAAAGGAAGATTTTCTAAGGGACTAGATATACAAGTATTTCGATAGACGTGGACTAATTAAAAATGGTCAGCATGGCTTCATGTGTGGTAGGTTGTGTCTAAACAATATTATAGTGTTTTTCCAGAAAGTTGATGAAGGCAAGGCAGTGGATGTTGTCTACATGGACTTTAAGCAAGGACTCTCATGGAAGGTTGGTCAAGAGTGCTCAAGATGAGGTAGTAAATTGGATTAGACATTGGCTTTGTGGGAGAAGCCAGAGAGTGGTAGTAGATGGCTGCCTCTCTAACTGGAGATCTATGACTAGTGGAGTGCCGCAGGGTCCATTGTCGTCTGTAATCAGTATCAACGATCTGGATGATAATATGGTTAACTGGATCAGCAAATTTACAGATGACACCAAGATTGGGATGTAGTGGACAGCAAGGAAAACCATCATGGCTTACAGCTGGATCTGGACCAGTGGAAAAATTTGCTGAAAAGAGGCAGATGTGATGTCGGTGTTCCTCTCCCTCCTGTATGCTGATTCATCACCATCTTTGATCTCGCCAACAAAGTGGTATCATCAGCAAACTTAAATATGGCATTGGAGCTGTGCTTAGCCCCCAGTATATATCTGCATATCTTCTAAGACGGGATATATATAGGCATAGGAAGCTGCTTTCAAGAGGCACATTTCTAGAAAGAGATCTGTCCTATCATGAATGGCTAAAAAAAATTGAATCGCCTTAGGAAGAGGATCTGATTGACATAAATTTTGAAAGAAGCATGAGAGAGTAGGTGTTCACAGGTGGGAGAGGATTGAATATGGGATCATAACTGCAAGGGAGTGGTCATTTAAACTGAGAAGCATAGGAATTTCTTCTTGTGGAGGGCAGTGAATCTCTGGAATTCTCTACATGTAGGGTTAGATGTATCGGAAGAGGAGATAGCTACATTTTTGAAAGATTAAGGAATTGGAAATATAGGGAACTAAGACAGAAGAGTTGAAGCACAGAGAAGATTATTTGTGATAATTTGAATAGCAGGGCAGGCTTGAGAGTCAGAATGGCATACTCCTATTTTCTTGTACTCTATGTCCCCTACTTTTATATTATCACCTTAATTTTCTGCCTTAACAAGAAAAAGGTATGCTACTGTCAAAATCTTCGGTAAATATCAAAGTTTCTCTCTCCTCTTCAAAAACTCCTGAGATGTGTAGTTCATAAATTATTGTCATAATAGATTTGAAGGATGACGAATAGGAGACATCAAATAAAATTTGACAAAGTTCTTATTTTTAACACATATACAGAAAATAGATGGCAACAAAAGGGGAAGTCAGGCTCAACACTTTTTGACAATTGCAGCACAAGGTCAGTCATACTGGCCAATTAGTAAAAGGCATTAATGTTGTTATACCTACAAGATCTGTAATATCTACACAAATGATCCATCACGACAGATAATTTCAGATGATATAATGCAATAAACTGAGCTATGAACAAACTATGAACTCCCCAAGGGACCTTTTCTTGCTCCATTTTGTTTTAAAAGATCAAATAAGAATATGACCTATAACTTGAAGGCTTCAAGAGGTAGAACTATTGAAAAAAAAACTGAAAATAACTATAAATAAAATATGGCAATCAAATTAATCCGAAAAATGTAACTGCAGCCTAGTATCTGAACTTGGGATCAACCCCAAGCTGCTGAGGATAAGTATTTTGTGAGGAATTTCCAGACCTCACTGTTGGCCCCGAGGCAAAAGAATATCTAAATCTTGTAAAATTCTTGCCTTTTCCCTTGGCCAGCTTTGATATTTTTGACTTGTGTACACACCTATAAAGTAAGGAGGCAAGTTACACGTATGCATATATATGTGGATAAAATGGTTAGTGTGGTAGTGCAGTGGGTAGTGTGGTAGTGTAGTGGGTAGTGCTTGTCGCTCTCACTTTCAGCTTCCACCCCTTGCCAGCAGTCTTGTGAAAAGGAGAGCTGAATGTGTAAGTATCTCCCTGCCAGTACGTAGCCTCTCCAACAGCAAGCCTTACGTAGTGCCCCCTTGCTGGCGATATACAGAAACTTTAGGAATCAGGCTAAACTACAAAGGGCAGAGAGGAAATCTGGCCCCTGCGCAAGCAGCACGCAGGCCCACCAGTGTGTGGACACGCCCTGGTATTCATGAACCAGTTCCCCAGCTATGGGTAAATAGCCCCACTGCCTTGTGGGCAGCTTCAGGAAAGACGAAGTCTACAGGAGCAAACCCAAACAGCAAATCCAGAGCGGAGCCCCTAAGCTTGACGTCATTGAACATCTTCCCATCAGCTCCTGCAGCCAAGCTGGTGTTGAACATAATGCTTCATAATCTTCTTCCTGACTCGTACATTTTGATCTATACATTTTGATCACAATACCTTTTCGGGAAATAGAGAGCTGCAATATTAGGATCCAGCTTTTGGAGGTCATCCAAGTAGATATCACAAGGACCCAGATGTTGGCTTCTTTTAGATCCACCTATCCAAGAACACAGAAATATATTGGTATCTACTCCTCTGCCATTTAACATAACATAGAAACATTCTAAAATTAGAATCAAAATATGGTTGTTAAATTCTGGTTGTAATAACAGTCATGTATTTGCTTGGAAAGTAGCCACAAGTTAGTTTAGAATGAGATGTACATATGAAACTAGACAATATCCAGCATTAAAATTTTAAATACAATTGATTTTTTATTCTCTTGTATGCTTTCTAGATCAAGTTAAAATTACTTTTAAATCATATTAAACAATTCCCCTTTTTAATGTCGCCTTGAAAAGGATCTACAATGCAAACTACTATTTTAATTGAGCAGTGTCTATATGCTGCTCATATACCCCTATAGATTACTTGAATGGTTTGAATGTGAACTCACTGAATTTAGTCTTTGCCCTTCATTGAGATCTCAGGAGCACCAGATCACAATGTTTTTAACTAGTAGATTTTCTGCTAAAGCCATAACTGCAATCATATTGCCCAAGACTTCAATCTGTGTCCACTATCAATTTCCAGATATAGGAACTACAACTGCAGATAAAATCCAGAAAATATGGAGAAATTACTTTCACCAAATATTGGAAATCGAGTTCCTATTTAAATATTTAATTCAGGAGGGAAAAAAGTGGACGAAATCAATCATGATCTTTTAACCATTCTGTTGTAAGATCAATGGTAGGAAAGCAGAGATGAAAGAATAGCTGTAAGATATTGATCAAAACAATAATACAGCACATTTAATATCCATTCTTTTGTTAGCTGGGTGTGTGGCAAGGTGGAAAGTTTACAAGGAAGATCAATTAGTTGCAAATCATCAACATCATGGCTTAGCTTCGTGAACGAAGATTTAGGAAGGGGGCTGCCCACGTCTTCTGCGGCTCACCGGTGGCTGATGAGACCAATATGGGACAGGCAGGTCCAGCCACGGTGGCTGCAAGGGAAATTCTGTTCTGGGTTTGGTGCTGCTGTGTCACGGTTCTTCCTCCTTCTCCTTTTGTCCTCAATGCCAGCCCTGCGTACGTTCTCGAAGTAGGAGACAGACTGGTGAATGGTGTGTTGCCAGGCCTCGCGATCGGAGGCTAGATTAGACCACTGGCGATGGTCAATGTGACAGGCACCAAGGGATTTCTTCAGAGAGTCTTTGTATTGCAAATATATACTACAAAATGGCATACTGATCTAAAATACTTTAAAGCAGGAAAAAAATATTTAAAAATTAAATTACTCAACTGCAGCACACTACATATGGAAAGATGTTATAGAGCAGAGGTTCCCAATTTTTTTTTATCCCATGGACCAAGGGGTCCGTACACCCCAGGTTGGGAACCCTTGTTACAGAGCGTTCAGGCTAGAAATCAGTGGGTTTTGAGTAGGGGTAATGGGAAGAGAAATTCAAAGGGGATAAAGGAATGTGCAGCATATATCTCCAGAAAATTTATGAAGGCACAAAGAGAAGTAACAAAGTGGGGATGCGTGGGAATGGGAATCCCACATTCTGACTGATAGGCTGAAAGAGTAACCACTGCAGGTGGAGTGCAGCAAGTAAGCATTTTAATGCCAGCACAAAGCTGCTACTGAGTAACAACACAAAACAAACTAAATGAAAGTGTTTTTTTAAATTAATGGCACTGCACAGCACAGTCAAACAAAGTGAATTGATGCAAAGTGGATCACACCAACAGGGTGAGAATAAGGAGGTGAGGTTAGAAGATGTGACTTCGACTGTACAAATTAGACTCTATTGTTACGTTTGTTTATTCCTTTCAGAGATACAGGCATCAATGGAAAGGCCAAGACAATCCTGTTCAATATTGCTAACTGTACCTCCATCTGCTGGTTTCCTGTTTCAAGGGGTCAACCAGATGACCATGGATAAGAGAGAGACACAGCAAGAGCAGACTTTCTGCAGTGAATCTGATCAATGTTTACAACAATCTGGTAGTTTCATGTTCACCATTACTGACAGCCAATATCCCATGTGACTTGTTAGGCTTCAAACCCACATATCTACTTCAATAGTCCAGCCTTCTGAGTACTAATCCAGTGAACTAACCAACATACAGTACTTCCTAGTAACACACGCAAAATGCTGGAGGAACTCAGCAGACCAAGCACCATCTTATAGAAAAGAGTAAACAGTTGACAGGATGAAGGGTCCTGGCCTGAAAAGTCGATTGTTTACTCTATTCCATAGATGGTGCGTGCGCGTGTGTGTGTGTGTGTGTGTGTGTGTGTGTGTGTGTGTGTATGTACGCGCGCGCGTTTGATTTCCAGCATATGCAGATTTTCTCTTGTTTGCGATTCAACATACCACTAGATGGTGTAAGATAATGGCTAAACACTGCACAATACCTGGCCATTGTTTTTATTCTGCTTTGCACTGTTGCAAAAATTACTGCTTACGTACATCTATTGTTGTGGACTCTTACTGCAAGTTTGTTATGTTTACACATTATATATAGATATAGCATTCCTCTATGACTCGCCTAGAGTCTGTTAACATCAGTGATATCACCTCATCTAAGATATTGGTTTTTAAACAGCAAAAGGTTAGGGTGGACAAGCAAACAAACATCACAACCATGCTCTAGAACAGTGTGCCAACCATGAGCAGCACCAGAGGAACTAAGATTGCCAGCCACAATATTACCATTATTTAATCATTATTTAGTCATATGCAATTTGGGTTTATTTAAAAAATTTTGGAGATCAGGATGGCAATCTAAATATGGAATTAAATTTGAACCATCTACGGTGTTCCAAGTCTAGATTTTATAGTCATAGAAAACTACAGCCCAGAAACAAGCCATTTGGCGCATCCAGTCTGTGCCAAACCATTTAAGCTATGCAGTCCCATCGATCTTCATATGGACCATAGCCCTCCCGTCAATGTACCTACCCAAACTTCTCTGAAACACTGAAATTGAATTCACATTCACCACTTATGCTGGCAGCTCATTTCATACTCTCAACACCCACTGAGTGAGGAAGGTTCCCCACATGTTCTCTTTAAACATTTCACCTTTCACCCTTAACTCGTGAGCTCTAGTGGAAAAAGCCTGCTTACATTTACTCTATCTATAACCCTCAAAACGTTGTATACCGCAAACAAATCTCCCCTCAATCTTCCACATTCTAGGGAATAAAGTCCTAGCCTATTCAATCTTTCCTTATAACTCAGGTCCTCCAGTCACGGCAATATCCTTGTAAATTTTCTCTGTACTTCTTCAATCTTATTTACATCTTGCCTGTAGATAGTTGACCAAAATTTCACACAATCCTCCAAATTTGGCCTCACCAACGTCTTATACAACATCAACATAACATCCGAAATCCTGTGCTCAATACATTGATTTCTGAAGGCCAATGTGCCAAAAGCTTTCTTTATGACCCTACCTACCTGAAACATTTGAACAAAATTCAAAAAAGATATTTAATATGGTTGCAGATCATTCTTATTATTACCGCTATCTTTCCTGCACAACCTAAAACGTGATAAAAATGTGATACAGGAGAAGATCTTAAGACTACTGCTCAAGCCTTCTATGCAGGAATCCAGGCAAATGGAATGATCTTAAGTTACTTGCTCATAAATTTTCAGACTGGGGCTAATTCCTACTAGCTTGCTTCCTTATTTCCATGTTTGACAAATACGCACAAGGCTCCCGACCTTGATATTTGGAAGATGTGTACTAGGGACTTGTGCCATGATTAGCTATTGTGCCTCATAGCATTATCAAAGTGAAAGTGTTTGTTTCCATGAAACCATCTTTTTAAGTTCAACTCTACACACCAATTTCTGCATGGGAAAGGTTTGCTAGCAATTAATGATGAAATCCCCATAGACTGAACTATGATAATTAACACATTTTATAATACATTGCCATGGAGCGGCATGGTAGCGTAGTGGTTAGCGTAACACTATTACAGTGCCAGTGGTAAGTTCAGGGTTCGATTCCCACCGCACATTCTCCCGGTCACCACCTCAGTTTCCTCCAGGTGCTCCTGTTTCCTCCCACAATCCAAAAGTGTACAGTTAGGGTTAGTGACTTGTGGGCATGCTATGTTGGCGCCAGAAGCAAAGCAACACTTGCAGGCTGCCGAGCACAGTCCTTACAGATTTGATTTCATGCAAATGACACATTTCATTGTACGCTTTCATGTATATGTGACAAATAAAGCTAATCTCTCTTTAATCTTTACAATTTTCCCATCGATCACTTGCCCCCATTTCTACTCCCCTTTTCTTAAATGCACTAACTTTTGCAGGATGTACTAACACGAGTGCCAGATTGGTTAATGTGTGCAAGTTTGAAGAGAGCTACTAGCTAGCTGAATGCATATACTATACTTATCAAATTTTATCTTCAGCTACAATCTTTCCAGCAAAGGATACAAGTAAAAGCTGCCTTTCTAACCCCAAAGGAGATGAAACAAACTCATTTCAGACCAAAGATTAAACGTGGTACCTTTGATCACAAGAACATCAGAAAACATCTTGCCACTTCAATATGCCTTCTACAGTTCTTTTATGCTTGTTCTCCTGCTTGGAACATTTCAATTCATTCGAATAACACAGCGATCAGTTATATACAAATCATCACGTAGAACGAAGCTGCCAACCACCAGTTACAATGTGGCTGGAGAGTTCTCAGGTACAGACTTACAAGTACAGGAGAAATGCTTCTAAAGACAAAGTTTAAAAAAAAACAGACCATGATGAGAAAAGTGATTATGATTTTTTTGCTAACAGTGTGGGCTTGCTTAAAGACACTCAGTAAAATGAAGTCTGAGCCTCCTGTGAACTGAGACATGCAATGTCCATAATGTGTTACAAAAATAATTACCTGCAAATCATGATATCAATTAGGGATATCATTTAGAATACTGAGTCTGTGCTCTTGATGTGATCTTTGCAGGACGCTCACTCCGAGAGAGAGCAGTAACAGTACTGAATTTCCTCCATTTGTAGACAATTTCTCTTACAGTGGACTGATGAACACTCAGGTCTTTAAAAATGCTTTTGTAGCCTTTTCCAGCTTCATGCATCTCCACAATTCTTCTTCTAAGGTCCTCTGAAAGTTGTTTTGATCGAGGCATGGTGTACTCAGTATTGATGAGAAGTGGTACAATTGTTTGTGTGTTACTAGTTTAGGCAGATTGTGTTTGTCTATTATTGCAACTTAAGATGAAGATCAGACCACATTTCAGGAATAATTCATGCAGAAAACCAGGTAATTGCAAAGGGTTCACAAACTTTTTCTTACAAATATAACTCTGGAGCAAGGGATCTTCTCCTAAGACCCACAGACCCCTCAGTAAACGGTAGGGGTCCATGACATAGAAGAGGTTGGAAACCCCTGCTCTACAGTAACACACAAAATGCTGGAGGAACTCAGATAAAGCAGCATCTACGGAAAGAAATAAAGCTGATGTTTTGGGCAAGACCCTTCATTAGGATTGATCTGCCGAGTTCCTCCAGCATTTTGTGTATTACTCTAGATTTCCAGCATCTGCAGAATCTCCTGTGTTTGTATTATAACTCTAAACTTATTACAAAGATAAAATTAAATATGATGAATCACACTGTTTTAGGTTTTTTCAGTTACCTTTCTTTTTATCCATTTCATCTGTTTTTGCAGCACCATCAGAGCACACCATCTGCTGCAAAAGATTGTTACTGCTTTCCAAAGATGGGCTTTCAGCTTCTGGCTGCAGAGTTGATTGAAAGACATCACCCTTCTCTTCAGGTGTACAGATTTCAGCTTCTGAAAGTGATCTTTGGTCCGTAGAGTTCATTACAGAAGTCTCTGTCACAGCTTCTGTTTGGTCCAATGGCCATAAGTCATCTCCTAAAAAAGTTGCCCCCGCAGTGGATAGAACTGTTTGTTCCACTGATCTTTCGAGCAAAGGACTTCTTTGGGTCCGAGGCTGTGGCTTGAAAACAGTTATGGTGTTGTTGATATCAGACGAATCAGAAGTTGTTGCTTCCGCTGCACTGTTGTCCATGATGACTCTGAAATGTGTATGCTCAGAAGGTGTAATGGTGGCCACTCTTGGTTGTTCAGTCTTTTCCATTTTACTCACCTGTAAAATAAAGGTAAAATAATGGCTAATAGTGTACTTAAACATATTTTACTAAAATTTGTTAAATATTTAATATTTACAGTCAAAAATAAATTTTTTATAATAAATTGAAGCAACATAAGGCATCAGTAAAAATAAAGCACTGAAAATATTTTCTTAATCTTTTTGTGGAAATATGTTATAAGTGATCGATGGTACTGTTTAAAAGTCTTAAGCACATGTTAAAAATTTGTGTAAAGACGCTTTCAAAACTAATGAAATGAAAAGTTTCTAAATCATTCTCTTAGGTACACTGTTTCGCAGCTTTGTAAGAAAATCAACTGGTAGGCTGTTCCAAGCATCTTGGAAAACTTGCCTCAGTTCTACAGATTTTAACCGTCTCATTTGCTTCTGTCTCTCCAGGTAATCCCAGACAGCATCAATTATATTGAGATCAGGGCTCTGTGGAGGCCACATCACCAGTTCTTGTTCCTTTCACTGAAGATGGTTCTTCATGACCTTTGCTATGTGCTTAGCATGATTGTTCTGTTGTAGAATGAGGTTTGGACCAACCTGAAGCCTCCACTGATAGCATTACATGATGGATGAGAATCTGCTTGTACTCTTCAGCACTGAGGATTCCTTTAATTCTAACCAGATCACCAACTCATTTGCAGAAATGCAGTCCCAAACCTGCAGGTAACCTCCACTGTGCTTCACTGTTGACTGCAGACACTCAACGATGTAGTATCTCCAGCTCTTCTACAGACAAAATGCCACCACTTGAGTCAAAAATTTCAAATTTTGACCCGTTAGTCCAGAGTACTTGCAGCCATTGTTTAGCACCTGTCCTTTATTTTTATGCGCAGGTGAGTCTCTTGGCTTTATTTCCTCTTCAGAGGAATGGCTTTTAGGCAGCAACTCTTCTATGAAGACCATTTCCGACAAGAGACTGTAGAAGGGCATACTTGGGCTCCAGTGGCTTCTGTGAGTTCAGAGCTGATAGCAGTGCTGGACTTCTTCTGACTTAGAAGGGACATCAGTTTGACGTACCTCTCATCTGCTGCACTCAGTTTCTGGGGCCAACCAGTGTTGTCCTCAACTTTGCCCACTTCTCTGTGCTTCTTCAGGAGAGCCTGGACAGCACATCTGGGAAATTCCTGTCTGCCGCAAAATTTCAGTTTGGGAGCGACCTTGCTGATGCAGGATTACCACCCTGTTGTCCTTTTGCTATGCTCCTCTTGCCATGGTGTAAGAATCGATGATTAACAGTTAAGCTGTCAATATCTGCTACAACCTCACCTTTTAGTTTGGTTATCTTTCAGTTCGTTTGATTCTTTCTACATCCATCTCTGTTTTTTTGATTAGGGCACATGGATAACAGAGCAACTATCTACCATCACCAGGTACTGCTACAATACAGAGATTGCCCAAAAACAAACCTTCATGAAGATCTGCTGGTTAAATTGCGCGACCTCGGCTTGCTGAGGGGATCAGGCCCGCAGTCCTCGGAGTCGCCTGATGCCGGTGGCCGGCGGTGGGGACGTCGTAAGCGGTGTGCGAGGAAGCGGAAGCGAGGCAAGCAGGAAGGAGTACGTACCAGGCAAAAAGCAAGCCCTAGCCGGCCGGCTCTCCCGTCCATTCTGCTCTCCAATGTCCGCTCCCTGGACAATAAATTGGACTACATCCGACTCCAACGAAATACTCGGCGGGAGCACTGAAAGCGACGGAATCCCGGACGCCGCCATTCAGCTGTTTATTTATGTAGCAGTTTCTCACCCAAGCCACCGGACTCAATGCCCAGAGCCTGGACTGACACCAACCTACTGCCCTCTGCTGTGCCTATTGTCTTGTTTATTACTTATTGTAATGCCTGCACTGTTTTGTATACTTTATGCAGTCCTGGGTAAGTCTGTAGTCTAGTGTAGTTTTTGTGTTGTTTTAGTCATAGTCATACTTTATTGATCCCGAGGGAAATTTGGTTTTGTTACAGTTACAGACATCCCACCCTGCAAAAACTCATTTCAGGGAGGTTGCACCATCAATTTGCGGGAGACTTCCGGGAGAGGTGGGATGTCTGCAATAGAGTAGCTCCTTAGCAGCTGTCCAGCTAGTTTAAATAACGTTAGCTATGCTAATGAACAAATGACACCTGTTAAACTCACCTCAACATGTCTTTTACAGTTTTAACCCACCATGGGCAATAGAAAAGTTACTGTTGCAAACAGTGCAGCCAGCAGCACTGTCATTATTTTTGACCCCTATTAGGCAGGGGTACACTTTAGTGTAGTCTGCGGTGACGTACGTTTCATATATTTTTTGGAACACTCTGCCATGGCGCACGCTCGCGCTCGCGCGCTCTCTCTCTCTCTCTCTCGGTCGCTCACGTGCTCTCAAGCATCTCGCTTGCTTTCTCTCTCGCTCTCACACTCTCACTTGCTTTCGCTCTCGCTCACTCGCTTGCTCTCTCTCTCGTGGTCGCTCTCGCGCTCTCCCTTGCTTTCTCTTGCTCACTCTCAAAAAAATTGATTTCCGGGATATTGTATATAATTTGCGGACATCAGGGAGCCACTATTAATATGCGGGAGACTCCTGGAACTTCCGGGAGAGGTGGGATGTCTGCAGTTGCACCAACCAAGAACAGAGTACAAATATAGCAATATAAAACCATAAATAATTAAATTAATATGTAAATTATGCCAGGAGATAAGTCCAGGACCAGCCTATTGGCTCAGGGTGTCTGACCCTCCAAGGGAGGAGTTGTAAAGTTTGATGGCCACAGGCAGGAATGACCTCCTATGATGCTCAGTGTTGCATCTCGGTGGAATGAGTCTCTGGCTAAATATACTCCTGTGCCCAACCAGTACACTACGTAGTTCAGTGTAGTTTTTGTATTGTTTCATGTAGCACCATGGTCCTGAAAAACATTGTCTCGTTTTTACTGTGTACTGTACCAGCAGTTATGGTCGAAATAACAATAAAAAGTGACTTGACTTGTTTCAGTTAATCAGTTTAGCTCATTCAACTCATATCATTGATCATTAGCATCCTGTTTGTTACCTTTGTAAAATCATGCACTGAGTTATATACCTACAAAGTAATCAAGTTTTTTTTAAATTTGAAAAGTGGTCTATTACCTAATGTTACTTTCTTTAACAAAATACAAACATTTCTCTGTAACATTTAATTTTTTTTGGAAAATGAATGTTTTGAAATCTAAAATTTGTTCTTTTCTACTAGCACACCAATGTAGAAGATAAAAAGAAATCTAAAACAAAATTTATTTGAAAAATCTAGGGTGCCTAAGACTTTTGCACAATACTAATATTAAAATATTTGAAAACTTTTAGTGAGTTTAATTTATCAATAAATAAAAATGCTTAACATAAATAGTATGGTTAAAAAAACTCAGGCCTCAGTTCGTACTAACTCTTTAAATTCACCTTTTTTTCCTCTTTTTCGAGGTACTAGACAAGGTTGTCCTCTTAGTCCTTTATTATTTGATACTGCATTAGAACCTCTTGCAATTGCTATTCGAGAATCTCCAAATATTATTGGTATAACTTGTGGTTCAAAGTCTCATAAAGTATCACTTTATGCTGATGACTTACTTTTATATATTTCTAATCCTCAAAAATCTATTCCTGCAGCTTTAGATTTATTAGCACAATTTAGTCTTTTTTCAGGTTATAAGTTAAATCTCAGTAAGAGTGAACTTTTCCCGATTAGTAAGCAAGTTCCCTTATATCAGAACCTCCCGTTTAAATTGGTTAATAACCATTTTTCATATCTTGGGATTAAAATTACCTGTAAACATAAGGATTTATTTAAGATTAATTTCCTACCCTTAATTGATCACATTACTCAACTTTCATTTAAATGGTCTCCACTTTATTTAACTTTGATTGGTCGTATTAATGCTGTTAAGATGTTTATTCTGCCAAAATTTTTATATGTATTTCAGGCAATACCGATTTTTGTTCCAAAATCCTTTTTTGACAAAGCTGACTCTAAAATTTCTTCTTTTATTTAGCAAAATAAAAACTCGAGATTGGGTAGAATACATCTACAGAAAGCTAAGAGAGATGGAGGCTTGGCATTACCTAACTTTAGATTTTATTACTGGGCAATTAATATTCGACACATGAAATTTTGGTTACTTGACCTAGATACATTATCCATTCCTAAATGGGTAGTATTGGAATTACAATCTGCTCAAGGTTATGCACTTGGTTCCATTTTAGGTTCTTCTCTTCCTTTCGATTTGAAATGCTACAAACAGGTTTGTAACCCGATAGTTAAATATACCTTACGTATTTGGTTTCAATTCTGAAAATTTTTCGATCTTAATCAATTTGGGCTTGTGATTCCTATTTAAGGTAACGTATGCTCCCCCCCCCCCCACTTCCACGGACCGTGCCTTTCAAATTTGGAAGACTAATGGTATATGATGGTTTTTGGATTTATTTTTAGATGGCTCCCTTATGTCTTTTGAACAATTATCTAACAAATATAACTTACCAAGAATACATTTTTTTAGGATCTCCAAGTTAGAAATTTCCTAAGTACTATACTCTCTTCCTTTCCGACATTACCTCCTACATATATTTTAGATACTATAATTAACCTTAACCCATGTCAGAAAGGTGTAACGGCTATTATTTATAATACTATCATGAAACTTAGGAAAGTTCCATTTGATAAGATTAGGTCAGATTGGGAAAAGGAATTGGGCTTTATTATTTCAGCGGATGACTGGGCGCATATTTTACAACTGGTCAATACTTCCTCTATCTGTTCCAAACATTCCCTAATTCAATTTAAAGTTGTTCATAGAGCACATATGTCTAAAGATAAATTAGCTCGTTTTTATTCTCATATTAATCCTCTTTGTGACAGATTTCATGGGGAGATAGCCTCCTTAACTCATATGTTTTGGTCCTGTCCTACTTTGGAAACTTTTTGGAAAGACATTTTTAATATTATTTCAAAGGTATTGAATACAGATATTTCTCCCCATCCTGTTACTGCTATCTTTGGATTATCTAAAATTTCCAGCAATCTTTCCCCTTCAGCCCGTAGAATGATTGCATTTCTTACTTTAATGGTGAAAAGATGTATTTTACAACATTGGAAGGAGATTAATGCCCCAACTACGTTGTTTTGGTTTTCTCACACGATACTATGTTTAAATTTGGAGAAAATTGGAAGTAATCTTTATGATACTTCAGTTAAATTTGAACAGACTTGGAGACCTTTTATTCAACATTTTCATTTAATGTAATTATTTTTTCTCTTTGCCCATACTTACATTCCCTTCTTGTTTTTTTATGGAGGTCGGGTTTGAGGACGTGATTGGTTTAAGTTGTTTAAGTCTACTTGTTACCTAGTTAGCCCATTGCTTTGCTTTGCTTTTTAGATTGGTTGCATGGTGGGTTTTTTTTTTCTCTTTACTGATATGTATGGAAAATTAGTATACTATTATATTACCTTGTTATTTTATATCTAATCTGCACTGTTTGTACTAACTTTTTTTTGTGTATTAATATCTCTTGCAAATTTATATTGCAACAGTGTATTAGTGTCTACATGGTTTACTTTTTGTGTACTAATTTAATAAAAAGATTTAAAAAGAAAGAAAGAAAAAACTCAAAAGTACTAGCAGAAATGTATTAAGCATCACAATTTGTTGCGAGCAACAAAATGCCCATGTTCACTGTGGAAGCAAAGAACAACAGATGTTTCAGGTCAAGACTGCGTACCAAGACAAAGTCTCAATCTAACTATCCCTTCACCTCTAGAGATAATGCTTGACCCACTGAGCTCATCCAGCAGCTTGTCTTTGTTCCAGATTCCAATTACTGCATTCTCCCTTGCGTGCCCACATTCACTGCTGACTGACAGGAGAATGTGAATTAATTAGTCAGCCGTGTGGCTTAATGGAGAAGGCATTTGATTCTGGTGATGAGGATCTGAATGATCAGAAGACTGCAGATTTGAGTCCTGCCGTAGTTGAATGTCATTGAAAGGACAAAGTATGCTTAATGGCTGCATAATAGTTGGCATGACACTATAACAGCCTGGGGCATCGGAGTTCAATTCCAGCGCCGTCTGTAAGCACATTTGCACATTCCTTCCCGTATGTGCATGGGTTTCCGCCGGGTGTTCTGGTTTGCTCCCACAGTCCAAAGGTGTATCAGTCTGTAGGTTAATTGGTCATTGCAAGTTGTCCTGTGATTAGGTTGAGGTTAAATCAGTGGTGGCATGGCTCAAAGGGCTGTAAGGGCCTGCACCATGCTGAATTGATAACTAAATAATAAATAAAACAGGTCCCAGAATCTAGTTGGGAAACCTCAAAAATGGAACTTGCCAGTGAATTCTGGACTTCTATACCTCTGCAGTAGCTCCAGCAACAAAAGTATCAGCTTAGATTGCTGCTATTTTCCAAACAGGTTCCAGTTGAATAAAACACTTAGAATCAATGGACAGATCATTCTTCATGTCAGTCTTTTCTCTGCATCATACAGTATGTGTGAGATTTAGAATCTTACCTCCAAGATCACTACTCTAAATACTTTTAAAAATGCTGAAATTCATCATAGTGGACAGAATTTCAAACCCCAGACTTTTTACCTGCTTAGGTCAGAGAGATAAAGAAATGCTTTATAAACTACTTTGAACTGAAAGCATTTAAATATAACAAAATTATCAATAGGTACTGCACCTGTGGAAAACCTCCCCATGCCCACTGCATCCGAGACTCTGTTCCTAAAAAAGATCCTTCATGTGGCTTTACAACCAATTCAGAGTCACTTTTTGGTGAAGAAATTCGATCATAGGAACAACTGAAATACAAAATGAATTGTTAGGCGAGCTTCACATCACAAAAATAAACGTAAATTTTTGTTAATCAGTAATTATACCTCTCAAGAGAAGACAATTCGCCATCGGAATAGGGATAAATTTCCCGTGAATGGAATGTGTTTGAATCTTCATCAGGTAATTCAGAAAAGAACTGGCACACTTCACTGCAGCAGAAAAAAAATTATAAAAATTATGGGCAATTAAATTTTATGCACACACTAATCTCAGTTAACATCTCTTCAAAACTAACAGTTAACATTTATTTTGTGCTTTGTCAGGATTTTCTCCACTTATGAAACAACTGTCTACCAACACAACAAAACACTGGGTAGTGTACAACATTACTGCTGTTCTCTGAAAGCAGCAAATTTGGACGTTTCATTACCCACACTATCAATCTCCTAGTGTGGACATATGATCTATAACCCACTCCTCATCCACCTACGTATCTACAACCCACTCACCATGACCAAAGCTAGACACTATCACTTGACTCCATTGTGGCCTTGTATTTCAAGGCTTCTTTACCCAGCAGCATTTCAGCCTGTCAACCAGGACACCTACAAGCAAGAAATTCACAGCAAAAAATATTGAAGCTAACCTCCAGACTTCCAACCAAGATCGCCCAATCTACCTCAGTGGCTCTTGAGCTCTATTTAACTATCCCCACTACACTTTTTCTGTAACATGCAACACTATATCCTGTATTATGTTTCCTTTTAGTACCTACCTGGAGGTAATTATGCATGACATAATCTGTCTGGATGACTCGCATGACAAAATCTTTTCATTTTATCTTGGTTAATGTGACAACAATAAAGCAATACAAACTTTAAAACAGCTATTATAATATAATACAGTAGCACTTTTTTTTAAACTAAGAAATGGAAGTTTGCTGCCTTCTTAATATCAAGGGGAGGGAGCAAAAATATGTTAGTGCAGGAAAGAAAAAAGTAGGTAATTTTACCTACTTTTTTTAAACCTTAAAATAAGGTTAAAAAAAAAGCCATAATCTTAGTTAATAGTAAAACAGGAATGCAGGAGTGAATGCATACTTCTGCACGCATTCCTTTCATATCCCAAACTAACTCTTGTATAAAGCCTTGTTTACAGCCATTAGACAAATCATTATATAATGAAAACAAGAAGAAAATGTTAACAGATATTAGAGCTGCAAGTTATTAAAGGAGATTGCTTCTTCCACAAGACCTGTGAAGATTAAAAAATAATAAACCAGAAATTTTAGTCTCATTAAGTGCTATTAGGAGCAGATTGGTCAATATGACAAATAATAAATAATCAGTCACAAACTACAAAGTCAATTCCAATGCTTCCAAAGGTTAATAAATAACCTACCTTGCAGCTGCACATCGTAGCTGTTCTTCTGAACTAACATCCATCTCGGGTACATCTTGCTCATCTGAAGAGGACTCCTGATCATCTTTCTTTGAGTTCTCTGGTTTATGCTTCCTTCTGCGACGCCTTTTCTTTTTGGCTGAAGTATTATTTACTGTGTTATCTATTTCTGGTCCAGTAAATGAACTGGGCAAGTTCTGATTCTCAGATAAATCTGATTCTTTTGTAAAGTAAGCTCCTTCAACAGGAATCGGAGACGTTGTTAAGTGTGTGGGAACAATACCCTGAGAGAAAGAGAGTCAGGAATAAAACTTCATGCTTGAACTTCAATTGCAACAAACTGGCTGCTTTTCATTTATAATGGTAACAGAAAACATCTTAGCTTTATGACCTTTGGACATCTCCATTGCTTTTATAATTGAAGTATTTTTTGAAAGTGAACTCCCTGTTCGGATAGAGAAAATCAATTTGCACAACACAGAATGGACAGTTCAGGTAAAGGCCCTTCTGCCCATGGAGTAGTGCTGAAATAATTAAGCTGATGACGCCTAAAGTAAGGATTAAAGTAATCCTTTCTGTCTGCACATGGTATTGATATGCATGGGGTCATTGATTATGCTGTTGCTTCACTGAAGTAACAAATATAGACAGAGTCCACAGAGGGGAGGTTGGTTTCTCTGATGTGCTAAACTGTCTATAACTCTCTGCAGTTTCTTGTGGTTATGTGCAGAGCAGTCGCCATAACTAGCCATTATGCATCCAGGTTGAAAGCTTTTCTATGGTAGGCTTTGATAAACATTGGAAAAGGCCCTTATCCCTCTATTCTCTGTATATTCCTGCATTTGTCTAAGAACGTCTTCAAATTCTCTATCGTATCTGACTCCACCACCATCCCTGACAATGTATTCCAAGCATTCATCACTCTCCAAATTTCTCCTTTGAACATTCCCCCTCTTATGTTAAATGCACACACTCTAGTATTTGACATTTCGATCCTGATACCCACTGTCTTCTCTACCTATGCCACTCACAATTTTACAAACTTCTATTAGGTCTCCCCTCAATCTCCACTACTCCAAACCCTACAACAAGGTTGTGGCAACACATACAAAATACTGGAGGAACTCAGCAGGCCAGGCAGCATCTATGGAAAAAGAGTACAGTCGACGTTTCGGGCCGAGACCCTTCAGCAGGTCCTACCAAAGGGTCTTGGCTCAAAACGTCGACTGTACCTCTTCCTAGAGATGCTGCCTGGCCTGCTGCGTTCACCAGCAACTTTTATGTGTGTTATTTGTGTGTGTTGCTTGGATTTCCAGCACTTGCAGATTTGTTTTTGTTAAGGACAGGTTTGTGATCCTCTTGGAGAGGAAAAATGAAGTTTAAAGTGGGTAAAAATGGAGGGTGGGAATGGGTTTTGAGAAGAGGAGGCTAGGCAAAGGGGAAAAGATGAGATAAAGTGGAGGAGAAAAAGACAGCACAAAAAAAAGGGAATGATATGACAGGACAGTGAGCAAAGAGATCAATGTTATTACTGGGAGGATACCAGGGTTAAATGACTATCGTCACTCCAACATCCTGGAGGAAGCTAACATTAACTCTATAGCCACAATCATGACTCAATACTAAATGCCACATTATCCACATGCCTGACTCCCATCTCCCTAAACAACTTCTGTTTGGCCAACTCCAGGATGGCACACTTCTGGAGGGCAGAAAAAGAGGTTCAAGGACAAAATCAAGACCCACCTGAGGAAGTGCTACATCAACCGGAATGGATGGGAGAAATTAGCACTGGGCACGAAAAGCAGGAGATGGACTGTCTGAGATGACTGCACACCTCGAAGAATACTTCCACCGTGCCATTGAGACTAAGCAGCTTCAACATAAGGGGAGACTGGGAAAGGCCCAGCCAGCTATATCCACCACCACTTCAGTGACCACACCTGCTAACACTGCAATACGACTTGTGGATCACGGATCGGCCTCTCTCAGGCTGGAGGAGAAACACCTTAAACTCTCTCTGAGTAGCCTCCAACATGAACATTGACCTCTAATGTCTGGTAATTTCTTCACCCCACCCTTCTCACTTTTCCTAGTCCCTAATCTGCCCCCTTTACTTCTTTTGATCTCTCCTGCCTATCCCCACCCTCTGGTGTCCCTTGTCCTCCCCTTCTGCCCATGGTCCACCCGCTTCTATCAGATTCGTCCTTCAATCCTTTACCTTTTCCTCCTATCACCTCCCAGCTTCTCACTCCATCCCCCTCCCCACCTACCTACCTTCTCCTCTTACCTGGATTTACCTCTCACCATTTAGCCTGTTCTTCTCTGGCTCCCTCTACTTTCTTATTCTTGTTTCTTCCCCCTTCATGCCAGTCCTGATGACGAGTTTAGGCCTGAAACATTGACTCTCTGTTCCTTTCCATAGATGCTACCCTGACCTGCTGACCTCCAGCGTTCTGTATGTGTAACTCTTTACTCTGAGCATTTTGCGTGTGCTATTACGAGCAGCTGGTGCGTATCATAAGTCTTGGTTATGCTACTACTGACAACCTCTGACAATCTCTGAAGAGTACCAAATACGGCTGGGACCATGTGTCTTGTAAAGACACTGCCCAGATGAAAGCAATGGCAAATCACTTCACCTCATGACCCACAAGTGCCCAAATCAACCACCAGGAGAAGAATCATACTCCACTACCAGTGATCACCGATGATGATGATGATAGTCTGTGACTTGAATTATATCCTTTTGAGCAACAAAGTTTGAGGTGTACTCTGATCAAGTACGAATGGCAAGAAGAACTTAATAGCATGCTTATGGTAAATCTGCACACTCTACTGAGTTGAGGCTTAAGGAAATTGAAGGACATCCTAAAGTTAGAACTTGGTTTTTAAGTAGTAAAAATCAGGAGGGCATTTCCCTAAAATGACAATGATGAAAAAATATTTCGAATTTTCAAAATTAAGACAGCTTGTTGTAAGAGAAATATTAACAGATTATGGAACTAAAATAGGTAAAGGAAGTTGAAGTACAGATCAGCCCAAATCTAACTTAAGACAGTAGACCACAACATACCTCATTTTTCTCTGTTTCTTCCACAAAAAAGGCCTCACCATTGTGACCAAGTTTCATCTGCAGCTCGACTGATTCTCCATTGATTTCAATGTCAACCTACAATAAACACAAACAGAATGCATTACAGTACCTCAGTATTTTATTCTTCCTGTGAAAAGTCTATCTTGGGGCACCACAGCAGTGTAGAAGTTAGCACGACGCTATTACTGCTTGCAACAGAGTTCAGAGTTCAACTCCCTGTAAGCATCAGCTATAAGGAATTTATACGTTCTCCCTGTGACATCATGGATTTTCTCAGGGTGTTCTAGTTTCCTCCCACAGTACAAAGGCATACCAGTTTGTAAGTTAATTGGTCATTGTAAACTGTCCTGTGATTAGGCTAGTGTTAAATGGGTGGGTTGCTGGGCTGCGTATCTCGTTGGCCCGGAAGGACCTGTTCTGCACTGTATCTCTAATTAAATAAATAAAAGCCAAATCTACATTCAAAGGTAAAAACGCTGCTGGTGCTGGAAGGTATTAGCATCTGTGAAAAGAGAAACTTAATACTTCAAGTCGAAGACTCATTTTCAGAGTGAGAAAAGAGAGAACATAAGTTGGCCTTAGAGGATGGGGAAAGGAACTTCCCTTTATCCTTTGCAAGCAGAGATGGAAACTTTCAACCCATTTAAAAAGCACCTGGCTAAACACTAGACATGCTATAGACCACAAAACCATGAAACCAAAAGAAAAGGCTAATTTTGTTTTGCCCAGACGTATACAACAAGCTGAATGCAACCACATCAAAAGATCATTACCTTCCAGCAAATACCAAGTGCACGTTATTATACCAGAATCTTCCACTCTGCACTACTATTCACAGAAAGTATTTTCTTCATGCAGAACATTTATCAGATTAAAAAGTTAAAAAATAGAAAGTACTCAGAAAATGAATATCATTAACATTACTGGACATGAAGTGATATTAATTAATATTTACTTCAGATGTAAAACACTGAGAACACTGGTGAAGAACCAGAATCTGCAAAACACATTATGGATTAGTGCAATGAAAGGAGCCAGTACAAGAGAACTTACCACCTTTTCTTTTGATCGCAAAACACCAAGCTTGCCAAAACGAACATGAAAGGGTGAACAATGTAATGAGCCATCCGGCTGCCTGACCACTATGACATCAATACATCCTGTCAAGGTAGCTGGATTCAGTCCTTTGTAAAGCTCCTTCACTGTAACGAACACCTGCTCAGCCAACTGCCCCACATAATTCATGGTTTGGAACTACAATAAAATCACACAAAAAAAAGTTAGAAACTTTGACACAAATGCTGTATATTCTACTTTTTAAAAAATAAAATATAAATATTATAACATTTTTCCTCAAATTTCCACATCCAAATTATAGCCTCATATGAATTGGTCAAAAAATTCTCCTTGCAAATATAGATTATTATAAAAGACTTTTTTTCGACATTTTAATATGCTGTACTACTTTGCTCATTTAACAGATCTACTAAAACTTATGTTATACATGATGGCAATATCTCATTTCAATGATTTCCACTTGACATTAGGACAATTATTTTCCTGCTTCAACCAATCCTAACTGTAGATTAGTCAGATTTGACATCATGTAAACATAATAATTCCAGCACAAGAGGTCACTGCAGTCCATCGTGCTTTGTGAGTAATCGTTCCACTAACACTTGACAACTTTAATTCTATTTCCAGTTTAACTTTTCATATGTTTATCTAACTCCACCTAATTCCTGGTTTATCTGTCTAATTCTGGTAATATACTCCATCTTTTAATGTTTCTAAAATTATATCTTTATGATTTTAATATTAATCAGAATCAGATTTATTACCACCGACTTGCATGATGTGAATATGACAGCAGAGACAGAATTATAAATTACAAAAATAAATAATGCAAAATGAATAATGAAGTTTATTATTTTCTTACTCCTGTTATTGATTTGCCAGTAAAACAGCTCATTATTGTGTCATAGGAACTTAAATAGCTTCTTTAAAAGGTTTACCGAACATTGACTATAGGAAATATTTTACATATTTGACATATACGCCTGTTAAACGCACTAAATCACCAAATGAATATCTATGTCAAAACTTGTTTGTTTTACTTTTCAATTTACAGTTAAGAATAGTGTTATCCACAATTTCTATTGAATAGAACAATGCAGAAATTTCAGTACATTTTCATTTTAGCCATGCAGTCAAAGCTTAAATGTTATTTGCAGGAATTAAAGTGACACTGCTGATCTCTGGTCATCACAGTAAAGTGGCTTGGGGAGAGGAATTCTGGTGTGTTACTTATCAACACCAAGATCTTTTAGCATAGGATTAATCTCAGTACATTCTGCAATATGACCCAACATAACAAGAACAATTATTTGGCCAAATCAACTGGTCCTTCTCCACAACCTTGAAAGCAAAGCTAAAAATATAAATAATGTACTGATTAAAGAAACAAAGTTTGAAGGTCTTGAGAAGAGATGCTTCCACATGGTGTATAATCGTAAAAACTAAGCTCTGCAGCACCTAATTGTGGCTTGTCTATGATAACCTTAGAATAACTATTGATAATCTGAACTCACATGCACCCTAAATTAATCACCATATGATGCATGGTAAAAGCATCATATTGGAGATATGATGACAGATGGTCGAAACCTTGGACAAAGAGATCAGTCCAAAGGAGTGTGTTTAAACCTTTGATAATGAACTTGTTTCCTCACAAGAGTTATTTTAACAGCCTATCCAGTTTGCTGTGCAAAGGCGAAAATGGAGGCTGCCAAAAATGCACCTGAGTACCAAATTAAACATGGAAACTAAGAATTGTCTTTGGTGACACACCCAATTCTGCTGATGTCTATACTAAGTTAACTGAAGGAATAAGCACAACCCTGTGTAATTGCACTACATGCTTCCCAGGTAAATAGAAACCCTTACATTGCAAAAAATACATGGGCTGTGTCAGTGAGAAAGAAAAATGAGACCAACAGATAAGAGTCAAGGAGAATCTGCAATTTCCAGTATATCAGAAACAGTCTGTGAGACCAATCCACAACGCTGAGAAAGAAATTCTTCTGTGGCAGTGAAGCAAGCTAGAAGCTAAAAGGCAACAGGTAGTTAACGGAATTAGCTCCCCCCCCCCACTGTTAGTTTTAAGCATGTTGACGCACAGAATCGATTTCATTGTTAGTCAACCATTTAACTGTTCGAGTATTTCAGTCATACACTGAGGTCACACAAGTGTTCGACATCTGTTTCTTAGATTTTTGGTTAAATTTATTATTGGTCATAGTTTCTGTGATTTACAGGTTCCAACACATCCACTTGCTCTTCAATGTGGCTCAAACTCCCAACTTCTGCAGGACATCAAGTACCATATCCTCAAGAGTGCAAAGGACTGCATTACCAGCAGAGAATATAACTGATTAGGGATAGTCAACATGTCCTTGGGCATGGTAGGTTATGTCTAACCAATCTCGAGTTTTTTTTTGAGGAGGTTATTAGGAAAGTAAACAAAGACAAGGCAGTGGATGATATGTATGTGGACTTTAGTGAAGCCTTTGACTAGGTCCCACATGAGAGACTAGTTCAGAGTGTTCAATCATTTCTCATTCAGGATGAAGTAGTAAACTGGATTCAACAGTGGTAGTAGATGGTTGCCTCACTGACTGGAGACCTGTGATTGTAGGTGTCCCTCTGGGATTGGTGCTGGGTTGGTTGTTACTTGTCAGAGCTATATTAATAATTCGGATGTGGTAAACTAAGACTGGGGGCGCAGTGGATGGCAAGTAAGGCTATCAAAGCTAGAAGCTGGATCTGAACCAGCTTGCAAAATAGGCTGAAAAATGGCAGATGAAATTTACTTTACTTTATTGTCGCCAAACAATTGATAAGGAGTGTACAATCATCACAGCGATATTTGATTCTGCGATATTTAATGCAGACAACTGTGAGATGTAGCACTTTAGGAGGACAGACCAGGATAGGACTTTACCCAGTGAAAGGCAGAACACTGAAGAGTGCAAAGGAACAAACGGTGATCTGCGGTCATACGCTGCAAGTGTAGCAGACACTGCCATGCAGGACTTCTGGGAAATATCAGACAATGTTCAACATGGAGCAGATCATAAGGTACGAACTATCATCTATGGGATAGAAGGCCATCACTGCAAAAGAACATTTTCCTAAGCATTCAATATTGCATGTGCCAACGTAACTTCATGGACTTCCTTTCCCCAAACAGGACTGGAATTAAATTCTAGGGAATGCAGCTTACTGTTTCGGGCTGTCACTGTGACGTAATGGTTAGTGTAATGCTATTACAGCGCCAGCGATCAGAAGATCGGGATTCAAATCCAACTGCTGTTTATAAGGAGTTTGCATATTCGCTCCGTGATCGCACGCTTCCTTTGGGTACCTGTGTTTCTGTCCACTTTCCAAAAAGACATACCAGTTAGTGTCAGTAAGCTGTGAGTATGCTGTGTTGGCACCAGAAGCATGACAACATTTGGGGGCTTCCCCCAGCTGATCGCAAACAGTGATACAAACGACACATTTTACTCTATGTTTTGATGTACATGTGACATTTAAAGCTAATTTTTATCTTTTACTTCATAAATTTAAGCCAGCATGCCACATCAATACTTTGCATTTAACTCATTCAATATTAAACTAAGATAAAATAATTTTCCAGAGAATTCATCCCATCTCAAGTCAACAGCTTCTAAGTTTGCAAATTCATTTGAAACTCCAAATTTTGGCCAAAACACATCTTGCATTTGGTTTCTAGCTCCTTACTGGAAATCCAACTACACACTAAATAAACCTTCGAAACTCAACATTTACAGGAACAAGGACAGGATTGCAATTTCAGTTCTTCAAACAACATATCAAATAAAGGCCTTAATCATTACCTGAATGACCCAATAATGTGGCAATAATAATAGTTTCAAACTCTCAAGTTCTGAAAGCTATAGACCTAAATTATTAACATAGATTTTGCATGGAAACAGCCTTCAATCGTAAATCCATTTTCTGGGATTGATGTATACAGAGGAAGTACAGTGACAAAGTAGGTAGTGTTGAACTGCCTTTATTCCTTCACTTCTATATTATACAAAAAATAAAACTCCTGTTATATTTTAAGCTCATGAAACTAAAAATGCATCATGGTTAAGTTATGAATTTAACCCTGATCTCACTGAATGTCCAATAAGAGGAGATGCCATAGAAGACCTGATGTTGGATATTACCTTTCAATGCGAAAACAGTCAGGGGACAGTGACCACAACTCCTTAAGTGTTCAGATAGCTCTCGATAATAAAAAAATATGGATCTAGCAGAAGAATATTAAATTAAATTACAAAAGTATTAGACAGGAACTATGAATTGTTAATTGGGGAGAGTCGTCTCTGGGCAAATTCACACCTGACACTTGGAGGGTGTTTAAAAACCAACAGCACAGAATGCAGGACAGATATGTTCCAGTAGGAAAGGTCAGCAATGGGGAGACAACGGAACTTTGGACGTTGAGAGAAGTGGTGAACATAGGCAACAAGAAAAAGGAAGTGAACGCAAGGTTTAGGAAGCTAAAAGCAAACTGAGCCCCT
Organism: Mobula hypostoma; assembly: GCF_963921235.1. NCBI lineage: Eukaryota > Metazoa > Chordata > Chondrichthyes > Myliobatiformes > Myliobatidae > Mobula > Mobula hypostoma. The sequence goes on from NC_086098.1 coordinate 187,098,454, forward strand.
AAAGATTATAAAAAAGCTAGAAAAAAACACAAAGTAGTAATTAGAAGAGCCAAGAATGGCCTTGAAAGGCCTTGGCATACAAGGTTAAAGAGAATCCTAAGGCATTCTAAAATATACATCACTTACAAGAGGATTACTAGGACCACTGAAGGAGGAACATGTGCTTGAAGGCAGAGGATGTGGACAGTCCCAGATTAGTGCATTGCATAGATATTTACCAAAGAGAAGGATGCAGAAGATAGTGAGATCGGTGTGGAAAGTGATAATGAAGGGAGATACTGTTGGGGCGTATGGAATTGTGATTTCTAATACAGCTTACTCAGCAAGGCAACTTTGCTTGTTGAAAAAGACAAAGTTGCAGATGCTGGAAATCAAAGCAAAACACACAAAATGCAGGAGGAACTCAGCAGGTCAGGCAGCATCTATGGAAAAGAGAAAACAGTCGACATTTCAGGCCGAGATCCTTCATCAGGACCGACTTTGCTTGTCAGTGGCTTTCTTCTTTTCCAGTGGGTCAACATGCAGTTCCACCTCCTCCTTGGTGCGTCTTGAACAGCTTCAGCTGACTAACAGAATTCTCAAGAAGAATTTGAGTAAACGGGCCTTTAGAAAACATGTTGAGAGGACTCTTTCGAGATGTTTTCATTTCCAGATGGGAGGAGAAAAAACAGGGTAAAAATGGTCCCACAGGGTTGGTTGTCAGGCCTTCCTGCTATAAATGTAGATTTTGTGGTCAGGGCTTCTCAGACCCAATCAGATCAACATAAACTCAGGAACATAAATCACTGAGAATGAATTTGTATTAAATTTTAACTCCCAGGGTTGATGGTAGTCCCCTGCCAATGGGAGGTGACCCTGGCATCTTAATTGATATTGAGGATGATGATCTTTTAAAATTTTCTGGCAGGACTGCGATTTTTTTATAATTCAAATTTTACTGATTTTATTGCATTTGATGTTTGACCACCAGGTAGTTTTAATGTTCTTTGTGATAGAAATACATGTTTCTGGAGAGGGTAGCCTTAATTATTTAAAATCTTTTAGTTTGTTTCTTAACAGTAATGGCAGTTTTGGTAATATTTTTAAGGAAGAAACAGTTTTACTGATAATGTTAATAGTCATAATGAGCATAACTGTCATGGTGCTAATGTTAATAGCTATTCTATTCATATTAATGGTGTTGTTAATAGCACAGGATTAGGGTCTTGTGATGATGGTAGTGCAATGGTATTGAGACAAGTAGATATTGTTATTAATGTAGAATCCCAACAGGATTTTAATTTTATTGTTATGTATCCTAGTCAGAATTTTATTTGTAATTTATGTAATGAGGGTTTTATGGTTTTTAATGTTTTAAGAAGCATTTAGTAGGGCACACAAGTGCAATAAATTAGGTGAATGTCACCTAATTGCTTGTCACTATTCTAAGTGTGCTGCTTCCCTTAGTTTGAACAGGCCGATCTGTAATGAGGGTGCAGCCCACTCAAAGCACATCGATTCAGGCTCTTCAATCGCTCCGAATGCAACGCGTCTTTCCATTCAAAGATTGACCCGGGCCAGCATGAACCCCACATGCACTAAGCTCTGCGGAACTCAGAGCACAGCTATTATTGACATTATTAACCCATTCAGTCGAGCAGAAGTCCAGTAGAAAAGGTAGTTCACTGGAAGAACGTAATTTGCTGGTAAGAAAAACATTGTTTTGAGTGCTAGTGAGCTTGGCTCCAAGATAAGGAGGAGGAGAGAGAAGAAGATGGCGGCGCGACGGCAGCGCGCGCGGCCACTTCGGTGGTGATGTCTGCTATCTGTCAAGTCGGGGACCATGCACAATTCTGATTTGATGGAGACGGACATGAGAGTACAGAGGAACATCTGGAAAAATTCTGGAATGCCCGCTTCGCTGCCGCTGCTACTGTGTGATAACTGGAATCTCCAGAGCAGAAGGCCCCGAAATCCTCGGCTTTGCATGTTTCAGCGGCCGGGGCGAAGTCAAAGGCACTCGGGAGGCTGTATCAGAGAGGCTGGTCGGAAGCTCCAAGTTTTCAGACGGATGGACTCAGTGTCGGCTGTGGTCGGCTCCTTCCAAGGCATCGGCAAGTTGACGGTGCCTGGAGGTTTATGGCAGGGAGTTTCTCCCTTTTGCCGCCTGCTATCGGGGACTCGAGAGTCGATCGACTCAGGGACTTTTGAGACTTCATTTACCGTGCCCATGGTGTTTGTTCTTCATCAAATTATGGTATTGCTTTGCACTGCTGTAACTATATGTTATAGTTATGTGGTTCTGTCAGTGTTAATCTTTGGTTTGTCCTGTTTTCTGTGATACCACTCTGGAGAAACATTGTATCATTTATTAATGCAGGTATGCATTTCTAAATGACAATAAAAGAGGACTGAGTGTTCTCATAATATAAAAAAAATAAAGTACATTTCTGACAAAAGGTAAATAGTAGAGTTTTGAACATTAAAGAGAACAGAGTGTTAAGAATAGACAGGAAGATTTAGATCATAATGATGTTGACATGACTATAAATGATAGGAATGTGTTGACAACATTATACATTCCATTACTAGTTGAGATAATGATTTCTTTTTATTTATTACGTTTATTATTTAGAGAAACAGCACAGTGGCAGCCCCTTCCAGCCCAATGACCCCATGTCCCAAATTACTCCAGGTGTGATCAAATAACCTACTAACCCATACATCTTTGGCATATGCAAGGAAACCAGAGTAGATAGAGGAAACCCACATGGTCAGAGAAAACATACACTGTACAGACAGCAGCAGAATTGAACTCAGATCTTGGGCACTGTAATAATGTTACACTAATCTCTACACTACTATGGCGCCCCAAATGTGAACTTTGTCCCACCACTAAAAAGCTCACTTGACCTGCTGAGCAGAGTTTTGTTTCTCTTTGATTTCTTGCTTATTTCATTATTTTAATACCCATATTTTAGAAAGTGATTTTAATAGTTTTAGTGGAGATAAAATATCCATTGCTCAACTTTATGGGAGGTAAACACTCTTCTACCCAAGGGAGATCCTGGAGCCAAGATGAAAAGTTTTAGAAGTTCAAGGAGGGTCACGGACTTTTTGTTGGCTAAAAAATGAAGATTCCAGAATGATAATACAAAAATTAAAAAGGGATGTAATTCCAGAAGAAATTTCACAAATCTGACAGGTTTTTGTTGTCGATTTTTCATAGTCCTTTGAATCCATCATGCAAAAGCTTATTGTTAAAACCTTGGGCTGTTCATGGGAGGGGTTGGTACTCTTTTTGTGGACATTATAGATATGTATATAGACTCCTGCATTTTTATTGAGAATGGAGAGGCCAAGACTGGACTCATTCCTATCCCAAGGAGTAGAGAGGGGTTAAGCAGGGTGGCCTGCTTTCCCCCATTTTACTTAACATGACAAACATTAGATAACATTTCTTCGGCAGTTGAATGGGGCACGACTGGGTAAGCGCGTGAAAGTTGGATCGTGAGGCAGCGGGAGAGTTTATAAACAAGCAGATTGAGAAGGGTCGGTCATTTCTTCGGCAGTTGAACAAGGCACGACTGTGCAAGCACGTGAAAGTCAGACCGTGAGGCAGCAGGACAGTTTAAAAGCAAGCAGATTAACAGAGTGAGCGATGGAGTAGTGAGAGACAGAGTAGGAAGGCTTTGGCTTGAGAGGCTTCGGCGAGCAGAGGCTGAGGACGAGCTTCACTCCAAGTGAGGTAAGGCCAGGTAAGTTCCTTAAATTAATTTAATTACCTTAGGAGTAGGTAATGGAGGCATCAGTTAGGGCAGTTGAGTGCTCCGTTTGCAGTATGTGGGAAGTCAGGGCGAGCACAATTGTCCCTGATGACTACACCTGTGAAAGATGCATCCAGCTGCAGCTCCTGACAAACCGAGTTAGGGAACTGGAGCTGGAGCTGGATGAACTTCAGATCATTCGTGAGGCAGAGGCAGAAATAAACAGGAGTTACAGGGAGATAGTCACCCCTAAGAGTCAGGAGACAGGTAGCTGGGTGACTGTCAGGAGAGGGAAGGGGAATAGACAGGATGAGCAGAGCACCCCTGTGGCCGTTCCCACCAATAATAAGTATATCATTTTGGATACTGTTGATGGGGACAACCTACCAGGGACAAGTTGCAGTGGTTGTGTCTCTGGCACCAAGACGGAGCCCTCAGCTCAGAAGGGAAGGAAGGAAAAGAGGAGAGCAGTAGTGATAGGGGATTCGATAGTTAAGAGGACAGATAAGAGGTTCTGTGGAAGAGACCGAGAATCCCAGATGGTCTGTTGCCTCCCTGGTGCCAAGGTTTGCGATATCTCGGATCGAGTTCTCAGTATTCTCAAGAGGGAGGGTGAGCAGCCAGATGTTGTGGTCCATGTAGGGACCAATGACGTGGGTAGGAAGAGTGAGGAGGTCCTGAAAGGTGAGTTTAGGGAGTTAGGTGCCAAGTTAAAGGACAGGACCTCCAGGATAGCAATCCCAGGATAGCAATCTCAGGATTGCTACCACTGCCACGTGCAGCGGGTTTAGAAATAGTAAGATAGCGCAGATCAACACTTTGGCTGAAGACATGGTGCAGGATGGAGGGCTTCAGATTTACAGATAATTGGGCAGTTTTCCAGGGAAGGTGGGACCTGTTCCGGCAGGACGGTTTACATCTGAACTGGAGGGAGACAAATATTCTTGCAGGTCGGTTTGCTAGAGAGGCTCCAGTGGATTTAAACTATATAAAAGGGGGGAGGGGAACCAGAGTGTAGGAACAGATGTAGGGGAGAAGGAAGAAAAAGGAGATAGTAAAGTTGTTTGCACCGTTAGTGGTAAACAGAGAGTAAGAGGTGGAAAATTTCTTAAATGCATTTATTTTAAGGCTAGGAGCATTATAAGAAAGGTGGATGAGCTTAAAGCATGGATTGATACCTGGAAGTATGATGTGGTAGCTATTAGTGAAACATGATTGCAGGAGGGGTGTGATTGGCAACGTAATATTCCTGGATTTCATTGCTTCAGGTGTGATAGAATCGGAGGGACAAGAGGGGGAGGTGTTTCATTGCTTGTCAGAGAAAATATTACAGCGGTGCTTTGGCAGGATAGATTAGAGGGTTCGTCTAGGGAGGCTATTTCGGTGGAATTGAGGAATGGGAAAGGTGTAGTAACACATACAGGGGTGTATTACAGACCGCCTAATGGGGAGCGAGAATTGGAGGAACAAATTTGAAAGGAGATAGCAGATATTTGTAGTAAGCACAAGGTTGTGATTGTGGGAGATTTTAATTTTCCACACATAGACTGGGAAGCCCATACTGTAAAAGGGTTGGATGGTTTGGAGTTTGTAAAATGTGTGCAGGATAGTATTTTGCAGCAATACATAGAGGTACCAAGTAGAGAAGGGGCAGTGTTGGATCTCCTGTTAGGGCATGAGATAGGTCAGGTGACTGAGGTATGTGTTGGGGAGCACTTCGGGTCCAGTGATCACAATACCATTAGTTTCAATAGAATTATGGAGAAGGATAGGTCTGGACCCAGGGTTGAGATTTTTGATTGGAGAAAGGCTAACTTTAAGGAGATGTGAAAAGATTTAGAATAAGTGGATTGGGACAATTTGTTTCATGGGAAGGATGTAATAGAGAAATGGAGGTCATTTAAAGGTGAAATTTTGAGGGTACAGAATCTTTATGTTCCTGTTAGGTTGAAGGGAAAGGTTAAAAGTTTGAGAGAGCCATGGTTTACAAAGGATATTGGAAACTTGCTTCGGAAAAAGAGAGATATCTACAATAAATATAGGCAGCATGGAGTAAATGAGGTGCTCGAGGAACATAAAGAATGTAAAAAGAATCTTAAGAAAGAAATTAGAAAAGCTAAAAGATACGAGGTTGCTTTGACAAGTAAGGTGAAAATAAATCCAAAGGGTTTCTACAGTCATATTAATAGCAAAAGGATAGTGAGGGATAAAATTGGTCCCTTAGAGAATCAGAGTGGACAACTATGTGTGGAGCCAAAAGAGATGGAGGAGATTTTGAACAATTTCTTTTCTTCAGTATTCATTAAGGAAAAGGATATTGAATTGTGTAAGGTAAGAGAAACAGGTAGGGAAGTTATAGAAACTATGATGATTAAAGAAGAGGAAGTATTGGCACTCTTAAGGAATATAAAAGTAGATAAGTCTCCAGGTCCTGACAGGATATTCCCGAGGACCTTGAGGAAAGTTAGCGTGGAAATAGCAGGGGCTCCTTCAGAAATATTTCAAATATCATGAGAAACGGGGATGGTGCCGGAGGATTGGCGTATTGCTCATGTTGTTCCATTGTTTAAAAAGGGTTCTAAGAGTAAACTTAGCAATTAGTTTGACGTCAGTGGTGGGTAAATTGATGGAAAGTATTCTTAGAGATGGTATATACAATTATCTGGATAGACAGGGTCTGATTAGGAACAGTCAACATGGATTTATGCGTGGAAGGTCATGTTTGACAAATGTAATTGAATTTTTTGAAGAGGTTACTTGGAAAGTTGACAAGGGTAAAGCGGTGGATGTTGTTTATATGGACTTCAGTAAGGCCTTTGACAAGGTTCCACACAGAAGGTTAGTAAGGAAGGTTCAATCGTTAGTATTGAAGTAGTAAAATGGATTCAGCAGTGGCTGGATGGGAGACACCACAGAGTAGTGGTGGATAACTGTTTGGCAGATTGGAGGCCGCTGACTAGTGGTGTGCCTCAGGGATCTGTACTGAGTCCAATGTTGTTTGTCATATACATTAATGATCTGGATGATGGGGTGGCAAATTGAATGAGTAAGTATGCAGATGATACTAAGATAGGTGGCGTTGTAGATAATGAAGTAGGATTTCAAAGCTTACAGAGAGATTTAGGCCAGTTAGAAGAGTGGGCTGAAAGATGGCAGATGGAGTTTAATGCTGATAAATGTGAAGTGCTACATTTTGGTAGGACTAATCAAAATAGGACATACATGGTAAATGGTAGGGCATTGAAGAATGCAATAGAACAGAGGGATCTAGGAACAATGGTGCATAGTTCCCTGAAGGTAGAATCACATGTGGGTAGGGTGGTGAAGAAAGCTTTTGGTATGCTGGCCTTTATAAATCAGAGCATTGAGTATAGGAGTTGGGATGTAATGTTAAAATTGTACAAGGCATTGGTAAGACCAAATTTGGAGTATTGTGTATAGTTCTGGTCACCAAATTATAGGAAAGATGTCAACAAAATAGAGAGAGTACAGAGGAGATTTACTAGAATGTTACCTGGGTTTCATCACCTAAGTTACACAGAAAGGTTGAACAAGTTGGGTCTTTATTCTTTGGAGTGTAGAAAGTTGAAGGGGGACGATAGAGGTATTTAAAATTATGAGGGGGATAGATAGAGTTGACGTGGATAGGCTTTTTCCACTGAGAGTAGGGGAGATTCAAACAAGACGACATGAGTTGAGAGTTAGGGGGCAAAAGTTTAGGGGTAACATGAGGGGGAACTTCATTACTCAGAGAGTGGTAGCTGTGTGGAACGAGCTTCCAGAAGAAGTGGTAGAAGCAGGTTCGATATTGTCATTTAAAGTAAAATTGGATAGCTATAGGGACAGGAAAGGAATGGAGGGTTCTGGACTGAGTGCAGGTCGGTGGGACTAGGTGAAATTAAGTGTTCGGCACGGACTAGAAGCGCCAAGGTGGCCTGTTTCCATGCTGTAATTGTTATATGGTTATAACAATGGACCCAGATTCCATCTCATGGTAGAAGATATATTCTGCACCACTTTCATTTCTGCAGATGCTATGGCCCTTGTGTGTGATTCTCTTTACAGTATGCCCAGGAAGCTCAAGATCCTGGAAAATGAGGCCACACTGAGCTTAACGGAGCAACACCACATTCTGTCTGGGTAGCCTCCAACCTGATGGCATGAACATCGATTTTTTCTAACCTCCAGTAATTTCTCTCCCATCCCCATTATGGTTCTCCTCTCATCCCTTCTCTTCTCATCTGCCCATGATCTCCCTCTTGTGCACCTTCTCCTTCCCTTTCTTCCATGGTCCACTGTCCTTCTTATCAGATTCCTCCTTCTTCAGCCCCTCACCTCTTCCACCAATCACCTCCCAGCTTCTCATTTCATCCCCCTTACTCTTTGGAAAGGCAAAGACTGACAAGAGATAGGCAGCATGGCTTTCTGCATTAGAAAACCATGTCTCATAAATTGAAACTGAGGGGACTGAAATCGGCAGAAGTCTTCACAAACTTTAACAAGGCTTTTGACGGGCCCTACATGGTAGACAGGTCTGGAAGGTTGGAATGCATGACATACAGAGTGAGCTGGCAAACTGGATACAAAATAGTCTTGATGGTAGGAGGCAGAGGGTGGTAATGGAAGACAGTTTTCAGATTGGAGGCCTGTGATTAGTTTTGACACAGATAGGTGATGGGTTATAAATTATCAATTATTTGGTTGAGAATATAGGTGGCAGGATTAATAAGTTTGCAGATGACAACAAAATTGGTGGTAAAGCAGATGATGAAGAACCATAGATAAAGGTGCCAAAAGGATATACATCAGATGGAAGACAGAATTTAAATTCCATCTACCATATGCAAGTTAACTCAGACAAGTGTAAGGAAGTACATTTTGGCAAATTAAACCATAGGAGGAGAGATAACAATCAGTTTTATTTGTCACATGTACCGTGCATCTAAACATACAGTGAAACATGCCATTTTGTGTCAATGCAACGTAACACAATGAATGGCAGAGCCCTGGGAAGTGTTGTTGAAAAGGGGGATCCTGGAGTACGAGCACGTAGTTTCCTAAACATGGGAATACATGGATGGTGAGAAAGTATGATGCACTTGTCTTCATTGACCAAGGCATGATATACAGGAGTTGGGACACGTTACAATTGTATAAAAGTGGGTTATGCTGCATCTAGAGCATTGTGTACAATTCTGTTCACCACATTAGAGCAAAGATGTAGTTAAGTTAGAGCATACAGAAAGATTTACAAGGATGTTACCTGGAATGTGGGGCTTGAGGTATATGAAGAGATTGGTTAGGCTGGATCCATTTTTACTGGAACAGAGGAGGTTGAGAAGTGACTTTATAGAAGTAATAAAAATCATTCAAGGCATAGAAAGGATAAATAACCAGTGTCTGTTTCTCATGGAAGTGGTGTCTATAACTAAGGAGCAAAGGTTTAATATGAGCGAACACGCACAAAATACTGGTGGAATGCAGCAGGCCAGGCAGCATCTATAGGAAGAGGTACAGTCGACGTTTCGGGCTGAGACCCTTCAACAGGACTAACTGAAAGAAGAGAGAGATAGTAAGAGATTTGAAAGTGGGAGGGGGGAGGGGGAGATCCAAAATGATAGGAGAAGACAGAAGGGGGAGGGATGGAGCTAAGAGCTGGAAAGTTGATTGGCAAACGGGATACAAGGCTGGAGAAGGGAGAGGATCATGGGACGGGAGGCCTGGGGGAAAAAAAGGGGGAGGGGAGCACCAGAGGAAGATATAGTGAGAAGGACAGAGGGAGAAAAAAGAAAGAAAGAAAAAATAATAAATAAATAAACAAATAAATAAATAAGGGATGGGGTACGAAGGGGAGGTGGGGCATTAACGGAAGTTAGAGAAGTCAATATTCATGCCATTAGGTTGGAGGCTACCCAGACAGAATATAAGGTATTGTTCCTCCAAACTGAGTGTGGCTTCATCTTGACAGTAGAGGAGGTCATGGATGGACATATCAGAATGGGAATGGGACGTGGAATTAAAATGTGTGGTCACCGGGAGATCCTGCTTTCTCTATAGAAGGCCGCATCGGGAGCACCGGACGCAGTGTATCACACCAGCCGACTCACAGGTGAAGTGTCGCCTCATCTAGGCTGTCTGGGGCCCTGAATGGTGGTGAGGGAGGAAATGTAAGGGCAGGTGTAGTACTTGTTCTGCTCACAAGGATAAGTGCCGGGAGGGAGATCGGTGGGGAGGGATGGGGAGGAACGAATGGACAAGGGAGTCGCATAGGGAGCAATCCTTGGGGAAAGCAGAAAGAGGGGGGGTGGAGGAAAAGATGTGCTTGGTGGTGGGATGGTAGGTGAGGACAAGGGGAACCCTATTCCTAGTGGGGTGGCGGGAGGATGGAGTGAGAGCAGATGTGCATGAAATGGGGGAAATGCGTTTGAGAGCAGAGTTGATGGTGAAGGAAAGGAAGCCCCTTTCTTTAAAAAAGGAGGACATCTCCCTCGTCCTGGAATGAAAAGCCTCATCCTGAGAGCGATGCGGTGGAGACGGAGAAATTGCGAGAAGGGGATGGCATTTTTGCAAGAAATAAGGTAGTCCAGGTAGCTGTGGGAGTCCATAGGCTTATTGTAGACATCAGTAGATAAGCTGTCTCCAGAGATAGACAGAAAGATCAAGAAAGGGGAGGGAGGTGTTGGAAATGGACTAGGTAAATTTGAGGGCAGGGTGAAAGTTGTGAAGTCAACGAGCTCAGAAAGCGTGCAGGAAGCAGCGCCAATGCAGTCGTCGATGTAGTGAAGGAAAAGTGGGGGATAGATACCAGTATAGGCTTGGAACATGGATTGTTCCACAAAGCCAACAAAAAAGCAGGCATAGCTGAGACCCATACGGGTGCCCATGGCTACACCTTCAGTTTGGAGGAAGTGGGAGGAGCCAAAGGAGAAATTATTAAGGGTAAGGACTAATTCCGCTGGACGGAGGAGAGTGGTGGTAGAGGGGAACTGGTTAGGTCTGGAATCCAAAAAGAAGCGGAGAGCTTTGAGACCTTCTTGGTGGGGGATGGAGGTATATAGGGACTAGACATCCATGGTGAAAATAAAGCGGTGGGGGCCAGGGAACTTAAAATCATTGGAAAAAATTCAGAGCGTGAGAAGTGTCATGAACATAGGTAGGAAGGGATTGAACAAGGGGCGATAAACCAGTGTCGAGGTATGCAGAAATGAGTTCGATGGGGCAGGAGCAAGCTGAGACAATAGGTCTACCTGGACAGGCAGGTTTGTGAACCTTGGGTAGGAGGTAGAAACGGGAAGTGAGGGGTGTGGGAACTATAAGGTTTGAAGCAGTGGATGGGAGATCTCCAGAGCTGATAAGGTTAGTGATGGTGTGGGAGACAATGGGAGAAAATATGACAGGGTGTTTTAAGTGAGATCTGAGGGGTACATTTTTCACACAAAGATTAACTAGCATCTGGAATGACCCGCCAGAGGCAGTGGTGGAGGCAGGAACAGTAACAATATTTAAGAGGCATCTTCATGGGTACTGAATGAGCAGGGCATAAAAGCAAAGAAATTAATGCAGATAGGTGTGATTAGTACAGATGAATCTGATAGCCAGCATAAACATGATGGGCCAAAATGGGCTGTCTCTATGCTGTACAGCTCTGACTCAAAAATAAAGAGTTAGCATCAGTTCAGTACCTAATTTCACCTCATTTCACATACAGTACCTATAAAAAAAATTCACCAACCCCCCCACCCCGAAGTTTTCATGTTTTATTGTTTTACAACATTGAATACGATGATTCAAGATGTTTAAGATGATGAGAGGCATTGATCGTGTGGCTAGTCAGAGGCTTTTTCCCAGAGCTGAAGTGGCTAACATGAGAGGGTACAGTTTTAAGGTGCTTGGAAGTAAGTACAGAGGTAATGTCAGAGGTAAGTTTTTTTTCCACGCAGAAAATGGTGAGTGCATGGAATGGGCTGCTGACGATGGTGGTGGAGGCGAATACCATAGGGTCTTTTAAGAGACTCCTGGATAAGTACATGGAGCTTAGAAAAATAGAGGGCTATGGGAAACCTTAGGTAATTTCTAAGTAAGTACATGTTCAGCACAGCATTGTGGGCCGAAGGGCCTGTATTGTGCTGTAGGTTTTCTGTGTTTCTAAGAATCACAGTGGATTTAATTTGGTTTTTCTGACACTGACTCAAAAGAGTCTTTTTCTGTTGATCAAAGTGAAAACATATCTTTACAAAGTGATCTAAATTATTTACAGATAAAAAACACAAAATAATTGATTACATAAGTATTCATCCCCTTTAATATGACAAAACAAATCACCACTGGTGCAGCCAATTGGTTTCAGCAGTCACATAATTAGTTAACTGGAGATCACCTGTGTGCAGTCAAGGTGCTTTAATTCATTGTAGTGCAAATACGCTTGGTCCAGCTACTGGTGATTCAGTATTCTGGCAAAAACTAGACCAGGAAGACAGAAGAACACATCAAGCAACTCTGCAATAAGGTTACTGAAAAGCACAAGTCAGGAGTTGGACACAAGAAAATTTCCAAGTTGCTGAATATCCCTTGGAGAACAGTTGTCAGTCATCAAGAAATGGAAAAAATATGACACAGCTATAAATCTGCCTCGAGCAGGCAGTCCTCAAAACTGAGTGACCGTGCAAGAAGGGGACTAGTGAGGGAGGCCACCAAGAGACCCATGACAACTCTGAAGGAATTACAAGCTTCAATAGCTGGATGGGAGAGACTACGCATAAAACGACTGCTGCCCAAGTGCTTCATCAGACAAAGCTTTATGGGAAGGTGGCAAAGAAATGGCCACTGTTTGCCACTGTTGAAAAAAAACTCACATAAAATCTCAGCTAGAGTTTGCCAGAAGGCATGTGGGAGACTCTGAGGTCAGCTGGAAGAAGGTTCTATGGTCTGATGAAATCAAAATTGAGCCAAACGCTGCACATCATCACAAACACACCATCCCTACTGTGAAGCATGGTTGGGTCTGCATCATGCTGTGGGGATGCTTCACTATAGCAGGCCCTGGAAGGCTTGTGAGGGTAGAGGGAAAAATGAATGCAGCAAAATTCGGGGAAATCCTGGAGGAAAACCTGATGCAGTCTGCAAGAAAACTGCGACTTGGGAGAAGATTTGTTTTCCAGCAAGACTATGTTCCCAAGCATAAAGCCAAAGCTACACAACAATGGCTTAAAAACAACAATGTTAACGTCTTGGAGTGGCCAAGTCAGAGTCCAGAATTGAGAATTTGTGGATGGACTTGAAAAGGGCTGCTCACTCACGATCCCCATGCAAACTGACAGAGCTTGAGCAGTTTTGTATAGAAGAATGTGGAAAATTTGCAGTGTCCAGATGTGCAAAACTGATTAAGACTGATTCACACAGACTCAAGGCTGTAATTGCTGCCAGAGGTGCATGGACTAAATACTGACTTGAGGGGGGCGATTACTTATGCTATCAATTATTTTGTGTTGTAAATTTGTATTTAATTTAGATCACTTTGTAGAGATCTGTTTTCACTTTGACACAAGTCTTTTTCTGTTGATCAGTGTCAAAAAAAGCCAAATTAAATTCACTGTGATTCAAGGTGGTAAAACAATAAAACATGAAAACTTCTAAAGGGGTGGGGATGAATACTTTTTATAGGCACTGTATAAAACATGTATACTCCATGTAAAGATAACATTAAAAAAGTACAGTCAATATTTCAGGCCGAGACCTTTGGTAGGACTGGAGAAGGGTCCTGGTCCAAAATATCGAATGTACTATTTTTCCATAGATGCTGCCTGGCCTGCTGAGTTCCTCCAGAATTTTGTATATGTTGCTTGTTTTTAAGGAAGGCATTTTTGTTGGTCCACAAATCAAACAAGTCATCAATGAGAGGCAATTTGAAGAACTTCTAGTGGGACTGGAGAAAATCACATGGAAGGCTTTCAAGGATGTTAATGAATTTTTTCTTGCCAACTACAGAGCACCAAATTACATGCAGCTGGTTGACAACATGCTGTAAGCATACAAAACCATGAATTGCAATATGGCACTAAAGATTCATTTTCTGCATTCCCATTTAGACTTCTCCCCAAAAATCTTGGTACAGTCAGTGATGAGCATGGTGAAAGGTTTCACCAGGACATTGTGGTCATGGAGAAATGGTATCAGTGTAACTAGAATCCATAAATGCTGCGTGATTATCGTTAGACATTTAAGTGAGAAGCTTCACTAAGGACAAACAAAATAATCAACAAAACATTTTTAGCTTAGTTGGAAGTGTCAGCACTGTTATGCAATTATATTCAATAAAAGGTAATGTCTTGTTTCTCCAAATTCCTATGTGATACAGGTAGTCTGAAATTATATTTGTGTTCAGCTTCAAGCAGTCTATCATAAACAAAAACTGAGGAAGCAACTCTTTCGAAAAAATTTCCAGTGTAATAAGACCATAAGACATAGGAGCAGAATTAGGTCATTCAGCCTATCAAGACTGTTCTGTCATTCCATCATGGCTAATTTACTATCCCTCTGAATCCTATTCTCCTGCCTTCTCCCTGTAACCTTTGATGCCCTTACTAATCAAGAACCTATCAACCCCCAATTTAAATATACTCGTGACTTAGCCTCCACAGCAATCTGTGGCAATGGTTCCACAGATTCACCATCCTCTGGCTAAAGAAATACCTCTCTGTTCTAAAGGAACATCCTTGTATTCTGAGGTCAATTAAGATTCCAGAAGCTCAAATTAGATGGAGTGAGAGAGGAAAGGGTGCATCAGAGCTGATAAAAATAAGATTTTAAGATGGACATGAAAGGTCATATCAAATTGAAGAAATAGCATAACAAATACAATTTCAGCTGCAAATGTGCTACAACATCTGACAAAATTGCAGGATTTGGAAATAAATGATGAAATATTTTGGGCTCAAATCTTAATACACCTTTAACTTGTAGACAAGTTAACATCTGATTCGGCATCAACAATATGACTTAGAAAAAGGTGTTTTGATATATCCTGAGGAAATTATAGCAAAGTCTCTCTTTCTAATTTTTTGAAATTATCTCATGTTTAATTATCATTTCTCTTTGGAAAGTGTACGGTGATGCATTTTGGTAGAAGGAATAACAGCATACACTGTTTTCTAAACGGGGAGAAAATTGCGGTCTGACCACTGTCTTATAAAGCCTTGGCATTGCATCCTTGCTTTTCTACAAATCCTGTTGACATGAATGCTAACATTGTATTTGCTTCCTTAAAACCAACTCATCCCACTGCTGACTGTAAGGAGTTTATACGTTCTCCCCGTAACCAGGTGGGTTTCCTCTGGGTACTCCAGTTTCCTCCCACAGTCCAAAGACATAGGGTTGGTCAGTTATTTGGTCATTGTAAATTGTCCCGTGATTGGGCTGGGATTGAATCGGGGGATTGCTGGGCAGTGTGGCTCAAGAGGCCTATTCTGCACTATATCTCAGTAAATAAATAAAATCGCCCGCAAGTTAACCTTCAGGGAATCCTGCATGAGGGCTCCCAAGTCCCTTTGCCCCTCTAATTTTTGAATTTTCTCCCTGTTTAGAAAACAATTTATGCCTTTATTCCTTCTACCAAAGTGCATGACCATACACTTTCCTAAGAGAAAAATATTTTGAGTAGTTTTAGGCCCCTTATCTAAGAAAGGATGAACGGGCATCTGAGAGGGTCTAGAGGAGGATTAAAAGAATGATCCCAAGAATAAAAGGATTAGGATCGCTTAAGGAATGTCAGTCTGTACGCACTCAAATTTGGAAGAATGAGGGGAGACCTCATTGAAACCTATCAAATATTGAAATACCGAAGTAGATGCACAAGTCACACTCATTAGTATCAACTACTGATCATTTTATTACAACGTCTAGCTGAACTTCCTCACATAAAGCTCCAAACAAAAAAGCGGTAAAGACTTAAACTTGCATTGCAACTGCAGTGTTGCTGGCTTTGCTGCTGTTTAAGACCATTTTCAAATGGAAATAATTAGTATGAACTGATCAGCCATGTCCTGCACTAAAAATACTGAACTGCTATGATCAAACTGTAAATGTAATCTGAATCAGGTAGGAGACAGCAGAGAGTCCAATTTCTTCTCTGTTAATATTTGTTATCATCTGTACCTGTTTCCTACTACCAACTGATGTTTTCTTCATTTTCTACGTTGTGAAAAATTATTTCTTGTTTTCACACACAAAAAATAATCAGCAAATCTGACACTCAAATACTACAGAATGAGAAAAATTTACTGCACTGGAGAGGCTATACTGTGTCCACATTGATCTAAAAATTGGGAGAAAATCTCATTTTATAATAAACAAAATTAGAAATAGGCCACTCAGCCCCTCAAGACTGCTCTGTCATTCCATGATATGACTGCACCTTTAACCCTTCATTCCCATGTACTCTTGGTAACTTTTTAATCTGTCAAAAGTCTAACCTTGCCTGAAAATATTGAAAAGTCCTCCTTTGACTGTGCTTTAAGAAAGATTTCCAAAGACTCAAAGGCCTCAGAGAATAAAACCTTTAGTTTGAGATTCTCCCAGAAAAATAAACATCCTTTCCACATCTACCTTTTCAAGTCCCCTCAGTATCTATTATAGTTCAGTCATCTCTCACCTTCTAAAGTCCAGCAAATAAAATCCCAGCGTTTCCCATCTATCCTCATAGGGTAACCTGTCCATTCTACTAGCCCTATATGAACTACTTCCATCACACTTACAATCTTCCTTAAGGAAAGAAATACCATAAAAAGTACTTCAAATATGGTCTCGTCAATACCCTTTGTAGATAAAACAACCTCCCTATTTTTGTACTCATCTTCCCTCACATATAATCGTACTTGGTTTGCCTTCCTAACTAATTGCTGTATCTGCATATTAGACTCATGAATATGGGCACATAGATCTCTCTGCATCTCAAGAACTCTGTAATCACTCACCAAAATGAACAATTTTACTGCCAAAATGAACAGTTTCGTATTTTCCCCATATCCTTTCCCATTCAATTAATGTACCTATATCCTGCCGCAGCTTAGTAAATCCTCTTCATAACTTTCTTTCCCAGCTGTATACACAGCAAATTTAGCAACTGTACCTTCATCCAAATCCTCAACAAGCTGAGGCCACAGCACCAATGCCTTTGTCTGTATTCCTTCCATTAGACATTGACACAACTCCAATAGCTTTCAAGGTTTTTCTTTGACTTATTGTCAGCTTTCTCAGTTCCATCTTAGACCCACCATATTGAGGCAATAACAAAGAAAGTAAGCCAGCTGCTCTAATTGTTAGGGGTTTAATGCGCTTTGATATGTCAACAAATAATCTCGCAAATTTCTACAGAGGCACAGTGGAGAGCATTCTGATTGGTTGCATCACAGCTTGGTATGGAGGCTCCAATGAAAAGGATCATTAAAGGCTGCACAGCTCAGCCAGCTCCATCATGTCCAGTTCCACTATAGGAAGGATGTGGAAGCATTGGAAACGGTACAGAGGAGATTTACCTGGATGCTGCCTGGTTTAGAGAGTATGCATTATTATCAGAGATTAAGGGAGCTAGGGTTTTACTCTTTGGAGTGAAGGAGGATGAGAGGAGACATGATAGAGGTGTACAAGATAATAAGAGGAATAGATAGAGTGGATAGCCTGCACCTCTTCCCCAGGGCACCACTACTCAATACAAGAGGACATGGCTTTAAGGTAATGGGTGGGAAGTTCAAGGGGGATATTAGAGGAAGGTTTTTTACTCAGAGAGTGGTTGGTGCGTGGAATGTACTGCCAGAGTCAGTGGTGGAGGCAGATACACTCATGAAGTTTAAGAGACTACTAGATAGGTATATGGAGGAATTTAAGGTGGGGTTTATATGGGTGGGTGGGTGGGTGGGTGGGTGGGTGGGTGGGTGGGGGGAGGGGGGGAGGGGGGAGGGGGGGGTTTGAAGGTTGGCACAACATTGTGGGCCAAAGGGCCTGTATTGTGCTGTACTATTCTATGTTCTATGAGCACAACCCTCTCCACCACTGAGCACTTCTTCAGGAGGTGATAATTTAAGAAGGCAGCATCCATCATTAAGTACCCTCACGATCCAGGACATGCCTCATTAGGAAAATATATTTTTGACAAAGTATCAATGTAATAGATAAGGACTTATATGATGCAACCTACAAAGTTATGAACGGTAAAGTGAATTTTATCCAGTACCTCAGTTGTGAGCAAAACCTTGAAAAAGTACTCAGCCCACACAACTATTTTCACATTTTACTGCCTCATTTTCTAAATTTAAAATATATTGAAGTAGGATTTTTTGAGCTAATCTACAAAACATTGCGCATCATGTCAAATCGAAAGAAAAAATCACTAAAACCCATCAACAATTTACTACAAATTAAAAACCAAAATTGAGACTGAAAACTAGGGAGAAAGACGGGGGGGGGGGTGACCCAGAGGATGGGCAAGAGGTATATTCAGAGGGACAGAGGGAGAAAAAGGAGAGTGAGAGAAAGAATGTGCGCATAAAAAGGAGTAACAGCTGGGGTACGAGGGGGAGGTGGGGCCTAGCGGAAGTTAGAGAAGTCAATGTTCATGCCATCAGGTTGGAGGCTACCCAGACGGAATATAAGGTGTTGTTCCTCCAACCTGAGTGTGGCTTCATCTTTACAGTAGAGGAGGCCGTGGATAGACATGTCAGAATGGGAATGGGATGTGGAATTAAAATGTGTGGCCACTGGGAGATCCTGCTTTCTCTGGCGGACAGAGCGTAGATGTTCAGCAAAGCGGTCTCCCAGTCTGCGTCGGGTCTCACCAATATATAAAAGGCCACATCGGGAGCACCGGACGCAGTATATCACCCCCCCCCCCCCGTCTTTCTCCCTTGGCCTCCTGTCCCATGATCCTCTCGTATCCCCTTTTGCCTATCACCTGTCCAGCTCTCGGCTCTATCCCTCCCCCTCTTGTCTTCTCCTATCATTTTGCATCTCCCCCTCCCCCTCCAGCTTTCAAATCCCTTACTCACTCTTCCTTCAGTTAGTCCTGACGAAGGGTCTCGGCCTGAAACGTCGACTGCGCCTCTTCCTATAGATGCTGCTTGGCCTGCTGCGTTCACCAGCAACTTTGATGTATGTTGCTTGAATTTCCAGCATCTGCAGAATTCCTGTTGTTTGAGACTGAAAACGTGTTTGTCCCCTTTGTAATTACTACACTAACTTTCCTCAGGTGTAATACATTACCTTACCAACTCACCCAATTTGTTGATGATGAAGACCAGATAATCACCTGTTTTCTATTACTAAGAATACTCCCTCTCTCTACAAGGCCCAACCGTATTGTAGATTTTCAACAGACCAAACCAAAATGAAGACAAAAGAGCATTCAAGACAAGACAGGGAAATGATAACAGAGAAACACAAAGCTGGGGAAGGGTACAAGACCAAAGGGATTGAACATACCTCAGAGCTCAGAGTAGTCCATCATGAAAAAGTGGAAAAAATATGAAACCATAGCCACACTGCCTAGGTCAGGCCATCCCTCTAAACATAGTCGCCAAGAATGACACTTGTAAGAGGCAACTGTGATACCAAGTCACTCTGAATGAGCTGCAGAAGTCAGTGGCTGTGACTGGAGATGAAGTTCATCGCCCCAAAATCTCTGAGGCTTTGTACAAAAAGGGTATTTATGGAAGAGTGGTAAGAAAGAAGCCCTGGCTTTAAAAAAAAAGCATTTCCCTGCCTGTAAAGACTTTGCAAAGCGTCACTTAGAATATACTGTAGAGCTGGGAAAGAAGGTTTTATGGTCAGATGAGACTAAAATGGAACTTTTTGGCAACACTAAGCGGTATGGGTGGCATAAATCTAATACTGCGCATCAGCCTGGTAACAGCATCCCTACTGTCAAGTATGGTGCAGGAAGCGTCATTCTATGGGGATGCTTTTCAGCAGCAGGGACTGGAAATCTGGTCAGGATGGATGGGAAGATAAATGCTTCTAAATAAAGAGAGATCCTGGATGAAAATAAACTTGCTAGCTTCTGCCAGAAAGCTTAAACTGGGGAGGAAGTTCATCTTTCAGCAGGTCAACGACCCAAAGCACACTGCCACAGCAAACATGGAGTGGCTTCAAGTGAAGAAAATTGATGTCCTTGAGTGGTCCAGTCAGAATCCTGACCTCAAGATTGCTGTCCACCGCCACTCCCCAATTAACCTGGCACAACTCAAGCAATTTTGAGAGGAATGGGAAAATCTTGCTCCATCATGTTGTGCAAAGCTAATAGAGGCTTACCCAAAAAGACTACTGGCTGTAATAGCAGTGAGAGATGGCTCAACTAAGTACTGAGCCAAGGGGGGATGAATACTTATGAATTGCTGACATTTCAGGTTTTGAATTTTTAGTTTTTCATGATTTACTATTTTCTCTGTATTTGGGCTTTACAGTACTGTGAGAAAAGGACCATATTATTCACAAATAAAACCTTGATCAAAAATTGATCAAAATCCCTGGCTGTAATACTCAATTATGTGAACAAAGGGTTGGGGGCTGAATACTTTTACAAGACATTGTAAGTGATCACAATGAGCTCCGTCCAGAAGCACTTTGTACTTGCTGTTGGAAGGGTGGGCTGAGCAGATGAAAAAAAAAGATGAGTAGTTGTGGATAAAAAGCCACAGATTACATCCAACAAATAGTCTGCAAAAGCCACAATATGTCTATGTTGGCCTCAGCCAGTAATGGTCATTGATCTGTGCTGTAAATTTCTATGATTTTTTTTTACAATAGCATTAGGTAATTTTGTAAAATATCATTTAAAATGATACATTTGTCTAATGACTTTCATACAAAAGCCTAACTAGTGATAGAAGGAAGCAGATTTTCAAATCGGTTTCTTGAAAAATTAACTATTAATTGCCTGGAAATGGAGCTTTGCATAATGTACAAAGAAGGTCTGTGCTGATGGGGAAAAGAGGGCAGACACTGTTTGGCAGTGTGCAAATGAAACAGGTAACTTGTATTTGCAAACCAGGTGTGTTGTTGAAGCCAACAACAAAACAAGTCCAGACTGAAGTCTGTACTTTTTACAGAAAACAGGCATGGAGATACTACCAAGACCCATATCACCACTGCAAAAAAAATCTGCACAGAAAAGTTATGATGCTGTTTTATCAATGTGAATAGCTACAGCTGTAGCAGTATCACTTGTTCCAGGAAAATCAAACCAAATAGTGAAGAAAACCATTGCAATTAGCAAATTTCCCAATCATTAGATTTTTAATGCAGCAATTTTAATTCCCCATGGATTTCTCTCATGCAGAAATGAAACAACTATAACCAATGACTGGAACTCAAAATAAGTTTCATTCATTATTAAAAATATGGTAAGCATGTTCCTTAATAATGCAATGCCTTATACATATTTACTTAAGCCACGCATGCTTTTATCTATATAGAATGTGTTTCAGCTTCCACTTTTAAATGGTACTTAAGATTGTTTGCTAAAATGTCTAAGATAGTTTAAAAACAAAGCATTTTCAGTTGGTTTTCTTTTTCAATTAGTTTGGAGAATTAATCCAGCTAGTCACACATACACACTGGATCAGATGGAATGGCAGACCTGATCGTGAATCTATCATGTCTGTCACTGTACCACGTTCTTCCTCAGAAATTAAGTTAAGTTGCACTTGGGTGGGAATGTGTAACTGCAGTCTATCACATTCAAAACAGCAGTTCTGGTGAAACAGCAGGAGAGCTATCCCATGATCTGCTTCTGAAATTTAATGGAATGGTTTGCAATGCAGTAATACTAACTGCTGCCAAATGATGACAATGATTTTAATGTATTTTTAGGCAAGCTATTAATTATGCCTTATCCTAGACGGCAGAGATTTGCTAAGTTTTCAAAATACCTTGTGTGGGAATCCACTACATCCAACATCTAAATACATTCACTGTTCTGTTCAGACTAAGTAGAAACTTAAAATAACACCCACCTTATGAGAAGATTCCACGCATGTGCTCATTAACACATTGCAATATAATCAGAGCAAATCTAAGCTTCACTGGCTTTTCTAATTCAGAAATTCAGGATCACTTTGCACTTATTGGAAGTGGGGGTGAAGCATGTGGGGGGGGAAGGTGTCTGAACAGATGGTTAACAATGGATGAAAAGCTGAGACGGGTATGTAAAAAAAACAGGGCAGAGTAGTGCCTACATTGTTCGTGACAAATCTAATGACGACGACAACTTTGGCCAATATTAGTCAAAGTTGTGCTCCATTTGCTTAAAAGAGCAAACTGAAGGACTGAAAGTAGATGCCTGAGGAGAGAAGTACAATTGCTAAATTACTTAAAAGGACATGGAAAGCAGAGACAATAAAATAGTCTGTCAGGTCAAATTATGGGAGGTTAGTGAGGAAGTACACTTTGGAAATTTGGTCACAAAGGGAAGAATGAAAAACATCTTGCTGCAATGGACAATAATATTGCAGGCAGGCATTGGATTTTGGAGATATAGATATTTATATAAAGGCATGATAGGATTGATACCGAGAAGGCAGAGTAGAAGAATTTGTTGGAGATCGACTAAGTTCAAAAACACAAGCGGTCAAGAGAGAAGAGAGGACAATTCAGATAAAATCAGAAGGATAAACTGATGAGGGTTTTAAGAGACGGAAAGACATCTCAAAGTGGCTGCAAAAATTCTCAAATGGGAGGGAGAGCAGCCAGAGGTCATGGTGCACATTGACACCAATGACACAGGTAGAAAGGATGAAGAGATCCTATAATGTGAGTGTAGTGAGTTAAGAAAGAGGCTAAAAAGCAACACCTTGAGGGCTTCTGGATTACTCCCAATGCTAGATGCTAATCAGGGAAAGAATAGTAAATCGCAATCATCCTGATGTGATTATACTACAGATTCCACAGTTGCCATGCAACACTGAGCTACAAATAAGCGTGTCGATTAGGAAAAGGTGAAATAACAAGGTTATTGTAGTGAATGATTTCAACTTCCCTAATATAGACTGGAACCTTGTTATAAGATGTAGGTGGTGCAGGATCTCTTGGGTGCATCCAGGAGGGTCCATCAAGAGGAGATGCCATAATGAACCAATTGTTGGGTAATGAACATGGCCAGGTGACTGACCTTTCAGCAGAACAGTGACCAGAATTCCTTTATCTCCTTAAGTGGAGGGTGCTAAAGAGTACCTACACAGTACAGGACAAATATGTTCCCAGAGAAGGCTGGATATTAAGAGATATCGTGAATTTTATCAAGAAAATGGAAGCATATGTAAGGTTTGGTAAGCTAAAATCAAACAGAGGCCTTAAAAATCATAAAGAAACAAGAAAAAAATGCAAAGGAATTAGGAAAGCCAAGAGAGGCCACGGAAAGTCCTTGACAAGCAGGAATAAGAATCCAAGACTTTCCACACATATATCAGGAGGAAAACTAGGAAAAGGCAGGACCATTCAGATATTGAAGAGAACACGTGCTTGGAGGTGGAGGATGTGGGTGAGGTTCTAATGAGTACTTTGTCAGTGCAACAGCACAGTGTTGTTATCAGTAATCACCAAGGAAAATGATGTAGAATGGTTAAAGACATAAGTATGGATCATGCAAATTTACGATAGCATTTTGAGATAAAGGAGGTAGTGCTGGGTTTCTTAAAGAACATTCGGGTGGAAAAGTAATTGGGATTCAGAATTGGCCTGACGATAGAAGACAATATAGTGGTTAATGGGACTTATTCCAGCTGGAGATCTGTGACTAATGGTGCTCCAGAGGAATCCATACAAGGACCTCTGATGTGTGTGACATAAAAAATTGGACGAAATTAGACGAAAATGTAGATGAGCGGGTTAGTAAGTTTGCAGACGCCACAAAGACTATATTGTGGACTATATTGTGGAAAACTGGCAAAGGATACAGATACACAAGGAAATCTGCAGATGCTGGAAATTCAAGCAACGCACACAAAATGCTGGTGGAATGCAGCAGGACAGACAGCATCCACAGGAAAAAGCACAGTCGACGTTTCGGGCCAAGACCCTTCGTCAGGATACAGATCATTTGCAGATATAGGAGGAGAATAAATTTAACTCAGCCAAATGACAAGTGATCCACTGATCTTTATCCTTTGCAAGATCTTTAAGTGTTGATGTGCAGAGGGATCTCAGGGTCCACATCCTTAGCTCCCTGAAAGTAGCTACTCAGGTTAGTATATAGTACATTTGTTTTTATTAGTTGAGGAATCTGAGCTTAAGAGTTGGGAAGTTATGTTGCAGCTATAGTTAGACCATATCTGGAAAGTATTGCATTCAGTTCTGGTCACCCCATTATAAGAAGGATGTTGAAGCTTTGAAGAGGGTGCAAAAGAGGTTTATCCAGATGCCGCCTGGATTAGAGAGCATATGCTATAAAGAGAGGTTGGACAAACTTGGGATTTCTCAGGAGCTGTGAAGGCTGAGAGAAGGGAGATCTGATAGAGGTTTATAAGATTATGGGAAGCATAAAGAGCAGATAGCCAGTATCTTTACTTCAGAGTTAAAACGTTTAATATCGGAGGGCATGCATTTAAGGTGAGAGGGGGTAAATTCAAAGGAGATGTGCAGGGCAAGTTTCTTTTTACAGTGTTGAGTGCTTGGAACACAGGTAGTGGTGGAGGCAAATAGGTAGAGGTATTTAAGAGACATTTAGGCGCATCAATGTCCATAAGCCTGTGTAGGCAGAAAGAATTAGTTTAACCGTGCTGTACTGTTTCTATGTTCTCTGTCTGAAATAAGTGAGCTGCATGCACAAGTGCTAAGACGTGATATAGGCCAAGGAAATTTAAGAATGATGGCAAGCATATCCACTGAGTGATAAAGCATAAATTCAACCCAGTTTGTGAAAAAGTCAAAGTCTAATAAACAATACAAATAAGTAGTATACATTAAGGAGGAACGGAGGCCAAAGGAATGCGGCACATGACGCTGCTGTAATTAAGTTTTTCATTGCAACTGTACTTGTACATTGACTTTGACTTTTGACTTTGATGACAGATTAGGCGGAGTTGAAATTGGTAAATAACCTCCATAGGAACGGGTTGAGCAAGTTGGTTGCCAGAAGCAAACGTTGAGCCCACTGTGATTATTGAGCTTTAATACAATAAGCACCATAGCCAGAATTACCAAGAATCACTGACAGGAAGGCCATGAAGGGATAGTAATCTAGATGAAAACAGAAAAGGTTAACAGGAAACAGTCACCAATAGAATGAAGGTTCATGTAAGGCTGAGTGGTAGAGAGAAAAGTCCAAAAGGGACATCACAAAGCAAAAGAAAGGAAAACATAAAAAAATCAGAATAAGGTGCCTAAATTGGCAGCAGCAGCAAGCTGTCTGTATGAAAAGACGGGGACTAATAAACTAGTTATGATAAGAAGTGAACATGTAATACATAGATAACCAACTATAATATCTTGATTAAAAATATTGCTATGCATATTGTATAACTAATTAAATTTGTTTTATTTCATCTGTATTAAAACATCTGAACCAAAATTGGACGTTATTCTTATCAAAGAATTCTATACACCTGCCTTTGCCCCCTCTCATCCTCTCCCTACCCCCTCCACTAAGCACTTACTCCGCTACCCCACAACCCCTCTCCTGTACACACCCTCCCTTAACCCACCTTCCCTTGACCCCTTCCCATACCCACCCTCCCTTGACCCCTCCCCATGCCCAAATTCTCTTGACTCCTCCCTAAACCCATCCTCCTTTAACCCCTCCCCGTACCAACCCTCCATTAGCCCCTCACCATACCACCCAACCACCTACCCCCCTTAACTAATCTACCTTCCATCACCAACAACCCTACCCCTTTCTCCCCACCCACTCTCCCTCATCCCACTAAAACCCCTCCCTCCCTTACACCCCAATCACCCTCTCTTACTCTCCGATCACCATCCCTCACTCCCCGATCACCTTCCCCACCCACCCTTTGTTGCCATTTGGGGGGAAAAGACGCGAAGTTGCCTCAGAAACCGCTCTTACCGCCATGCGAGCGACACCTGGACAAAAGGAGTGTCAACCACAGAGCAAACGGTCCCACAAACAGACAGAAAGGGACAGTGAGCATCGGCAGTCGCCTTGAGCCAATAGCCCGGGCCGGCCCCAGGACCAAGTCCACAACATCCGCCAGCACTACCCTTGGGGCCCGTGCGCATGCGTGTGGGGCATTACGCCGTGACGTCACCGCATTGGTTATCCGCCCCGCCCTCGTGTCGTCAGAATAATTGGCCGAGCTCCAGCTTCTCGGTGGATGAGAGGGTAGAAGTATTGAAAGGAAGAGTAATCATTATGAAATTCTGCAGATGCTGTTAATTCAAAGCAACACACACAAATTGTTGGAGAAACTCAGCAGAGCAGACAGCATCTATGGAAATGAATAAACAGTCGACGTTTCCTATGCATGTTGTAGTTAAACAATCATTTACCGCATTGGTGAGGGATTAAAGTTCAAAGTATATTTATTATCACTGTACATATATGTCATCACATACAACCCTGAGATTAATTTTCTACTGGCATATTCAATAAATATAACTATAATAGAACCAATGAAAGACCACACCAACAAGGTGGGCAACAGTGTCCCAGAGGCAACAAAACTGTACAGATACAAAATTAAATAAATAATTAAAATCGAGAACATGAGATGAAGAAGAGTCCTGAAAGGTCGGCAGGTTGAGCGAGCAGTTCAGTGATGGGCAAGTGAAGATCCCCCTCTGATTCAGGAACCTAATGGTTTAGGGGTAATAACTGTTCCTGAACCCAGTGGTGTGGGCCCTGAGGCTCCTGGACCTTCCTCCTAATGGCAGCAGTGAAAAGTATGCATGACCTGGATGGTGGAGGTCCCTATAATGGATGCTGCTTTCCTGCAACAATGCTCTGTGTAAATGTGCTCATTGGTGGGGAGGACGTGGCAATATCCATTGCTTTTTGTAGGATTTTCCATTCAGAGACACTAGTGTTTCCATACCAGGCTGTGATGCAGCTGGTCAATATACTCTCCATCACACATCTGTGAAAGTTTGTCAAAATGTTAGATGTTATGCTGAATCTTTGCAATCCCTAAGGAAGTAGGGGAGCTGTTGGTCTTTCTCTGTAAACATGAGGAATTCTGCAGATGCTGGAAATTCAAGCAAACACACATAAAAGTTGCTGGTGAATGCAGCAGGCCAGGCAGCATCTCTAGGAAGAGGTACAGTCAACATTTCGGATGAAGACCCTTCGTCAGGACTAACTGAAGGAAGAGCTAGTGAGAGATTTGAAAGTGGGGGTGGGGGGGGGGGAGATCCAAAATGATAGGAGAAGACGGGACGGGGAGGGATGGAGCCAAGAGCTGGATATTTGATTGGCAAAAGGGATATGAGAGGATCATGGGATGGGAGGCCCAGGGAGAAGGAAGGGGGTGGGGAACCCAGAGGAGGGGCAAGGGGTATAGTCAGAGGGACAGAGGGAGAAAAAGAAGAGAGAGAAAGAATGTGTGTATATAAATAAATAACGGATGGGGTACGAGGGGGAGGTGGGGCATTAGCGGAAGTTAGAGAAGTCAATGTTCATGCCATCAGGTTGGAGGCTACCCAGACGGAATATAAGGTGTTGTTCCTCCAACCTGAGTGTGGCTTCATCTTTACAGTAGAGGAGGCCATGGATAGACACATCAGAATGGGAATGGAATGTGGAATTAAAATGTGTGGCCACTGAGAGATCCTGCTTTCTCTGGCAGACAGAGCGTAGGAGACTGCATTGGCGTGCTTTCGCTGCATTGACTTGTCCTCTGAAATGATAAGCCTGAAGAACTTAAAGTTGCTGACCCTTACCTCCTCTGATTCCCCAGTGAGGATTGGTCCATGGACCTCCAGTTTCCTCCTTCTGGAGCCAATAACCAGCTCCTTAGTCTTGCTGACATTGAGTAAGATGTTGTTGCTGTGGCGCCACTCAGCCAGATTTTCAATCTCCCTCTTATAGGTGGAAAGTGGCCAGTGAGTGAGTGGGCCAGTGAAGGAGTGAAGCTTTGAGGCTTTGACGAGAAGAGGTGGAGGACAAACTTGCTTGCAGTTACACTTTACAATGCCTCCGGAGACGGTGATGTGCCTCTCATGTGAGATGTGGCAGTCTTGGGGGAACAACCCTCTCCCGCAGAGTCACATCTGCCAGAAGTGCATACAGCTGGGCGATCTGGAAGACCGTGAAAGGAATCTGGAACAGTAGCTGGATGATCTTCGACTCATAAGGGAGAATGAGGCAGTCATAGATGAGAGCTACAGGGCGGTTGTCACACCTAGGCTGTCGGAAGCAGGTCGTTGGGTGACAGTCAGAGGGGGGAAAGCGAAGGTGACACACAGGTAGTGCAGAGCACCCCTGTAGCCATTCCCCTGAATAATAAGTTTACCATCCTGGATACTGGTGGCAGGGACGACCGACCAGGTGTGAGCCACGGTGGCAGGGCCTCTGGCACTGAGTCTGACCCAGTGGTGCAGAAGGGTGGGATGGAGAAGAGGAGAGCTGTCATCATTGGAGACTCTATTATAGTCAGGGGAGCAGACAGGAGATTTTGTGGACGTGAGAAGGACACCCGCATGGTTTGTTGCCTCCCAGGTGCCAGGGTCCGGGATGTCTCTGACCGGGTGCACAACATCCTGGTACAACAGGGAAAGCAACCAGAAGTTGTTATACATGTTGATACCAACGACATAGGCAGGAAGAGGGATGAGATCCTGAAGTGTGAGTTTCAGGAACTAGGCAGAAGGCTGAAGAACAGGACCTCAAGGGTGGTGTTCTCAGGATTGCTGCCAGTGCTATGTGACAGTGATGGTAAGAATTGGAGGAGATGGAAGTTGAATGCGTGGCTGAGGAGTTGGTGCAGGGAGCAGGGTTTTAGATTTTCGGACCATTAAGATCTCTTCTCGGGAAGGTGGGACCTGTACGGATTGGATGGGTTGCACCTGAACTCGAGGGGGAGCAATATCCTTGCAGGTAGGTTTGCTAGCATGGTTCGGGATGGTTTAAACTACTTTGTAATTTGCAAGGGGGATGGGACCCGGAGTGATAGAGCAGTGAAAGAAGTGCATGGAGTAAAGCCGGATCTAACATATAGAGAGGATTTGAGGAAAGAGAAGCAGAATCAAGGGTGTAAAGGTAGTAAGGTAGAAGGGCTGAAGTGTGTGTACCTCAATGCAAGAAGCATCAGGAACAAAGATGATGAACTGAGAGCTTGGATACATACATAGAATTATGATGTAGTGGCCATTAGAGAGACTTGGCTGGCACCAGGGCAGGAATGGATTCTCAATATTCCTGGATTTCGGTGCTTTAAAAGGGATACAGAGGGCGGAAAAGGGGGAAGGAGGGGTGGCATTACTGGTCAGGGATACTATTACAGCTACAGAAAGGGTGGGTAATGTAGCAGGATCCTCTTTTGAGTCAGTATGGGTGGAAGTCAGGAAAGGGAAGGGAGCAGTTACTCTACTGGGGGTATTCTATAGGCCCCCTGGTAGCAGCAGAGATACAGAGGAGCAGATTGGGA
This sequence comes from Mobula hypostoma, assembly GCF_963921235.1. Lineage (NCBI taxonomy): Eukaryota > Metazoa > Chordata > Chondrichthyes > Myliobatiformes > Myliobatidae > Mobula > Mobula hypostoma. Next base: position 187,127,783 of record NC_086098.1, read on the forward strand.
GGCAGATTTTGGAAAAGTGCAAAAATAACAGGGTTGTTATCATAGGTGACATTAACTTCCCAAATATTGATTGGCACCTGATAAGATCCAACGGTTTAGACGGGGCAAGTTTGTTAAGTGTGTCCAGGACGGATTCCTGTCACAGTATGTTGACAGGCCAGCTAGGGGGAATGCCATACTAGATCTAGTACTAGGTAATGAACCGGGTCAGGTCACAGAACTCTCAGTGGGTGAGCATCTGGGGGACAGTGACCACTGCCCCCTGGCCTTTAGCATTATCATGGAAAAGGATAGAATTAGAGAGGACAGGAAATTTTTTAATTGGGGAAAGGCAAATTATGAGGCTATAAGGCTAGAACTTGCGGGTGTGAATTGGGATGATGTTTTTGCAGGGAAATGTACTATGGACATGTGGTCGATGTTTAGGGATCTCTTGCAGGATGTTAGGGATAAGTTTGTCCCGGTGAGGAAGATAAAGAATGGTAGGGTGAAGGAACCATGGGTGACAAGTGAGGTGGAAAATCTAGTCAGGTGGAAGAAGGCAGCATACATGAGGTTTAGGAAGCAAGGATCAGATGGGTCTACTGCGGAATATAGGGAAGCAAGAAAAGAGCTTAAGAAGGGGCTGAGAGGAGCAAGAAGAGGGCATGAGAAGGCCTTGGCGAGTAGGGTAAAGGAAAACCCCAAGGCATTCTTCAATTATGTGAAGAAAAAAAAGATGACAGGAGTGAAGGTAGGACCAATTAGAGATAAAGGTGGGAAGATGTGTCAGGAGGTCATGGAAGTGAGCGAGGTCCTCACTGAATACTTCTCTTCGGTATTCACCAATGAGAGGGAACTTGATGACGGTGAGGACAATATGAATGAGGTTGATGTTCTGGAGCATGTTGATATTAAGGGAGAGGAGGTGTTGGAGTTGTTAAAATATATTAGGATGGATAAGTCCCTGGGGCCTGACAGAATATTCCCCAGGCTGCTCCACGAGGCAAGGGAAAAGATTGCTGAGCCTCTGGCTAGGATCTTTATGTCCTCGTTGTCCACAGGAATGGTACCAGAGAACTGGAGGGAGGCGAATGTTGTCCCCTTGTTCAAAAAAGGTAGTAGGGATAGTCCGGGTAATTATAGACCAGTGAGCCTTACGTCTGTGGTTGGAAAGCTGTCGGAAAATATTCTTAGAGATAGGATCTCTGGGCATTTAGAGAATCATGGTCTGATCAGGGACAGTCAGCATGGCTTTGTGAAAGGCAGATCGTGTCTAACAAGCCTGATAGAGTTCTTTGAGGAGGTGACCAGGCATATAGATGAGGGTAGTACAGTGGATGTGATCTATATGTATTTTAGTAAGGCATTTGACAAGGTTCCACATGGTAGGCTTATTCAGAAAGTTAGAAGGCATGGGATCCAGGGAAGTTTGGCCAGGTGGATTCAGAATTGGCTTGCCTGCAGAAGGCAGAGGGTCGTGGTGGAGGAGTACATTCAGATTGGAGGATTGTGACTCGTGGTGTCCCACAAGGATCGGTTCTGGGACCTCTACTTTTCGTGATTTTTATTAACGACCTGGATGTGGGGGTAGAAGGGTAGGTTGGCAAGTTTGCAGACAACACAAAGGTTGGTGTAGATATTGTAGAGGATTGTCGAAGATTGCAGAGAGACATTGATAGGATGCAGAAGTGGGCTGAGAAGTGGCAGATGGAGTGCAACCCGGAGAAGTGTGAGGTGGTACACTTTGGAAGAACAAACTCCAAATCAGAGTCCAAAGTAAATGGCAGGGTACTTGGTAGTGTGGAGGAGCAGAGGGATCTGGGGGTACATGTCCACAGATCCCTGAAAGTTGCCTCACAGGTAGACAGGGTAGTTAAGAAAGCTTATGGGGTGTTAGCTTTCATAAGTCGAGGGATAGAGTTTAAGAGTCGCGATGTAATGATGCAGCTCTATAAAACTCTGGTTAGGCCACACTTGGAGTACTGTGTCCATTTCTGGTCACCTCACTATCGGAAGGATGTGGATGCATTGGAAAGGGTACAGAGGAGATTTACCAGGAGGCTGCCTGGCTTAGAGAGTATGCATTACGATCAGAGATTAAGGGGGATAGGGCTTTACTCTTTGGAGAGAAGGAGGATGAGAGGAGACATGATAGAGGTGTACAAGATAATAAGAGGAATAGATAGAGTGGATAGCCAGCGCCTCTTCCCCAGGGCACCACTGCTCAATACAAGAGGACATGGCTTTAAGGTAAGGGGTGGGAAGTTCAAGGGGGATATTAGAGGAAGGTTTTTTACTCAGAGAGTGGTTGGTGCATGGAATGCACTGCCTGAGTCAGTGGTGGAAGCAGATACACTAGTGAAGTTTAAGAGACTACTAGACAGGTATATGGAGGAATTTAAGGTGGGGGGTCATATGGGAGGCAGGGTTTGAGGGTCGGCACAACATAGTAGGCTGAAGGGCCTGTACTGTGCTGTACTATTCTATGTTCTATGTTCTTTGTCCTATGCTGATTCATCACCCCCTTTGATTCAGCCTACAACAGTGGTGTCATCAGAAGACTTGGATATGCATTGGAGCTGTGCATAGCCACACCTTCATAAGTGTAAAGTGAGAGAAGTGGGGTTTTAAGCATGCAGCCTTGTGCTGCACCTGTGCTGATGGAAATTGTAGAGGAGATGTTGTTGCCAATCTGAACAGACTCAGGTCTACAAATGAGGAAATCGAGGACCCAACTGAAAAAAGAGGTATTGAGAACCAGGTCTTGAAATTAAGTGATTAATTTTGCGGGGATGATAGTATTGAACGCTGAGCTGTGGTCGATAAAGAGCATCCTGATGAATATACCTTTGCTGTCCAGATGTTCCATGGTAGAGTGAAGAGCCAATGAAATGGCACCTATTGGGGACCTGTTGTGCCAGTCGGCAAATTGAAGTGGAGCCAACTTGTTTCTCAAGCAGGAGTTGATAAGTTTTATCGTCAACAAAGACAAGAGATGGGAAAGTAGGACCCACTATAGTTCATTGCTTTGGAAGATAAAAAATAAGCCACAAGAAAGCACCATTCAACAGTGTTGAAGATGTCAGAGAGACAAGAGGCATGGAATCTAGAGCAACACAAAGCCAGAGGAAATGAGTGTGAAGAGAAATGAAGAGTCAACATTTTGCATGGGTCAAGACTTTTCACCTTCCACACCTGACCCTGCTGAGTCTCTCCAGATTTTTTATGTGTTGTAGAAGCAATCAAAAAACTAGAAGTATTGGCAATAATCAAATGTTCTAGTCACATAGATTTCCGTTGGAGTAGAAAATTCCAGAGATTCAGCATCCTCTGCACAAAGTTTCAATGTACGTCAGTAATGAATAAACACACACTACTCTTGCAGTTGTTCCCCCTCATTTGAGTATCTTCCACTAGTGGAAACATGTTGTCATCTATCCCATTGTGCTCGTTCAGGATCTCACATGCTTCAATAAGATCACTCTTCATTCTTCTGAACTTCAAAGAATATAGCTTGATTTCTTTAGCACCTAGCAACAGAACAACACTCTCTTCTCACCAATTAGCCTAATATCTCTTGGATCACCTCCAGTGACATTCATAAATAAGAAGACCAAAGTAGAGCACAGGATTACAGATGTGGCCTCACCAGTACCATCTACAATTGTAACTATACTTAGCTATTTTGACACTACAACCTTCTCACAATAATGGCCAAGGACATTGCTAAGTGCACTTGCATTAAAAACATATCAGGTCTTTACTGCAAGATTCCAACACAGGAAAAAAGCAAGCCCTAGCCGGCCGGCTCTTCTGTCCATTCTGCTCTCCAATGGACATTAAATTGGACTACATCCGACTCCAACGAAATACTCGGCAGGAGTACAGAAACGGACGTGATCCCGGACGCTGCCACTCAGCTGTTTATTTATGTAACAGCTTTTCCCCCAAGCCATCGAATTATAGTCATAGTCACAGTCATAGTCATACTTTATTAATCCCAGGGGAAATTGGTTTTCGTTACAGTTGCTCCATAAATGATAAATAGTAATAGAACCATAAATAGTTAAATTGTTGTTGTTGTTGTTCATCCTTCCTAGTCGAAGATGACCATGGCTTCAAAGTCAAATGGGAGATTGGTGGCTGTGGGTCCAGAGGTGACTGATGAGGCCAATCCAGGCCCTGAAGGCTCGCCCACATGTGGGACACAAGTGGGTGGGTGCTGTCGTGGCAGTGGATGCTGCTCGGGCCTTGTGCACAGCACGCTTTCATTGCGCCTCGATGGTGTGCCTGACTTCAGCTGCACGGGCTCCTGTGGTGATCTTGAACGTGTATCCACCACTACGTTCTGTCAGCTGGCCCTTGTCTGCTAGGCGCGTTTCGCTGACAGCTGCTATGTCCACGTTGTAGCGAGCTAGCTCTTTTGCAACCAGTGCAGTTCATCTCTCTGGTCTCTCTGCCTTGATGTTATCTCGCAGAGTTCTCACGTTCTATGTGCCAAGGTTGAGCACCATCACTTTCTTCTTCACCGTTGTAGGTCGACCGCTATGAGGGATCCCCACCAGCCGCGGTAAGCTGGCCAGGGTGAAGTGAAGCAGACTATGTTTGAGGTACCTTTTCCAGCCCCTTCCTCCATGGAGGTGAGCAGAGCGATCCTAAAGAGGGCTGCTCAGACACCCAGGGGGCTGCCGAACTCAACTGCTGCTTCAGTCCAGTAGAGAGCGACCCTATGCCCTGGGCCGCCTGTGTGCAGGTTTGTGACTACAGCTTCCAGTGTAGCCGTACCTGCTGCTTCGCCACTCCCCCATCGCCACAGGACTTTAGGTTGCGCGTTGGGTTTGAAGTCATGACTTGCGCTTGACTTGGATTAAAGTGAGGGAGAGTTGCGCAGGTCGTCAGCCTCACTCTCTCGTCCCGGCCTATCTGGACCCAGTGGCAAGACATAGTCGAGACAGCTGGAGATAGGTCAGGATGCAGTGGATGGCCAGCAGTGTTCTGTGTGTCTCACTGTGCCCTCTTAGCGCTCCACGACGCATTGCTGAGAATCACCTTTCTGCCCGTTGAACCAGTGATGGTTTCTTCCGCGCAGTCCGCCGAATCCAGGCTTCACACGCTAGGTAGACAAGCCCTGAGTGTTGTGGGTCTACAGCAGTTCTTGCGGCGTGCTCACAAGCCTCCCTACCCATTGTTGGGCATCCTTAACCGCCTTTGCAGCCGTTGGGTGTAGTCTCCTCTTCCGCCTGCTCCGCCGTTAGTTAAATAGTAATAGATAGATATACTTTATTAATCCCGAGGGAAATTTGGTTTTGTTACAGCCTCACCAACCAAGAATAGAGCGTAAATATAGCAATATAAAAAAAAAACCAACAATCAAACACCAAAATGCAAACTATGCCAGATGGAAAATAAGTCCAGGACCAGTCTATTGGCGCAGGGTGTCTGACCCTCCACGGGAGGAGCTGCACGTTCGATGGTCACAGGCAGGAACGACCTCCCGTGCCGCCAAGTGTTGTATCACGGTGCAATGTGGCCGAAGTCCAACAGTAAAAAGTTCAATATCCAGCCTTGAAACACGTTCCTCGATCGTAATATACCCCGGATTCCACCATCCGTTGTTAGCCAGAACAGTAAGCACCCAATTCCTTTACGCTTACCGCTGTCAGTGCACTTCCGGTCAGCCGGAACGGTATTACCCACCGAACTCCTCTTCTCCAAAAGTCTCTGTTGTCTCGACCCGGCTCTCTTTCCTCGGTTTTGTGATCCCCTCTGTGTGTTTTCCTCCGGATTTCAGCAGGGGTGTCCACTGCTCTGTTCTCTAAGTCGGTTGGTGTTTGCTGGTCCATGGAATACACAATGCGACCTTGCTTCTGTCCCGCGTGTCGGGATGTAACCATTTCCAGTGCTAAAGAAAACCCAAATAAAACTCTCTCTACCAGCATGTTAGAGAGGGTGCAGCTTTGATGTGTTACCGTGAGAAAAAAAATACAAAAAATAACGTAAATTAGAAAGTAAGAAGAAGAAAGTAAGAATAGATCGGAATGGCTGTACCAGGCTGCATGCACGACCGGCGCATGCGCACTAGGTATGTAAATTATGCCAGCAAATTATGAAATGTCCAGGACCAGCCTATTGGTTCAGGGTGTCTGACCCTCCAAGGGAGGAGTTGTAAAGTTTGATGGCCACAGGCAGGAATGACTTCCTATGACGCTCAGTGCTGCATCTCGGTGGAATGAATCTCTGGCTGAATGTACTCCTGTGCCCAACCAGTACATTATGTAGTGGATGGGAGACATTGTCCAAGATGGCATGCAACTCTTTTCAGACACCACCGTCAGAGAGTCCAGTTCCATCCCCACAACATCACTGGCCTTACGAATGAGTTTGTTGATTCTGTTGGTGTCTGCCACCCTCAGCCTGCTGCCCCAGCACACAACAGCAAACATGATAGCACTGGCCACCACAGACTCGTAGAACATCCTCAGCATCGTCCGGCAGATGTTAGAGGACCTCAGTCTCCTCAGGAAATCGAGGATTACCAACCTACTGCCCTCCACTGTGCCTATTATCTTGTTTATCATTTATTGTAATGCCTGCACTGTTCTGTGTACTTTATGCAGTGCTGGGTAGGTCTGTAGTCTAGTGTAGTTTTTGTGTTGTTTTACGTAGTTCGGTGTCGTTTTTGTATTGTTTCATGTGGCACTGTGATCCTGAAAAACACTGTCTCGTTTTTACCGCGTACTGTACTGGTCTTGACATGCAATCAGTTAGTTCAATTTTAAATGTTTTCTGTCACGAGAAAGCTGACAGTGATGATGGTTGGTTGTTCTTATTCCATCTGTGTCTGAATAGTGAAAAGAACAGTTTCTTACAGTTACATATAATACTGCAGCAGTGTTTAATTTAAACCTGTCAGAAAGATAAGCAGCCTTTGCATTGCAGAACTGCAGGATATTTATGACACAGGAAGCAATTCAATACAATACATCAAACTAGTCAAGAAAAGGCTGGAGAGTGCTGCAATTCCTTCCTCCTGCATTAGTCCATTACCCCACAGATTACAACTCCTCAATTATGCGCGCAAGTATTGTACATTTTAACACAGAATCACATTAAATAAGAGTGAAAATAGATCGCTTGACCCTTTCAATCCTATTCCATCATGGTTGATCATCCAGTTCACTCCTTCTTTAGACCACTTTAGCATAAGAAATTACAGTATACTTACCTCTGTTTTCAATATATTTAATGACCTTTTCTCCACTGCCCACCATACAGAGAATTCTACGGATTTATCATCCTCTGGGCGAAGAATTGTCTCCTAATTGTAAATGGCATTCTCCAACATCTCGAAATTATGACTCCTGGTATTGTAAACTCCAGCCATTGTCTATATCCTCCCCTTACCTAGCCACTCTTGCCCTAATGGATTTTTTTAGACTTCTGTGAGATCCCCTTATGTGAACATAGATCTAATCAACCCAGTCACTTTTCAGATGTCAGTCCTGCTATTATAGTAATCAGTCTAGTAATCTTTATTGCATTTCTTCCTTCAAAAAAGCTGCTGATAAGGCCTCACCAAGGCCCTGTACAGCAGCAGCAAAACATCTTTTCTTCAATACACAAAGGCAGCAAGATCCCAGCTCACCTGCACTTGCTGAGTGAAAAATGTTTCCTCATCTCCTTTGTAACTCTTCCACCAATATTTGTAAAAAATGCCATTTTTCTTTGGTTCTCTGAAAAGATCAAGCAAAGTCCATGCCAAACTTTTTGTCCATTTACCTGAATCCTGCTTATCTCATAAGGACCATATCCTTTGCCCATTCACGTGCCTGATTAAATATCTCTTAAACACATTGATTTTATTGTATTCCATGACATCCTCTGGTAACAAGTTCTAGATTTCATTTGTTCTCTGTGTAAAAATCTTACCCCTCAAATTCTTTTTAAAACTCACTCCACTCATCTTAAACCTATACCCCTTTGTTTGGATACCTCTAACATGGGAAAATGATTCTGACTATCGACCCTATCCATGCATCTTGGGATTTTATATACATCTAATAACCTTCACTCCTGGGAAAACAGTCTCAACCTATCTCATCTTCCACCCACCTCCCATAACTAACATCCTGATAAATCTCTTCTACACTCACCCTCGTGCAATCACATCCCTCCTCTCGTGTGCTGACCGGAACTGTACACAATATTTCAAATGTTGTTTTGTAAAGTTGCAACATAACCTCCCAACAGTTATATTCAATGCCCAGCTAATGAAGGCAAACATATTGTATGCATTTTACATTACTTTGTCTACTTGCTTTGCCATTTTCAGGGTGCTATGGATTTAAATGCCCTGATTACCAGCATTCTTAGTGCCCTACTCATTTGCTTCCCCTTGCACTTGTTGAGATTTAAATTCCATCTGTCAATGTTCCACCCAAATTTCCATCTGATCTATATCTTAATGTAGCTAATGAGCGATTGCTCCATGAAAGTAAGTCTTTTACCCAGAGTTCAAAGGTCAAAGTAAATTTATTATCAAAGTACATATATGTCATCATATTCAACCCTGAGGTTCGTTTTCTTGTGGACGTACTCAACAAATCCATAATAGGACAATAACCATACTGGAATTAACGAATTTCCAGTCATCTGCAACCTAAATATCCTCAATTGCTCCAGTAACTAAAAGCTCAATGCCAAAAGATGTTTCTCTTTCAGGAGCAACATTTCTCTTAATTTTAGATACACAACATTAAGAAACATGCATTTTAATTGTAACATTCTGTTTGAAGGTTACTTGGGAGTGAGGGAGTATTTATGTGATTTTGATATAAAGCTAAATCCATTCAGGGAATTGGGTGCTGGAATGTTTTTGGCAGCAAATCACAAGGTGCACTGAAACTGCTTTGCTGTCGTGTTTCCAGATTATTTCCAGGCCATAAATGGAATCATACTCCGCCAGTGCCACAAGCATATTTGTTTTGAAGATAAACCACTGACTTATTGATAGCTTCAGGGAAATGCATCTTCCCTTAACTGTATCTATCTAAACTTTTCAGTTTACAAGTCTGAAACAGGATTAATATATTGAAAAATAACCTAATAGAGATTAGTTTTATAATTGTGATGCAACCTTATATAACTAATATGAATAGAATTTATTTTTATTTAATATTGACTCAGTTATTTTGACTGTATAACTTTAAAAGATGTATCAGGTTTATAAGAAATATCCCCAACCCCAATAAAAAGAGGAGTACGAGAATGGAGCCCTGTGATGAAGATCATTAACAAAAAAGCTTTAATGTTTTCTTTCTTTTCTTTCAGCCACCTAAATCAGAAAAAAAATATAGAATTGAATGCAATAAAACCAAACAAAACAATGTCGTATGAATACTTTTCCATGATGCCTACAACCAGAACATGTCCTGATAGAATAACTCAAGACAAAGCCTTTCATTCATTTCATGAACTACAAGGCAGTTTATATTTCCTCTTGCCAAAGCAATTAAGATTTCATCATTGACATAAGTCCCAATTGCTGTTCTGGAAATATACTATCTTCAACATAAGATGTTAAATATAGTATATTTCCAAAAAGACAGTTGGTGAACAGAATAAAATAATGCAGATGTCCCATTAATTATAACTTCAAGCGCCAAACATTGCATTGCCTGGCTTTAATTCAAGGTAACCAATGTGCAGTTTTCTGCACTGGGAATCAACTAATGCAAGTACTTTTAAAAATACCGGGCTTTTTTTGGCCATGTATTAAACTAAAGTAAATTGGTCTGAACCTGCACTCCTTCAAAGGAATATAAAAATAACCTTTCATGGTTAGCAGCATTCAGCATTGGCACTTAGCTCCCAGAGACTATTATAATAACTTCTCATTAACAGTTCATACATTCGGAAATACCATGTAAGTAAGTCAATTTGTTTGAATTTCATGCAGAAAGAAAAGCTTGCAATTGTTTGAATATCATGCACTCATCATCAGTAACTATCATGGAATTTATGTTGTGAAGATCCTCATGCTCTTTCACTCAGACAAGTTCAAGTTCATGGTTCTGACTGTACATATACACAACCAGTGCAACAACATTCCTCTGGACCACAGTGCACCCACAATACAAATATCACACGTGGCACATAAAACAAAGTATTATCACAATTAAGTTAATGAAGTATAATTCAAAATGTTTGTTAAGTGCACAGAACGGGTAAACAGTAAACAACAATCAGCTAGCTGTCCTGGTGACGAGACCTCAGTGTATTCATTAGTCTCACGGCCTGCTGTTACTCAGTCTGCCAGTCCTAGTCCTAATGCTTCTGTACCTCCTTCCAGATGGTAGTGGGTCAAAGAGATTGTGCGATGGGTGGTAGGGATGCTCAACAATGCTTCTGGCCCTTCGTATACAACACTCACGGTAAATGTCACAAACTTGAGAGACAGACCCCAGTGAGCCTCTCAATGGTTTTTTCCTATCCTCTGTAGGGTCTTGCAGTCCACTGCCTTGCAGCTTCCAATTGTATTATCTAACAGGTACACATGCTTGGACTGGGAGTGTAGATCAGAGGTCTTGTGCTTGTATCTCTCCCAATTAATGTGTTGGTTATGAGCAAACTGTGCTCCAAGAATTTTGTCAGGAGGTAGACCCTGTTGGAATTAGACTTCACTGCTTACTAATTACACCTTGCCATAAGACTGTGCTCCCTCCTACCCTGGCACTGAGGTTATCCACAAACACATCAACATGCTTCCTTCAGGTTAGAGCAGAAGTTTTCCTTGGCTTCATTCTGAAGTTCCCAAGGTGAGGCATATGTGCTGATGGCCATAATGTGTTAGTTCCTTGTCAGAGGAAGCTACAAAGTCAAGAGTCATATTTACAATTGCACAGGAGGATATTGCAGACTGCCTATACATGATTGTAAAGCCCCCTCCATGAAGAAGGTTAATGCCTCCAGTGGGAACTGTCTTGTTCTTTCAGCAGCCTTCTCTTGCCTGTCCTGTGTCACTTAGGACACTAAAGGCAATGTCAAAACATCTAAAGCTTCAAAGCTATAACAATGGAACAGCTACTGTCACTATTAGAACTGTCTCCCAGGTTCTAACAATACATGCCTTCAATCCAACTGCCCTGTTATACAGAGGCCACCATCCTTTAATTACGGTTATATTATGATCCCGGAAACATGGACCACTCCCCGTGTCTCAGGACTCACCTCATAACAAAGGCAAGTGTGGATGTTGAAATTCACCATCTTCCTTTAATGCATCAGCATAACATGTGACCAACTGAGGAAAAGAATATTTAAAGATTGATGTCAAACTTGGTACAAAACTCTGCATGCTGGTCAGTAATGACCTTTGCCACTCCTAAATAGTTCTGAGAGTTGAACTACCTGTAACACGTGTCTCAAGATACTGGAGGGATGCTACTAACAGTATGGGTGAAAAATTCTCCAAATCTACTGGGAGCATAAACAAATCAATGTCAGGGTTCTCTCCCAGGTCAGGATTTTACTTAGTTGGCTCATTGGGTTGGATACATGATTTTCATGACCCCCACCGGACTCCCAAAACTTACACTTTATTGTGAATTCTGTCATGGGCAGAGATTACCAAGGATCAAGGATCAAGTATCAACTTTATCCACCATATGCAGTATATGTACATGTTCACATTGAGTACCCATTACTTGAAATGCTTGACAGCTGAATTTTCACAATTATCTTCAAGAGGGAGGAGAAGATGGCAGCGCGACGCAGCTTGCAGCGGTCACTCCGGTGACTGATATCTGTTACCTGTCAAGTAGGGTGCCGTGCACAATTCTGATTTGATGGAGACAGACCTGAGAGCACGGAGGAACATCTGGTGAAACTTCTGAAATGCCTGTTTCGCTGCCGCTGCTACTGTGTGATCCAGAATCTCCGGAGGGGAAGGCCTCGAGTCCTCGGCTTTGCTTGTTGCTCGGCGGCCGGGGCGGGGTCGAAGCGCTCGGCAGAGATGGTGCTCGGTGTCGGAGGGTTGGTCGGAAGCTCGAAGTTTTCGGACAGACTCAGAGTTGGCTGCAGTCGGGTGCTTCCAATGTATCGGCAAGTTTGCGGCACTTCCGTCTGCATGAGATGATGGGGCTATCGGGACTTGAGACTTTTTTTACCGTGCCCATGGTCTGCTCTTTATCAAATTACGGTATTGCTTCGCACTGTTGTAACTATATGTTATAATTATGTGGTTTTGTCAATTTAGTCTTGGTTTGTCCTGTGTTTCTGTGATATCTTTCTGGAGGAACATTGTATCATTCTTTAATGCATGCATTTCTAAATGACAATAAACGAGGACTGAGTATCCTCATAATCTAAATTTTCAGTTCATCGTGATATACCTTTGGTTGTTTCATGATCAGCACACCGTTAAATAGCATATGCTCACTCTGACACTGACAAATCCATTCTCTCAATACACATTCGCGATCTTTATGCAGTAAGTTTCAGTAAAATCTGTTCCTTACATATATGAGGTTACTTCTCAGAACTATCTGTGATGCACAAAGACCTGTAAAGTCATATCAGCACTCAAAAAGTAATTCAGATTTTGGAATATTTAATGACATAGCATAGAATCACCATAATTTCCAACACTGAATTTATATACTACAGGTAACCAATCTTTGTTTTACACTTGTTCATTATACATATGTACTTACATACCAAATATTACATACCTGAAATATAATAAAAATAAAATGTGTGCAGGGTAAAAAAAAGCAACACAGCAGCATCAGGTGATGAACAACAATCAGCGGCAGACTTTCAGTCTCTACCTACGATGTCATACTTTGATTACAGAATATCAGATTTCTGTTTTACGTTTTTCCAGCATTTCACAAAAGGTATATAAACAATCAGCATTGTAGACTTGTTCTGGTGTTAGATTTACATCTGTGACAATCTTGGCTAACTCATCAAGGAATTTCTCTGCTGCTTTATCACCACAAATCTTTAAAAAGTTAATCCTGTGCCCTTTCTTAAATTTCTGCAACCAGCCTGCTGAATTTTCACAATTACCTTCAATTTTCAGTTTGTTTTGATAAATTTTTGCTTGTTTCACAATCAGCGTACTGTTAAGTGGCATATGTTCATTCTGATGCTGATGAATTCACTCTTTCAATGCACAATCGAGATCTTCATTTTTCACTTTATGCCGTGTTTATCTATTTTTCGTTAACTTCTATTCATTACATATTGGGAAGCTTTTAAAACCCTACAGAGAGCAACTAAAAGAATAATTATGAGGGTACAGATGAAATATGAAAGCCAGCTAGCAAACAATATCAAAGTGGATGGTAAAAGCTTTCTCAAGTATATTAAAAATAGAAATGAGTTGAGAGTTGATTTAGGAACGACAGAAAATGAGGCTGGAGAAATAATAATGGGAAACATGGAGATGGCAGATTAAATAAATGAGTATTTTGCATCATTCTTCACTGAGGAAGACACTAGCAGTGTGCTAGATGTTGAAGGGGGTGAGGGAAGAGAAATGAGTGCCGTTACTATTACAGGGGAGAAGGTGCTCAAAAAGCTGAAAGACATAAAGGTACATAAGTCACTTGGACCAGATGAACTACAGCCTAGGGTTCTGAAAGCCTAGCATTAGAGATTGTGGAGGCATTAGTACTGATCTTTCAAAAATCATTGGACTCTGGCATGGTGCCAGAGAACTGGAAAATCACAAATGTCACTCCACTCTTTAAGAAAGGAGGAAGGCAGCAGAAAGGAAATTATAGACCAGTTAGCCTGACCTCAGTGGTTGGGAAGATGTTGGAGCCAATTGTTAAGGATAAGGTTATGGAGTACTTGGTGACACACGACACCAAGTGCAGTGCAGTGACTAAGGTAATAGATAGAAGGGCTGGTGGTGGGATAACTGGAATGGTTGATCAGATTAACAGCCTGCGAAAGAAATTTTTAAGAAAGCGTGAAGTTTTTGTTTTAATAGCCCGATACCATTTTCCAGAAGAGAGCTTTTGGAAGGGTATTTTTCTGAGTAGCAAGAAGAAAAGATTCAAGGATAATCTCCAAGCTTCCTTGAAAAAGATGTAAATTCCCCACTGACTCCTGGAATCCCTGACTCATGATCTCTGAAAGTGGAGCAGTCTTTAGGAGAGCACAGAGAACTTTGAGACTATGCTCAGGATATACGCGGAAGCCCAGCATAAGTGGCAGAAGAAATGCACCACCTAACAAGTTATCTTTCTGGCCATCCTGTCAGGTACCTCCGTCCAATCTGTAGGGAAGTGATGGGTCCCATATGGATCCTATCAGTAGTCCTAGAACCCACAGATTGGGACTGAGAGCAAATCAACCTCTGAGCCGCATTTAGTTATCACATGTATATGAAACATACAGTGAAATGTATTGTTTGTGTTAACAACCAACACACCTGAGGATGTGCTGGGGGCAGCCCACAAGTGTCGCCACACATTCAGAGCACCCACAATGTTCTGTAGAACAACACAGAACACAGAAAGCAATAAAATAAGCACCTTTCCTCACTTCCACCCTGCCTCCCACCAATGTACACCAGATAGTCCTCCTACCCCAGGATAAGTCTCCAGGGTTCCAGATCTCCAGGCTTCAGCCATTGAACTTAGCTTCTAGACTTCTGATCAACCTTCGGGCTTCGATCTTCGGTATCAAGCCCCGGACAAGCAGATGACGGTAACCCATGACTCAGACTCTGATGTGCCAGTGACCAGCTCTCATGCCTGCTCGTGCCTCCTGCCTACAGAGACATGCACTTACCTACTTACCTAGAACATCCCGAACAAGGCCACATAACTGGCCTTTGAGCACAAAGCAGAGATCTGGACACTGGTTGTCCTTCATCCCATGTCAACATTGCTGGCCTTTAGAGCACGGAGCTTAAGTCTGGATTCTGGATGTCTTTGTCCCACCAAAGAAGAAAAAGATGATAAACATAGAAACATAGAAAACCTACAGCACAATACAGGCCCTTCAGCCCACAAAGTTGTGCGGAACGTGTCCCTACCTTAGAATTTATTAGGCTTACCCATAGCCTTCTATTTTACTAAGCTCCATGTACCTATCTAAAAGTCTCTTAAAAGACCCTATCGTATCCGCCTCCACCACCGTTGCCAGCAACCCATTCCACGCATTCACCATTCTCTGAGTAAGAAACTTACCCCTGATACCTCCTCTGTACCTACTCCCCAGCACCTTAAGCCTGTGTCCTCTTGTGGCAACCATTTCAGCTCTGGGAAACAGCCTCTGACTATCCACAGGATCAATGCCTCTCATCATAGTACACACCTCTGTCAGGTCACCTCTCATCCTCCGTCGCTCCAAGGAGAAAAGGCCGAGTTCACTCAACCTATTCTCATAAGGCATGCTCCCCAATCCAGGCAACATCCTTGTAAATCTCCTCTGCACCCTTAAACTCAGTTTCTTAACTGGAGCTTAAATTTGAACAAAAGGTGGAGAAACGTAGTGTCTTATGTGTCCCTTTCAGACATTCTAATCCACATTCTAATCCACATTACAGCCAATAAATTATTTCCTAAATGTAGTCATTGTTGGAACCAAACCACAAACAAGAGAAAATCTGCAGATACTGGAAACCCTTCTGCCCAAAATGTCGACTGTACTTTTTTCCATAGATGCTGCCGAGCCTGCTGAGTTCCTCCAGCACTTTGTGTATGTGTTGCATTGTTGTAACGTCTGGTACATCACTTGTGCACAAGTTTGGACAAGCATAAAACTGGTAATACATAATTCTTTGTGACTTTCCTTAATTTACTGATGTGATGTGAATTCACTAACAATGTCAGCAGTTATTACCTACTTCCAAATCCCATTGAGGTGGTTTTGAACAGTTGAGAGATTGAATATTTTTTCCCAGGGCCAAAACGTTTAAAACATGCGTTTAAACTGAGAGAGTGTTAGTTCACAGGAGGTGCGCAAGCAAGTTTTTTTTACAGTGTGTGAATGCCTGGAATGTGCAGCCAGGGGTCCTAGTGGAGGCAAATATGATAGAGACACTTGAAAAGCTTTTAGAAGGGTACATGAATATGCAGAGAATAGAGGGAAATTGGCATTATGTAGGCAAAAGGGTGTTTAGTTCGTTATTTAATTATCTGACAAAACATCCTGGACTGAACAGCATACTCCTGTTCTATGTTCTATTAGCTTGGGTCAGGTCATATGAGAATCTCCTATATTTCTGAACAAAATTGAATTTTTTCTACCATATTTTATTTTGTTGACAAAGTATTGTTTAGATATATAAAATCAAAGGAAAGGACCCAGAACCCTCCCCACTGGGACTAGTTTCATTTCTGCTGAAACTTCTATACTGGAAACTTACTGTTCTTGATGGATGTGCATGTTGCGAAACAATTTGAAGCCTCAACTGCATTTAAAACAGCGTTCACTGTCAGTAGACGGTTGCCCACCATCTATCATAACGTATTGTTGCTTAGATGTCCTATTTATTCTTGGATTGTGGTGACAAGTCAAATCTTACAATAATATGATACCAATTAATAATTTTAAACTGGTGGCACTAGAGACAACAGATGCTGAAATCTGGAGCAAAGAATGATATGCTGGAGGAAAACAGCAAGTTGGACAGCATTTGTAGATGGAAATAGGAAGCTGACGTTTCAGGGTTGAAACCCCTTCATCTGCACTGAAACAATTTCTGGCTGTTAGCTGGCTTGTATTGTTGGTGAAACAAAAACTCTGGATTCAATTGTGGTTTGCTAATAAAATGAAATGAAAAATAGTTACCAAAACAGACACAGTAATTTCAGTAAATTCTGGCCACGACATCAAAAACAGTACAGGCAAATATTAATAAAGCTGACATAATTATACCATATCCTTATAAAGCAAATAGGCATATTGGTATTTTATCAGTCAGCAGAATATAAGTACTGTTGTATATTTCAGCATTACAAGTATTAGTTTGGCTACACTAGGTATTTTCAACTATATAAGGCATCTTATCTGTTTATGTGGATTTCCTTGGACTAATATGCCAAAATCCATTGTACAACAAGCTATTTGGCAGCAATCCAGTCAACATTTTATTGCCTTGTATGGACAAATGTCTGGAATGGGAGGGGAGGGATCCTAACCAGCTGTCACTAGACATTGGACGGTGTGAGCACATGACTCGTACATCAGCTTAAGCAGAGCAAATACTAGCTGACATAGCTCTGTTAACCTTAGCCTTGAAGAAAATTCAATATACCTCATCTTTTTTGACCACAGGTAAGAGTTTTGAGCATATATTGTTTCAACAGTTAGAACTTACTTGTCATTATTGTGAGTTGCAGAGAATGTTTAACCTCACAGCTTTCCTGTGCCAGTTTAACAAAAAGATGCATCTTTGGTAAGAGTTAACTTTTGCAGGACAACTTTCAGACTTATGAAGAGGTACAGCAGCAAGGATTCAAATCTTACGGGTAATTATCCTCAAAATCTAAACACACAAGAGATTGAAAAGTTTGAAGAACTTTACAATTTTCATGGGTTAATGGTGTAAGCTGTGTACTTACTCAGAATATCAACTTTTCACTGTGTAAGGTTTCACTGATATCGAAGGTTTCCCTTGCTTATTATATGTTGACATCCTAAACATAGCAGGAAACTTTAATGGCAAAATTGTTAACATATTGGATCATAATGTAAATTACTGCCAGAAACACAATTCTCTATTTTTTCCCCAGTTGAAGGCTACAAATGAGGAACAAAATATAACGGGTACTAATTGCTTTTAACTTGTCAGATGTTAATGTTTAACTGGTAGGAAACTTTGGTATGTGATCCTATAAGTGTGTTCTGTGTAGAAAATGATCACTGCATTCTACTGGGTAGAAAAGTCAGCAAATTCAACAATGAATGCCGCAACATTATCTAGAAGAACTCGGTCTGGCATTCAGTTTAAACTAGAGATTCTTGTTTGCATTCCTGAGCTTCCAAACAGCAGAAAATTGCACAGATTAACATATTGAGTTCCCTGTGAATTTTTGAATATATGCCCCAAGACAATCTGCAGTGTGGGGAGGAGGGATGAAGATTAAAAGTTACCCAAAATGGGTAAAAACTCTGTTTAATCTACTGGAAAAAAAACTATTCCTGCTTAGATATCTCAACAAGCATTAAGAAGAGGGTAATGATTTAACAATATAGAGTAGGAGGAATTAAGTTTTGAATGCCTGAACAAAACAACAAAAAGTAAAATTTACATAGTACTTCTAATAAGAAAAGTTGAGCCCAAGTTTTCACGAATTTGTGGGCAAAAGCTAAATAAAAAAGTTATGGACAAATGACCAAAACTTTGTTTAAAGTTTGTATTTTACCTTGCAGTATTAGATGAAGTTGAAAAGGAGGTGGGTTACAGAAAGTGAAATACAAATCTTGTACCCTAAAACAGCAAGAGATCCCAGGGGAAGAGGAGGTGTGATCGCATATATCTTTTCCTTCAGACAAGTCTGACTTGCTTGTGAGATAACCAATGAGTCCTATATGGGATGCACAGACAATACCACAGCTGGGGCAGGTGTTACTTGACTGATGGTTTAATGGGCTGTTTTGTGATGTGTGTTTCTTCTGATGTTTCTACTCAACTGGATGTACTCCTGCTGTAAAGACATGAGATACTCAATGCCTTCCTCCACGAACAGGCTTACAGAAACTAGGGGAAAGTTAGGGGAGAAATACATCCGAAACAGATTTAATATCACTGGCATATGTCATGAAAATTGTTGTCTTGTGGCAGCTGTACTTTGCAATACATAATAATAATAATAGAAAAACTATAATTTACAATAAGAAAATTAAATAAGTCATAACAAAAAGAGAGCAAAAATAAGGGAGGTGTTGTACATGGATTCATTGTCCATTCAGAAATCTGATGGTGGAGGGGAAATAGCTGTTCCTAAAACGATGAGTGTGTGTCTTGAGGCTCTTGTACCTCCTCCTTGAAGGTAGCAATGAGAAGAGGGCATGTCCTGGGTGATGGGGGCCCTTAAAGATGTATGCTGCCTTTTTGAGGCATTACTCCTTAAGATGTCCTCGATGCTGGGGAGGCTAGTACCCATGATGGAGTTGGCTGAGTTTACAACTTTCCGCATTTTTTTCTAACCCTGTGCAGTGGCTCCTCCGTACCAGAGGGTGATGCAACAGGTAGAATGCTCTCTACATTACATCTGTAGAAATTTGCAAAGAGTCATCGGTGGTATTTGAACCTGAGTATAAAAATCTTTTGAAAATCATAAAAAACAGCAGATTATGCAAGTCAGAAATTTATTAAAAATGAAATACAAAGCATAAATTGTTAAAAACATCCAGCAGGTCAGGAAGCACCTGTGGAAAGAAAACCAGAATTAATGTTTCTGGTCAAAGACCCCTCATCAAAACTGAGAAAGGGAGAAAACAGGTTAGTTCTGAATTTGGAAAAAAAAAGTTGGGGAGGGTTGAATAGAACAAACAAAATATCTGTGAAAGGGTGAAGTAAGGGTCTCTGAGGGGATAAATAGTGTAATTGCAATTAAAGGGTTTAAATGGCGGGGAGAGAGTAATAATCCCATTCCAAATCACTCTGGCTCTCACTCGCTTGTCTCTGTTATCAGAAGCCCAGTAAAAGCTTGTGCAATAGCAATTCATCTTCCATTTAGGTACATTGTAGCCTTCTGGACTCAATATCAGATTCTCCAACTTCAGGTAACTCGCTTTCTCTATCTGTATCAGGATGAACTACTACTGTAAATTATCCACCTGGAATATCACCTCAGTTTTCCTCTCTCAATTACCTGTACCACATCTTATTATTTACAAATCATTATACTTCTTTGATTGTATTATCACCATCTAACTATCCTGTTGATCCATTTGATAGAAGGTTTTATGCGCACGGCAACCTTATCTCAACTATTCCCTTTGACCTATCCAATGCCCCACACACTCTTCATTTCAATTTAGTTCTAACCTGTTTACTCTCTTTTCGAGTTCTGATTGAAGGATTTTCAAACTGAAATGTTAACATATTTCTTTTTCTGTCATACCTGCTTAGTGTCTCCAGGTTTTGTGTGAGCATTTAATACTACATGTGTTTGCATCCTAATACCAAGGTGAAGAGCAAGTTAATTTTTTTTTGATGTAAAAAAGAATATAACTAAAAGAGATTTGAATTCATTAATATTTCTGGAGGGCTGGGGGGTAATCTGAAGCCAAACAAGCGAAAATAAGAGTAAGCACAAACACAAGAGATTCTGCAGATGCTGGAAATCCAGAGCAACACACACAAAATGCTGGAGGAACTCAGCAGGTCAGGCAGCATCTATGGAAATGAATGACTGTTGACTTTTCAGGCCGAGATCCTTTGTCAGGACTGGAAAGGAAGGGAGAAGAGGCCAGAATAGGAAGGTGGGGGGAAGGGAAGGAGTACAGCCTAGAAGGAAATGGGTGAAAATTAGAGTAAGCACGTACAGTACTAACAAAGGTATGAGCTTTGCTGTGGTGAATGATGTAAGGGTGAGAAGTTAGGGGTTGTGGCAATAATAGGATAAAGAATCAAAAACCTATGGCATTGATTAACAGCACCACACAGTTGCAAATTGTCACATGGCTGACAATGGATATACTGTTGAAGACGAGATGCCATTTATATGGTTCCTTATGCATTTTTTCAGCATGTCCTAAAGCACCTTGAACCAATGAAGAATTTCTTTGAAGGCTAGGAACTGTTGTACATGCCATCACCAAATCCATGCATCATTTTTGTCCCCAAATTATGTCATTACACACCATATACAGTATATGCAATGCCACAGTGATTGAAGGCAATATGTCAAGTTCAACACCGTCACGGATGACAGACAGCTCTACTTCTTCAACATCTCTCTCAACACTTCCACTGTCTCTGTACTGTTACCTTCCTCAATGTGCCAAGGTTTCATCTAGTTGAGTATTGGATGACTAAAGCTCAGTTTTCTGCTATAACCTTCATTTACACTCATTCACTCATCGCCCCAATGTTCACTAGGTTTTTGTGAGACCAAGTCTAGAGATGACTCCAATTTAAATCCTTACCTTTTTGCATTCACTCCCTTCAGATACACAGCCATCTCTACTGTCTTTGGCAATTGCATGGTTAAAAGTGAAAATGATTGTTGTTGTGTATGCGTCACTGAGATTTCTTATAGTAATATAAAATTGACAAGATAATACTTGCTAATACATTTTCTGATCACGTGAGATGACTGTATCTATAATTATCTATTTGGCATTTGATGCTTCTTGCTATCTTTAATATTGTGATATGAAGATTGTTGAAACTCCAAACAGTCCATTCAATCACATCAGGACATTAATGGTTCCGGAGATAATACAAACTAGATCGTTTGTAATAACTAATTTTTTAAAAACAGTTAATCTAGCTGAGGAAATTATAAAAGGCAATTTCAAGTGTTCTCATGATAAGAAGCCACTATTCTAGCTTTAGGAATGCAGTGCTAACTATTCTCGGCCACCTGGATCAGTGCAAGTATGAACCGTCCATAATTCATGACTGGACTCTTTCAAGACCAACTCAGTTAAAGTGTTAAAAAGGCATGCAAAAAAATGGTGGACTGTTGATTTATTTAAGCTTAAAAATAAAATACTGGTGCATCTTTGAACTGTGGGAAGAAACTGGAGCACCCGGAGGAAACCCACACAGTCACGGGGAGAAAGTACAAATTCCTTATACACACAAAGGGAATTAAACCCAGGTCGTGGTACTGTAAAGTGCTGTGGTAACTACTACACTGCTGGGCCATCCTGCCAATGTAACACATACAGAAACTGCTGGAGGAACTCTGCAGGACAGGCAGCATCTATGGGAAGGAATGAAGAGATGCATTTCGGGCCAGGATGCTTCATCAGGACCCGTGCGTATCACTATAGATTCCCAGCATCTGCAGAATCTCTTGTGTTCATAGTGTTTTCTGGCTCCAATGGTTTAAAATAATAATATTTAGTTTTCTTTTGCCTCAGCAGCCTTATCCACATAGCAACATAAACCTTGATAGTCCCAAAGTTATTTAATCTCTAACAAGATGGCAAAAGCAACTATTGATTCAGTGAAAGGCACTTTATCTGATGATGTGAAATGACCATCCACTGATAAGTACTGGAGGTGTGGATAGATTCATCTTTGGCAATGCCCTCTTCAGTTTGGTCAAATGTGTTGCTATTTCTGCTGAGGTACATTTGTGAAAAATGGCTGAGGTGTAACAGCAGAAGAGTAGCTGTCTTCCAGAGTCTTGAGCACAAGGAAAATTTGGTGCAAGAACAAAATGAGTAATCCCTTTACCAAACAACAGGAATTCTGCAGATGCTGGAATTTCAAGCAACATACATCAAAGTTGCTGGTGAACGCAGCAGGCCAGGCAGCATCTGTAGGAAGAGGTACAGTCGACGTTTCAGGCCGAGACCCTTCGTCAGGACTAACTGAAGGAAGAAATCCCTTTACCAAGATAGATTTTAGTCATGCCTGAACTTGTTTTTTTTTTGAGATCATCATATACTGAACGTAGGTTAAGCAAAGTTATAAATGGCTCAAAAAGAAAATGTTACAACTGCTGTCCTTATACAGGGTTTTGACCCAAAACATAGACCATCCCTTTTCCTCCACAGATGCTGCTTGACCTGTGGAGTTCTTTCAGCAGTTTGCTTTTGTTTCATTTTCCAGCAACAGCAGTCCCTTGTGCAAACAAGTGAAATTGAGAAAAATGAATGAATTTGTCCATTTTCTAATATTTAATGTTTGTCATCTTGATATATCGGTTGCTTATAATTTCAAAGTTCAAAGCAAATTTATTTTAAAAGCTTAAAAGATCGAGGCACAACTGCACAAGCACGAGGACGTCAGCAAGTCAGACTGACGGGAAGGATTTTAAAAGAAGACAGCTTTATAGGGCAGGTGTATGGTGGAGTAGGGGGAGTAGAGGGAGTAGGAGGGCTTTGGCTCAACAGGACTTTAGCAATAACAGGTCAAGGCGAGTTAAGTTACTTGTGAAGAATAGGAAGTATGTCTGTGGGGCCGGTGTTCTGTAATGGGTGTCTAATGTGGGACGGCCAGGAGACTCCCAGCCTCCCGGACGGCCACATCTGTGCCAAGTGCATCGAGCTGCAGCTCCTTAGGGACTGGGTTAGGGAACTGGAGATGCAGCTCGATGACCTTCGTCTGGTCAGGGAAAATGAGAAGGTGATAGAGAGGAGATATAGGCAAATAGTCACACTGGGGCCTCAGGAGACAGATAAGTGGGTAACAGTCATGAGAGGGAAGGGCAAG
Organism: Mobula hypostoma; assembly: GCF_963921235.1. Classification (NCBI taxonomy): domain Eukaryota; kingdom Metazoa; phylum Chordata; class Chondrichthyes; order Myliobatiformes; family Myliobatidae; genus Mobula; species Mobula hypostoma. The sequence goes on from NC_086098.1 coordinate 187,151,136, forward strand.
AGTCAGATACTAGAGAGTATCCCAGTGGCTGTCCTCCTCAACAATAAGTACTCCTGTTTGAGTACTGCTGCCGAGGGGATCTACCTGGGGGAGGCAACTGGCCGTGTCTCTGGCACATAGTCTGGCCCTGTGCCTCAGAAGGGTAGGGAAAGGAAAAGGATAGCAGCAGTGATAAGGGACTCTATAGTTAGTGGGGTCAGACAGGCAATTCTGTGGATGCAGGAAAGAAACGTGGATGATAGTTTGCCTCCCAGGTGCCAGGATCCAAGATGTTTCTGCTCGCGACCATGTTATCCTGAATTGGGAAGGTGAAGAGCCAGAGGTTGTGGTACATATTGGTACCAACGACAAAGGTAGGAAAAGGGAGGAGGTCCTGAAAATAGACTACAGGGAATTAGGAAAGAAGCTGAGAAACAGGACCTCAAAGGCAGTAATCTCAGGATTACTGCCTGTGCCACGTGACAGTGAGTATAGCAATAGAGTGAGGTGGAGGATTAATGCCTGGCTGAGGATTTGGAGCAGGGAGCAGGGATTCAGATTTCTGGATCATTGGGACCTCTTTTGGGGTAGACATGACCTGTACGAAAAGGATTGGTTGCACTTGAATCTGAGGGGGACCAATATCCTGGCAGGGAGGTTTGCTAAGGTCATTGGGGAGAGTTTAAACTAGAATTGCTGGGGGGTGGGAACCAAACTAAAGAGATGGAGGAAGGAGTGGTTGGCTCACAAATAGAGAAAACTTGTAGGCAGTGTGAGAGGGAGGATAGGCAGGTGATAGAGAAGGGATACACTCAGACTGATGGTTTGAGATGTGTCTATTTTAATGCAAGAAGCATCATGAACAAAGCAGATGAGCTTTGAGCGTGGATCAGTACTTGGAGCTATGATGTTGTGGCCTTTACAGAGTCTTGGATGGTTCAGGGGTAGGAATGGCTACTTAGAGTGCCAGGCTTTAGATGTTTCAGACAGGACAGGGTGGGGGCGTGGCATTGCTGATCAGAGATAGTGTCATGTCTGAAGAAAAGGAGGAAGTCATGGAGGGATTGTCTACTGAGACTCTGTGGGTGGAAGTTAGAAACAGGAAGGGGTGAATAACTTTACTGGGTGTTTTTTATAGACCACCTAATAGTAACAGGGACATTGAGGAGCAGATAGGGAGACAGATTCTGGAACGATGCAGTAATAACAGGTTTGTTGTGAAGGGGATTTTAATTTCCCAAATATCGACTGGCATCTCTCTAGAGTGAGGGGTTTAGATGGGGTGGAGTTTGTTAGGTGTGTTCAGGAAGGTTTCCTGACACAATATGTAGATAAACCTACAAGAGGAGAGGCTGTTCTTGATCTGGTATTTGGAAATAAACCTGGGCAGGTGTCAGATCTCTCAGTGGGAGAGCATTTTGGAGATAGTGATCATAATTCTATCTCCTTTACCATAGCATTGAGAGGGATAGGAACATTCAAGTTAGGAAAGCGTTTAATTGGAGTAAGGGGAAATATGAAGCTATCATGCATGATCTTGGAATCGTAAATTGGGAACAGATGTTCTCAGGGAAATGTACGGCAAAAGTGTGGCAAATGTTCAGGGGTCATTTGCCTGGCGTTCCGCACAGGTACGTTCCAATGAGACAGGGAAAGGATGGTAGGGTACAGGAACCATGGTGTACAAAGGCAGTTGAAAGTCTAGTCAAGAAGAAAAGAAAAGCTTATGAAAGGCTCAAAAAACTAGGTAATGATAGAGATCTAGAAAATTATAAGGCTAGCAGGAAGGAGGATAAAATTAGGAGAGCCAGAAGGGCCCATGAGAAGGCCTTGGCTGACAGGATTAAGGAAGACCCCAAGGCATTCTATAAGTATGTGAACAGCAAGAGGATAAGACATGAGAGGAAAGGACCAATCAAGTGTGACAGTGGGAAAGTGTGTATGGAACCGGAGAAGGTAGTGGAGGTACTTAATGAATACTTTGCTTCAGTATTCACTACAGTAAAGGACCTTGGCGATTGTAGGGGTGACTTACAGTGGACTGAAAGCCCAGGCTACTATAGACCAGTGAATCTTATTTCAGTGGTTGGTAAATTGAGGGAGAAGATCCTGAGAGGCAGGATTTATGAATATTTCGAGAGGCATAATATGATTAGGAATAGTCAGCATGGCTTTGTCAAAGGCAGGTCATGCTTTAGGAGCCTGATTGAATTTTTTGAGGATGTGACGAAACATATTGATGAAGGTCGAGCAGTAGATGTAGTGTATATGGCTTTCAGCAAGGTATTTGATAAGGTTCCCCATGAAAGGCTTATTGAGAAAGTAAGGAGGCATGGGATCCAAGGGGACATTGCTTTGTGTATCCAGAACTTGCTTGCACACCGAAGGCAAAGAGTGGTTGTAGACGGGTCATATTCTGCATGGAGGTTGGTGACCAGTGGTGTGCCTCAGGGATCTGTTCTGTGACCCCTTCTCTTCGTGATTATTATAAATGATGAGGAAGTGGAGGGATGGGTTAGTAAATTTGCTGATGACACAAAGGTTGGGGGTGTTATGGATAGTGTGGAGGGCTGGCAGAGATTACAGTGGGACAATGATAGGATGCAAAGCTGGGCTGAGAAGTGGCTGATGAAGTTCAACCCAGATAAGTGTGAGGTGGTTCATTTTTGTAGGTCAAATATGATGGCAGAATATAGTATTAATGGTAAGACTCTTGGCAGTGTGAAGGATCAGAGGGATCTTGGGGTCCAAGTCCATATGACATTCAAAGCTGCTGCGCAGATTGACCATGTGGTTAAGAATGCATACAGTGTATTGGCTTTCATCAACCATGGGATTGAGTTTAAGAGCTGAGAGATAATGTTACAACTATATAGGACCCTGGTCAGATCCCATTTGGAGTACTGTGCTCAGTTCTGGTCACCTCACAATGGGAAGGATGTGGAAGCCATAGAAAGGGTGCAGAGGAGATTTACAAGGATGTTGCCTGGATTGGCGAACATGCCTTATGAGAATAGAATGAGCGAACTTAGCCTTTTCTCCTGGGAGTGACGTAGGATGAGAGGTGACCTGATGGAGGCTGTATAAGATGATGAGAGGCATTGATCATCAGAGGCTTTTTCCAAGGGCTGAAATGGCTAACATGAGAGGGCACAGTTTTAAGGTGTTTGGAAGAAGATACATAGGAGATGTCAGGGGTAAGTTTTTTACGCAGAGTGTGGTAAGTGCGTGGAATGGGCTGCCAGCGATCATAGTGGAGGTGGATACAATAGGGTCTTTTAAGAGGCTCCTGGATCTATACGTGGAGCTTAGAAAAATAGTGCGCTATGGGTAACTCAAGGTAATTTCTAAGGTAAGTACATGTTTGGCACAGCATTGTGGGCCAAAGGGCCTGTATTGTGCTGTAGGTCTTCTGTTTCTATTAGAAGTAAGTATATGTCACCATATTAGCTTGAAATGCATTTTCTTTGAGACATTTATAGCAGAACAAAGAAATACAATAGAATCAATGAGAAACTATCCACATACAAAGACCAACAAGCAACCAATGTGCAAAAGAAGAAAATTGTGCAAATACAAAACAAAAATAATAAGTAAATAGATAAACAGCTAAATACATAATGAATAATAAATAGACAAATAAACCAATAGATAGATAAATAGATAGAGAGATACTGAGAACTTGAGTTGTGGAGTCCTTGAAAGTGAGTCCATTGGTTGTGGAATCAGTTCAGTATTGAGGGGAGTGAAGTTATCCACACTGATTCAGGAGTCTGATGGTTGAAACATAATAACTGTTCCTGAACATGGAGATGCAGGACCTAAGGCTCCTATACCTCCTTTCCAATGGCAGCAGTGACAAGAGAGCATGGCCTGGACAGTGGACGTCCTTAGTGATGGATGTTGCTTTTTTGTGTTTATTATTCAACATAACCCTTTTTCAACAAGAAACTTACATGGTACATTTAAGAAGACCTGGCCTTCTTTTTATACCAGGAGAATAAAAATTGCAAAAAAAACTTAAGAAAGAAATCAGGAGGATAAAAGAAGACATGAGGTTGCTTTAGCAGTCAAGGTGAAGGATAATCCAAAGAGCTTCTACAGGTATATTAAGAGCAAAAGGATAGTAAGGGATAAAATTGATCCTCTTAAAGATCAGAGTGGTCGGCTATGTATGGAACCAAAAGAAATGGGGGAGATCTTAAATGGGTTTTTTGCGTCTGTATTTACTAAGGAAACTGGCATGGAGTCAGTGGAAATAAGGCAAACCAGTAGTGAGGTCATGGAACCTATACAGATTGAAGAGGAGGAGGTGCTTGCTACCTTGAGGCAAATCAGAGTAGATAAATTCCGAGGACCTGACAGGGTATTCCTTCGGACCTTGAAGGAGACTAGTGTTGAAATTGCAGGGGCCCTGGCAGATATATTTAAAATGTTGGTATCCACGGGTGAGGTGCCAGAGGATTGGAGGATAGCTCATGTTGTTCTGTTATTTAAGAAAGGCTCTAAAAGTAATCCACGAAATTATAGGCCAGTAAGTTTGACGTCAGTAGAAGGTAAATAATTGGAAGGAGTACTAAGAGATAGGATCTACAAGTATTTGGATAGACTGGGACTTATTAGGGAGAATCAACATGGCTTTGTGCGTGGTAGATCATGTTTAACCAATCTATTAGAGTTTTTCAAGGAGGTTACCAGGAAAGTGGATGAAGGGAAGGCAGTGGATATTGTCTACATGGACTTCAGTAAGGCCTTTGACAAGGTCCCGCATGGGAGGTTGGTTAGGAAGATTCAGTCACTAGGTATACATGGAGAGGTAATAAATTGGATGAGGCATTGGCTCAATGGAAGAAGCCAGAGAGTGGTAGTGGAGGATTGCTTCTCTGAGTGGAGGCCCGTGACTAGTGGTGTGCCACAGGGATCAATGCTGGGCAGATGGCAGATGGAGTTTAATACAGACAAGTGTGAGGTATTGCACTTTGGAAGGACAAACCAAGGTAGAACATACAGGGTTAACGGTAAGGCACTGAGGAGTGCAGTAGAACAGAGGGATCTGGGAATACAGATACAAAATTCCCTAAAAGTGGCATCATAGGTAGATAGGGTCATAAAGAGAGTTTTTGGTACATTGGCGTTTATGAATCAAAGTATTGATTATAAGAGTTGGAATGTTATGGTGAGGTTGTATAAGGCATTGGTGAGGCCGAATTTGGAGTATTGTGAACAGTTTTGGTCACCAAATTAGAAGAAGGATATTAATAAGGTTGAAAGAGTGCAGAGAAGGTTTACAAGGATGTTGCCGGGACTTGAGAAACTGAGTTACAGAAAAAGGTTGAATAGGTTAGGACTTTATTCCCTGGAGCATAGAAGAATGAAGGGAGATTTGATAGAGGTATATAAAATTATGATGGGTATAAATAGAGTGAATGCAAGTAGACTTTTTCCACTGAGGCAAGGGGAGAAAAAAACCAGAGGACATGGGTTAAGGGTGAAGGGGGAAAAGTTTAAAGGGAACATTAGAGGAAGGCTTCTTCGCACAGAGTGGTGGGAGTGTGGAATGAGCTGCCAGATGAAGTGGTAAATGTGGGCTCACTTTTAACATTTAAGAAAACCTTGGACACATACATGGATGAGAGGTGTATGGTGGGATATGGTCCAGGTGCAGGTCAGTGGGACTAGGTAGAAAAATGGTTCAGCACAGCCAAGAAGGGCCAAAAGGCCTGTTTCTGTTCTATAATGTTCTATGGATCTATGGTTCTATGGTTCTTATTTATTGTGTAAAAGTATTTAAGAACCTAATTGTTGTTTGTAGCAATAACAGGTGATGGATCAATAAGATGAAAAAGAAGAGCTGGAAAATAATGCTAACAGCAGGGAAACTAGAATAATCTATGTTTAATAAAGTGACCCTACGGATGCTGAATGAAATGTGAGTAGATGTTTTGGGATATAAAATGTGGTTTAAGTAGAGGTAGTCGTTCATCATATCTGACAATGACAGGAGATCTGTGCAGGAAAATTCTTAAAGCGAAAAAGCTGTTACATTGGGGCAGTTCCATTCTCTTGACCTCAAAAATCCAGATCCAGAGGTACAAACACATGTCACAAACTGGGGCCTTCCTTGGTTGTGGATGACCATGATGACATCAGTGCCCTGTCGTTCCCTTCACTCTCCACGGAGTATAGCAGTACTGCCTTCCTGGCCGTTGGATCTCACTGTAGATCTCATCTGCCCAGTCCGCTGGGTCTGACTTGGCATGCTAGGCCAGGCATGTCTCTATCTCACCAGGTAGGAAACCTGCTGACTACCATCACTTGGTTCAGCCTGCCTATTAAAGCGGAGTAGCAGGATGTAGCAGCTGTCGTAAGCAAACAGCTACTTGGAGCCAGAGCTGAGTGTTCAGTGAGGACCAATGGTATGGGAGCTGCCCTGGAATGAACATGACAAGCCCCTTCACCTCCCTGGACACTCCATACCCCCAGTTTATCTGGTAGGAGCTTTTTGATTAGCTTTGAAGATTTCAGTATGTACTTGGTTAACAAGCATGGTTGTCTTACATGGATAGGACCAAACTTGCTTTCACTCCATCAATTAGCATCAGAGTTGAAAAACAAATTTAAGAAGCTGATTAAAGGGAAGTTTCACAATGCTTTGTTAACTAACTCTCACACCAAAATAAGAATGATACATGAAAATCAAAAAGTGCCAATGCTGTAATATGAACTTAAAAAACAGAAATGCTGAAAGTACCCAGCAGATCAGGCAGCATCAGTGGAGAGAGAAACAGGGTTGATATTTCAGGTTAATGACCGTCTCATGAGAAATGATCTCTTGGGAGTTTGCTAAATTTTCTGCGGGAATGATATTTATTGATTTAATTACATCTGTTGATGACTCTAATAAGAGACAGCTCAGATTCTTGGAGTACTTAGAAAACATCATGAGGGGAGATCTAAGTTTATAAGATTATGAGGGGAATAGATAGTCACCGGTATCTATTCCCTGGGTCAAAATGTTTAATACTAGAAGGCATGCATTTAGGGTAAGAGATGGCAAGTTCAAAGGAGATGTGCATAGCAAGTTATTTTTCATAAAGAGTGATAGATAGCTGAAATGCACAGCCAGGAAAGGTAGGGGAGGTGTTTAAGAGGCTCTTGGTTGGGTCCATGAATCTGCAAAGACTGGAGGGATATAGGCATTGTGTGGGCAGAAGGGATTTGTCTAAACAGGAGAAATTCTGCAGATACCGTAAATCCAAAGCGACACGTACACAACATGTGGGAGGAACTCTGCAGATTAGGCCTGCAATGTCAAAAGTTTATTCATGTCCATAGATGCTGCATGACCCGCTGAGTTCCTCCAGCATTTTGTGTATTTTGCTAGGGATTTGCCCAGTTAGGAATTTAAATACTAGTTTAATTAGTTTGGCACAACATCCGCGGCTAAAGGGGTTGTTCCTATGTTGTGCTGTTCTATGTTCTATGTTTAAAAATTAAGCAAGGGAAATTGTTACAGATTACTTTGGCTAGTTTTGATCTCTACTGAATTCTTGCCACTCCTTATAAATGCTTTCATTAACATTCAAGAATACTCATGTAGAGGCTGATTCTCTGTTGTACTTTGTGATTACTTTATAGATTAGGAATAATGGCTGTTCCAAATTACAGCTCTTCCTCTTCACTGCAAAACATCAGCATTGCTTACATTTATTTAAAAACCATTTTAGAGTCTAATGAATAGTTGCAGTGTGAGAGGTTAGTCTGTATCATACAGTGTATTTAATGGAAAATGCATTTACATGTTTTCTTTTATTCTGGAGATGCAACGGGTTGCAGATGCTGGAATGAAAAAAAGTAAATGTATTATCAAAATGCATCTATGGCACCATATACCACCGAGATTCAGTTTCTTAATGTGAATGCCCACAAGAAAATGAATCTCAGATTAGTATATGGTGCCAAGTATATACTTCGATAATATTTAATCTGTGACACAAAAGCAGCTGTTGGAGGAACTCAGTGAGTCAGGCAATATCTGTGAAGGCAAAATGACATTTGATGTTTTTCAGCTGAGATCCTACATCAGGACTGTAAGTATTGAGGAAGAAGTGCCGGTATAGAGAACGAGAGAGAGAGCTGAGATAGGGGTTGTCAGGTGAACATCTATCACCTGCAGCCCTTGCATCACCCTCCCCTCTCTCCTCTTTATATTGGCTATCCACCCTCTACACTCCCAACCCCAATCAACTAACCCTTTTCCTCCGCGGATGTTGCTTGATCTAGTGCTTTCATCCAGCAATTTGTTTTGTTTTCTGTTCTCCCTTGTGTAGATTAATTAAAAGAACCATCTAATTGAGCAGGAAAAGGAATTTAAACAGGCTTTTCAGAAAAGGATGCCTTTTTAGTCATAAGATAACAGGCACGGAGGTAGTTTGGCCCAGAGAGATTATGTAAGATTCAGCTCCATAACACGGCCTTGGTGGTGCGTTTTTTCAATCATCTGTACCTTCTGCCCGGTGGTGGTGTTGGGGGGGCGGGCGGGGGAAACAGGAGGACGTCCAGGGTGAGAGAGGGGTTTGATTATGTTCAATGCTTTACGGAGGCAGTGGGAAGTGCAGACTGAGGCCACTGTCTTTCCATTTCCCTGCTCTTTCCTTTCATCCTTTTAATGCTATTTTGTTGTCTGGTGATTTCCTCAAGCAGCTATGGTTTTCGATATCAAAACTAGTTCCCAACTTTCAAAATTAACTCTGATGCCCTGTTAGCTGAATCAACCCCATGTGTTTGACAGAGTTGTAATGAGATAGAGAGCGAGTGAAGAGTGGAACATTGGGAGTGGTGATCCATTAACTCAAATGTCTGACATTTCCATGGACTCGTTGGTTCATTGCATTTGTCATATTTTCTAAAACACTGGAAGGTACTTTGTACTTCATGAAGTTCTCAAACTATTTCAATTATATCAGTCACAGGATCATTACGTTCAGTAGCAAATGTACAGTATATTGGGAAGCACTCAGAATAAATTTTTTTCTTGCAAAATTAATTCTTTGCTTTCCCTGAACTTGAGGTGATCAAGGGCCCGTTCCTTCTGATTTTTTAATCTTAGATTGAGTAAGATGGTAATCAAATTCAAATATTTCACCAACCTATGTGTGTTTTTACTAATGGTCATATTTAGATGAAGAAATTACATTTGACATTAAAGGTCAAAAATACTAAATCAGAAACTTTATCCAAATTGATAATGTGTTTTTGCAGCCTGTTTATCATAATACAAACATGTTTACACTGTTTTCTACCACATGGTATCCATTTAGCCAATGCTGTTCCTTTGCCATTCACTGACTTTGCACCTATTTGAGGGAGTTTGAAATTGGCCATTTTCAATATTGTTAAATGATAAAATCATAGAAAATTTACTACTGAGACTCATTGTATCCATGTTGGTCAAAAGTAAAGATCTGCTCAGCCTTCTAGCACTAGGTTTGCAGATGTTCAGGTACATATACGATAACTTATAAAAATGATGAGGGTTTATGCCTTCAACAACTTTTCAGGCAATGAATTCCAGATCCCTGCTGGCCTCTACATTACATTTTCCTTCTTTTTTTCACTCTTATCTTTCTACCAATTACTTTAAATCTCATAATTTTAAAAACACTTAAATTTTCACCCAATCTACTTTTTCCTTCAACAAAAAATACTTCAGCCTATACTCATAGCTAAATATTTACATTTCTAGTAATGTTGCCTTTACCCGCTCTCCATTTCAATCACATCTTTCCTGTAATGTGGTGACAGAAATATAAGGAGCATTCTCATGAGTCCTGATGAAGAGTTTTGGCCCAAAACATCGACCGTTTACTCTTTACTGTGGATGCCTCCTGGCCTGCTGAATTCCAACAGCATTTTAAGACCATAAGACAAAGGAGCAGAAGTCGGCCATTCGGCCCATCGAGTCTGCTCTGCCATTTTATCATGAGCTGATCCATACTCCCATTTAGTCCCACTCCCCCACCTTCTCACCATAACCTTTGATGCCTTGGCTACTCAGATACCTATCAATCTCTGCCTTAAATACACCCAATGACTTGGCCTCCACTGCTGCCCGTGGCAACAAATTCCATAGATTCACCACCATCTGACTAAAAAAATTTCTTCACTTTTCTGTTCTGAATGGGCGCCCTTCAATCCTTAAGTCATGCCCTCTCGTACTAGACTCCCCGATCATGGGAAACAACTTTGCCACATCCAACACACATAAAAGTTGCTGGTGAGCACAGCAGGCCAGGCAGCATCTCTAGGAAGAGGTGCAGTCGACGTTTCAGGCTGAGACCCTTCGTCAGGACTAACTGAAGGAAGAGTGAGTAAGGGATTTGAAAGTTGGAGGGGGAAGGGGAGATCCAAAATGATAGGAGAATACAGGAGGGGGAGGGATGGAGCCAAGAGCTGGACAGGTGATAGGCAAAAGGGATACGAGAGGATCATGGGACAGGAGGTCCGGGAAGAAAGACAAGGGGGGGGGAGCCCAGAGGATGGGCAAGGGGTATATTCAGAGGGACAGAGGGAGAAAAAGGAGAGTGAGAGAAAGAATGTGTGTATAAAAATAAGTAACAGATGGGGTACGAGGGGGAGGTGGGGCATTAGCGGAAGTTAGAGAAGTCGATGTTCATGCCATCAGGTTGGAGGCTACCCAGACAGAATATAAGGTGTTGTTCCTCCAACTTGAGTGTGGCTTCATCTTTACAGTAGAGGAGGCCGTGGATAGACATGTCAGAATGGGAATGGGATGTGGAATTAAAATGTGTGGCCACTGGGAGATCCACATCCACTCTGTCCATGCCTTTCAACATTCGAAATGTTTCTATGAGGTCTCCCCTCATTCTTCTAAACTCCAAGGAATACAGTCCAAGAGCAGACAAACGTTCCTCATATGTTAACCCTCTCATTCCCGGAATCATTCTAGTGAATCTTCTCTGTACCCTCTCCAACGTCAGCACATCCTTTCTTAAAAGGAGACCAAAACTGCCCACGGTACTCCAAGTGAGGTCTCACCAGCGCCTTATAGAGCGTCACCATCACATCCCTGCTCCTATACTCTATTCCTCTAGAAATGAATGCCAACATTGGATTCGCCTTCTTCACTACTGACTCAACCTGGAGGTTAACCTTAAGGGTATGTTTTATGTGTGTTGCTTGGAGTTCGAGTATCTGCAGATTTTCTCTTGTTTCAGAACTGTTCTGCTGTTCAGCTTTGCTCAGTCTACCTCCTATAAACTAATGTGGAATCCTGCTGTTGGTGTTCTAGCACACACCACATCTCCTTCACACATCATCTCAGTGCTTGATGATCCACCTTGACTCATCTACAAACCTGGATTTCAACTGGAAACTGCAGGGAACCCCTTGAATTGACAGTTCACAGCAGGTGCAATGTCATAAGGTCCTGATTGATCTTACAATATAAGGCCAACAGACAAATCCAGGCCACTAACTGTTATTCCCAGAATACCAATCATTATTTGGTAAATCATGCAGGTGGTTGATATTCATAAATGAGACAAAATGAGACAAGACAATTAAAGTCACCGTGTTAAACAACTCCATCATAACCAAGTCCAATTCTATCTTTGTCTGATATACACAGTACTTATTCCAAGGTTGAGGGGCCAGCCATCTGCTGCCAGATTCTTATTTCTATTTTCTTTTCCTCTTTCCAAGCCAAGATGAGTGAGGTCACCTTAAGGATTTCTCCAATGTCCTCATTTACAGTAGATTCGTTAGTTCTACAGACCAGACATCAACTGTCAGTAGTATCCCTGCTTTCGTATCTTGTGGTACATTTACTCAAGAAGCAGAGTGACAGGAGCTACTTGCACTAAATTTAGTCCAAGGATTCATGCACTCAGTATTTGCAATATACAGTCCACAAAATGCTGAAGGAACTCAGCAAGTTTGGCAGCATCTATGCAAAGTTCAATGTTCACAATAAATTTATTATCAAAGCACATATATCTCACCATATGCTATCATGAGATTCATCTTTTTGTGTACATTCACAGTAGATACAAAGAAATGCAATAGAATTAATGGAAAAAACTACAAACAACCAATGTGCAAAAGAAGACAAACTGTTCAAATACAGAATAATAATAATAAGTAATAAATATTGAGAACATGAGTTACAGAGTCATAGAGAAGTACAGCACAGCAACAGGCCCTTCAGCCCATCTAGTCCATGCCAAAACCATTAGAACTGCCTACTCTTATTGACCAACTTAGCCCTCTATACCCCTATTATCTGTGTACCTCTCCAAACTTCTCCTAAACGTTGAAATCAAGCTCGCATGCATCACTTGTGCTGGCAGCTCACTGCACACTTTCATGGCCCTCTGAGGAAAGAACTTTCCCTCATGTTCCCCTTAAACTTTTCACCTTTCACCCTTTACCCATGACCTCTAGTTGTAGTCCTACCCAACCTCAGTAGAAAAAGCCTGTCTGCATTTACCCTATCTATACTCCTCATAATTTTGTTCATCTCTGTCAAATCTCCTCTATATCTTCTTCATTCTACAGAATACAGCCCTAACCTATTGAATCTTTCCTTGTAACTCAGGTTCTCCAAACCAGGCAACATCCTTGTAAATTGTGAGGTTTAGAGTCCTTGAAAGTGAGTCCACTGATTGTGGAATCAGTTCAGAGTTGAGGTGAGTGAAGTTGTCCACGCTGGTCAAAGAACCTTATGGCTGAAGGATAGTAGCTGTTCCTGAACCTGGGGAATAAACAGTCCTAAAGAAGGGTCTCGGCCTGAAATGTTGACTATTTATTCTTCTCATAGATGCCGTGTCACTTGCTGATTTCCTCCAGCATACTTGTGTGTATTGCACAAGATTTCCACCATCTGCCGAATCTCTTGGCTTTGTCACTTTGCTATTAGGTCACAGTTGTTTTTTTTTATTGCAAAAGATGCAGTTTAAACTGGCAAGATAAATAAGCCATCAGTAATTTCACTTTTGGAATCCCATTTGTTCAGCATGGGAGCTTCTAAATAAGATAATAAATTCTTATTTTGCATTTTGTATTTAAAATGACTTTTTGATCAGAAAGATGAAGATAAAAGAAAATTAAACAAGAAGGTTTTTTTTCTTTCAGTCTTACTCAGAGGTAGATGAGTAATGTTTGATTCTTCATGATATGAAGCAACACTTTCACAAGTTCCCCTGTAATTGGAGACCGACTGCAGAATCACAGTGAAACTAATACTGCAATAATTAATCTCAGCAATTTCATTTGAAGCAATTTAGTCTTAATGAAATGTGCAACTGTATCTCATAAAAATAGACTGCACAGTAAGTCAGTATTCAGAACTGTGGGCTTATAGCCAAAATTTATGTCTTCTTACTTTTGAACTTAAAGAGCAAATACGGATATATTTTTCTAGTTACATGAACATAGAAATTAGGTAGCACCTAAAGCTAACTTGAGATGTATTAGCCGACAAATTTGTCAACTTCAGTCTACAGAGAACAACTACATTTTCAATCGTTATTCTGTGCACAATGGTGGTGAGTGACCCAAAGTTGGAGTGAAATAAAAAAAGAACCAAAGATGCTCCTCTTGATTTGTATATGATGAAGTCAGTTCTAAGCACATCAAAGTATGGTACTCCATTGGATGGTCTATTGGCATTTTAAAACATAAAGTATAGAACGGTAAAGCATTTGAGCCAAGATTGTTAGTATTGCCATGGTGGACAAGAACCTCAAACCCTGAATTTAGTATTGAATTGATCAGTGTCCTTGACATAGAACAAAGGATAGCACAGCACAAGAACAGCTCACCATGTTGTGCTGGGATAATTAAATGCCGAACTAAACTAATTCATACTGCCTACCCAACATCCATATCCCTCGATTATCTGTGCATGCATGAGCCTATTTAAAAGCCTCTTAATTGTCTCTATCATACTTAAATCCACCACCACCCTTGGCTGTGCATTCCAGGCACCTGCCACTCTGTGTAAAAATAACTTGCCATGCACATCTCCTTTGAATTTACCCACTCTCATCTTAAAAGGAGGCCCTCGAGTATGAGACACTTTGACCCTGAGAGAAAGATACCAGCTTTGTACTCTATCTCTGCCTCTCAGAATCTAATAAATCTCTATCAGGTCGCCCACTCCAGAGAAAACAACTCTAAATTGTCCAACCCTCCATATAGCACAAACCCTTTAATCAAGGCAGCATCCTGGTAAACCTTCTCTGCACCCTCTCCAAACCTCCACCTCCTTCTTATAATGGGGTGACCAGAACTGAATGCAATACTGCAGATGCGGCCTAACTAGAATTTTATAAAGCTGCAACATCAAGTCAAGTCACTTTTTATTGTCATTTTGACCATAAACTGCTAGTACAGTACACAGTAAAAATGAAACAATGTTCCTCCAGGACCATGGTGCTACATTAAACAACACAAAACTACACTAGACTAAGTGAGACAACACAAGGCTACACTAGACTACGTAAGACAACACAGACTACAGACCTACACAGGACTACATAAAGTGCACAAAACAGTGCAGCGCAGTACAATAAATAATAAACAAGACAATAGGCACAGTAGAGGACAAATTACAATATAATAATAAATGATGTAGACATCAGTCTAGACTCTGGGTATTAAGGAGTCTGATGGCTTAGGGGAAGAAACTGTTGCACAGTCTGGTCGTGAGACCCCGAATGCTTCGGTACCTTTTGCCAGATGGCAGGAGGGAGAAGAGTTTGTATGAGGGGAGCATGGGGTCCTTCACAATGCTGTTGGCTTTGCGGGTGCAGCGTGTGGTGTAAATGTCTGTAATGGTGGGAAGAGAGACCCCAATGATCTTCTCAGCTGACCTCACTATCCGCTGCAGGGTCTTGCGATCTGAGTCGGTGCAGTTCCCAAACCAGGCAGTGATGCAGCTGCTCAGGATGCTCTCGATACATCCTCTGTAGAATGTGATGAGGATGGAGGATGGGCGGTGGGAGATGGACTTTTCTCAGCCTTCACAGAAAGTAGAGACGCTACTGTGCTTTCTTGGCTATGGAGCTGGTGTTGAGGAACCAGGTGAATCCGCCAGATGTACACCAGGAAATTTGGTGCTCTTAATGATCTCGATGGAGGAGTTGCCGATGTTCAGTGGAGAGTGGTCACTCGGTGTCCTCCTGAAGTCAACAACCATCTCTTTTGTTTTGTTCACATTCAGAGACAGGTTGTTGGCTCTGCACCAGTCCGTTAGCTGCTGCACCTCCTCTCTGTATGCTGACTCGTCGTTCTTGCTGATGAGACCCACCACAGTCGTGTCATCGGCGAACTTGATGCTGTGGTTCGAGCTGTGTGTTGCAGCACAGTCGTGGGTCAGCAGAGTGAACAGCAGTGGACTGAGCACACAGCCCTGGGGGGCCCCCGTGCTCAGTGTGATGGTGTTGGAGATGCTGCTTCCAATCCGGACTGACTGATGTCTCCCAGTCAGGAAGTCTAGGATCCAGTTGCAGAGGGAGGTATTCAGGCCCAGTAGTTTCAGCTTTCCAATCAGGTGCTGAGGAATGATTGTGTTGAATGCTGAACTGAAGTCTATGAACAGTACATGTCTTTTTTGTCCAGGTGGGTGAGGGCCAGGTGGAGGGTGGTGGCGACGGCGTCGACTATTGAACGGTTGGGACAATACGCGAACTGCAGGGGGTCCAGTGAGGGGGGCAGCAGGGTCTTGATGTGCCTTATGGCAAGCCTCTCGAGACACTTCATGATGATGGATGTGAGTGCAACGGGACGGTAGTCGTTGAGGCAGGACACTGAAGACTTCTTTGGC
This sequence comes from Mobula hypostoma, assembly GCF_963921235.1. Lineage (NCBI taxonomy): Eukaryota > Metazoa > Chordata > Chondrichthyes > Myliobatiformes > Myliobatidae > Mobula > Mobula hypostoma. The sequence continues at coordinate 187,166,965 of NC_086098.1, forward strand.
ACGGGGACAATGGTGGCAGCCTTGAAGCACGTTGGAATGACGGCACTGCTCAGGGAGATTTTGAAGATGTCAGTGAGAACATCTGCCAGCTGGTCTGCACTTCCTCTGAGCACTCTGCCAGAAATATTGTCTGGTCCAGCAGCCTTTCATGGGTTGACCCTACATATAGTTTTTCTCACATCGGCCACAGTAAGACACAGCACCAGGTCATTGGGAGGAGGAGTGGTCTTCCTCGCCACCACATCATTCTCTGCCTCTAAACGAGCGTAGAAGTTGTTCAACGCATCTGGGAGGGAGGCATCACCAGGACAGGCAGCACAGTACCAGCAACATGCCTTCCTGACTCTTGAACTTAATTCCTTGACTAATAAAAACAAACATGCCCAGTGCCTATCAACCTGTGTTGCCACTTTCAGAGGGCAATGCACTTAGACCCCAAGATCCTCCTGTAGAATAACACCGTTAAGAGTCTTGCCAATTACATTACACTGTACTTTTACATCTGATCTCTTAAAGTGCAGCACCTAAATTCCACCTGCCATTTTCAGCCCATAGCCACAATTGATCTGTATCCTTCCATATACCTTCCCAGTCTTCTACACTGTCCACCACATCACCAATCTTTGTAACATCTGTAAACTTACTAACCCAATATTGACACTTTCATCTCGATCATTTATATGTAACACAAACCGCTGCTACTGTGTGGTAACTGGAATCTCTGGAGCAGAAGGCCCCAAATCCTCAGCTTTGCTTGTTTCGGCGGCTGGGGCTAGGTCGAAGGCGTTCAGCAGAAGATGGTACTCGGGAGGTTGTATCGGAGGGGCTGGTCAGAGGCTCGAAGTTTTCGGATGGACGGACTCAGTGTCGGCTGTGCTTGGCTGCTTCCAAGGCATCAGCAGTTGTTGGTGCCTTGGAGGTTTATGGCAGGGAGTTTCTCCCTTTTGCCACCTGCTATCAGGGACTCAGGAGTCGATCGGGACTTGAGCCTTTTTTTTACTGTGCCCAAGGTCTGTTCTTTATCAAATTATGATACTGTTTTGCACTGCTGTAACTACATGTTATAATTATGTGGTTCTGTCAGTGTTAGTCTTTGGTTTGTCCTGTTCTCTGTGATATCACTCTGGAAAAATATTGTATCATTTCTTAACGCATGTATGCATTTCTAAATGACAATAAAAGAGGACTGAGTGTTCTCATAATCTAAAACCTTAGGTGCCCCGTACAGATTGTGCAGAACACCGCTAGTTACAGACCTCCAGCCATAATAAGTCCCATCGACAGCTACCCTATGTCTTGTATGGGCAAGCCAATTCGTAATCTAAATGGACAACTTATTATGATCCCATCCATTTTTAATTTTTGGATGAACCAAAATGCAATTTTTTTACATGCTAGTAAAATCCTTATAGACAAAGTCCACAGCCCCACCTTTATCAATCATTTTCATCACCTTCTCAAAAAACTCAGTCAAGTTAGTAAAGCATGACTTGCCCTAGGGACTTAAGAACCTTAACATTCTTTAAGAAGCCTAACACTACCTCCTTCTTTATCTCAAAATGCCCTAGCAAATTGGCATGCTCCACACTAATCTCTCTGCACTCCACACCCTTCTCCTTGGTATGCACTGGTGTTGAGTACACTGGTCAATGGGCACAGCAAGGAAAGATACCACCGAAGCTGTCGTCACAATGCTCTCCGAATTTGCAGGAAGAATCAGCAAACCGGTGATGGTGTCCTTTCTCAGGTCAATATTCGAAGCACTGAAATGCTGACTAGGCCAAGCGATTCATGTGCCCAGCACCAGATTCCCAAGCAGGCACTACATTTCGAATTTCTGTCATGGGAAGAGTTACCAGACAGACAGAGGTAAAGATTAAACAAAATGATCCAAGCTTCCTTGGAAAAAAAAATGCAATTTCCTCGTGAACTCCTTGAATTTCCTGGTTTGTGATTTCCCATGGCTGCGCACTTAGGATAGGATTGAGATCTTTGAGTCTGTGCATTTGGGACACGTAGAAGACCAACATAGGCAATGGGTAGAGAAAACCACCTTAAAAACTTTAAACTCTCTGACCCCATCGGCCACTTCCTACCCCACCTGCGGAAGTATCTGCATTTCCCTTTTGGCCTCATCAATCATCCGAGAACCCACAAAACATGTGGGTTCATGAGAGGGAACTTCTTTACTCAGAGAGTGGTAGCTGTGTGGAACGAGCTTCCAGCAGAAGTGGTAGAGGCAGGTTCGATTTTGTCATTTAAAAAAAAATTGGATTGGTATATGGACAGGGAAGGAATGGAGGGTTATGGGCTGAGTGCAGGTAGATGGGACTAATTGAGAGTAAGCGTTCAGCACGGATTAGAAGGGCCAAGATGGCCTGTTTCCGTGCTGTAATTGTTGCATGGTTATATGGTTATGGTGTAAAGTACACTAGTGTCAAGTACTCATTTAGTACCTCAGCCACGTCCTTCACCTCCAATCATCATATTCCCACTTTATCCTTGAGTGGTCGTACCCAATTCCTAGTTAGATTATGAGGACACTCAGTCTTCATTTATTGTCATTTAGAAATGCATGCATTAAAAAATGATACAATGTTCCTCCAGAATGATATCACAAGAAAACACAGGACAAACCAAGACTAAAACTGACAAAACCACATAATTATAACATACAGTTAAAACAGTGCAAAGCAATACCATAATTTGATAAAGAGCAGGCCATGAGCACGGTAAAAAAAAGTCTCAAAGTCCCGATAGACTCATCATCTCACACAGGTGGCAGAAGGGAGAAACTCTACCTGCCATGAACCTCCAAGCCGCCAACTTGCCAATGCAGCACCATTGGAAGCACCCGACCACAGCGGACTCTGAGTCAGTCCGAAAACTTCGAGCCTCCGACCTGCCCTTCCGACACAGCCTCACCGAGTATCATCCTCTGCTGAGCGCTTCGACCCCGCCACGGCCACCAAGCAACAAGCAAAGCCGAGGACTCGGGGCCTTCTCCTCCGGAGATTCTGGACCACACAGTAGCAGCAGCAGCGAAACAGGCATTTCAGAAGTTTCACCAGATGTTCCTCCACACTCTCACGTCCATCTCCATCAAATCAGGATTGTGCACAGCACCCTACTTGACAAATAACAGACATCACCACCGGAGTAGCCGCTGCGAGCTGCGTCGCACTGCCATCTTCATGCCAAGTTACCTCTTGCCCATGATGTTTTTATAGAATGTATTGTGATTCTCTTTAATCCTACCTGCCATGGACCTTTTATGACCCCTTCTGGTTCTGCTAATTCACTTCTTGAGTTCTTTTCTTGTTTTTTTTAAATATAATCTTTAAGGTCTCTGTTTGATTTTAGCTTTCTAAACCTTTTCCTTCTTGATAAAATTTACCTCTTCTCTCAACATCCGAAGTTCCATTACCTTGCCATCCTTCCTAACGGAATATTTCTGTCCTGTGCTCTGTGCAGTTGGTCTTTAAGCATCCTCCACATGTCAAATGTGGACTTAACCAGAAACAGATTGTCCCAATTAACTCTCCCTCATTCCTCAATAATACTCTAATAACGTGTTCTGCTTCAATTTAATAATCTCCCACACGGTTAATACTTACCCTTTTCTATAACAACTTAAGCAGCTGTGATCACTGTTCCTTAACTGTTCTCCACTGAAAGATCAGTCACCTATCCAGACTCGTTTCTCAACACCAGGTTCAATATGGCCCCTCTTTTTATAGGACTAACTACATATTCATATAAGAAACACTCCTCAATGCACCTAACATATTCTGCCCCATCTAAACCTTTTGCACTAGGAGGTCCCAGTCTGTATTAGGGAAGTTGAAGTCACCCACTACATCTTTCCTTAATCAGCCTTCATGTACCTCAATATCCTGGTAGCTATTGGGGCATCTGTCGTATAATCCAACAGAATGATTGCACCTTTCTTATTATTGAGTTCTGCTCATAAAGACACAGTGGATGACCTTCTCCATTATGTCCATTCTGAGTGCAGTTGTGATATTGTCCTGATTAATAGCACAACTCCCTCCCATAGTTTTGCACCATTAATTCCAATCATACATGAAGATGAAATGCTCACTGGTGCAAAAGACTTCACAGAGGTTGAGAAGGATAAGAGGGGATAATTATCCACTGAGAAAATTGCAAAGCTTATCATTTGAGATATATATTTGTGGTACTCTTTAGTTTGACTGTATAGGATACTAGGATGAAGATACATAATCATAAAATTGTGGGAAAGATAAGAATGCGTAAGGGATGCAACATTCTCAGAGACTTTGTTTGCCACATGTACAACAAAACATACAGTGAAATGTGTTGTTTGCCTCAAATCAACAAGGATTGTGCTGGGCAGCCAGCAAGTGTTGCCATGCTTCTGGTCCCAACATAACATGCCTATAGCTCACTAACCCTGACCATGCATCTTGGGGATGCGGAAGCAAACTGGAGAACCTGAAGGAGACGCACGCGGTCATAGAGAGAACATATAAATTCCTTACAGACAGCAGCAGGAATTAAACCCTGATCTTACAGCTGGTGCTGTAACAGAGTTACGCTAACCACTACACTACCATGTTGCTTTGGGTAAGATTGGCAGTAATTTGAAGTCAAAATGATGTGCTTCTAAAGGAAAAGATGGTGACAACAGATTTGTAACTTGGGGTGTAGGTAGTGTGAACCATTAACATCATCAATCAACCAAGAAGACATCTGAATTGCCAACAGTTTAGTTATAATAGAAGCAAGTGAATGAAAGATGGCTCTGAAGGACAGGATGATCTCACGGAGAGTGACAGAAATTTAAAATGAATTTATAAAAAAGATATGAATTCAGGAGTAGGACAACATGGACAACAGAGGAAGACTGGCCTGGTGGACAAGAGGAAGGGAGGAAATTGGCCCAGGCAGCTGAAGAAAAGTCACAATGTTTGTCAGACCAGAATCAAGGATAAGAGGGGAGCTGCTGGGAGCAAGGAAATCATATCATAGTATAACTCAAAAAGCAAACCCTGCAGCTGCTGGGTATCTGAAATTAAAAACAGAAAATGTTGGAAATATTCAGCATGTCAGGCTGTGGTGGAAGAAGCAGGCTGATTTCAAGCTGATGGCTCTTCATTTGTTCTGATGGAAGCAATCAACAAAAATGTGATTCTGTCTCTCTCTCTCTCGCCACAGATGATGCTTTACCTCCTGAACATTTCTGACAAACTCAGATTTTATCTCAATATAAGTCATTACATTTAGTTTAAAAAAAACAAAATTAGGGAGTAAAACTGCAGAAGGAGACTAAATATAACTCTGGATTTTTTTTCTTGGGGAGTTGGGTAGGAGTGATAGTAGAGCACTGCAAAATGGAATGACTGACCTTAATAAACACAATTCAAAATCATTTCAAATGAAGTGGCAAAGCAACAAGTAACAAAGGCAATAAAGGACACATTGGCTCAGTACAATTTGAATTCCACTCCTTTCTTGTGCTTCCAACGAGAGACTAATTAAAACCAGAGCCAAAAAAGTGAAGCGTGCGGAACTGTCCCATTTCCTGTAAGTTGCTATTTTTAAACCACTTTTAAAAACACTACTTGAAAAGTAACTGAAATTTATAAAACAGGGAAAATTCCTCAAACGGACAACAATTATCATGTAATTGTTCTTTTAACTCAGAATTTTAATCTCTCCGATAAAGTCCTTTTTACACCCTTCCTGACACGCTGTTTCTTCATAAGAGGTTATCTTTTAATGGGGGACCTATATTATCTATTGCATATGCTCACTGAAGTTGTGAAGGGAAGCTTAAAGTCGAAAGGTCTGCTCGCGATTATGCTCAAAACAGAATCTAACGATGGAATCTAAGCTTGAAGATCTATAATTTCGCCCCAATCTAATATTTGCTGTAAATGCAACAAATTTAAGTATTATCTTAATTTGTTTTAGCTTGAAACACTAAATATTGATTAAGGACAGCGGGTACATGCAGTGATATTTAAACAAATCTCCCTCACCTGGATCAAGTACAGAGACTTAACCCAAACCAAACTTGAAAGTTTAACTAGATTACTGAATCTGACATGTATAATTAGGCCCCAGCAATCTCAGCTTTGTAACTAGACCCTAGCACAGTCAAGCATATTCCTGTCCTAACCTGCTGCAATGCCTCGCAGTCAGAAGGCACTGGAGAAACTGCCCCTTCCTTACACAGGACTGCTACATTCCTTTAGTAGCCCTTTTCCTCTACCTCATCGGCTAACACCATTCAAACCTAGAGATCAAATCTGGTATCTTGCCAAGGAGAATGGTTCACAGCTTTTAGCTTTAGGCCATCCAGGAAACAAAAGTACAAAATGAAATGTGTCCCCTATGAATAATAAAATATAAATCTGTGTACAGGGGAAGAGCCACTCATAGCATGTAATTTCAGAGACTGTTAAGTTTTACAATGCTCTACATAAACTCGAACAACAAAATAGTAGAATAAAATTTAGAGTCATTTCATTATAATTGCAATTAAGTTTTTCAAATGGGCTCAAACAGATGCTCTCAAAGTTGTGACCTTAAACACAAAATTAACTTAAACCTTTACAACGTTGCTCATTAAATAGCAGAAAATAAAATTTGGATTGGATTATTTCAGCTCTAATAGAACTGGGATGGAGAAGCAAATCAGCATATTTTAAAAATATATGTACTCCCACTTCAAAAATTCAGTTTTCCAAAATCATTATTTATTTATTTATTGAGATACAGCACGGAATAGGCCCTTGCAGCCCTACGAGCTGCTCCACCCAGCAACCCCCTGATTTATCACAGCCTTATCACAGACAATTTATAATGACCACTTAGCCTACCAGCCAATACATCTTTGGATTGTGGGAGGAAACCAGAGCACCTGGAGGAAACCCACATGGTCACAGGGTGACAGGGTGACAATACAAAATCCTTGCAGGTGCGGCCGGAATTGAACTTGGGTCACAAGTACTAACCACTACGCTACCGTGCTGCCCCAAATAATTAAAAGAGAAGTGTGACTTTTAAAAGTGAACATACTGTACCTCTGGTAATTGAAGAGTTTTAAGATGATTTTAAAATGAAATAGCTGTATTACCTCCAGCTAAAACCTGAGTTTCTGTGGAAACAGAACCTATTTATGGTATTTTAATATGGTAAGCGTTACTCAACTATGTACTGAGCTTTGGACGGTTTCCCAAATTAAGAGATTAATCCAAGTAATTACTTCTAGGATATGTGGCTGTGTAAAAAAAAAGTAGATTTAACTCTTTTTATGGGTTCTGTGATTTTCTCAAAAATTCAAGGGCTTCAGACTTACTAAAATATGAATCCAGAATGACATACAGCCTGCCACTGATATTCTTTAAGTAAACTTTTTATATTTTGTGTTCTCTATCCGCCAGACCACTAGGGTACCAAAATGTCCAGCAAAAGAGCAAAGGCAAAGACTGCAAAGAAGCGCCCCCAGCGTGCGACCTCCAATGTGTTTGCAATGTTCGACCAGTCTCAGATCCAGGAATTCAAAGAGGCTTTCAACATGATAGACCAAAACCGTGATGGCTTCATTGACAAGGAAGATCTTCATGACATGTTGGCTTCTCTCGGTAAAGTTGTTAAATATCATCTAAAATTAACGTGGCTTTCAGAGGACCTGAAAATCGCATTTATTAGTCAACATTAGAGCTTCAGACTCTTTAATGTCGAACTGTTTGTATAATATGCACTCAGTGGCCACTTTACCAGGCACAGGAGGTACCTAAAGTGGCAACTGGGTATATTTCTGTATGTTTTGTGGACTTCTGCTATAGCCCATCCACTTCAAATTTCAACATGTGCATTCAGAGATGCTCTTCCGCACACCACTATCTTCTGCAAGTGAGTGGCTGTCTGAGTTACTTTCAACTTCCTGTCAGCTTGTACAAGTCTGGCCATTCACTCATAGAATCGCCACCCACTGGACTTTTTTTTTTAATTTATCACACCATTCTCTGTAAACATTAGAGACTGTTGTGTGCAAAAATCTCAGGACATCAGCAGTTTCTGAGATACTCAAACCACCCCATCTGGCACCAACAATCATTCCACAATAAAAGTCACTTAGATCACATTCCTTCTCCTATTCTGATGTTTGGTCTGAACAACAACTGAATCTCTTGACTGTGTCTGCATGCTTTTATGTATTGAGTTGCTGTCATATGATTGGCTGATTAGATATTTGCACTAATGAGTGTTACGTACCCCGTAACTGGGTTGCCAAACCAGCAGAAATGGATCACTCAGTTGGAGTCTGGATTACTGGAACTAAGAAAGTTTTATTAAAGAAATAAGCAACACAGTACTCTAATCGAAAGAATAATAAATGCAACAGTTCAGCAATGATAAACACACATGTCCACAGAACTAGGATAATAGGATCAATCAAGCTCTATCGTCGTCTGGGGGTAGATGACCAGTTTCAAAGTGACGCAAAGTTCAGTTCACTTGAGTTCAGTTCAGTTCACAGTAATCACTGCCGTGCCGTGGGAGAGAGAGCGAATGAATATTCAAATCGGATTCCAAACAGACCTTCGATATTCCTCACAGTCAGCTTTCGGGCGAGCCCTTTGTAATGTCTTCTGAGGTCACCAACTGTGACCCCTCCGTTTCAGATACGATCGTTCCTCTGCAGTGAACCTTGCACCCAGGCAAGGGCGGACAGAAACCAGGTTCCCGCCGATCGTACCTTTCTACCCTGTGCGTCTATGGCTTGGTCCCACGACCAGCCCTCCAAAAACTCCCACTGCCTTGTGGGAGGCACACCGCTTCCAGGGTCTCGTTACCTCGTGGTGTCGTGTGTGTCCTGCCTTAGCGAACCTGTCCCTTTTTATCCCCCTGCTGGGGTATCACCTGTCCATCACTTCAAACAGTTCAGGGTTCAAAAAGGAGCCGATCTTGACAGTTCTCAGACCGGTGTCTCCTTCCCTTAAACTCTCTTGTCTCTTCATTAACATTTCCAAATGCTGCTCCGTTGTCTTCCTTATCTCTCTTTCTCCTGAAGACAGGTGGCAGATCAACTGCTGATCCTACTGGTACCAGCACAGGACAGTTAACATCTTAGTCTATGTGTACTTTTTGTAACCCTCTTTCGTCACATGAGCAAAGTGTGGTCTGGAATCTCCGGAGGACAAGGCCCCGAATCCTCGGCTTTGCTTGTTTCGGCGGCCGGGGTGAGGTCGAAGGCATTCAGCAGAGGATAGCACTCGGGAGGCTGTATTGAAGGGGCTGGTCAGAGGCTCAAAGTTTTCGGATGGATGGACTCAGTGTCGGCTGGGGTCAGGTGCTTCCAATGCATCGGCAGTTGTCAGTGCCTGGAGGTTTATGGCATGGAGTTTCTCCCTTTGCCGCCTGCTATCGGGGACTCGGGAGTCGATCAGGGACTTTGAGACTTTTTTTTACCGTACCCATGATCTGTTCTTTATCAAATTATGGTATTGCTTTGCACTGTTGTAACTATATAATTATGTGGTTCTGTCAGTGTTAGTCTTCGGTTTGTCCTGTTTTTCTGTGATATCACTCTGGAGGAACATTGTATCATTTCTTAATGCATGCATGCATTTCTAAATGACAATAAACGAGGACAGAGTGTTCTCATAATCTAATAAAGTGGCCACTAGATGTACAGTACATTAGTGAAAAACATTCCACAGACACATGCTTGGACCTGCTGGCAAACATACCCATAACCAAACTAATATGGAAAGAAGCTGTGATATTACCATCAGCTGAGCAGCGTACCAGCCACCAGAACTTATGGTGCACTTGTTAACTCCTCATGGACCCCACTGGAGCAGCACAGGTTGCTCCAATAGCCCAGTTCTCTGACCGGGAATTGCGCCAGTGAGCCCACACTAGATTAACCTGGTCCAAAATCAGCAAGCCCATTGAAATCAATGGGAGAAATCGGCTACTAGGAAAATGTAAGATAAGGTAGATTATTTAATGCACTTAATGACTGTGAGTCTGCATCTGATAGTGAGAATATAAGAATGTCTAAGTCTGAGGGTATTTTAAGTATTTCAATATGTTTTTTTTACTTTTTATTTTGGCTTCTTTTAGCAGATATTGAGTGATTTTGAATGTTTATGAAAATCAGAATAATCCAATTTCAAAGTTCAAAGCAAATATATTTTCAAAATATATTTGTCATCATATACAATCATGAGATTCATTTTCTCGCAGGCATACCCAATAAAATCCATAATAGAATAATAACCATAACAGGATCAATAAAGGACCTCACCAAATTGGGTGTTCAATCAGTGTGAAAGAGACAACAAACTGTGCAAATCCAAAAAGAAAACAATAATAATAATAATAATATATAAATAAGCAATAAATATTGAAAACATGAGATGAAGGGTCCTTGAAATTGAGTCCATAGGTTCTGGGAACATTTCAGTGATGGGGCAGGTGAAGTTGAGTGAAGTTATACCCTTTAGTTCAAGAGCGTGATGGTTGATGGGGTAGTAACTGTTCCTGAAGCTGGTGGTGTGAGGCCCTATGCCTTCTTCCTGATGGCAACATTGAGAAGACAGCATGACCTGGGTGGTGGGTGTTTCTGATGATGGATGCTGACTTCCTGTGACAACACTCTGTGTAGATGTGCTCCGTGGTGGAGAGGGCTTTACCGGTGATGGACTGACCATATTCACTACCTTTTGTAGGATTTTCCATTCATTTGTGTTTCCATACCAGGCTGTGATGCACCCAATCAATATACTCTCCACCACGTATCTAACGAAGTTTGTCAAAGTTTCCAGTGCCATGCCGAATCTTCGCAAACTCCTAAGGAATTAGAGATAATTTAATTTAATTATACAATTTAACTTGAGTGGTAGTTTTGACAGCCGATGAGTCTTCATGCAGGGCCTCACTGATTCTCATGCTGCTCTGTGTAACCAGGCCACTACGCTGCTATACCAGTGACCAGGGGGCCAGCCTCCTCGTGAAGACTGGGCCCAGATTCACACCACTGTCAAGTGTACAGGTGACAAATGATCTCCAAACGGAAGATGATCAAACCTATTCTATCAAATAATTGTCAAATATGAATTGAACTGAATGATCTTTATTGTCATTATACATAAGTACAATGAAACTCTGTTTGGCTTCCTCTCAGGCAATTAAGTAAAGCGGTAGATAAAAACAAGACAGTAATAGAAAAACAGTATTAAATAGATAAGTAGCAGAAATTAAGTTGCAGCAGCACCAGAATATCACAGTAATGAACAAAGTGCCGTTAGTGCAAGTATTTGAGTCCTTGTGTGTCCATGTGTGTGCTCACAGTTTCAGTCATTGTTCTGTGGGAGTGGTGTGATGGAGGCCACAGCTCTGGGATAGAAACTAACTTTATATAAATATAACACAGAAAAGCTGAGCAAAAATATTCTCTTTGCTAATTTTTGAAAGAGATCCATATAAAGCAGCTGCTTTGCTACATTTTCCTCCTCAAGTGCCTTTTATGGGTGACACAGTCTTCAGCAAAGTATTGCATGCAGCTTACTTTCAACTTTGAACTCTTGTGTTCAGGAAAGAACCCATCAGATGACTACCTCGAAGGGATGATGAGTGAGGCTCCGGGACCCATTAACTTTACCATGTTCCTCACCATGTTTGGTGAGAAACTAAATGGAACAGATCCAGAGGATGTCATTCGAAATGCTTTTGCTTGTTTTGATGAAGAAGGAACAGGTAACCTGGTTTTTATAAGATTGAGTAATCTCAAGAATTTATTGCAAAAGCATAAAAAGAAGCATTCTAACTGAATAGTAGAATCATGAATAGACCTGACATCTCCTGCATCCTGTATTCAATCCCAATCTCCATTGCTGTAGAGTTTCTCCCTGTGACTATGTGAGTTTAAGTCAGGTACTCAAATTACCTCCATCATGCAGGTTTGTAGGTTTATTGGCTGTTGTAAATTACCACGTGTGTGGTAGAGAGATTTCAGGGGTGACTGCCAGAAACTAGGGAGATTTGAGGTGTCTTCCACTCAAGATCATGCCAAGCTAAGATATCCACCAACGTCAAGGCTCAGATTGCATTGTTTGTTTTTATGTTTGTAGGGATGGTCTTGGAGACAGAGAGGGGAATTACAGGTTAGAGACAAGGATGAGGGGAGTTAGAGTTTAGCAAAGACCCCTAAGGTGCTTCACACAATGTGAGTAAAGGCACATTCCACAATTTCAGGGAATACTAAAACCAGTTACTTTTTAAAATCATGGTAAGTTCTGTAACAGAAAAAGAAGAAATGACTCTTTTTTCTTTGTAGTCTATTAACAGCAGATTCCACATTTTTGAAAAGTAAATCTTAGACAAAGTATCATTTGCATGTAATGTTTCTATCTGGTCTAAAGGAAGACAGTCTTTGGCAAGATAAAGAATTGAATCCTCTCCCTGTAGTTCAGTGCATGTTTACTGACTGTCTCTTTAGAGAACAAAAGCACTTCAGCTTTGATTTACAGTCTCTTGTTGCCTGACTCCATCTCACTTGGAGGATGATAAGAAAACTACAGTTAGCTTCCGTACTTTTGCATCCTGAGGTAAAAACTGGGGTTGGATGGGAAGGAGGTAGGTTTGAGTAGAATGAAATAGGATGAGGGTTAGATTCACCTAGCTACATTTACAGGAAATACATCTATGTGAGCCTCAAGTTCTGTGAAGTTCTTGCTTAACTCTAATAGCTTTCAAACCTGAGCAGTCCCTTGGCATTCATTACAAGGAATCCCAGGACAATAATATTTAACAAAACATAATACCTCAGATTTATTTATTTATTTATTTGTTCATTTGTTTGTTTATTTATTTGTTTATTTATTGAGATGCAGCATGGGCTAGGCCTTCTCGGCCCTTCAAGCTGCATCACCCAGCAATCCCCTGATTTAATCCTATCCTAATCACAGGTAGATTTACAGTCACCAATTAACCTACCAAATGGTTCATCTTTGGACTGTGCAAGGAAACTGGAGCATCCAGAGGTAACACGCAGTCACAGAGAGACCATACAAACTCCTTACAGACAGCAGCGGGAATTGAGTGGGGGTTGCTGGTGTTGTAAAGCGTTGTAGTAACCGCTACGCTACTGTGCCTCCTCAGCGGGAAGAATACCTGCCTATCTGGCCAAGGGAGGAAAGCAGCAGGTCAGGGATCATCTATGGTAAAGAGTAAAAGAGGGCAATCCCAATGAAGGGTCTTGGCCAAAAACGTCAACTGTTTACTCTTTTCCAAAGATGCTGCTTGGCCTGCTGAGTTCCTGCAGCATTTTGTGTGTGTTGCTTGGATTTCCAGCATCTGCAGATTTTCTCCTGTTTGTGAAGGGAGGATAACCTATAGGCGTGGTTCTATTTTCTATTTTATAGCTCTCTCTCCATTCCTCTCTGGTAGATCATGTGAACAAAATTTGACATTGATAATTCTGTATCTGCAGTTCATAAAATCTACATGAACTTTTCTCATGGTCTAAAAATTAGGCAACTGTATAGACCACAAGACCTTGAGATATAGGAGCAGAATTAGGCCATTTGGCCCTTCACATCTGCTCCACCATTTCATCATGGCTGATACAATTTTCCTCTTAGCCCCAGTCTCCTGCCTTCTCCCCATGGCCAATCAAGAATCTATCACCCTCTGCCTTAAACATACATAAAGACTTGGACTCCACATCTGCCTGTGGCAAAGAATTCCACAGATTCCCCACTCTCTGGCTAAAGGAATTCCTCCTCATCTCCATTCTAAAAGGACGCCCCTCGATTCAGAGGTTGTGTTCTCTTGGTCTTAGATTCTCCCACAACAGGAAACATCCTCTGCACATCCACTCTATCAAGGCCTTTCACCATTTGATAGATTTTAATGAGGTTACCCCTCATTCTTCTGAACTCTAGTGAATACAGAGCCATCAAACGCTCTTCATATGACAAGCCATTCAATCCAGGAATCATTTTCATGAACCTCCTTTGAACCCTCTCCAGTTTCAGCACATCCTTTCTAAGATAAGGGGCTCAAAACTGCACACAGTTCTCCAAGTGAGGCCGCACCAGTGCTTTATGAAGTTTCGACATTACATTCTTGCTTTTATATTCTAGTCCTCTTGAAACGAATGCAAACATTGTGTTTGCCTTTGTCACCACAAACTCAACCTGCAAGCTAACCTTTAGGGAATCCTGCACAAGGACTCCCAAGTCCCTTTGCATCTCAGCTTTTGTATTTTCTCTCCATTTAGAAAATAGTCAAGCCTTTCATTTCTTCTTCCAAAGTGCATAACCATATACTTCCTGATACTGTATTCCATCTGCCATTTCTTTACCCATTCTCCTAATATGTCTAAGTCCTTCTGTAGCCTCTCTACTTCCCCAAAACTACCTGCCCCTCCATATATCATCTTCGTATCATCTGAAAATTTTGCAACAAAGCCATCAATCCCATCACCCAAATCATGGACATGTAACGTAAAAAGAATCAGTCCCAACACAGGCCCCTGTAGATCACCACTAGTCAACGGCAGCCAGCCAGAAAAGGCTCCCTTTATTCCCACTCTTTGCTTCCTGCCAATGAACCTCTGCTTTATTCATACTAGAATCTTTCCTGTAATACCATGGACTCATAACTTGTTCAGAAGCCTCGTGTGTGGCACCTTGTCAAAGGTCTTCTGAAAATCCAAAAACACAACATCAACTGATCCTCCTCTGTGTATCCTGCTTGTTATTTCTTCAAAGAATTCCAACAGCTTAGTCAGGCAGGATTTTCCCTTGAGGAAATCATTCTGACAATGGCCTATTTCATCACGTGCCTCCAAGTACCCTTAATTATCAACTCCAACGTCTTCACAACCACTGAGTTCAGACTAACTGGCCTATAGCTTTTTTTCTCCTCTCTGTCTCCCTTCTTGAAGAGTGGAGAGACATTTGCAACTTTCCAGTCTTTGGGAACCATTCAGGAATCTAGTGATTTGTGAAAGATCATTACTAACGCCTCCACGATCACTTCAGCCTCGCCTTTCAGAACCTTGGGGTGTACACCATCTGGTCCAGGTGACTTATCGATCTTCAGACCTTTCAGTTTCCCAAGAACCTCTCTCTAGTTGTACTAACTTCACAATATAAAGTTTAGTTAACTGTATCTAGTGCTCTGCTACAACTTTCTAAACTTGGAGATAGCAATCTGGATTTTTACAAAGTCAGACAGGAAATGTGTTCATTGATATAATTAAGGAAATTGTACCAGTAATTGAACAAATAATAAAACTACAATGTCTAAGCATGTTCCATTTCCCTCAGGTTTCATCCATGAAGACCACCTGCGGGAACTCCTGACTACCATGGGCGATAGGTTCACAGACGAAGAAGTCGATGAACTTTTCCGAGAAGCACCAATTGACAAGAAAAGCAATTTCAACTATGTGGAATTCACTCGCATTCTGAAACACGGTGCCAAGGATAAGGATGATTAAGTGTACTTCTGCTTGTTACTTTGCCAAATTTCAAAATCTTTATCAGCGCACACCAATCACCACTGATGCGATCCACTTACACTAAAGAGCAACTTTGTTTCCTGTGCATTTTGCTTGACATTTAAACCAAAATAGGATAGTACCACACAAGTATTGGGAAATGTGGTGATAGAAAAAGGATCAAAACAATCCAAAAAAATATTGTTATTCCATTAATCTCACACAGAAATTGGATTGGAACACGAAGCTAATTAATCTGTCATTGAAGGTAAAAAATACAAGCTCCTCAAAACAATGAAATAAAAAGGGCTGAAAATAAAACTTTAATAACAATGAAAGCAGGATTATCAGTAACAGTAGCTATAGCAAGATTTTGTACCTAGGTTTTATGTGAAACTTTGTACTTTTTCTTGAATATTATATGTCTAAATAAAAGCCTTATCAAACATGAGATGGCAATTTATTCACTAATGCTATGTTCCACTACAATTAATTCAGAATGGAGTCAATAAAATTTCCTGGACCTATTTGATGTAATGTTTGCACAGCTAATCTCAGAATCAACATTCCCAAGTGCAGCAGAACTATATGAAATTTCAGCAAGTATTTTTGTTATTTTCGTTCAGCAAAGTTGAATTGCTGTAAAACATGCTTTCTCAGCCTCATGAAGTTTGCTAAAATGAGATTTTTAGGAACATCATAGAAAGTGCCAAGTTGGATCCAATACTCTATCTTACTTCAAAAGAACAAATTGGCTCTATAGTTTTTATCTGCAGAGTAACTTCAGTTTGTAACAAAACACAACATAATTTATTAAGCGTGACATAGTTATAAAGTCATCGAAACTTCCCCTTCACTTTGATGACAGTTGAGCACAAAACAACATTCAGTGCCAATATACTTCCAGTAAGTAAATCAGATGAGATTGTCAGGTACAGTTCTGGTTAGGTCGCCTTCCAGTCTTTCTCAACGTAATTCAAAAAGGATGTAGATTCATGACAGCAGAAAACTAAAGACAGGTCATAGGTGAAAGGTGAAAGGGGAACATGAGGGAGAACTTCTTCATTCAGAGGGTGGTGGAAGTGTGGAATGAGTTGCCAACAGAAGTGGTGGATGCAGGTTTGATTTGAACATTTAAGAGAATAAACTCTTCTCTTCTAGTCGGGTACAGGTATCTATTTTAACCAACGTAGCATCAACAAACTCTGCCATCTTCATTGGGGTTGATGACTAGGTATGTCTAGTCCGGTGGTATTTATACCCCCGTTGTCCATCCCTCCTTATTGGTTAGTCCTCATCCAATCAATCTTCTGCTGTCCCACCTTGTGTAAAATCAAATTCCTGTTCTTACTTAGAGCAAGACCTTTGTCTTTGTTAAAATTCTTTTCCTCTAGTTTTATTTCAATGGCTTCCTTCACCAGGCGGTCCCTAAAGCTATTGGGATGGCACAGTAGCTTTGTGTCGTTGAAGTCAATCCTTCAATGTCCTGCTACCGCCGATTTCTCCAGGTAACTCAAACAGATGCACCTCCTGTGCTTCTTGATGCGGGTTTCCACCACGTGTCCTGCCTGGCCGATATACACAGAGAACCCTGAGTTCCACATCATCTTTGACCCATATAAGCTGTGATTTGAGCTTCCTTATGGGTTTGTGGATGGTATTAATCTGGTATTTCTTCAGGATCCTGGCGATCCTTGCAGAAAT
This sequence comes from Mobula hypostoma, assembly GCF_963921235.1. Classification (NCBI taxonomy): domain Eukaryota; kingdom Metazoa; phylum Chordata; class Chondrichthyes; order Myliobatiformes; family Myliobatidae; genus Mobula; species Mobula hypostoma. The sequence goes on from NC_086098.1 coordinate 187,184,186, forward strand.
TGTGGAAATATAGGGAAGACAGGCGGTAGCGATGGGTTCCTCCTCGTTGTTAGGTTTCCTGATTTTTCCATCGGCCCTTTGAAGTGCCCGAATAATTTCTTTCACCTTGTAGTCGTTCACAATGGCCATAGAATTGATTTCAATGGCACAAAATTACTGTGCCACACCAATGGCTTTCAGGACCGCCTGGTGAAGGAAGCATTCAAATAAAACTAAAGGAAACAAACTTTAACAAAGACAAAGGTCTTGCTCTAAATAAAAACTTAAATTTGATTGTAAACAAGGTAGGACAACAGAAACCTGCATAACGGTCTTTGCTCCACTGACCACCCCCCCCCCCCGTTGCCTAGGGTGAATAGCCGTCAACCCCGCCAAACAGTGCAATTGCTTTGGTGCGGATAAGGTGTGAGTCACCCAATGATCAGCCACGACACAAATATGAAACAATATACAAAGTGCGAGTAAGGAATTATACTTTATAGCAAATTTTTGGTGTTGGGTTAGTAGAAACAACTACAAGAAAAGGCAGCACATAAGTAACTTATCAGTCTTGTGCACATAATATTTTAATACGTGGGAGCTCATGCCTCTGATTCCATCCACAATGTCTGTCCGAGACTCCGGCCACCCTCCGAACCCCCGAGGTCCGGTGTCCACCGCCCCGGAACCGCCATCTGTTCCTCACACGTCCGTCCTCTCTGCTCGCCTCCCGAAAAAGCCCGCGCTCCTCAACTCAGCACACGTATACAAGATAACAGAACATGAATTCCATTGGCTAACAAATGAATACAATTTCCATTATCTCCCTGTATAACTCAAACATGGCAGTTACAGAGAACCCCTTGCTCAGCAGTTAACATTACGAGAAGCCATTTTAATATAACACTTCAGAGAAGCCATTTTGGTAATAAGCGATCAACAGTTAACAAGTCCATCTAGTATACTGAGAGCCCTACACCTGATTGGATGAGGACTATCCAATCAGGAGGGATGAATGACAGGGGTATAAATAGGACATCATGCCTGACAGTGACAGAGTTTGTGATCGAAACATCAGTTAATACCTGTACCTGGCTGGAAGCCAGAGAGGAGTTTGTTTGTCACATACGCTGGGAAAGCTCTAGATCCTTTTTCATTTAAGAGAAGTTTGGATGAGTACATGGATGGAAGAGGTATTTATTTATATATTTATTGAGATAAAGCGCATATCAAGCCTTTCTGGTCTTTTGTGCCACACTGCCCAGCAAACCACCTCCCAAACCCCTCTTTACCCCAGGCTAATCACAGGACAATTTACAATGACCAATTAACCCACTAACTGGTACATCTTTTAACTCTGGGAGGAAACCAACCCGGGCATCCAGAGAAAACCCCATGTATTCCACAAGGAGGACATACAGGTGACATCAGAATTTGACTCTGAGCTCCAATGCCCGGAGCTGTAATTGCATTGCGCTAATTGCTACACTGCCACGACGTATGGAGGGCTATGGTCCAGGTACAGGTCAATGGGACTAGCAGAATAATAGTTTAGCATAGACTAGATGGGCTGAAGGGCTGTTTCTGTGCCTTTGTGCTCGATGGTTCTGCAAAACAAATCATCTAAAAAGTAACAGGAAGAGCTATGGAAACGGAAGGATCCGAATAGTAAGTGGGGGCGGGGGGATGTTAGTGGGGGTGCATGTAATGAAGGAAATCTATGGCTTAATGTGAACCCATAAAGTTAATTCAAGGTAAATTAAGCCAATTCTTTAGTCATAGTTTTGCTAAATTAAATAACTTTACTCAAAAAGGTGATAAACATCCAAATGAATAAAAAATTTCTCGGTTGTTCAAAGTACAGTCGTAACTGAACTGAACACATTGCAGTGTGAGAGCAGTAAGCCTGATGTCCTTTACTCCTACTTGGCATTCATTCACAGTTCAGCTGATTCCTTTCAATTTGGCATCTTTAACACAAGATAAATTCAGCAAGTATGAATGGGTCTGTGTGCTGAATAAACAACATCATGGTAAAACATGCAGATTCATTTTATTTTCCCAGATAACATGATAATTTCAACTGTTTTGTTGCATGTTCCTGAAAAGTGGTTACTAAGAAGTAAGCCAAGTTGGAAAACTGCTGCTGCTGTATCTTTATATTCTCCTTCCCTCACATGCAATCAATGATTGAAAAACTTATATATGCATATCGTTTTTTTAAACTTGTTTTCATTTCAGTTTCATTTTAACTCTGCTTTCAGAATAGCCTTTCAATATGAATGATGATAAATCAGGGACTTCTACACCCATTGCACTGGGCCACACAACAGTACGTGTCTCCTAAAGTGTGATAGTAAGACCCCAGAAGATTAGCTTGGTAAAATTTACCAACACACATGATTATCTTTGGCAAAATCCAGAAAAAAGAGATTTCAAAGACTCTGCTGGAATCTTGCAATCCCACTCCCTTGCACAGATGAACACGTTATTAAGTGGAAAGAAGGATACCCTCCCCCCACTCTGATCCCCACCACCCCCATCTGGTCTAATAATTGAGATCAGATTGCCCTTACAAATTCATTGCTGATTTATACTTTCCATTCACCTGTACTTATCTTCTAGTTCCTCTGTACTTGGCTACAGTAAACACAAGCACTTTACAGGGAATGGTTGACTGGCCTCGCATTTCAGATTTTACCTTCCAAAATCTTCTTGGTCCCAGACATGGAAGCTGATGAACTTTCTTTCTGGGTTCCTCTCTCTGCAACTGGATCCTTGAGTTCCTCATTTTGAGACCACAGTCTAAACGGATCAGAAATAACATCTCGCTGACAATCTACTCTACACACTTCAAGAATGCTTAGCCCATTGCTCCACTCTCCCTTCAGCCATGACTGTGTGGATAGGCACAGCTCAAATGTTATCTATAAATTTGCTCTTGACACAACTATTGGCAGAATTTCAGATGGTGACAAAGACGCATACAGGAGCAAGACAGGTCAGTTGGTTGAGTGGTGTCACAGCAACAACCTTGTACTCAATGTCAGTAAGACCAAGGAATTGACTGTGGACTTCAGGAAGGGTAAGTCAAGGGAACACACACCAGTCCTCATCAAAGGATGGAAAGGGTGAGCAGTTTCAAGCTCCTGGATGTCAATAGGATCAACATGTTGATGCAATTACAAGGAAGGCATGACAGTGGCTATATTTCATTAGGAGTTTGAAGAGAGTTGGTTGTCACTGAAGACACTCACAAATTTCTACAGATGTATGATGGAGAGCATTCTAACTGTTTGTATCACAATTTGGTAACGAGGAGCCACTGTTTAGGATTGGAAACAGCTGCAGAAAGTTGTACCCTCTGCCAGCTCCATCATGGGTACTCGTTTCCCCAGCATCCAGAATGCCTCAAAATGTGACTCCATCATTAAGGACCCCCATCACCCACGACATGCCTTCTTCCCATTGCTACCAACAAGGAGGAGGTAACTGAGCCAGCAGCTTCAGAAACAGCTTCTTCCCCTCCGCCATCAGATTTGTGAATGGACATTGAATTCATGAACAATACCTCACTATATTTTCTCTCCTTTTTTGCACTATTTATGTAATTTTTAATAGATGCTTGTAATTTCCAGTTTTTTACTGTTACAGTATTGTCCAAAACTCTTAGCACATAAACAGTATATAGCTATTGTGCCCAAGGCTTTTGCACAGTGCAGTATGTATGCAAGTAACATGACATAAGCCAGAAATATTACACCTGATTCTGATTCTGAACTGAGATTGGACAAGAGACACATAGAATCAGGCAAGATGCTTAAAGATGGAGTGTTCCTGTGTGGTGTGGAAGTGAAATCAACAATAAACCAAATCAACAGGAGGTCTTAAGAAGAAATTTTCTTTACTTCACCTTCCATATCACCAGTATATGGAAGGGATTGTAGCCTGCAATATGCTTGGAGTAAAGTGGATTCCATTTTATTGTGACATTCATTAGTCAGGGCATCTGCTTATTTTGAACAACTCATAAAGAGCAAAAACTAGTGAAGAAAATAGCCCGGAGTCCCTTCATTTATTTGGGACACTATACCACTTAATTGGGGCAGGAGACTTGCTGAACAATTTCTAACTAGCATCAGTGGCAAGTATATTGTACGGCCGTTAGATGCCACAAAGTGCTTAGAATGACCAGTTTTTAAATAGCATCACTTGCATGCTTGTGTTCAGAAAGCAGTCATTTTTGTCACTGATATTTCGTGAGTAATAAACAGTAAGACAATTCAGAACTGTTTTGCTCGCTGTGGTTTCAAGCATTCAGGCAAGGTGAAAGGCCTTGATAGAGTGAATGTGGAGAGGATGTTTCCTGCTGTGGGAGAGTCTAAGACCAGAGGACACAACCTCTGAATAGAGGGGCATCCTTTTAGAATGGAGATGAGGAGGAATTCCTTTAGCCAGAGAGTGGGGAATCTGTGGAATTAAACATATATAAAGACTTGGACTCCACATCTGTCCAAGTCTTTATGTATGTTTAAGGCAGAGATTGATAGATTCTTGATTGGTCAGGGCATGAAGGGATACGGGAGAAGGCAGGAGATTGGGGCTGAGAGGAAAATTGTATTAGCCATGATGAAATGTGGAGCAGATGTGATGGGCCAAATGGCCTAATTCTGCTCCTATATCTCAAGGTCTTGTGGTCCATACAGTTGCCTAATTTTTAGACCATGAGAAAAGCTAATGTCGATGTTATGAACTGCAGGTGCAGAATAATCATTGTCAGATTTTGTTCACATGATCTACTGGAGAGGAGTAGAGAGAACAGCTGGGAGTGAAAATGAAAAAATTTCACGACTTCAACAAGTTAGGACCTATAAAGAATTTGAAGGTATCAACAATCATCTTGAACATTACAATTAAAATGAAGATTTGGAGGATGCAATCGTCAAAAGCACTGTTTGAAGGCAGTCCACTAAGTGTCTGCACTGATTTTGTTCATTGACAGTCAATCAACATTGACTGCATGCATTGAGTAGCAACCTACGTCAATAATTATTAGGAACTAAGACACAGGTTTATAGTACTGAAGTAGTTTTGGTAGTGTTCTAATTTCATTTAAATATGAACATAATTTGTTACTCAGTTAAACAGTAGTTTATCTTTTTTTTAAACCTTTTTAATTATTTCCATGAAATTTCGGCTAATTGGGGCAGCCACTTGATTGAGCCAAAATGTACTGTCCCAATTAACCAGAATCCATTGTATATCTCAAAGTTGCTGGTGAACACAGCAGGCCAGGCAGCATCTGTAGGAAGAGGTACAGTTGACGTTTCAGACCGAGACTCTTACTAACTCTTCCTTCAGTTAGTCCTGACGAAGGGTCTCGGCCTGAAACGTCGATTGTACCTCTTCCTAGAGATGCTGCCTGGCCTACTACATTCACCAGCAACTCTGATGTGTGTTGCTTGAATTTCCAGCATCTGCAGAATTCCTGTTGCTTCCATTGTATATCTATTAATTTTGAAGAATTTTACTAATTTGTTCAACCATACACCTTTCCCCTACAAGAGGGAGAACACCAAGCCTTTTCTGGTAATAGTGATGCTGCTGAAGTAGAGCTGTGAAATGTGATTTGAGATTTGTTACAATAAAACAGCACTGTATGTGAGCGAAGGGAAATTGTAAAAAAAACCTAAAGCTTTAAAAATAAAGGGCTGAGAGCCGATTGACAGCAATTTATGGGAGAAGGCTGATGGGGGTGAGTCAATTACTCAATAGATATGGATAGTGGTTCCTTGATTGAGCTTTTTGAGGAGGTGGTGAAGGAGATTGATGTGGTAGGGCAGTGAACGTCGTCCACATGGATTTTATTAAGGCATTTGACAAGGTCCCTCATCGTGGGTTGATCAGAAGATTGGGATGCATGGGATCAATGGTGACTTGGCAGGTTGGGTTCACAGACAGCTTGCCCATAGAAGGCAAAGAGGTGGTATTCTGGAAGGGTGTTATTCTGGTTGGAGGTCCGTTACCAGTGGTGTTCAGCTGGGCTCAGAGCTGAGCCTTCTGACCTTTGTGACATAGTACTTCTAAATGACGTTGTTGAAAATGTGGATATGTACTGTAGGTTAGTAAGTCTGTAGATGATCCAAAGATTGGTGGAGCTGTGGACAGTGTAGAGGACTGTCAAATGACAAAGTAGAATACAGATCCGTTATGAGCAGATGAATGGCAGATGGAGTTTAGTCTGAACAAGTATAAGGTGTCGCTCATTGTGTGGTAAAGAAGTCATGTGGCAAAACAGCAACACAAGGGACTGCGGATGCTGGAATATGAATCAAAATAGTAGATGTTGGAGGAACTCAGTGTGTCAAGCCCTTCATCCGGAGTTATAGAATGCTTGGACAGATCATTGAGGAAATCAGAAGACATGGATGTGTGGCAATTAACAACACTTCACAGTGCTGGTGATCACTGATCGAGGTTCAATTCCTGCTATTGTGCGTGAGAAGTTCGTATGTACTCTCCGTGACTACATGGGTTTCTTCTAGATGTTGTGGTTTCCTCCCACAATCCAAAGATTAGCGTTAGTCACTTGTGTGCAAGCTATGTTGGCGCCAGAAGCATGCGACACTTGTAGGTTCTCCCCAGCACAACCCAACTGTGTTGGTCAATGATGCAAAATGGCACATTTCACTGTATGTTGTGATGTTTCAATGTACGTTTGACAATACACGAGACTGCTCAATTTATATAGCAGCAATGTAAAACTTTGGTCAAGCTGCACTTGGAGTAGTGTGTACAATTCTAGTCACGCCATTACAGAAAAATTGTGGAGGATTTGGAAGGAGTACAGAAAAAGATTATTAGGATTCTACGTGAATTAAAGGGAACAAATTAGAAGGATAGGTTGGACAAACTTGAATTGTTTTCTCTGGAGTGTAAGAGGTTGAGGGGAGACCTGATAGAAATTTATAAAATTATGAGAGGTATTGATAGCGAAAACATTCATAATCTTCTCCCTAGGATAGAAATGTAGCTCGGCCTTATGTGGAGAAGGCTGTTTTAAGTGAAGTGAGCCAAATGGAATATTAGACTCCTGCTAAGGCTTGAAGCTATTAATTCACAACAGCATTTATGGCTGCACAGAGTGTAGATGATAATCAACAACAGCACAGTCTTAAAGTGCCACCCAAAGCAGAAGGAACAAGGAAGGGTTAATTGCAGACTGTTATCCTGATCCCCATTTTTAAGATAATCCTAGTTAAAACTTGTATGCTGTTTTACACATCTGCAAACTTAAACTTTAAGTAATAGAGCCGGAAGTTACAGTGTAAAACACAAAGCTGTCCCACTGCCTCTGGAGTCCAAACTAAACAAGAATCAGCGTATTGTTATTAACACGGATTGGTTGACCTAAAGATTTGATCATGTGATGCTGGCATGAAGTTTGTAAATGGAATTCCTTTTTCCTGTATAAATGTTGGGTCTCCAGGGGATAAGCATCAGCTCACTAAGAGGCTTCAAACAATACATTCTCTTGCTAGCAACAAAAATAAAAAACACAAAATTCCCTAGTGACCCTATGCACATTTTACATAGAGATGTGATTGATCTTCGTTCTTTCTTCGCTCCAGAGTATTTTGCTCCATACTGTCCCACACCCCAGGAGGCGTCACTTTCACTTCTCCTCTCATTCTAGGAGGAAGCTTCTTCTATTCTCCTCCCAATCAAGGAGGTGTCCTTTCAGTTCTCATCCACATCAGGAGATGGCCTCTGTGGTCTTCCTGCTCTGGCTAGAGGCATTCGCCCATGTGCTCTTACTCTGGGACACTGTGTCCTGGCACTCTCCTGTAGAAGTGTAGAAAATGGAACAGTTGATTGCTCTGTCACTCTGTGATAAAGATGGAGATAAAGGCAAAGATAAAGATTAGCTTTATTTGTCACATGTACATTGAAACATCAAAACATACAGTGAAATGCAATGCTTGCTTCAGGGATGTGCTGGGGCAGCCTGCCTGAGGTAGGTGGGACAGTAGAAAACAAAATTCTCTGAAGCAGAGGAAGACCAAAGAGTTTGGCCATATCTTAATGGATTGTTGGAGAAACATTCATAGGAGCATTTGGGAATTTTGTGTTTTCAGTTTTGGTTGGTAGCAAAAAAATGTATTCTTTAAAGCCTCCTGAAGAGCTGACACTCAACCCCTGGAGACCCAACCATAATACAGGAAAAGGAATACCATTTACAAATTGCACTCCAGCATCACATGATCAAACCTTCAGGTTAACCAACTTATGCCAACACAGCATGCCCATCCTTACTAACCCTAACCTGGACCTCTTTGGGATTTGGGAGGAAACGGAGCAACCGCAGCACCCAGAAGAAGCCCACACAGTCATGGGGAGAATCCTTACAGAAGGCGGGTGAATGGGATTGAAAGGGAAAATAAATCAGCCATGACCGAATGGCAGAGCAGACTTGATTGGCCAAATGGCCAAATTCTGCTCCTTCATCTTATGGTCTTATGTTCAAAACAGGAACAACTCCAAGGTCCTCCTCACTCATAAGCATCAATATTATTAAACATAATTATACATAACTGCTATTCTGAGGTCCTCATACATCATGATTGAGCTTCAAATGTGACAAGCAGACACAGCTCAGTTCAAAGGATTATTTCTCTTACAGAGTAAGGTAGGTCCCAGAAAAACTGGGAGCATGCATTTATCAGCTCACGTTGACCAATTCACCAACAAATGATTAACTCATCAACTTAATGATTAACTTCTGCAATGCATTTCTGAGCAACATCCAACCAAGGTCAAACTTAATATTTTTCAGTGTCTGTGAAGATAGCAATAAGTCTGCACTCTGACTTCACAGCCAAGAGGAAGTTACATTTGAATTCAGCAAATATAACCTCATTCAGATCTGAGGAAGGGAGAAATTAAACTGTTTCCCATTTCTTATTGCTGTCTGATCACAGATGCTATGGTTGTGGATACAAACATGGGGTACGGCATATACGTCAAAGGCCTGACAGCACTATCAAGGAAAAATATTTTTCATTTACTGTGGTCATCAAGGAGAAGACCAGTATTGGGCTTAAGCCAAGACCTTCACCAGTCGTTTAAAAGAATCAACCATATTGCTATGACCCAACAGTAACACAGACCAGCAGAGGTAAGGATGTCAGATTTCCTTCCCTTCAGGACATAAATAAACCAGGTAGTTTCTTACAATGGTCTTTTACTGGTTTTATTTCAGATTATTTAATTGATTGAATTTAAATTCAGTAGATGTTGTGATGATATTTGAACTTTTGATATTTGAACCGTGATGCAGGGTCTCGGCCAGAAATGCTAATTGTCCTTTCCTTTCTGTAGATGCCATTTAACCTGCTGAGTTCCTACTGTACTTTGTGTGTGTCACGCTGGATTTCCAGCAGCCACAGAACCTCTTGTGTTTTTGAACTCTTTATCACTGGATTATTATTCCCTTTTATTTGGATTATTTGTCCAGGAACTTTATAACACAGTATAACTGTGATGATACCATCTCAAACATTCCTATTTGTTGACCTTGGTGGCAAGACAAGTTTCACATCCGCTACTATTGAGTGTTAAAATGGACCTTTTTGCGAATTCTGGCATTATAGAAAAGTCATTACACAGTTGATGTGGTTATTCGATATCTCTATCAGTTAATGAAAGATTTTATAGTAAACTTGGTCTAATCCTTACATTCAAATTGCCCTGATACAGAGCAATCTCTCCTGACTTACACGTTTTCAGATCATTTTCAAAATGGCCAAACAGTTTTTTTTTCTCTCTCCACAACTAGTTCTGTACCCCAGTGGTTCAGTATTCCATTAAATGTAAGAGTCTGAAAATAATTTGTAAAGCTAATCTGACTCAGGAGATTCATTGTGATTGAAGTGTGCCTCTCTGTAGGACAGATTAAAATCAAAAACTCTGGGCAATAATACTCTGAAATAATTTAGTACAGATTCAGTTTGAGTGAAGTCTACAATGCAAGCCCTGCACATCTGTGTAAAGCCACCACAGGAAGTTACTAGTCTAACTGCGGATTTCTTATTGCCTTGTCAGACTCAAGGACAGGCCCAAGATAGATCCGGAACCAGACTCAATGCCAGTTTGTATTGTGGTGCCGTTTAAAAAAAAGTTACTTTAAATTTTGTTCATTTTTAAACTGCAAAGTTCAAAAGGTATTCCAATTCATCAGTTCCCACACTATACCACCATTCCAGCTAAGGCTTGCTCTCCTTTGTGTGATTATATGAGGATACAATAAATTTCCTTTTTTTTAATCATTTAATTTGTCGCATGAAGACCTTGAATCCATTCACTGCAATTTAACACATTGTCCTCATTTCTTGTGCACTTGATTCACAAAGAGTACTTTGATTTACTTATAAATTCAATGAAGAATAATAAAAATGTTGAACTGCATCACCATGTCACTTGCACATGATGTCACTATGACAACAAGCTGAGTATATCTATGACTTGGCTTCTATTCTTGTCTAATCACGAAACCATTGTTGACAGTGTCTCAATATTTATTAAGAGAAACACAATAGAAAATCACTTCCATAAATGCTTTTGTATTTAAAAATTTTCTTGCAGGCTGCTTCCTTAAAAATTATTTATGTCATTATTCAAGAACTGGATCCTCTAAGCTCCGGCATGCTTCCCATCTTCTTATTGTTGGCACCTTAGGCTCTGATGCTCATACAAAGGAACAGATGAGATTCAGTTCTCTGCACTCATTTCATTTCCAGAGGCAGACTTAACCTAACCGGAGAATCAGTGACCCATATTTACAAGAACTTACCTCACTTTCTGGAATACAGGCCTGCTTCGATTGTGAAGAACCACTGACAGAGGGAATCCAACCCATCTCAAACTGGTTACACTCCTGTCATGTTAAACATGCCTACAGCCAGTTAAAAATCTGTCCTTAATGTTCCTACTTCAACTGAGACCAAACAGCATCTGTTCCTCTAAGGTGGTTTTACAGTGGAGAAGTGCAGCCACCTGCAGGAATGAAAATATGGTTCCATGAATCAGCCTTCTGAAGGTAGAAACTGCTTTCAATTACGTAAATGTTGGCCCAGTCCCACGCATTTTCCTTTTTTGTGGATCTCTATGTTAACAGCCTCTTCTCCCAGCTGAACAGTCATTTCTTTGATGGGAATGTTCTTAGCCTGAAACATGAAGTATGGATAATTTTTGCAGCAAGAAACAAGATTTCTTCTTCCAACAGAATGTCTCTTCAATAATTTCAATTCTGGGCAATAGTATAAAATAGATGAGAGTAAATTCGCAATGAATTTTACATTACTTCTGATTCTCTTTTCAATTGACTAAGAGATTTAAGTCTGAGTGATGTAAGGAGTGATGTTAGGAGTGATGTTAGGAGTGGATGTTAGGAGTGACGTTAGGAGTGATGTTAGGAGTGCTGTTAGGAGTGATGTAAGGAGTGATGTAAGGAGTGATGTACGGAGTGATGTTAGGAGTGATGTTAGGAGTGATGTTAGGAGTGATGTAAGGAGTAATGTAAGGAGTGATGTTAGGAGTGATGTAAGGGGTGATGTTAGGAGCACCTGCCTCCTTTCATTATCACTTGTTTTACACAATTTTAACCTGTCAGCTCTGCTTCCATCTGGTCAGGGAAAATCTCAATTTGACAGTAAATGCACTTGAGTAAATTCAAAATATTCTTATAAACTCTGCAACAGTACTTCTGGGAGAAAGACTTAGATCATCAAAGTAAAATTTTCCAGTGCAAGTTATGGATAAGTTCAGTGAGAACTTAATTCAGTCAAATTATTTCAGAATACTATTGCCCAGAGTTTTTGATTTTAATCTGTCCTACAGAGAGACACACTTCAATCACAATGACTCTCCTGAGATTTTTTTTATATTTTAGTATTGTTTGATCATGTCTTGACAGATTATATTGTTATGGGTGTCCAGATCTAAGTTCGCTTCTCTTTTCACTCAAAGCCCTTCCATACTTTTTCATGTACACATGCAAACATCTTGGTCAGTCAAAACACTTATTCCCACCGTAATCAAGCATCAGACACTGTAACATTTGAAGAAGCTCTTCGGCCTGCCATTTCTGTGCTGACCACACTGCCGGTCTCACTAATCCAATTCATGTAGGGACACTGAAGCAAATTGTATCACCCCGCCTTTACCTCAGCTAATTCAGCAAAAAGAAAATGAAGATTAAATCCAATAAATCTAATCTAAATCTAAATCATTCCTGATCCACACTGTCAAACTTTGAAAAAACCGATTGAACCCTCAGTGGTATTTCAAGTGTTCTTTTAAAAACACCATTCATTGAGTAGTTGTTATGTCAGTATATGAGATATGTGGCCTTTTCAAATGGAAATAATCTCATTTAGAAATTAGTAAGGGTTTTTGGATCCTGTCGGTTTACGACAATTTAATGGATAAAATGAGAATAGAGAACATTTACATGGTCCATCCATTTCACTCTTTGTAAAGTCATTGTGAGGTTTACATTCTGTTAACGTCCTTCCACAGCCTCAAAAGGGAACATTTTCATAAACAACTTTCAATGTTTTTGTTCCACTGTTCCTTCTGCTATTCTGTAAATTTCTAACACTGTTAAGCCTATTATTCTCTCCCAACTTGCCTCATTGCAACAGCTGGTTCATCTTTTGATATTAGGGTTTACAGCAGGCACTCACACAACAGTCTGAATTTATTCAGAAAATCATTCTCTAACAGATAAATATGACAAAATATGGGATGGTAGAATAATTTTATCACTTCCATTTACTCTCAACGAGAATGTGCTCTTATTAAAATGTAATATAAATATATTGGTGATATTATTTTTTGAAAGTTGAGCTCTTGCTCCCTATACTCAATTGGTCTTGCACAATTCCTAAGTCACTTCGAATCCTAGTGACATCATTAACCCATTCTATATCTAATGTATATTTTTTCTGATTATTTCCATATAACCATATAACCATATAACAATTACAGCACGGAAACAGGCCATCTTGGCCCTTCTAGTCCATGCCGAACTCTTACTCTCATCTAGTCCCACCGACCTGCACTCACCTCATAAACCTCCTTTCCTTTCCTGTCCATATAGTTGTCCAATTTAACTTTAAACAACAACATCGAACCTGCCTTAACCACTTCTGCTGGAAGCTCGTTCCACATAGCTACCACTCTCTGAGTAAAGAAGTTCCCCCTCATGTTACCCCTAAACTTTTGCCCTTTAACTCTCAACTCATGTCCTCTTGTTTGAATCTCCTACTCTCAATGGAAAATGCCTATCCACATCAACTCTATCTATCCCCCTCATAATTTTAAAATACCCCTATCAAGTTCCCCCTCAACCTTCTACGTTCCAAAGAATAAAGACCCAACTTGTTCAACCTTTCTCTGTAACTTAGGTGCTGAAACCCAGGTAACATTCTAGTAAATCTTCTCTGTATTCTCTCTATTTTGTTGACATCTTTCCTATAATTCGGTGACCAAAACTGTACTGTACTGTACTGTACAGTACATATTACAGGTTATCATTTCAAAAATATTCATCATAATTTTCAAAAATATGTTGTATTTTTACTTCCTGAAGAAGGGCCTCAGCCAAAACATTGACTGTTTATTCATTTCTGTAGATGCTGCCTGACCTGCTGAGTTCTTCCAGCATTTTGTGTGTGTTGCTTTGGACTTCCAGCATCTGCAGATCTTCTTGTATTTGTATTTTTACTTACTTGCGTGGTCTCTCAAAGCACATGATTCTGCCCATATATTCTCCTGTGTTTTGATGTATTTTCTCTCCTTCTTCCCTCACTCCTTTCATTTCCCAGGACTCTGACTATCTTGCCTCCATACTCTGAAACTGCTTTTCTAAATCACCAACTTCATGAATTTGAAACATTCCTTTTGAAAAGACCATAAGACCATAAGACCATAAGACAATAAGACAAAGGAGCAGAAGTAGGCCATTCGGCCCATCGAGTCTGCTCCGCCATTTTATCATGAGCTGATCCATTTTATCCTATTTAGTCCCACTGCCCCGCCTTCTCACCATAACCTTTGATGCCCTGGCTACTCAGATACCTATCAATCTCTGCCTTAAATACACCCAATGACTTGGCCTCCACTGCTGCCCGTGGCAACAAATTCCATAGATTCACCACCCTCTGATTAAAAAAATTTCTTCACATTTCTGTTCTGAAAGGGCGCCCTTTCCATCCTGAAGTCATGCCCTCTCGTACTAGACTCCCCCATCATGGGAAACAACTTTGCCACATCCACTCTGTCCATGCCTTTTAACATTCGAAATATTTCTATGAGGTCTACCCTCATTCTTCTAAACTCCAAGGAATACAGTCCAAGAGCGGACAAACGTTCCTCAAATGTTAACCCTCTCATTCCTGAAATCATTCTCGCGAATCTTCTCTGTACCCTCTCCAATGTCAGCACATCCTTTCTTAAATAAGGAGACCAAAACTGCCCACAGTACTCCAAGTGAGGTCTCACCAGCGCCTTATAGAGCCTCAACATCACAACCCTGCTCCTATACTCTATTCCTCTAGAAATGAATGCCAACATTGCATTCGCCTTCTTCACTACTGACTCAACCTGGAGGTTAACTTTAAGGGAATCCTGTACGAGGACTCCCCAGTCCCGTTGCATCTCAGAACTTTGAATTTTTTCCCCATTTAAATAATAGTCTGCCTGTTTATTTTTTCTGCCAAAGTGCATAACCATACACTTTCCAACATTGTACTTCATTTGCCACTTCTCTGCCCATTCTTCCAATCTATCCAAGTCTCTCTGCAGACTCTCCGTTTCCTCAGCACTACCGGCCCCTCCACCTATCTTCGTATCGTTAGCAAACTTAGCCACAAAGCCTTCTATTCCATAATCCAGATCGTTGATGTACAATGTAAAAAGAAGCGGCCCCAACACTGACCCCTGTGGAACATCACTGGTAACCAGCAGCCAACCAGAATAGGATCCCTTTATTCCAACTCTCTGTTTCCTGCCAATCAGCCAACGCTCTATCCACGTATGTAACTTTCCTGTAATTCCATGGGCTCTTATCTTGTTAAGTAGCCTCATGTGTGGCACCTTGTCAAAGGCCTTCTGAAAATCCAAATATACAACATCCACTGCATCTCCCTTGTCTAGCCTACTGGTAATTTCCTCAAAAAATTGTAATAGGTTTGTCAGACAGGATTTTCCTTTAAGGAATCCATGCTGAGTTCTGCCTATCTTGTCATATGCCTCCAGGTACTCTGTAACCTCATCCTTGACAATCGACTCCAACAACTTCCCAACCACCGACGTCAAGCTAACAGGTCTATAATTTCCTTTTTGCTTCCTTGCCCCCTTCTTAAATAGCGGAGTGACATTTGCAATCTTCCAGTCTTCCAGAACCATGCCAGAATCTATCGACTTTTGAAAGATCATCGCTAATGCCTCCGCAATCTCCACAGCTACTTCCTTCAGAACACGAGGGTGCATTCCATCTGGTCCAGGAGATTTATCGACCTTTAGCCTATTCAGTTTCCTGAGTACTTTCTCTGTCGTAATTGTGACTGCGCACACTTCTCTTCCCTGCCACCCTTGAGTGTCCGGTATCCTGCTGTCTTCCTCAGTGAAGACTGATGGAAAATACTTGTTCAGTTCTACTGCCATCTCCTCATCTCCCATTACAATTTCTCCAGCATCATTTTCTATCGGTCCTATATCTACTCTCACCTGTCTTTTACTCTTTATATACTTGAAAAAGCTTTTAGTATCCTCTTTGATATTATTTGCTAGTTTCCTTTCATAGTTAATCTTTTCTCTCTTAATGACCTTCTTGGTTTCCTTTTGTAAGGTTTTAAAAACTTCCCAATCCTCTGTCTTCCCACTAATTTTTGCTTCCTTGTATGCCCTCTCCTTTGCTTTAACTTTGGCTTTGACTTCTCTTGTCAACCACGGTTGCATCCTTTTTCCACTCGAAAATTTCTTCTTTTTTGGAATATACCTGTCTTGCACCTTCCTCACTTCTCACATAAACTCCAGCCACTGCTGCTCTGCCATCTTTCCCGCCAGTGTCTCTTTCCAGTCAACTTTGGCCAGTTCCTCTCTCATGCCACTGTAATTTCCTTTACTCCACTGAAACACCGACACATCAGATTTCGGCTTCTCTTTTTCTAATTTCACAGTGAAGTCAATCGTGTTATGATCACTGCCTCCTAAGGGTTCCTTCACCTCAATCTCTCCAATCACCTCCGGTTCATTACACAATACCCAATCCAGTACAACTGATCCCCTAGTGGGCTCAACAACAAGCTGTTCTAAAAAGCCATCTCGCAGACATTATACAAATTCTCTCTCTTGAGATCCAGTGCCGACCTGATTTTTCCAATCTACTCGCATGTTAAAATCCCCCACAATTATCATAACACTGCCCTTCTGACAAGCCTTTTCTACTTCCGGTTGTAATTTGTAGTCCACATCCCTGCAGCTGTTTGGAGGCCTATAAATAACTGCCATCAGGGTCTTTTTACCCCTGCTATTCCTTAGCTCAACCCATAAAGATTCTGCACCTTGCGATCCTATATCACCTCTTTCTAATGATTTAATATCATTTCTTACCAATAAAGCCACGCCTCCCCCTCTGCCTACCTTCCTATCCTTCCGATACACCGTGTATCCTTGGACGTTCAGCTCCCAGAGACATGCATCCTTTAGCCAGGTCTCAGTGATGGCCACAATATCATACCTGCCAATCTGTAACTGTACAACAAGATCATCCACCTTATTCCTTATGCTGCGTGCATTTAAGTATAACACCTTAAGACCAGTATTTGATACTTTTTGCTTTGATTTCACTGCAACTTTATTGCACTTCAACTCATCCCAATGGCTACAGATTTGCCCCATTACCTGCCTGTCTTTCCTGACATCTTTACAGCTCACTATCTTAGATTTATTTCTGTTTTCCCCTTCCTCCGCTCTATCATTCCGGTTCCCATCCCCCTGCCAAATTAGTTTAAACCCTCCCTAACAGCTCTATTAAACTTTCCCGCCAGGATATTGGTCCCCTTCAGGTTCAGGTGTAACCTGTCCTTTTTGAACAGGTCATACTTTCCCCAGAAGAGATCCCAATTATCCAAGAATCTGAAGCCCTGCCACCTACACCTCAGTGCTCAGTGAACCTATTTTTCACATCTCCTTAGGCTTGGCCGCTATACCATTTTGTAAAACGTCTTGGGATTCTTTGCCATATTAAAGGAGTCATAGGCCATAGTCACACAAAGCAGACCCACCTTTGGCCCACCAGCTCCATACCAGCTGCTTTGCCTTTCTCCACTGTAGATGAACATAGGGGTATGATAGGTAATTGGGGAAGGGGTTCTGAAGCAGGGCACTTTTGCTGCCTTATTTGATTAGATCTTCCTTAAAGTCCAGTCTTTCCTGGGGAAAAAATAAGTTTTGTCTAGGAGGGCCAAGAGTAGGGACTGTTAGGACATATTCCAGAATTATGACATATAGCAAATTCTAATTTTAACAGCAGCAAGTCTCCAGACCTGAACATGGATTGTAGATTGAATTTAAAGTGCAGCTCTGAACAATGGCCTTCCATTTGAGTGAAGATGCCTGAATATGCAAGAATGTGGCCTGGAGTTGGTGGGAATGGGAGTTTGGGAGTCGGGAGAGTGGGTGCGAAGGAGGAGGTGTTTAAAAACTACATGTAATTCAAAGGAAGCATTGTACCTATAGAATTGTCCTGCTGTTACCTTTGATCCTTAGCATTTAAAGGTGCCATGTAATAGCTGGGTCAGGCAGGCCTCTTCTTCCAAAAGTGTCTCAATATGATGTCTGTTGCTCGTTTTTGGTGAAGCAATCTTTTCTATACTCACTAGCTTCAGTGTCTCTCTGGTGACTTTATTCACATTACAACATTCATTAATTCCGTTTTAGAGAGTCCTACAGATTGGAAACAGCCCCTCAGCTCACAATGTTCATCCAAGCCATCAAGTACCAATCTCTACTGATTCGTATTTTTCAATAATTTGTCCAGATTACTTTGGTTATTCAAATGGGTGGCGGGATGCAGACACTGTACGTCTCCACCAAAGGAGGTGCAAGCCATTCCTTCCCTCCTGCAGGTCTGCAGGTCACCTTTGGGCAGGGCGTAGCACTTGCTTAGCCCCTGATCAGGGTCACATGACCAGTGGGGCATATCACAAGTGTTAGCTATGTGACCACTGATACCAGGCAGACAATCTCTGAAGAGTATTGATAATGGCTGCGGTCACTCACCTTGTAAAGATACTGCCTAGAGGAAGACAATGGCATACCACTTCTGAAGAAAAATTTGCCAAAAAAAGTCATGGTCATGCAAAGATCATGATCGCCCACATCATACGACATGGCATATAATGAACAAACAAATGATTCAAATACCTGCCAAAGGATTTTGGTCCAAAACGTCAACTGTACTCTTTTCCATTGGTGCTGCCTGGCCTGCCGAGTTCCTCCAGCATTTTGTGTGTGTATTTCAAATACCTGTCTAAATATTGCTTAAAGAGTGATTGTAACAATCTCCTTAGGCAATATTTTCTGAATATTAACTATGTAAAAAAACTTCCTTTTCAGATCCTCTTTAAGTTTCCCCACTCGCCTTAAACCTAGCTCCCTTGCTTTTGACACACATACCACAGGAAAAAGATTCTACCTCTGCCTCTCATAATATCATCTGCTTCCACCATGTCACTCATCAGCTTCCTTTGCTCCAGAGAAAATAAGCTGCATCCATCTAATATCTCTGTATAACTAAATCTTCCAATCCAGGCAATATCCCAATAAATCACCTTTGCACCCTATCCAGGACAATCACCCAGATTTAATGAAAGGGCAATGTTTAAGTTTAAACTATGTAAAACTAATTTCAAACTTTAAAGACAAGGGATTCTACAAGTGCTGGAAATCCAGAGCAATGTACACAAAATGCCGTAGGAGCTCGGCAGGCCAGGCGGCATCTATGAAAAGGAATAAGCAGTCGATGTTTCAGGCCGAGACCGTTGAACCGGACTGGAAAGGAAGGGGGAAGAAGCCAGAATAAGAAGCGGGGGGAGGGGAGCTAGTATAAACTGGCAGGTGATAGCTGCAGCCAGACGAGGGGGAAGATGTGTGGGGAAGGGGAGGGGGTGAAGTGAGAAACCGGGAGGTGATAGGTGGAGAATGGATCAGAGGAGAAAGGGAAGGAGGAGGGGCAACAGAGGAAGGTGATAGGCAGATGAGGAGAAGAGAAGGGACACGTGAGGAGCCAGAAAGGGGAATGGAAAAAGTGAGAAGAGAAGGAGGGAAAATGACTGGAAGTTAGAGAAATCAATGCTCATACTGTCAGGTTGGAGGGTACCTGGACGAAATATAAGGCGTTGGTCCTCCAACCTGAGAGCGGTCTCACTGTGGCAGAAGAGGAGGCCATGGACTGAGATGGCAGAATGGGGAGTAGAATTAAAATGGGTGTATCTTTACTCAGCTCCAGACTTCGTTCTACTGAAAATGGGTCTTGTTAATAAGCTTTTGTTACTCAGAATTCTAACTTTGGCTCTGCACAACTGGCTGATCAGTTTCTACAATTTAAACAAACTGGTACCAGAAAACCAGCAAACTTTCCTAGTATTGCTATTACCCGTATTTTCTCAGCATCCTGACTGTTAAAGACTTTCTAACAGCAAATATACTAAAACTAGACTTCCAATTACCTAATTAAAACAAGGAGGTAACTATTATGCCATTAGTTGTATTGGTAATAAACTCAGATTGCTCCCATGAATAATTACAGATCTCTAACTGCCATCATGTAGGAATGCAAAGTTCTTCCTCCAAATAAAACCAATATTTTTGTATTCCATATAATTGTTCAAAGTTTATAGCTTTTGGATGAAAATGTTGTGAGTCCACTTTTCTGCAATGCCTGTGGTAACACTAGTTGCACTGTTCTCATGGTAAAAATTTTGCAGCAAAAGGAGGCATGTTTCTAAAGCTTTGTTCTGTTAATTTAATCACAGTAGGTAAGCATTAAATACTAACTTCATACACAGGATTCTTGTGCAAGCTTAATATAGTTATCTGTAAAACAGATACAAGGTCAATTTCTACTCTAACTAACCTAAATAATAAGCTTGATATAAAATAACACTGCAGAGATAATTATAACTAATTGTCAATTCGATCTGTGAATCGTGAAAATGCATTACCTCCAGAGGTCGAAGGCTCACTTTAAAACTGCACTTGGTCTTAAAATGGATTTTGTTTATCTGCAGATAACCTTTATCACACTGTGACAACTGAGAATGTTGTTCTGTCAAGGTTGGGCAATATCTGGAGTCCAGCATTAAGACCATAAGACATAGGAGCAGAATTAGTCTACTTGGCCCCTTAAGTCTGCTCTGCCATTCCATCATGACTGACTTATTTTCCCTCTCAACCACATTTTCCTGCCTTCTTCCTGTAAACTATGACTCCCTTACTAATTAAGTACCCATCAACCGCTGCCTTAAATACACCCATTGAATTAGACTCCACAGCATCGGTGGCAATAAATTCCACAGATTCACCACCCTCTGGCTAAAGGGATTCCTCTTCATCTCTGTTCTAAAGGGATGTCCTTCTATTCTGAGTGTGTGCCCTCTGGTCCTAGACTCCCCACTTTTGGAAACATTCTCTGTCTAAGCCTTTCAATATTTGGTAGGTTTCAACAATATACTCCTTTATTCTTCTAAACTCCAGTGATCAGAGCCATCAAATGCTCCTCGTACATTAACCCTTTAAAGCCCAAGATCATTCTTGTAAACCTCCTCTGGACCCCCTCTAATGCCAGCACATCCATTCGATATGGAGCCCAAACAAGCTTACAATACTTCATAAAAATTGCTGGTGAATGCAGCAGGCCAGGCAGCATCTATAGGAAGAGGTACAGTCAACGTTTCAGGCCAAAACCCTTCGTCAGGACTAAGTGAAAGAAGAGCTAGTAAGAGATTTGAAAGTGGGAGGGGGAGGGGGAGATCCAAAATGATAGGAGAAGACAGGAGGGGGAGGGATGGAGCCAAGAGCTGGAAAGTTGATTGGCAAAAGGGAAATGAGAGGATCATGGGACAGGAGGCATAGGGAGAAAGAAAGGAGGAGGGGGGGATCCCAGAGGATGGACAAGGGGTATAGTGAGAGGGGCAGAAGGAGAAAAAGAGAGAGAGAAAAAAATATATAATAATAATAAATAAATAACGGATGGGGTACGAGGGGAATGTGGGGCATTAATGAAGGTTAGAGAAGTCAATGTTCATGCCATCAGGTTGGAGGCTACCCAGATGGAATATAAGGTGTTGTTCCTCCAACCTGAGTGTGGCTCCATCTTTACAGTAGAGGAGGCCGTGGATAGACATATCAGAATGGGAATGGGAGGTGGAATTAAAATGTGTGGGTTCCCCCTTTCTTTCTCCCTAGGCCTCATCCCCCTCCCCCTCCAACTTTCAAATCTCTTACTATCTCTTCTTTCAGTTAGTCCTGACGAAGGGTCTCGGCCCGAAACGTCGACTGTACCTCTTCCTAGAGATGCTGCCTGGCCTGCTGCGTTCACCAGCAACTTTTATGTGTGTTGCTTGCAATTCCAGCATCTGCAGATTTCCTCGTGTTTACAATACTTCAAATGTGGTCTGACCAATGCCTTATAAAGCCTCAATATTACACCTTTGCTTTTTTATCCCAGTGGTCTTGAAATAAATGCTAACACTGCATTTGCCATCCTTGCTACTGACTCTAACTGGAGAAGCCACTCCTATATTAAAGGAGTTCATACACAGGCATCTTCTACTCCTTAGTGGAAGTAACGTCAAAGTCAAAGTCAATTTTCATCAAACTACATATATGTTACTATACACTACTTTGAGATTAATTTTCTTCAGAATCAGATTTATTATCACCAGCATGTGTCCTGAAATTTGTCAACTTAGCAGCAGCAGTACAATGCAATACATGAAAATATGGAAAGAAAAATAAATAAATAACCAAAAATATCACAGTAAGTACATATATGTATATTGAAAAGATTTAAAATAGTGCAAAAACAGAAATAATATATACAGTATTTTAAAAAGGAGAAACAAACTGAGGTAGTGTTCATGGGTTCAACGGCCCATTGGCACTTACAGGAAAATAAAGAAATAGAATAGAATTTGTGAAGAAAACATGAAGACTGGCAATCAATGTCAAAAAGAGACATTTGTGCAAATAAAAAAATAAATAATACTGAGAAAATGAGTTTTAGAGTCCTTGAATGTGAGTCATCCTCAGTCATATGAGCCTGTCTAAGAAGATGAAAGTAGACTCAAAGTCCTCCACATCTTATTGTTATCATTTTCACAGTGCTCAGATCTTTTTTAATGCCAAGCAAAGTTGTCATTGTAGGAGTCATTATTTCTAAAGTAATTGGATAATATGTTCTGGATGAAGACCTGAACAGTTTTAACAAGGAAATTATATCAAAATGCATGGAAATACATGGTCATGCACTTTGGTAGCAGAAATGAATGTGCAGACTATTTTCTAAATGGGGAGAAAATCCAAAAATTTGAGATGCAAAGGGACTTTGGAGTCACTGTGCAGAACACCCTAAAGGTTAACCTTCAGGTTGAGTCGGTGGTGAGGAAGGTAAATGCAATGTTAGCATTCATTTCAAGAGGTTTAGAATACAAGAGCAGGGCTGTGATGCTGAGGCTCTATAAAGTACTGGTGAGGACTCACCTTGAGTACTGTGAACAGTTTTGGGCTCCTCATCGAAGAAGAGATATGCTGACATTGGAGAGGGTTCAGAGGATGTTCACAATGATGATTCCAGGAATGAAAGTATTATCATATGAGGAAAACTTGATGGCTCTGGCACTGGACTCACTGAAATTTAGAAGGATGAGGAGGGATATCACTGAAACTTTTCAAATGCTGAAAGGCCTAGACAGAGTAGATGTGGAAAGGATGTATCCGATGGTGGAGGAGTCTAGGACAAGAGGCAGAGACTCAGGATAGAGGGGTGTCCATTTAAAACAGAGATGCGCAGAAATTTCTTTAGCCAGAGGGTGGTCTATTTATGGAATTTGTTACTACAAGCAGCTGTAGAGGCCAGGTCACTGGGTGTACTTAAGGCAGAGATTGATAGGTTCTTGATTGCACACAGCATCAAAGGTTACAGGGAGAAGGCCAAGGAGTGGGGCTGAGGAGGAGGAAAAAAAGAATCAGCCATGATAGAATAGCCGAGCAGACTCGATGGGCCAAATGGCCTAATTCTGCTCCTATGTCTTATGGTCTTGTGCTCTAAAATATATCCACACACAGTATCTTGAGAATTTTTATGAACATAATTAATTTGCATTATATTGTGCAAGTAAAATCTACAAGTAGATTGTGGTCTACACCAGGTTGTGCATGTATTAGTGAGAAGAGAGCAGCCCTGGGGCTTTCCTTTATTGTACTGCACACCTGGAGTAAGGAAACAAGCCCTGATAGACAAAAGGGACCTCATTGACAACATGCAGTAACTTGTAACATTGGAATACTCCTGAACATTTACATGTAACAAAGGCACCATCACCACAGAAAAGCGTTGTTTATGTACTACACTGAAGTTAATATTAAAATTGATTCTTGATTGTGCTATTATAAATTAATTGTTTCCCTTTATCAAGATGTGTACACAAAATCCAAGCTGATACTTCAGTATAAAACAAGATAATGCTACAATAGCCAAGGTCCTGTCTCTATTGCTAATAGAAATTGTTCAGACAATGAGTTCACCTTTCTGCAAAGTCACTACTTAGGGTTGAACAAGGGTATTCCCATTTTTGTCAGTGATGTTGCAATAGTAAATTTATACCAGCTGGGGATTTACATTCAGCTAATTAAATCCAATATTTTTTAAGGAAGTTCTGATACTAGTAACTGTGATCACAAAACTAAAATCTACATGATTCACTAAAATCCTTCAGGGAAGAAAACTTTCCATTCTTATCTACAAACCGAAGGCAACATGGATTGACTCTCACCTGCCTTCTGAAAAGGCTGAGCAAACACAGGAGTCAGGGCTTTATGCTTTGGCTTTAGCTTTTGGAGGGTACCCATGCCAAACAGGTCAAAGGGTAGAGGACAGACTAAGAGTGATCCACCGGTCCTCCAGGTTCAGGATTTAACTCAGGACTAACAACTCTCCTTCTACATCTGAGTGCGTCGGCATTCCTGAGTCTCCAGCAGGGACTTGCATGACTGACAGGAGTGAAAACCAAGAGGAAGCTGCTGACATGATAAAGGAAGCTCTGAACACCACCAGAGATGGAGGACCTTCATTGCTGCCCTAAACGTCAGCAGCATAACAGGCAGTCATCGTTATTCCTTCGGTCAGAAACATAACTACCCCAGTTAGTAAGTTGTCAACATGCTACATTGGTGCCAGAAACATGGCAACACTTGTGGGCTGCCCCCAACACAATCTTCGGACTGTGTTGGCTGTTGAAGCAAACAACACATTTCACTGTATGTTTCGATGTACATATAACAAATAAATATATTCTTTAAATCTCGCAGGAAATCTCACATAAATCACCAGATTCAATGTACATGATTATTATTAAAAATATAAATGAGGTAAGGCTGTTCTGATTAATAACAGGGTAAAACCAATAAACATTTTTTAAAAATTGGATTTACACTGTAGACTGTAGTAGAGCAAATGAAGGTGTCTGGAAACATTTCACAATTTAAAAAAAATCTTCAATTATTTAGATTTTAGAATTGAACTTTTAAATGACTGAAATCTTCAGTTTTGTAATAATTGCTGTAGGATTGAGTTTATTGAATGACTGCTGAAGTATTTTTACTTTATGAGGCAAAATATCTAGCAAAATTAAATAGAGAACTGAAATAATGGTAAATGGTGAGTAAACACTTAGGTAACTTCATATAAAACTAAATATACTAGTTCAGTGGTTTTAAGTGAGTACAGAACGTATGGGATTTTTTTGCCTCATACTTCCATGTATTCAAAATATCACATAGCTGCAAGTAAAATACCAGAACTGTGATAAATATATACAGCTCCTATCTTGTCCTTCTCTATCTGTCTGCCACCTTTGACATCGTTCCCACAATGCCACTCCACAGTCATCTTCCTGCTTGATACTACTTTCACCTGCTTCTATTATCGATCCAGCAATAGCAAAATAATCCTCTTTCAATGCCAGCATCATTACCACCAGAGATCAATCCTTGGTCCTTCCTTATTTTCCATCTGTATCCTTCCTTGGTACACAGATGCGGGGTCTGCTCTCTTCTGTATTCCGAGACACCAGCTCTCTCTCACCACAACCCTTTTTGACTTAGAAACATAAAAACATAGAAAACCTACAGCGCAATACAGGCCCTTCGGCCCACAAAGCTGTGCCAAACAGGTCCTTACCTTAGAAATACCTAGGCTTTACCCATAGCCCTCTACCTTTCTAAGCTCCATGTAGCCATCCAAGAGTCTCTTACTTCTCTGCCATCTCTAAAATATGGCATTGCTTGTCCAGCATACAATTTCATCAGCTAAGTACAAGGAAAAGAAAAGCAATTGACTGTATTTATTTAGAGAAACAGTGCGGAGCAGGCCCTGCCAACCCAACGGGCTGCACCACTCAGCAGTTCACCTACTTAACCCTAGCCTAATCACAGGACAATTTACAATGACCAATTAGCCTACTAACCGGTACATCTTTGGACTGTGGGAGGAAACTGGAGCGCCCAGAGAAAAGCCATGTGGTCCAGGGAGGATGCACAGATTCCATCCAGACAGAAGTGGGGACTGAACCAAGGTCGCTGTTTCTGTAATAGCCTACGCTATCATGCATCTCCCTTCTCCAACTTAGTTCCACTCCATCCCTCCCCCAATTAAACATTTAGAGAATTAACGCACACAAGATACTGGAGGAATTCAGCAGGCCAGACAGCATCTATGGAAAAGCGTAAACAGTTGGCGTTTTGGGCCGAGACCCCATATCAGGACCTGAAGAAGAGTGTCGGCCTGAAATGTTGACTATTTACTCTTTTCCATATATGCTGCCTGGCCTGCTGAGTTCCTCCAGCATTTTGTGTGTGTTGCTTTGGATTTCCAGCATCTGCAGATTTTCTCATGTTTGGGATCTAGAACATTAACCACCGATTTCTACCATATTATTTGACCTTAAATTATAGTTTCAGTCTTCCCTTGTCTGAGTCCTGATGTAGGGCTTCAACGTGAAACTGTTATGTTTTGTAACTTCAAAACACTAAACTATTTCAAAGAAGATACGGGGATCTGAAATGCAGGTCTAACTTTGTGTTTATTCTAAGTGAAGCACGCCATGTATCACGTGGTAGCGTGATGACATATGTAATTAACGCATTTTTAAATAATGCATATGTAAATGAATAAGAATGCTTAATCAAACACACACAAGATTACTCATAAAATCTTGTGAGTAATAAGATTATGTGAACACATAAAAGTTGCTGGTGAATGCAGCAGGCCAGGCAGCATCTCTAGGAAGAGGTACAGTCAATGTTTCGGGCCGAGACCCTTCGTCAGGACTAACTGAAAGAAGAGCTAGTAAAAGATTTTAAAGTGGGAGGGGGAGGGGGGAGATCCAAAATGATAGGAGAAGACAGGAGGGGGAGGGATGGAGCCAAGAGCTGGATAGTTGATTGGCAAAAGGGTATGACAGGATCATGGGACAGGAGGCTCTACCTTGCCGAGGCACAGCGACAACTCGCGGATACCTCCTCTTATTTACCCCACGATCGTGACACCACTAAGGAGCACCAGGCCATTGTCTCCCACGCCATCACCGACTTTATCCACTCAGGGGATCTCCCAACCACTGCTACCAACCTTATAGTTCCCACACCCCGCACTTCCCGTTTCTACCTCCTACCCAAGATCCACAAACCTGCTTATCCTGGCAGACCTATTGTCTCAGCTTGCTCCTGCACCACTGAACTCATTTCTGCATACCTCGACACAGTTTTATCCCCCCTTGTTCAATCCCTTCCTAGACACTTCTCACGCTCTTAAACATTTCAATGATTTTAAGTTCCCTGGCCCCCACCGCTTTATTTTCACCATGGATGTCCAGTCCCTATATACTTCCATCCCCCATCAGGAAGGTCTCAAAGCTTTCCGTTTCTTTTTGGATTCCAGACCTAACCGGTTCCCCTCTACCACCACTCTGCTCCGTCTAGCGGAATTAGTCCTTACTCTTAATAATTTCTCCTTTGGCTCCTCCCACTTCCTCCAAACTAAAGGTGTAGCTATGGGAACCGTATGGGTCCTAGCTATGCCTGCCTTTTTGTTGGCTTTGTGGAACAATCTATGTTCCGTGCCTATTCTGGTATCTGTCCCCCACTTTTCCTTCGCTACATCGACGACTGCATTGGCGCTGCTTCCTGCATGCATGCAGAGCTCGTTGACTTTATTAACTTTGCCTCCAACTTTCACCCTGCCCTCAAGTTTACCTGGTCCATTTCCGACACTTCCTCCCTCTTTCTTGATTCTTGTGTCTCTATACCGATGTCTACTATAAGCCTACTGACTCTCACAGCTATCTGGACTATTCCTCTTCTCACCCTGTCTCTTGTAAAAATGCCATCCCCTTCTCGCAATTCCTCCGTCTCCGCCGCATCTGCTCTCAGGATGAGGCTTTTCATTCCAGGACGAGGGAGCTGTCCTCCTTTTTTAAAGAAAGAGGCTTCCCTTCCTCCACCATCAACTCTGATCTCAAACGCATCTCCCCCATTTCATGCACATCTGCTCTCACTCCATCCTCCCGCCACCCCACTAGGAATAGGGTTCCCCTTGTCCTCACCTACCACCCCACCAGCCTCCGGGTTCAACATATTATTCTCCGTAACTTCCACCACCTCCAACGGGATCCCACCACTAAGCACATCTTTCCCTACCCCCCCCACCGCCTTCAGCAGGGATCACTCCCTATGTGACTCCATCCATTCGTTCCCCCCCCCCCATCCCTCCCCACAGATCTCCTTCCTGGCACTTATCCTTGTAAGCGGAACAAGTGCTACACATGCCCTTACACTTCCTCCCTTACCTCCCTTCAGGGCCTCAGACAGTCCTTCCAGGTGAGGCGACACTTCACCTGTGAGTCGGCTGGGGTGATATACTGCGTCCGGTGCTCCCGATGTGGCCTTCTATATATTGGCGAGACCCAACGCAGACTGGGAAATCGTTTCACTGAACACCTACGCTCTGTCCACCAGAGAAAGCAGGATCTCCCAGTGGCCACACATTTTAATTCCACGTCCCATTCCCATTCTGATATGTCTATCCACGGCCTCCTCTACTGTAAAGATGAAGCCACACTCAGGTTGGAGGAACAACACCTTATATTCCATCTGGGTAGCCTCCAACCTGATGGCATGAACACTGACTTCTCAAACTTCCGCTAATGCCCCACCTCCCCCTCATACCCCATCCGTTATTTATTTATATACACACATTCTTTCTCTCACTCTCCTTTTTCTCCCTCTGTCCCTCTCACTATACCCCTTGCCCATCCTCTGGGTTTTTCCCCCCTCCCCCTTTTCTTTCTCCCTGGGCCTCCTATCCCATGATCCTCTCATATCGTTTTGCCAAACAACTGTCCAGCTCTTGGCTCCATCCCTCCCCCTCCTGTCTTCTCCTATCATTTTGGATCTCCCCCTCCCCCTCCCACTTTCAAATCTCTTACTAGCTCTTCTCTCACTTAGTCCTGACGAAGGGTCTTGGCCCGAAATGTTGACTGTACCTCTTCCTAGAGATGCTGCCTGGCCTGCTGCATTCACCAGCAACTTTGATGTGTGTTGCTTGAATTTCCAGCATCTGCAGAATTCCTTGTGTTTGCAAGATTACTGAAATATGATTGGCATATGTGTGTATATTATTTTTTATTATTGTGCTCTTATTGTAAGTTTTTCTTTGTGCTGCATCTGATCCAGAGCAACCATTATTTCATTCTCCTTTATAATTCTGTACAAGAAATTAAACAATCTTGAATTTGCCTTGAATGAGCTTGTAGGACAAGAAGAAAAAAGTGGGTGAAGGGGAGAAAGAGGAAGAGAAGGCAATCTAGACAATTCCTTGCAATGCATAATAGCACAGACTGTTATGTTTTATGACTTCAAAACATTAAGCTAATGTATTTTTACATATAACCCATAATGACTTATTTAAACGAACAAGAATGTTTCATCAAACAATATATTTACAAGATTACTCAAGTAAAGCTTTGATATTAAATACACAACAGAAATGTGGACAAGTCTTTTTCCCCACAGATACTACTCGACCTGCTGACTACCTCCAGCATATTGCTGTTGCTGCAGATTCCAGCGTCTGTAGTCTCTTGTGTGTTCCCTTGTCTAAAGCTGATGAACTGGAAGTGAAGTGTGCCCAGTCGTCTTCTACATCAGTGATCTGCTACTTACTGACTCATTAAGGGATACTAAACAGAATATCCCTTCAATCAGCTGAGTCCACAAGGAGTATCAAGTGTCCATTTATACTAATTTGATTTTTTAATTCCCCCCCCACCCCAGTTCCATCAACTCCATCCAGATTCCACTGCTCAACTCTACACCATGGTAATTTACTACGGCCGATTAACCGGTTTGTCTATGCATCTTTGAGAGCGGACAGGAGCACCAGGAGGAACACATGTGGTCACAGGGAGAATGCATAATCTCCACACAGACAGGATTTAAGGTCAGGATTGAACCTGGATTTGTGATGAACAAAATGATGTTAGCAAAAAACACAACCAACCAAAGTCCTGCAGACAGTTCATAAAACCACATCTTTTTACTTCTTCTTTCAAACATGGTTCAACTACTAAGCTGTGTGTGATTGGAATCTCTGATTTACATTTTAATGGTAGGTTTTTGGGCCAATTGTGAGATCTGGGGCTTTGCTGTCTCCAAGGGATTTTGGTCAGGTTTGGAGGAGTGTGTGCGGCCTGGAGATGGGATGCAAGCCCATAATCGACTCAATTACTTCTCATCGAGAAAGGTTGAAGTCGACGAGGGCAAGATAGGAGAATGGGCTGGTGTTCGGTGTTGTCTGCCCGTGTTTGACTCGTATACCTCTCCCTCTCCCTACCTGCTGTCGAAGGAAAGTGCAGGAGTCTTGGAAACCACATCGCAAGGATTAATTGGGCAGGCTGTGGATCATTCTGGGGTTCATGTTGCATGTGTTCCTGGATTCTGGTTACTCGCTTTTTTTTGGCTGTATTTGAGTGGTTTGATGCAGTCTGGGATGCAGAGGGCTAGTGGCATGACACTTATCAGAACTAAACTAAAAACTACCGGACTCCTCAGCTGACATTGGATATTCCCGTGTTGTCTGCTTTTTGCCATTTGCACAACTTGTTCCTCTTTTGCAAGTCGGGTGTTTGGTGTTTTTCATGAATGGGTTCCATGGTGTTTTTTTTTATTTTGTGGCTGCTTGCAGGAGGAAAAATCTCAGAATTATATTCTGTACACATATTTTCATAATAAATTTACAGTACTTTGAATCTTTGATGCTGTGAGACAGAGGTTCTACAAGCTGTGTCACTGCTGCTACTCTGCACAATGGTGAGTCCAGCACTGACATCTGACTTCCACATTGACTCATATTTGATCAAACATGTGAACATGCACACATATGAAATAAGAGGAGGAGTAGGCTACCCAGCCCCTCAAGCCTACAATATATCTGTATCCGATCGTACTGTAATCTCGAACATAAACACAACAGATTCTGCTGATGCTGGAAATCCAAAGCAACACACACAAAATGCTGGAGGAAATCAACGGGTCAGGCAGCATTCATGGAAAGGAATAAAGAGTTGACGTTTCGGGCCGTGACCCTTCACCTGGAATGGAAAGGAAGAGGGAAGAAGCCAGAACAAGAAAGTTGCGGGGGGGGGGGGGAGAGAAAGGGATTACAACCCAGAAGGTGATCGGTGAAGCCAGGTGGGTGGGGGGGGGGTGAATGAAGTAAGAAGATGGCAGAGGATGGGTGTAAAAAAGTAAAGGGTGGAGAGGATGGAATCTGATGGGGGGGAGAGTTTACCATGGGAGGAAGGGAAAGAGAAGGTGCACCAGTGGGAGGTGATAAGCAGAAATTTTGGAGAATGATTGTTCGATGTGGGGGCTCATGCGGTGGTAGGTGAGGACGTGAGGAACTCTATCCCTGTTAAGGTAGCAGGTAGATGGGATGAAGATAAGAAAGTGATAGGTGAAGCCAGGTGAGGGGGTGAGGCAGGGGGGATGAAGTCAGAAGCTGGGAGATAAGGTTGAAGAAGAAGGGATCTGAAAGGAGAGGAGAGTGGACCATAGGAGAAAGGGAAGGAGGAGGGGACCCAGGGAGATGTGATAGGCAGGTGAGGAAAAGGGAAAGGACAACTGGGGAGCCAGGATGGGGAAATGGAAAAAGGGAGAAGGTGGAGGGGAAGAAATTACCAGAAGTTATGGAAATTGGACTGTAATCTCTGCATTCCCGGAGTAACCTTTCAGCTCCTTGCTTATCAAAAATGTATCTAATTCTGCTTTCAAAATACCCAAAAACTCATCTTTCATCTTCCACCACCCTTTGAAGAAGTGAGTTGCGTTGCCAGCTTTAACTTGTATTGTATTTAAACAGTGAACCCTTGTTCCAGATTGTCTCACAAAAAGGAAACAACCGCTCTGCATCCACCTAGACAAAATCCCTCGATATCTTTCAGTCGAGCCATAACTCACTCATCTGAGCTCCATCAGAAACAAACTTAACCCGTTCAGCATTTCAGAATCAGAATCAGGTTTAGTATCACTGGTATAGTCGTTGGAATTTACTTTTATGTAATGATAAAATAATTCTGAAATTATGCTAATATAATTTTGAATTCTATGTTAATATAGTTGTGAAATATCCTGTAATTAATTGTGTGTTAATGAATATAGAAACATAGAAACATTAAAAAACCTACAGCACAATACAGGCCGTTTGGCCCACAAAGCTGTGCCGAACATATACTTACCTTAGAAATTACCTAGGGTTACCCATAGCCTTCTATTTTTCTAAGCTCCATGTACCTGTCCAGGAGTCTCTTAAAAGACCCTATCATATCTGCCTCCAGCACTGTCGCTGGCAGCCCATTCCACGCACTCACCACTCTCTGCGTAAAAAACTTACCCCTGACATCTCCTCTGTAGTTACTTCCAAGCACCTTAAAACTGTGCGCTCTCATGTTAGCCATTTCAGTCCTGGGAAAAAGCCTCTGACTATCCACACGATCAATGCCTCTCATCATCTAATACACCTCTATCAGATCACTTCTCATCCTCCAAGGCTCCAAGGAGAAAAGACTGAGTTCACTCAACCTATTCTCATAAGGCATGCTCCCCAATCCAGGAAACATTCTTGTAAATCTCCTCTGCACCTCTTCTATGGTTTCCACATCCTTCCTGTAGTGAGGTAACCAGAACTGAGCACAGTACTCCAAGTGGGGTCTGACCAAGGTCCTGTAGAGCTGCAACATTACCTCTCAGCTCCTAAACTCAATCCCACGATTGATGAAGGCCAATTCACCAGATATCTTGTTAACCACAGAGTCAACCTGCGCAGCAGCTTTGAGTATCCTATGGACTTGGACTCCAAGATCCCTCTGATCCTCCACACTGCAAAGAGTCTTACCACTAATACTATATTCTGCCATCATATTTGACCTACCAAAATGAACCACCTCACATTTACCTGGGTTGAACTCCATCTGCCACTTCTCAGCCCAGTTTTGCATCGTATCAATGCCCATTGTAACCTCTGACAGCCCTCCACACTATCCACAACACCCCCAACCTTTGTGTCATCAGCAAATTTATGAACCCATCCCTCCACTACCTCATCCAGGTCTTTTATAAAAATCACAAAGGGTAGGGGTCCCAGAGGCACACCACTGGTCACTGACCTCCATGCAGAATATGACCCATCTACAGCCACTCTGTGCCTTCTATGGGCAAGTCAATTCTGGATCCACAAAGCAATGTCCCCTTGGATCCCATGCCTCCTTACTTTCTCAATAAGCATTGCATCGGCTACCTTATCTAATGCCTTGCTGAAATCCATATACACTATATCTACTGCGCTACCTCCAACAATGTGTTTAGTCACATCCTCAAAAAGATTCAATCAGGCTCATAAGGCATGACCTGACTTTGACAAAGCCATGCTGACTATTCCTAATCATATTATGCCTCTCCAAATGTTCATAAATTTTGCCTCTCAGGATCTTTTCCATCAACTTACCAATCACTGAAGTAAGAATCACTAGCTTATAATTTCCTGGGCTATTTCTACTCCCTTTCTGAATAAGGGAACAACATCCGCAACCCTCCAATCCTCTGGAACCTCTCCCATCCCCATTGATGATGCAAAGATCATTACCAGAGGCTCAGCAATTTTCTCCCTTGCCTCCCACAGTAGCCTGGGGTACATCTCAGCTGGTCCCAAAGACTTATCTAACTTGATGCTTTCCAAAAGCTCCAGTATATCCTCTTTCTTAATATCTATATGTTCAAGCTTTTCAGTCCGCTGTAAGTCATCCCTACAATCGCCAAGATCCTTTTCCGTAGTGAATACTGAAGGAAAGTACCCATTAAGTACCTCTGCTATCTCCTCCGGTTCCATACACACTTTTCCACTGTCACACTTGATTGGTCCTATTCTCTCACTTCTTATCTTCTTGCTCTTCACATACTTATAGAATGCCTTGGGGTTCTCCTTGCTCCTGTCCACCAAAGCCTTCTCATGGCCCCTTTCTGGCTCTCCTAATTTTATTCTTAAGCTCCTTCCTGTTAGCCTTATAATCTTCTAGCTCTCTATCATTACCTAGTTTTTTTTAAACCTTTAGTAAGCTTTTCTTTTCTTCTTGAGTAGATTTTCAACAGCCTTTGTACACCATGGTTCCTGTACCCTACCGTCCTTTCCCTGTCTTATTGGAACGTACCTATGCAGAACTCCATGCAAATATCCCCTGAACATTTGCCATATTTCTTCTGTATATTTCCCTGAGAACATCTGTTCCCAATTTATGCTTCCAAGTTCCTGCCTGATAGCCTCATATTTCCCCTTACTCCAATTAAACACTTTCCTAACTTGTCTGTTCCTATCCTTCTCCGATGTTATGGTAAAGGAGACAGAATTCTGATCACTATCTCCAATATGCTCTCCCACTCAGAGATCTGACACCTGACCAGGTTCATTTCCCAATACTAGATCAAGTACAGTATCTCCTCTTGTAGGCTTATCTACATATTGTGTCAAGGAACCTTCCTGAACACACCTAACAAACTCCACCCCATCTAAACCCCTTGCTCAAGGGAGATGTCAATCAATATTTGGGAAATTAAAATCTCCCAACATGAGAACTCTGTTATTATTACACCCTTACAGAATCTGTCTCCCTATCTGCTCCTCAATGTACCTGTTACTATTGGGAGGGCTATAAAAAACACCCATTAGAGTTATTGACCCCTTCCTGTTCCTAACTTCCACCCACAGAGACTCCGTAGACAATCCTCCATGACTTTCTCCTTTTCTGCAGCCGCGACACTATCTCTGATCAACAGTGCCACTCCCCCACTTCTTGTTTTTGCCTCCCTCCCTGTCCTTTCTGAAACATCTAAAGCCTGGCACTTGAAGTAACCATTCCCGTCTCTGAGCCATCCAAGTCTTTGTAATGGCCACAACATCATAGCTCCAAGTACTGATCAATGCTTTAAGCTCATCTGCTTTGTTCATAATACTCCTTGCATGAAAATAGACGCATCTCAAACCATCAGTCTGAGCGTGTCCCTTCTCTATCATCTGCCTATCCTCCCTCTCGCACTGTCCCTCTCCTGACTGTTACCCACTTATCGGGTCTCCCAAGTCCCCGGTGTGACTACCTGCCTATAGGTCCTCTCTGTCACCTCTTCACTCTCCGTGACCAGATGAAGGTCATCGAGCTGCATCTCAAGTTCCCAAACACAGTCCCTAAGGAGCTGCAGCTCGACGCACCTGGCACAGATGTGGCCGTCTGGGAGGCTGGGAGTCTCCAGGCCCTCCCACATCTATAACACTGAGCATAGAACACCAGCCTCACACACATACTTCCTGTCTGTATTCTACACAGGCAACCTACCTTGTCTCGACCCGTTAATGCCCAAGCCTCGTTGAGCCAAAGTTTTCCGACTCTGTCTCCCTCTACTCCGTCGCCCACTCCTCAAGCACCCACTCTATAAAGCTGTCTCCTTTTAAACTCTTCTCACTGTTTTAACTGGCTGACGTCCACACACTTGCACAGTCATGCCTCAGTCAAACTGCTGAAGAAATAACCGTCTCCTTTTAAACTCTTCTCGCTTTTAAACTTTTCTCACTGTTCTAACTGGCTGACATCCACACACTTGCACAGTCGTGCCTCGATCAAACCGCAGAAGAAATACCCATCTCCTTTTAAACTCTTCTCGCTGTTCTAACAGGCTGACGTCCATGTGCTTGCGCAGTCGTGCCTCGATCAAACTGCTGAAGAAATAACTTTTATAAGAATATAATCCATAACTTTTCTAAATAATAAATGTATCACAACCTTTACTTTGAAACAATTTAGAGTTTCAATGTATTTACTTTGTCAGTGTTTCAAGTTACAACACTATTACAAATTGTAACAGTAAACACAGAATGGAAGTCAGTAGCTCATTGTTACTAAACTGCCGGCCCGCGGTTTATTGTTTATAAAAAGCTGCACCGTTCTCAGGCCATGTAAAAATTTCCTGTTTAGAGCAATGGTGGATTTGCGCAGCTCTAAAAATAATTGGAGGGAATGTTGAATTTTCGGTAGATGTGAGTAATTGTGCATTTAGTACTTCAGTGATATTTGAGTAATCTTGTATATATATTGCTTGATTAAGCATTCTTTGTTGTTTACATAATGCATTGCAGGTTATATGTATGAGTATGTGAATTGCATACATCGTGATGCTAGCCAGTGATATCGCTTAAAGTAAATACAAACTAATACTCGCCTGTCTCGGCTCTCTTGTTTTCCTCTGAATATGTTAAATGGTCTGAATTTACAAAACATAAGTACTGCAACTAGTTGTTAGTCATTTAGTCAGCTCACCCAGCTCCTCTTGCTGTTCTTCATAACAACACTTCCCATTTTAGTTATTAAACTGGTAAACGCTCTCTGTACTGGATCCAAAACATTTACTTCCATCCTTCAATATCTAGACCGAAACTATTTGCAATGCTCCAGACGTGGTCTCACCAATGCCCTACATAACTGAAGCATAACCTCACTACATTTGCGTTTGATTCCCTGGCAATAAATGACAACATTCTGTTAGCTTTTGTAATTATCCGTTGGAGCTGCACACTGGCCTTTTGTGAATCATGTTCTCCCGCACCAGATCCCTCTGTCTCAGAGCCCTGCCATCTCTCACCAATGAGATAACATGTTTCCCTTTTTATTTTTCCTGCCAGAAAGCATGCAAAGAAGTCTGAGAGGAGCAGAGCCACCAACAGCTGACAACCAATGGCTCCCTAGGCAAACAAGCTGTTTGATTCAAATAGCCTGTGTCATGTAAACAAGGTATACCCTTAATCACATTTATCCAGCTAGTTTCCAAATCTTCACATATGCTTTTCCTACATCTATCTATCCAGTCCAACTTTTGATGCTGATTTAATTTCTGATGCTGTGTTTAACCTTAGAAACGAATTCTGGATGGTTACTGATCTCACCACAGATTTTTAAAGCATCCTACACTCCTTCCAAATAATGTCTTGCACTTAAGCCTATTCCTGGGGTTCTTGAAAGAAATAATCTGCACCTGGAAACTATTCAATATTAGATAAATAACTGTGTTTAGAACACTCTTTTCCTATCAAAAGAATTTCTAATCAATGTTAAGCAACATACACAATTTGCTGGAGGATCTCGGCAAGTCAGGTAGCATCCATCTACGGAGGGAAACAAACAGTCGACATTTCCAAAAGAATTGACTGTTTAATCTCCTCCCGTCAATGCTGCCTGACTTGCTGATTTATTCAACATGTTGCTCAAGACTTCCAGCATCTGCCGAATCTCTGGTGTTTACAATCAATGTTAACTTCTGTGTTGATGGCGAAGCACTTCAAATTTGAATTTAGTAAGAAAACAGCAAAGAAAAGTTTTGACAGAGCTGGGAATGGGTAGGAATACAGTTCTTAATTGAAGTGAAGTAAGATGCTGTTCAATAGTTAATAAAGTAGGACGAGTACTGGACCTTGCACTGAGTACTGGCTGTTGGAGCAGCTTTGCACCTCTAAAGCCTCAGTGCAAACGTAACCGATCATTCATTCTTGTTAGATGCAATGAAGATTTTTAGTATTAGCTCTGGATAGTTTAGTTCACTCAATAACACAAGGCATCACTATTTGTCTAACTCTCCCAATGACCACAGAATATATGGTGTGAAAAATGGAAAATGAGCTTCATTACTGCATTTTGGAAGGCTCTTGCAAGACTGAGGCAGAAAGTATGCTCTGTGCTGTATTCCCCACTCCACAAAGTGAATTTGCAATGGTAAGAAGGCGAAGAGGGAGAGAAGCTACCTTGGTGAGAAGCAAAGATGGCACTTGTGAGGGGAGTGAGGTTGTGAGAGTCAATGTGGCAATGAGCAAAGATGGAAGGACCAGCCGAGGAACTGGAGCGAGCCAGAGGACATGGTCATGGAGAGCATGGGCAGGATGATAGTGTAGTGGTTAACTTGTCTTGTCTCGTGATAATGCTATGGCAGCGCCAGCAACTTGGGTTCAATCTGCCACTGTCCGTAAGCAGATTGTACGTTTTCCCCGTGACCTGATGAGTTTCCTCCGAGTGCTCCAGTTTCCTCCCACTTTCCAAACACTCATGGGGTTAGGGTTAGCAAGTTGTAGGCATGTTATGTTGGCCCCAGAAGCATGGTGGTACCTGTGAACACATCCTCGGACTGTGTTGGTCGTTACTGCAAATAGCACATTTCACTGTATGTTTTGATGTTTCAATGTACATGTGACAAATAAAGCTAATCTTAATCTATCTCTGACAGGCTCGCTTTGACAGGTGAAGCAAGGGTCTCTTCCCACCACTCTTTCCAAACTTGCGGTAACAATCCTTCCTGAAAGAAAATTATTTCTAAAAGCATAAGATGATTTTTATGTGCGTGAGAATGGAACTCTCAGAATTATTTGCAGTTTGTGCCCCTCCCTATGTTATTGGCTAAAGGGCTCGGGGAATATGGGAGAAACTTAGATCAGGGTGTTGAATTCTGATGATCTGCCATGATCATGTTAAAAGGTGAAGCAGGCATAAAGAGATGAATGGCCACTTCCTGCTCCTATTTTATAGTTTCATATTTTCCAAAGAGGGCAAAAGACTCACATCGCACAGTGCAGCATTCTCTCAGTACCTGATGAGGTTATTGTGAGCAAATCTCTGGAATTGGAGGTGAGAGAGTTAGCAGCAGAACCACAGCTCTCATCCACACCAAACTCACACCAGAGTCAGCAACTACAGGAAATGTGGGGAGAAAACTGGAAATTATTCACTACATTCTGCGATTCATTAATATTATTTTTTAGACTGTTGATGGTGCTCACTGAGAGAAAGGGCTTACTTTGATATCGCTACATAAATTAGCACCAAAATTTCAAAAGCTTTGGAGAGCTATGTTTATAAATTAGTACATTACATTATTTATTTATTTATTGAGATACAACACAGAATAGTCCCTTCCGGCTCTTCAAGTCATGCTGGCCAGCAACCCCCCAGTTTAATCCTAGCCTAATCACAGGATCATTTACAATGACCAATTAACCTACCAACCAGTACATCTTTGGACCATGGCAATATTACAATGACCAATTAGCTTACCGACTGGTATGTCTCTGGACTGTGGGAAGAAACCAAAGCACCCCGAGGAAACCTTGGCGGTCATGGGGAGAATGTTCTCACAGGCAGCAGTGGGAATTAAACTCAGGTTACCGGTACTGTAAAGTGTTGTACTAACCACTACACTACCATGCTGTGCCTAATGAGATGGTTTGTCTTTAATTCCTCATAGGTAGCACTCAAGGCTGAAGCTGACTCTTGGCCTTTAATAATACAATAGAGCTAATATACAGTTCAAATATTAATTAAATATATTCTTAGATAAAGTTAAACACAAGTTTGTAAATCTAAACACCTAATGGTGAATATAAATGAAAGTTCTTGTTGTAATTCACATGACTTCTTTTCCTTAAGAAAAGAAGCATTTTTAATTTATGTATGTGCAAAATTTCAACTTTTGTTATTATTAATTATTTGCTTCCTTATATATTACGATGGTCCATATAGTGTCAAATATATGTTTGTTGATAGAATTGAAATTTTAATTTTTGCAGTGAAATCACAGGTATTAACTTTCCAAGTAGGAATAAAAATTCTGTAAATATTATGAGATTCAAGTATCCAAGACATCTTCAAGAGGCACTGCCTTCGGAAGTTTATCATTAAGGAGTCCCACCACACGGTACATGTTCTCTTCACACTGTTTCTGTCGAGAAGGAGGTACAGAAGCATGAAGGCACACACTCAGCAATTCTGGAACAGTACTTCCCCTCTCCTATCCAATTTCTAAATGGACATTGAACCCACGAACACTACCTCACTACTTTTTCATTTCTTATTTTTGCACTACTTAATTTAACAACTATTTAATATAAACAACAGGAATTCTGCAGATGCTGGAAATTCAAGCAACACACATCAAAGTTGCTGGTGAACGCAGCAGGCCAAGCAGCATCTATAGGAAGAGGCGCAGTCGACGTTTCAGGCCGAGACCCTTCGTCAGTCTTCCTCTCACTCTTCCTTCAGTTAGTCCTGACGAAGGGTCTCGGCCTGAAACGTCGACTGCGCCTCTTCCTATAGATGCTGCTTGGCCTGCTGCGTTCACCAGCAACTTTGATGTGTGTAACTATTTAATATATATATAATTAATGTAACTCAGGTTTTTCTCTATATTTGTTTACCCTGTATTTAATTGTACTGCTGCCATAAAGTTAACAAATTTCATGATATATACTGGTGATATTAAATCTGATTCTGATTTCTGATAAGACCGATTAACATTTTGGTCAAAAGTAAACTTTTGATTCTGAGAAAACATTATCTACATGAAAAATCCAGTGTCACTTTTCTTCACATATATAATTCCAGTATTTTTGTTCTTAATTGAAATTTATTTTGTTTATAATTTGTTTAACTATCATAAAATATTTTTGAAATTAGAATTTGGATGCTGAACAATCAATCGATAATTTCATAGTCGCCTCATGTGATGAAAACTGTGTTAACCATAGTTGCAAGGTAGCAAATTTAATAACTCCATGTCTAGACTATTTGTGATGGAACATTTTGTTTCAACTACATCTTTTTGGTTTAGAAGACATCTCATTTGAAAAGAAAACAAATCTGAACAATTAATAGGTAATGGACATAATTCTATGTAACAGTCAAGAGCTAAG
Source organism: Mobula hypostoma (assembly GCF_963921235.1). NCBI lineage: Eukaryota > Metazoa > Chordata > Chondrichthyes > Myliobatiformes > Myliobatidae > Mobula > Mobula hypostoma. Next base: position 187,224,834 of record NC_086098.1, read on the forward strand.
TCTATACTTTACAACTGAATTGGATGATTACAAGCTTACAGATTAAATATTTTCATTTAAAAGCTATCAGGAAATTACCCACCAAGTGCAATAATTACATTGATATTATGATAGATCCGATGTAACTCAGGGTTTCTATAACCCTATGTCTCTTCATTTGTGAAATAGATAAGGAAAAGGAAATGAAGAAAGGTTTGAAGATAGTTATATATTTCCCTTACTGTGTGGTGGCTGATGCTCAGAGATTAATGTCACAAGTCAGATCATAAACAAGAGAAAATCTGCAGATGCTGGATATCCGAGCAACACACGCAAAATGCTGGAGGAACTCAGAAGGTCGGGCAGCATCTATGGAAAAGAGTAAACAGTCAACGCTTTGGGCTTTTTTGCTCACAAGTTAGATTCTGGCTTTTCTGCCATTTCTTTCCAGTCCAGATTAGGGGTCTCAGCTCGAAACATCAACTCTTTATTCCTTTCCGTAGATCCTGCCTGACCTGCTGAGTCCCTCCAGCAGTTTGTGTGTGTCACAGTTTGGTAAATTCTCCAGTGCTGTGTCATGGAAAGCAGTATATCCAGTGCTTTTCCTCATACTTTACATCCCAGTGCGTCTAGATCAGAATCAGAATCAGAATCCGCAGCTGACTCTTGACAGTAGTTCCACCTGCAATACGATAGCTGGTGTCCGATCATTGTGAATGAAGAAATGTAAATGTTTCTATATTCTCACATGCAAACATAGTGTCTGAGACCCCAGTTAAGCAACAAACATATATTCAAAACATGGAAACATCTGTGGGGCCAAATGGAGCCAAATGATTAAAAATAGTAATCATTTTAAGAAATTTCTAATACTGTTGTTTTCTGGTGTAGAAAGAGAATACAGAAACCCAATGATGTCAGGGAACAATGGGTCCTAAATCAGATTTTGACAGAATGTGTTAATAACATATTTAATTATCAATAGCTCATGTAAAACAGAAACCTAATGTACTACAGTATGCCATCCTGAATATTATCCATGCCCTCTGCGTGTTCTCAAGAAGAGAACTGTAGGTTTTCAATAACAGGCAGCAGGGCGATTTTGCAATTAACCCAATTTGCATAGCCAAATCAGGTCTCATTATCGTTCCTCATTAATACATATGTCTCATGATTACACCCTTCAGGTTCATGAAAGTAATAATTATAGATTATGTGTTATTAATGGAGATGTGAATTAGTGTACATTGCCAAGTCTTCCCCATCCTAACTCTTTGCTTTGTTACATTGCAAAGTATTGATCCAGCGGATACAATAAATTTTCTTTCAATAGTTAAATTATTATTTCTTTTAAGCTAAGAAAGAAGATATAACAGTGGAGCAAAAGATTCAAAAACAGGACAAATTGCTAAAATCCACTTTTACTTATGTAAGATGTGATTAGTAAAAAAAATTAATGGCACTCTGTAGTGGATGGTGATTGGAAGAGCATCTTCCAAACACCACATGGGCGATGTTTTGAATCTGGAGTTGCTCTTAATAATTAAAGAAGGCCTCCAATTTTGCTGGAAGGGTATCAAAAATTGCTGCTCTCTCCTTATAGATGCTCGTAGCAACTCATATTTACATAGCATCTTAAATGTAGTAAACTATCTCAGGTGATAAATAGGAGATTTATTAATCAGCAGTTTTTGCTGAGTGATCTAAGATGGGATGAGACTTACAAATATAGGGGGAATTCTGAGGTGCTGAAGGTATCACCAGCAGCAACGGGATTAAGGAAGACAGGTTTCCTGTTGTCTTGTGCTTTTTGAGACCACTATTGCTGTTATGGAAATGTTGAAAAATTATTAAGAACAACACATGCCTTCTTAACTATTGAAAGAAGATTTATTGTATCCACTAGATCATTGCATAGCCAGCTGTTTAATACTTTGCAATGTAACAAGACAAAGTGTTAGGACAAGAGTTGGTAATGTAAACTACTTCACATTTCCATTATTTATACTTATTTTAGTGATAGGTGTGGAGGACGCCCTTCTGGCCCTATTTACAATGACCAATTAACCTACCCAGCATAGCTTTTGAAATGGGGGAGGAACTGGTGCACCCGGGGAAAACCCATGCATTCCATGGGACGGACGTACAGAGACTCCTTACAGACGGCGCTGGAAATGAACTCTGAACTCCGATGCCCTGAGCTGTAATAGCATCGCGCCAACCGCGACATTACTGTGGCATCCACTAATACAATTACCTATTAATAATGCATCATCTATAATTATTACTTTCATGTAATTGTGTAATAATTACAAAGTACTGCTACCGCATAACAACAAATTTCACAACATATGCTGCTGATATTAAGTCATTCTGATTCTGAGATGTATGTACTAATGAGGAATGATAATGAAACCTGATTTGGCTACGCAAGTATTTGAACTTCAAATGTTTCCTTCATAGAAAATAAAAGGACAATTGAACAGGTACTTTCCTGATGAAGGGTGTTGGCCCAAAACTTCGACTCTTTGCTCTTTCCCATTGATGCTGCTGGGCCTCTCCCCAGCATTTTGTGTGAGTTCCTCCAGCATTTTGTGTGTGCTTGCTTGGGTTCCCTGCATCTGCAGATTTTCCCATCTTTGAACAGGTACTTTGATAGGCTTAGAGGGATATAAGTCAAATGCAGCCAATTGGGACTAGTTTCTATGTGCATCTTGGCCTGCATGGGTCAGTTAGGCCAAGAGGACTTTCTCCATGCCGTATATCTTCATGACTCTTTAATTTCCTTCACCATGTATAAAGTTACCAGATATTACGCTTTAAAATGGGTTTACGCCGCAAAGCACAGTAATTTCCATTTCCTCTGGCTACCCACCCTACTGATCCAACATTGGTGAGACAGCAGGTCCAGCCACAGATGAGAATGCGAATTCAATCCTCCTTATCACCAAAGTCTTATCTTCGCAGCAGTAAGGATGAGAAAGGAACCCAAGGAAAACAAAAATAATTAAAACATTATGAAGTTATTGACCCGTCATCCATTCTCAGACACTGCCTGGGAATGAGGTTTACTGGGTGATAGAGACCTTAATATCTTGCTGCACGATGTGTGGTAAACTAGAAGGGAGTGGACTTTTTTTTAAAACTTAGATATACCTTTTATTAATTTTCATTGTACACGGGAAAAAACATGCCGGGGAGAAAGCAAGTTCACTTATAATCCTACCACCGTGCACCCCGTTGAGGTACTGCATTACACAGCCCGACGTCTCTCTTCAATATACTAGAGCTTAGTGCGCCTATACTGTAAACATCTATTTAAAACGAGTTAGCACCTAGCGGATTTTGCTAATACTGCACAAATGTATTAAACATTCACTACCAACACTGTACTTTCGAAATGCACTTGTACGTGTGTTTGGCAAATATTAAAAACGTTCCTCCAAAACGGATAGATATTGATGGATGTTTACCAAGACACAATTTAGATTAATGACTATTTTTAGAATGCATAGCAAAACATCATTATCTCCAGCTCTGAAAGAAAGAATAAAAAGCTTTTGTTATGCAAAAGAGAAATAATAATTGTTAAAGAGATTCTGGCATTTAATTCAGCCGAACGCGTTATTTAATTATAGTTGCAAATGATCCATTACTACTGCAGTGATTGCGTGGAAGTTATGATTGTGTGTGTGTGTGTGTGTGTGTGTGTGTGTGTGTGTGTGTGTGTGTGTGTGTGTGTGTGTGTGTGTGTGTCATGTTGCTGCAGCTCCACAGCAAGTTGTGATTGCAGTTGACGTCAGTGGCAGGTCGTTTCCGGGGTGAGCTGTCAGAGAGTTGTCAGGAGTGGTGTGGAGGCGCCCATCAGCACTGCAATCAGGATCAGCGGCAGGTAGAGAAAGAGAGAGAGAGAGAGAGAGGCAAGCCGGAGCTTTGTTTAACTGCGCCACGCTGTCCTCGCATAGGGGGTGGGAGGGGAGAAGGCGAGTAGAGCAGCAGACCTACACACAACACATAAAACGTGCTCAGTTCTCTCCCACCCTCCGTCGCCTTTGCACTTTTATATGAAGCTACAAAATCCAAACTCAGTCGGCTGGCAGGAACACTAAAAGTGGAGCAAGATGAAAGCTGCAAAGAAAGGTAGGTGAGGTGTCTGACCTTGGTGCAGGGAACTGTGTAACTGGCACGCTGTCAGAATGCTGGCGTTACGAACAATGGGAGGGCTGGAGGTTGTTGTTTGGGATTTTTTTTCCGCTGGTTGCTTTGGGATTATTTTTTCTCTCTCTCTCTCTTTCTCACCTCCCCCCCGGCCGAGAATTTGGTGGGAAATTTTTGTAAGTTTCAGAGTTTTTTTTAATTTGGTGAGAGGTGTTTGAAATGCATGAGGTCCCATTTGTGGGAGTGAGTGAGTGGCCTTGAATGCGGATTGCTGCTTCTCTCCAGATGCGTAGCTTGTAAAAATAAGAGTAAAGCATGGCATCGCTAGCAAAGCGTTGAATTCGGCGTGTTCGCCTCCTTTTGTTTTGCAAAGCACGCGTCCTAGAACCTAGTTCTGCCTGCGTGTGTACGCCTGTTTTGTCACCGAAAACTCAAGGGGCATCCGTGGAGTTAGTTTATTAACCCGGACCCAAGACTCCTTGACACGAGATTTTAAATGGTGTAACTTCGCTAACTTAACTACTGGCCTCCCCGCAAAGCAACCTCAAAAATGAGTGCGTTTATTTTAACTTGCAGAACTTCCTCTGGGAGTGTTGATCTGACAGATGGGGTTAGTTTGAGCTGGGAATACCCGCGCAAGTTCCTGTTTCACTGCAACAAAAGCGACAGTGTTCAGCTGCGTGTCAATGGCGGCAAAGTTTCTTCCCAAGTTTTATTGTGTGCTTTCCATTTTTTTTTGCTTTTGACTTTTTTTGTTTGTTGACAAGAGCTTGAAGGAGGATTGTGAGCGAGATGTTTGCATTCTTGCAGATGAATGGAGATTTTCCCTTTGAACGTGTTGATGCATTTTAAGTATAAACAGCGTGGAGCTGAGTGAAGGACTTCGTTCCGCTTCACTGCCTTTCAAATTTCACCCCCACCCCCACCTCTACCCCACCTCCTCCTACCACCTTTGGTTTTCAGTGATCTGCCCCGGAGGGTTTTGTGTTGTAGTTTCTGCTATGTAACTAGCGCCTAGTAACTAACGCTTCGTGTTGCTTGTTGCCTCTCCCTCCGTCCGCCTCCGAGCAGCCTTCACTGGTGGTCAGAGGAGACCGGGGGACTTGGCCATGTCAGATAGCGACACAGGGGAAGACGACGGCAGCTTGGCTTCGGACATGGCCAGCTCCAAGAAGAGGAAGCGCCACGTGATTTTTTCCAAGGAGTCGGTGAAGATCCTGCGGGACTGGCTTTACGAGCACCGACTGAACGCCTACCCGTCGGAACAGGAGAAGCTGAGCTTATCCGGACAGGCGAACCTCACTGTACTGCAGGTAGGATATTGGCTCGGTTTGCTGCCTTCCCTGCCTCAGTGTCTGCCTGTTTTGCAGCTTGTGGTTCTGTGGCCGCTCTCTTTAAGAGCTTGTTTGAGAGGAGTAGGGAGTGAGTGGTCAGGGCGAAGACCGGCCACCTGACCTCGGTTGTGCCAAAGACACTGTGAGGGAGGCAAGATCCGAGTGGGGAAATTAATCCTTAAGCCTGTAACTCTGCATCTCGGGAGAATCTGAGGACTGCCTGCTAAGGCTGACGTGTAACATAAGGGACAATTTTTTTAAAATAAATTAAGCGAACTAAAGGTAAAAAAAAGACGACATTGGTGGGAATGTGTGGCGCCTGCCAAGCGAGTTGCACAAAGATTCACATCAGTTGATTTGTTTATATCTCTTGCCAGGGAAACTTATCATTCAGGATTTATTCGCCAGAAAGCAACGTTGCTTCCATCACACAGGATAAATGAGCAAATTAAAATAAAATGCAAGCGGATTTGGGTTTCCTGGCCCTCAAGAGCCAGATTGTCAGGGCTTAATGGCAGCAGGTTAGACACCCTGCTGCATGGCTCTTGTGTTCCAAAGGACATATTGGTTGGGGGAGGGGGCAGTTAAATATTTCTGTCGAGGCAGCTTGGAGAAGCACAAGCTGGCGCCTGCTTGATTGCCTTGAGGAATGGGGAAGTTTCCTTAGGTCATTGTGTTTTTCCCGTCATGTGGAGTTTTACCAACAGGATGAGCGACACTGCCAGTCTGTTCTCACCTTTGTTTTATGTGCTATGCCTTGACGGAACTTTGCATCTCTTAAACTTCTGCTGGGTTGAAGGGTTTTTGTGCTGAATATCCTGATTACTAATAGTGTGCGTTAGGGGATGTACAGCTGATTTCATGAAGCCGGCAGTGAAACCAGTCTGCTCCCACTTCACTGTCTGTTGTTGCATGGCTGTAGTCAATGTGATTTCTTGTAATCGATCTCAGCTTTTGTTTCCAAGTCCTTTTAAATTTATGGAGAGCTGTGACTGAGTGAGGCTTAATGGATGTTTTATTGCAAACAAAAATAGTAAAATAGATCTTTAAACCGAATTGGAAGTTGGTTTATAACCAGTTGACTTTAAAGCTTGGGATAAAAATGAATCTCACGATGCCTCTGACATTGTGCAGCAGTCAAAATATTAGCTCAGTTGACATGCCCACGTTGGTCTGAAGAAGTGTTACGAAAGCCATTTCCTGTCGGTGTTTATTGCAAACTCGTCTGTCTTGCAGGAGTTGGGAAGAAAAGCCCTTGTTAGTATTGTTTACTCTAAACCGGGGTTGTCCGGAAAAGTAATAGAATTTCAAGATGCATATAAAAAGTGCTTTCAAACACTAGTTTGAAACGAAATATTTTTTCTGGTGATTTTGTTAGTAAATTCCTGAGCAAGGGAGCCTTGAACGTGCATTATCCAAACATTTAATTAATTCGCAGTGTTAGGGGGATTTAAGGGTGGATTGGGCAAAAAAGGATAGAGTTCCTTTGTGTTGAAGTTTGAAGAGTAACAGGCATTCGGTTTGCCTCTTTAAAAAGTGTACTCCAGTGGAGGCAGTTAAAAGTCCCATAGTTGGCCTGGTGTATGCAGATTCTAAGAGACACATCAAATCTAGAATCCTCCCATGCTGTAGTTGAAATAGCGGTTTCCAAGAAAGTGAGTTGTGAACAGCAGATGTTGGGTTAGGGTATCTAGTCTATCCTTGTAATTAACAAAGAGCTAAGCCTTCGCTTTCAAATTACATTCACCACATGTCCTTGTTACAAAAGGACTCATTTCCAGCAAACCTAACTTTACATCAAAAGATTAAATAAAGATACCTGCACACATTGTAAAATGTCAGGTACATAATTGATTTGAAGTAGTGACTTGCTGACTTTTATAGAGTTGCAAAGCAACAAATGCTTGATCTTTAAACCAAAGGATGTATTGGCCTCTTGTGATATTGGCACTCACACAGATGATGCTGTTGTAATTCAGAGTCTGGACTGTTAATCTCCTGCCTTACATTACACTGAAATTACAACTGAATCTCAAAAAGTTTACAGTTATTTGCTTCCTTGTGTAAGACAGATCATTAGATTTTGGGAGTGGGTTGGGGGGGGTGTCAAAGGAAGTGGTTTTAGTGCAGGAAAGTAACAGATTCAGCCAAGATCTTATTGAATGTTGGTGCAGACCCAGGGGATTGAATGGCTATGTTCCTGTGACTGATACAAACCAACATATATAGTGTATTAGGTGAAATAACTTCAGGCCTAAGCCACTTCAGACATCAGTCTCATCAGAATCAGGTTTAATATCACTGACAATTGAAAACATTGAACTAATTTGAAGGAACACACTGGAGTTGGAGTTGGAAATGCAGGTCTAACTTAAGCAAGGCGTCCACCACATATCACATGGTAATGTGATGACGCACGTAATTCACATATTTATGCACATAACCCATAATTATTTAAAGAAAAAGAATGCTTAATCAACCAACATGTACACAAGACTACTCAAGTATTAAATACATAACAGTAGTGTCCATGGGTTGGTTCATTCTGTTCAGGAATCTGTTGGGGGGGGGATTGGTGGGTGGAGAAGCTGTTCCTAAAACAAGCATTGTGAGTATATTGGGATAGAGATAAAAAGCAAGAATAGCAGCCTTTTTTTGACCTTGATACCTTAGCCTTCCCTCAGCAGGATGAGCTGGGGATTTATAAGCAGCTGTCGAACCACAGAAACTTCCCTCACCCATTAGTCTGGAGAATGTGTCTACTTAGACCCCAGCCAATGGCTGAATACTGGCCTAAAATGGACACACAAGATTAAATACAGCTGCACCTTGACTATCAACCCTTAGGCATGTTCTGGACTAATCCAGACCCATGTCACAGGCCAGCTGCTGCTTTTTTTTTAACAAAGTAGTAATTATTCAACATAAATTACCAGTGCCGCAGCTAGTAGAATTCCGGCCCCTTAGCTCCAGTGACTCAGGTTCAATCCTGGCTTCTGGTGCTGCTGTTGTGGAGTTTGCAAGTTCTTACTGTGATTCACAACCCCTACCATCTGTTTTTCTTCCACATCCCAAAGTCGTGCAGTTTGGTGTGTTAATTGGCCAATTTAAGTTTCCCCTCATGTAGGGAAATCATAGAATCTGAGAAGGAGTCAATAGGGGAAATAGATTACATGGAAAATTAGCAGGGGCAATGGGATTGTTGTGTGAACTGGTGCAGACTGGATGGTGTGAAATGCCTCCCTCCCTCTGTGTAATAAAGAAATATTGAAACATTGTTTAGGAATGTTGTTAGTTGCATCTGGTTGAGCAGCAACAAATTTGTTGAGTCAAACTGATGTGGGCTTTAGTTATATTTCAGGATATTTTCTCTACAGTACTGAGTGCTGCACTGTGGAATGTCTTCTGGCCAATAAGAGAATAAGTTTCATTAGTATGGCATCTATTTTATGCAAAAGCGTCTCAATGTGCTTCACAAGAATATTATCAAATAACTAGCACTACGGGGACTCTAAGAGTGGTTGGGATGTTGGCAGTGAAAAAGGTGTGAGTGGGGATAAATTTGTAAACGAGAGTAAGAATTTTTAAATTAAGATTGTGGAAAGAAGCTTGGGTGGAGACCAATGTGAGGGCATTCCTACAATGTACAGTCAGTGCATTAAACACACAATGTGCGAACACAAGTACGAGCAGGCCACTCAGCCCCTCGAACCTGTCCTACTGTTCATTAGGATTGCGTCTGACATTGTACCTCAGTGTAGTTTTTCAGGTTTGAGGACAAATTTTCATCATGTGCTTTTAAATTTGCTGCTGAGAAGCAATCAGACAAGGTACAATAGAGGACAAAGAGCTGATCCTCGATGGGCTCTGGAGGTAATGCTGTAGGTACATGCCTATCTGGATGTGACTAAGTAGATAGAATGGAGTCAGGCAATGGCAGTAATGTTGTTCTGTGCATCGATGGACTGGCATTGTTACAGGATGAAGTGATCAAGTGTATCAGAGAGGATGGAGAGATTGAATTTGCCACAGTCATGACGGATACCATTTTATTGAGCATATGTCCCCATCTACCAGCTAAGATGGATGGAAGTGAACCCAGGGATCTTCTCATAAAGCTATGGGGATGCTCCTCAAGTACTGAAGGATTATATTCTCAGACAACTGTGGAGGAAACAGATGTGCCCTTCTGTTATTTTATTGCCCTTTATAGGTTTGTAATGCACACTTCCAATGGGTGTAGTGAAAGACGCTATATAAATGCACACCTATGGTTTCCAGTCGTGGCTTTGTTTGCCCACTCTTCACAATTCAACTGCAGTTTTACAGCTGCCCGAATTTAAACTGGAAGTAAAGTGTTCTTATTTAGAGAAAAAAGATCCCAGTGTAAGTTTTGGATTTTATTTTCTAAAACATACTTCCTGTCCATTGTTCTTATTGAGCTACCTTATCTCTTTGTGTTGAGGATCCCCTTCACCCTCCCCCACAATGGAGATCATTTACAACTTGGTGTGTACTTGTAATGATTTGGCTTTCTTTTGTTTCTTTCGCCTCTCCAAACAGAGAATTCACACGGGCTGTTAAAAATGCAACAAAATCAGAGTCATGCAAATTGTGGCAAGTGATTATAAAAAAAGACCATTTAAGATGGTGGGGGTGGTGTACAATTATTAGTTCCTAAAGGAAGTGCTAATATGTGGCCTGTGTCACATAGCTTCCCAGTGCTTGGTCGTATTTGGATTAATAGTGCAGTCTGTCAGAATATCGTGCATTTGATTTCCGAGCATCAAACCTGATAGTAATATTTTGGTTTCTGTAGTTTATGCTTTGCGATGTTTCAACAATTTTATCATACAGTTCACAAGTCAAAATTCACAATTTAAATGATTTTCCATAGATGTTGCCTGGCCTGCTGAGTTCCTCCAGCATTTTGTGGGTTGTTTAAATGATTGATTTGTTTTTACTAACTGGGTGAAGAAATGCAGTTTTAATGTGGGGTTTCACCAGTAGATGTGATCAACCTCTGCTGTTTGTAGTTTTCTCAGTAAAATGCAGAAAAATAACTTGTGGGGGTTGTATGAAGCATTAAAACATTAACTACCTTTCAGGCCAGGCAGCATCTATTGGAAGAAGTACAGACGACGTTTCGGGCCAAGACTCTTCGTGAGGACTAACTAAAAGAAGAGATAGTAAGAGATTTGAAAGTGGGAGGGGGAGGAGGAGATCCGAAATGATAGGAGAAGACAGGAGGGGGAGAGATGGAGCTAAGAGCTGGAAAGTTGTTTGGCAAAAGGGATACAAGGCTGGAGAAGGGAGAGGATCATGGGACGGGAGGCCTAGGGAGAAAGTAAGGGGGAGGGGAGCATCAGAGGAGGTTGGAGAGCAGGCAAGGAATTATAGTGAGAGGGACAGAGGGAGAAAAAAGAGAGAGAAGAAAAGGGGAAATACATACATACATACATACATACATACATACATAAATAATTAATGGGGTCCCTTTTGCCAATCAACTTTCCAGCTCTTAGCTCCATCCCTCCCCCTCCAGTCTTCTCCTATCATTTTGGATCTCCTCCTCCCCCTCCCACTTTCAAATCTCTTACTATTTCTTCTTTCAGTTAGTCCTGACGGAAGGGTCTCGGCCCGAAACGTCGACTGTACCACTTCCAATAGATGCTGCCTGGCCTGCTGCGTTCCACCAGCATTTTGTGTGTGTTGCTTGAATTTCCAGCATCTGCAGATTTCCTCGTGTTTGCGTAACTACCTTTCAGCTTGTGTTGTTGTGTTTCTAGTGACCTGTTCTGGGTTGTGGCCATGTTGAATTATGGGGTGGTGATGGAATTGGCCAGAATGGTGGCATTGGTCAGTCAGTGTGTTCACAACGTATTGTGTTTAAGTGTGAAAATAATTATTTAACAAAGGTACTTACTGTCTGTAAGCACCTGTGGAATCACAGCATCAGGCAGAGTAGTGTCCCAAGTTGATGTTAGAGTTATACAGCAAAGAAGCAGACAGTCTAGTCTGCACAGAACATTGAGCACTCATTTTCACTAATCTGACACTGAGCCTGTTTTTCTTTTATTCTGTCCACATTCCTATCAACTCCACCCAGATTCTTCCACTCACCCACGACTAGCGACAATTTACAGTGGTCAATTAATCTGCTAGCAGATGAGTCTTTGGTTTGAGGGAGGAAATCCATGTGGTCACAGGGAGAACTTTGTAGGCTCCACACAGAACAGTCCCAGTTGTCAGGATTGAACCTGCGTTGTCGTCGTGAGGCTCTAGCAGATGTGCCATTTTGCCACCTGAAACGGAAAACGTGTACTTGTGGGGTCACTCACCTGCAGGTGGATGAATTAATACAATGTGCCAGTCAGTTAAAAAAAACAACTATAACCAGGATGCAACTTTGAGGGGTATTTTGTAGGTGGAAATTTGGGTGGCCAGTCTTCTGTTAGAACACTCTGCACATAGAAGAGTAGTTTTGTCAAGGGGAAGGAGGGAATTGCAGCTCTAGAACCTCTCTTCAAAGAATCTTCATAATAAAAAGAAATAGGATTGTGGGATGTCTGTGGGAAGCCTATGCTGTTGTCCAGATGGGTGATTTCTTTTGACGTGTATTGCTATGTGTGTGCGCACACACAAACACTACAGCCTGCTGCGCATCTGTGTCCCTGTGATAGATTATTTCAGACAAAGGGTAGACTACTGGGAAGACGTCAAATGTGAATCTGCATCCTGTTTATCTAGCAGTTTCCAAAATTTCATTCTAGCATAATCCCTGTATTGGAGTACCCATTTCTTCTGGAATGCAGTTGAATTTGATCACTGTTCATTGCAAACTAGGAAGGTTATGTCAACTGTGTGCTTAATATCTGCCTCTAAAAGACATGGTAAATGAGCTGCTCAGGCTCTCCAGTCCAGCAGACAAATTGTGATGACAGAACCTTGGATGATAGTTCGGGATTTTATGTAGATTGAAGTCACTCACAAATCCCGAATGGAAGCTGGCACTTTCATCTTTAACTAAAGCGGTGTTTATGTAGTTTTGTGCTCCTCTCATTCAGTTTATACTTGGTTATTCATAGACAGGGCAATAGTCGTATATGAAATAGATTGTAATTGTAATCGTCTGTGCAGTTTTAGCAAGGTTTTAGAAACATAGAAAACCTACAGCACAATACAGGCCCTTCAGCCTACAAAGCTGTGCCAAACATGTCCTTACCTTAGAACTACCTAGGCTTACCCATAGTCCTCTATTTTTCTAAGCTCCATGTGTCCATCCAGGAGTCTCTAAAAGACTCTATCGTTTCCGCCTCCACCACCGCCGCCAGCAGCCCATTCCACACACTCACCACCCTCTGTGTTTAAAAAAAAATTAACCCTGACATCTCCTCTGTACCTTAAAACTATGCCCTCTTGTTCTAGCCATTTCGGCCCTGGGAAAAAGCTTCTGACTCTCCACATGTTCAATGCCTCTCATTATCTTGTACACCTAAGTCAAAGAATTACTTGGGTGGAAATCTTGAAGTTTTATTGGATGCATATAGCATGATTCAGAAGCACTTTATTTAGATTTTACACATTTCTTGTCAGAAATATTTCCTGGAACGATAACACTAGGTACACTGATCCTTTCAGAGTTGGGACAGGGTCCTCTGGGAACATGGTAGTTATTGTAGTGAAATTTGACATGTGTGTGAAATGTCTTGATCTGGATTATCGTGATATTCTAGACAAATAGTTTTATAGATTTCTACCCTCAACAACAAACTTCCATAAGACAGTGGAGCAGTTAACTCCATTATCCTGCCTTCTCATAACCTTTGATGCTCTTACTGATCAAGAACATATCAACCTCCTCTTTAAATATACCCAATGACTTGACCTCCACCGCCTTCTGTGGGACTGGATTCCACAGATTCACCACTGTCTGGCTAAAGAAATTCCTCCTCATCTCTGTTCTAAAGGGACGCTCTAGTATTCTGAGGCCTTGCCTTCTGGTCTTAGATTTCCCCATTGTAGGAAGCCTCTCCACATCCACTCTATCTAGGTCTTCTAATATTCAGTAGGTTTCACTGAGATCTCCCCCCCACCCCCCCATCCCCATTCTTCTAAATTCAAACAAGCAGAGTCACAGAGGCATCAAACATTTCTCATACCTTAAACCTTCCATCACTGGGAACCTCTTGTAAACCTCTGGACTCTCAAATGCCAGCACATTGTTTCTAAGATTAGGGGCCCAAAATTGCTCACAATACTCCAAGAGAAGATTTAAATTTATTTTTATTAGTTATTGGTGTTGTTTATTGTGTTTTTGTTTGGAAGTAGATTTAAGCTTTAGACTCAAGTTCTTCTAGAATCTAGAGGCGTAGATAATGAGGCTTAGAAGTGATTTGAAAACAAGATGGATCATTTCAAAATTGGTTTGTTGCTTCCTTAGTCACCTCAGAACCATGAAAGAGGAGTGCACGCCATTGGCCTTCAATCTAAATATGGCCTAAAGAGGCAGGCTAGAATCCAGATCCTGTCCTGTTGTTAGGTGACACGACCTTAACAGTTTATTTAGTATTTTCCATTTTATAATTCCTTGCCGGTGCTTCTGAAGGTTAGATAAATCAATTGAACCACATAATGATCTGAATCTTTGCTTCAAAATTTAAGCTAAAAAATCTGTACAAAGTATAGTACCTAATCATTTCTCCCCACCCCACCTCACTAACCCCTACACACATCCTCATATTTGGTATCACTTTTTCTACTTTATAATTATTACTTTGATATTGCGTTTTCTATGCAATTACCCATGTAATAGCTGGAAACAGAACCTATGGAAACTTTGCCAGGAAAATTTAAATGTCTGCAAGGCAAATATTAGCTTACATCTCCCTTCCACCTGCACTGACTGAACTTCTGAGGGTTCCCACCATCTTTTCTGACTTTGGTTTTTCTAAGAATCAACCATTCAACGTGAGGTGACGGCAGCAAAGGCTGGAAATGCATTCAGGCAGCGTCTTGCTACACTCATGTGTAGAACCTTTATAGCCAGGGTCCATGTATGCTGGAAGAGCAGTTAATCAACTGTAGGCAACTGACAGAGCTGTGGTAAAGATGACAGCCTTTGAAACTTACAAATCGCTTATTTCCCCCTAATAGCTTGTTTCTCATTTAGTAACACGACCAAATCTTGTTTCAAAGCAGCTAGATTTTTGGTTCCTTGACAGTAATGATTAACTGCATTGGTGAAATCGTTCCGATTTATTTGCTGATAGACTTGCAGCTCAGAGCCAATGTTTAAATCTGCTGGGGTTGAATGCCATATTAATGCCAGTGGCAAAATCAAAGTCAACTTGTCAGAAGCCAGTAGCTGTGTAGACCTGTTTCCGTGAGCAGTCTCCCAAACCTAATGAAGCAGGCATTGATCTCTTTGGTGTTGCTGCCAGCAGCAACAGCCTTGTATTGACGCCCTACGGTTACAACTACCTTACAACTGTTTTCTCACAGAAACTTCTGTTTAAAAGCTGCTTATTAATGAAAGCCAAGTTTTGAGAAAATATAATAAAATCGTCCGCTTGGAAATGAGACAGCTAGAGAGAGTCTGGCAGGAACTTACTTTTCAGGTTATAGGAGAAAATCTGCTGCAGAAGTTGGAAGCAAAAATAGAAACTGCTGCAAGCTCTCAGCAGAAAAAAAATGTTGACGTTTCATGCACAGTCCTTCATCAGAACAAGGGCAAATTAGGTTATGTGCTACACGAACGGATCTCAGATTCATCCAATGATCCAGTCCTAAAGGGCAGCCGATACTTGCAGTTTAGTGAAACTACCTAATTAATCCCAATGCCCTTTCTCACAGCTGCATTTTTTCCCTCAGGTATTTCTCTTATTCCATTTTGAATGTTTAAATGTTAAGCAACAAACATTTTTCCCTTCTTGACCAGCTGAGTATGGCAACAAGGTTTGTTTTATGTTTACAAATACCAAAATTTCAAATACTAAGTTGAGAAAAGTTGCAAATCTATGCACAATGCTCAGTCACCGTCATCAGTTTATCAAGTATCTTAACTCTGTAAATGCCTTTAGTTTTCTGGTTGTTTTTTAATATACAGTGGCTTCCGGTTAATTAGACCATTAGATACAGGAGTTAGAATTAGGCCATTTGGCCTATTGAGTCTGTTCTGTCATTTCATCATGACTGATCCATTTCCCTCTCAGCCCAAATCTCCTGCCTTGTCCCCATATCCCTTTGTGCCCTGACTAATCAAGAATCACTCAACATCAGCCTTAATTATATCCAATGATTTGGCCTCCACAGCTGCCTGTGGCAACAAATTCCACCCTCTGGATGGTGAATTGGGACACTTTGGGCCAGTACATTTTGGACCAATTTAAGCGGCTGCCCTAATTAGCCATAGTTTCATGGCAATAGTTAAAAAGGTATAAAAAGGACAAACTACTATTTATCTGAGTCACAAATTCTGTATTTAGATGAAATATAGAACAAGGTAGAACACTGTCAATGCCACTACAGTACTATAAAACTATTAGTTCCTAATAGTCATTGACTTAGGAATTTATCCATTGTACACTGCCACATTCTTTTGATTGTAAGTGAACAAAATGAGCACTAGTGTAGATTATGGACTGCATTCATACAATGCTTTTGATGACTGCATCCTCCAAATCGTCATTTTCATTGTAACATTCAAGATGATTGTTAGTACCTTCAAATCGTAGTAGGTTCTAACTTGTTGAAGTAGTGAAATCATTTCATTTTAATTCCCAGATGTTTCTGGCATCTTCAAGCTTGAATGTTTGAAACTGCAGTGTGCAAAACAATACTGAATTGTCTTACTGCTTATTTCTTGCCCACTATCAGTGACAAAAATTGCTGCTTTTTGAACACAAACATAGGCAACTGACATTCTTTAAAAAACGTTTACTCTAAGCACGCTGTAGTGTCCTACGGCCTCTCAAGTGCACATGTCTGACATTAGTTATACACCATTCGCTAGTAGCCTCCTGTCCCAAATAAAACAAATGGAATCTTCGCTATTTTCTCGATTAGCTTTTGTTCTTTTAAGAGTTGTCCCGTGCCCTGATTAACTGTTGGTCCATTAACCGGAATCCACTGTATATTTCTTATTGTAATTTAGTCTGTTTTTCTATACTGTGGTGTTGCCACAAAGCAACAAATTTCAGAACATATGTTAGTGATAATAAACCTGATTTTGTTTCTGAAACTAATTGAAAATGCTTCTTAAACATTTTTTCCAGAAATGCTCCAATATTTACCTTTATTAGTATTCTCTTTCTTAGTAAAGTCAAACCAAAGGGTTAAATTATTTTCAAATAAATATTAGTACCTGCACTTAGAACATGTATGAAACCTGAAGTCAGTCTTAACTTTAAAAACCCGGAATCTGACTTCTTCATATCAAACATTAATTAGTAAGTATGGTTTAAGTAAGAATAATTGGTTTAATGGGTTAGGAAATACTTTTCTACTTTGGGTTTCAAGTCTGGTGCAGACTAACGGGATGAAATTTGCCTAGTCAATTGGTTGCAGAACCTGTGTCGAGTGAGTTAGGGAAATCATAATTTGTTTGCTAATGGGCTATTGCTCAAAGGATAAAACTGTCTCCAATTTGGTATCAAAAACAAATTCACAGTTGGAATGGTTAGAGCATTACAGGCAAGGGAAGAGAAAAATTATAACACGAGTTCTCCTTATACCTACCATTGATTGAGCTTTCCTGAATCGGAACCTGAATTTCCTGCTTGAGCTTCTATTTAAATTCACTCATTTTCAGGCACTCCTTACCTTTTTCATCCACCCTAATTTAATGTTTTATCTTATCAACATTCCTGTCTTTTCCTTTTCGCTGCCTGAAGGACTTTGAGTTAGAAAGGTTTAAGGCAAATAGAGGGTTCCTTGGTTGGCATAGATGTGTTAGGCCTGAGGACCTATTTTGCTGTTCTGTAACTTGGTGAAATACAGCATTTTACTGCATTAAACACCTCATTCAGATTATCAGAATGCACTTCATCGAATTTTGTGTGGCAAGAGGAAGATATTTGCCTATTCAAAACTTGTACCTGGCCTGAAAATCCTTGATGCATTCAAAGTGAAAGGTAACAAATCCTCTGATGCAATGTCTATCAATAAGCTTTCGTCTCTACAAAGAACACTTTAAGTACAGAACATCAGGACTGTGCGGAGGAGGGGAAAAGAAGTGACTTCATTTCCATTGAAACCTTGGATTTTTTTTTGTTCTCTTTTATTGGTGAGTCTGCCCCAGAGTATAAACACTGCTTTTTCAACAGAGGAAGTACTGTCTTCAAAAGCCAAGGCCTACCAAACACAGATGTGGTGTTAAGTTTCCCTCTAATTCCATCTCCGTGGTAATGAATATCTGTTAATTATGTCTCTTCTGGAGATGAAAGGGAACACCCTCCAATTTCTTGTTGGAAATGTGTGAAAAAATCATCTTTCAAATAGCATTGTGTTTTGTGGCTAAAATTCAAAGGTGCATTACTTTTCAAGATGGTAGATTTTATTTCTAATGTGGTTAAGATTGCAAGTGAATGAGAGATTAAAGTTTCTTCAGCCATTTTGTTTTGATTTGGTGCCTTTAAATCAAATGTTGTGTTGACCTTGTTTTGTGTAGACAGGGAATGATATATAACCAGGAGAGTGTAACTGGATGTTGCAAGATTTTTTTTTGAATTTCATCAAAGTGGTATGTTGGAATTTCCCTTCCAAATTCCTGATTGGCAGCCAAGACAAGCATCTAGATTTGGCCAGTTAACAAAAATCACAAGTTGTTTTTACGTTTTAGTTTGAGTTCCAAGATCTGGTTTCCGCTGCTTCTGCTGTTAAATTAGTTTTCTGTGGTCCTGGAGAGTTGTGTCTGCTGTGGAAAACAGGTTGAGCAGTAAACACGATGAAACGACCCTAAATGAAAGGAACAACATAAATGGATCCCCAGAAGTCGAAATTCCCCTCCCCCTCCAGTGATTCCTGGTGTGTGTCGGTGTCTTCTTTCCTATGATATAAAATCGTGGTGTCAGTCAGGCGTTACAACACATAACAATGAAATTATAAGTTGTGAAAAACTGCTGAATATTTAAACAAAAAAATTCCAAAGATTAACAAGACTGGTCATACTGGGGGGAGAAACCAGGATCAGAAGATTCCTTTGGTCGATTATTTTGAAATATTTAATCGTGAGGCCATGCCCTTTAACTGCACGTTCTGTAATTCTGAGCCGTGGATTGCTTTGCGTATTTAGACTTCAATCTTAGTCAGTTTTTTTTTAAATTCATCTTCCCGTCGCTAATTGTGCAAGAGATTTCTTACATCTGCCTACTCCAGTCATTGCCACCCTCCCCCCACCACTCAGTGTGCTTTGTGTAACACATTTACGTTGCTCAGTCCACATTTGAAGGGCCATAATGGCAATTCCTTCAGCGCCGGTTTCAAGTTACACAACCTGATCAGTGTTTAGCAGGCACCCATGCTGTCACGTGCTCCGGGAGAGGCAAACTCTTTCCACATCGCTGCCTATTTACAAGGGCTTTGTCTGGGTTACAGCAAATACAAAGATCCATGCGGCGTGGATGGGTGTTTTAAATTGAAGGTAAACTTTCAGAAGAAAAGAAAAAATTCTTCCAAAATGCCTGCCTTCTTAGATCAAACCTTACCACGCCGTGATAAATGGAAATTCCTGATCTCCTGTACGAAAGTGTGCGGACATACAGAGTTGGTCTAATTCAGTTTCATCAGCAAATTACGAAGGAGCTTCTCCCCTCCCAACAACACACTCAAAATGCTGGAGGAACTCAGCAGGCCTGGCAGCTTCTATGGCAATGAGAGTAGTCGACGTTTTGGACCGAGACCCTTCCTCTTTCCGCCCCCCCCCCCCCATATTGCATTAGCAAGCAATACAAATTAGAAGGGCGGTGGGGGGGGGGTACAGGAAAGCAGACTGACCCCCACCATCCCTTCTTGCTGCTGCCAATTGGAAGGAAGTACGGGAGCCTTAGCTCCCACACTACCAGGTTCAGGAATGGTTTACCACACTACAGCCATCAGGCTCCTAAACCAGGGTGGATAACTTCACTCAACACTGAACTGATTCCACAACCTATGCAGTCGCTTTCAAGGACTCTACAACTCATGTTCTTAGTATTATTTACTTAATTATTTTATTACTTTCTTTTTTGTATTTGCACAGTTTGCTTTCTTTGCACATTGTTACTCTTGTTTGGTTGTAGTTTTTCATTAATTCTATTCTACTGCTTTGTTTTACTGTGAACATTCATCAAGAACATGAATACCAGGGTACCATATGGTGATATATAGGTACTTTGATAATAAATTTACAACTTTAAAGAGGACAGGAGACACTAGAGACAGCCAATGCTAGAATCTCAGAGCAATGGGGATAGTCGCTGTTTCTGTTCAGGAGGAAGGGACATATAATGGAGCATTCAGCGAAACACTTGCAGTGCCAGCGAACCTGATTCAATTCTGCCGCAGACTAAGGAGCTTGTACATTCTCCCTGTTACTGCGTGAGTTTCCTCCCACGTTCCAAAGATGTATAAGCTATGAGGCTGATTGGTCACGTGGGTACAGTTGGGTGACTCGGACTCATTGGGTCGGTAGGGCTTGTTAGTGTTGAATCTAAATAAGAAAGCTAAAATAAATAAACAGAGTTTATTTTATTTTATTTTATATTTATTGAACTTTATACAGCCTTTCCGTGCATAGCAAGCACTTAGAGACCCATGATGGGTTGGTTTGGCTTCCATTGTTAAAACTGCAGAGCAGTAAGTATTATCATTTTTTAGTCAAAGACACTGGAGTAGAAAAGTGAAATTTTGTGAGTGGATATCGTATACAAAACCTGATGATTGTACAGGTGTTAGGTCACAGAATCTGCCATTTCCAAATGCACTGAGGCTTGTAGTATTGATGAATCTGACATTGACATTATTTACAGTAGTTATTTTACATGCAGCTACAAAGTTAATGTGCTAAATAATTATTTGTCCTTGCTTTCAAACTTAAGGTTTCCAACTGGTTCATCAATGCAAGGAGGAGGCTTTTGCCAGATATGCTGCGGAAGGATGGAAAAGACCCCCACCAGTTCACCATTTCTCGAAAGAGCAAGTCCTCTGAACTGACCCCATCGCGAAGAACGGGTGGACCAAGCCTACTGGAGAATTCCAGTTCAGCTGCAGCCTCCACTCTCTCACCGGCATCCGTTCGGCCGTCGGTCATCTGTCATGCGACAACATCCGTGGCCAAGGACGTGCCTTTACTCTTCTGCCCAGACTCTGGAAATGACAGTAAGAAAACCTCAAAACTAACTGACCAGAAGTTAGTTCAACCTCTGTTCAACACTGATAACCCCACCGCCTTGGTGATGTGCACAGGTTCGGCTAGTCCTAACAACGGACTGTTCAACACACCTCCACCCACTCCACCAGAGCTCCACCAGGACTTCAGTGGGTTTCAGTTGCTGGTGGACGTTGCACTCCAGCAAGCTGCTGAACTGGAATCCCAGAAACAGAACATCAAGGTTTCATCTTAAATACACAAGACAGACAAATTTGCTAAAAGGGAGTAGAATTGTAGATATTTGAGAAATCGTGTCAGTTGGTTTTAGTCTGTGGATGGGCGTTGATGGTTGATGCTGAACACAGTTGTAAAATCCATTTTGGACAAACAACTATTAAAATGCTTTTCTCCTGTTTGGAGAAGAGACTGCTTAAAATTTGCCCACTGGAGCTAAATTTCTCATGGGTGAACAGTTGATTGTATACCCCTGAATTGAAGGGTTGCAATAATTATATCTATTAGTATTCTCAGAGCCTCCATTGTAGCTTTGCACTGCAGCCTGTAGATTCTGGAATTTCATCATAGTAAGCATTATTAGCATTCTGTATTTTTGACTGCAGACATAAATGAGCTGTACTTGTGCTTCAGAGAACTGCAGGTCACCCAAATCTTAGAAGTTTTTCGTTAATTAACCAGTGTGATCACTGTTCATGTTTAAAGATTTGGGCCTAAGGTAGGGTTTTTCTCTCCCTCTGCATGGATGCAGATAGAGTGAGTATAGAACAAAAGGAGCAGCATTGAGACGACCCACCAACAAGTGGATCACCAGGACTGGAAATTCTGTGGCACGTTCATAAGTCCTCAATACGTGTACAAAGTGTCTGAATCATAAAGACACTAGTAGAATATTTTTTCATTTGTATATAATGGATCTTTACTACTGAGCTGAAAAAATGGTAACTTTAAATTGTGTTTCTGTTAGAGGAAAATTATAAGATTAAAATGGAATTTTCTTTAACTTACTACTTAATAGATTATGATATAGTAATGTGACGTTAGTTCAGAGATATTCATTTGTAACTTTTGAATACAGAACTATTAAGGTAAACATTTCTGTTTGTTAGTTCTTTGTGAATGTAGCCATCGTTTGATTTTTTAATTTTTTTTAATGTAGTACATTATTAAAGGTGATGTGAGACTTTTTATAACAATAGTCATAAAATCATCTATATGGTAGTCTGGGATTCAAATAAATTAACTTTACAGATTCTAAAATGTCACACACCACAGTTATGAAAAAATTTGTATTGTGCGGAAGTCTTGATTTAAAAATCAATATAGGAACCAGTGACTTTTAATATCCAAGTCACTCAAGTTGACCCTTGCAGACCAAAATACTACAAGTCTCCAGTGTGTGGCAGTGGTTCATTACAAATTTGGAACTGTTTTTCAGACAAACCCTTACTGCAAACTGCATGGAGAAAGCCTTTTGTTGGCAGACCATTTACTTTTGATGTGGGAGCTGCAGATCTTCGCATTGTACACAGCCCTTTACTGTAAATTGCATACAGGCTCAGCTGTGTGCATGTGGTTCTACAAAATAGCTTTACATAAATGCTATTCATGTCAGAGGCTTTAAAGATTTGGTTCAGTGTTAATGCAAAAAGGGCTTTGCAGATCATGTATATAACTGAGAAAATGCAAATGTGCCTTATGATGGTGGTGTATGTTTTTTTTGTTATTTGAAGGGACCACCCAACTTGTCCAGTCTTCAGTTTCAATCTGTGCAATATTTAAAGGAGTTCTTTCACTCCATTCTTTGTCTTACAGGAACATTGATCATATCTGTGAATTTTTTAATACCACTCTAATAAAAATTTGACATTTGATAATTGTGTTTTGTAATTATTGGTGACAAAATTCAGGCTTGGGCATGTGCTTCAATTTCCTGGACGAAGAACCACACAGAGACAGTAATATACAGAATGTGAGTGCCTGGTGCGTTGACACACATACACGTGCACGTTTGTTTCCAATATGGAGTTTACTGTGTTTCTAAATTTATGTTGAAAGCAACATAATCAGGAAACACCATGTTTAAAATTGGTTCTTCCTGGCAATTAGCTTCAATCAGAAGGTTGTACTGCCTTCCCCCTAAGATGCATCCATCGGGACCTGATAATACCAGCAAAGGCAAAAGTATAAAAGCAGCAGTAATCTCTCCAGAGTTTACAGCAAAGGTAGAAACACGTTATTTTCCCATATACACAACATGTTCTGCAGTGAGGGCAAATTTGAAGGACTGATCAGATTCTTTTTCTGAAAGTTATGGTTACATCCAATTTAAGCAAACTTAGTAATGACAGTTATGTGCCCAGCCTTTCCACTTGGAGCAAACCAAAAGTATACACAGAATAGCAATGGAAAACGCACAGCTCCACCATTGTTGACGGAAATTTTAGAGGATGCATTATTAGAGTAATACAATTATTTATTAGGCCAGAATAGTCTTGTAAAGATACTAATCAAAAACAGCATGTTAACAATTAACTGAGCTGGCATTCTTCTGGAAATATTAATTCAACAAATATTTGGGAATGCTGAAAAATTGTCAGCAATATTTAACTACAGTACTGTAGATGTTAAGATTGCTTGCTACCTATTTTGGAGAAACCTTTCCTACTTGTCTTTTCAATGCACCAACATTAGCAAACTGACTTTGCAATTCACTTTCGAGCCCAAAGTTAGTGTTTGACTGATGGAAACAGACCTCCGGTAATACAAGCAAACCTATAATAAAGCTCTGTTCACTGTTGATATCATTTTATACCATTGAGGAGAAAGATGAAACAATTCTCAGAAATATCAGAATTTTGGAAAAAAGTACCACATCTATTAGAATCCCATTAAGGCATAAATAAAAATTAAATACTTTCAAAGGATTGATCCCATGATTGGTGACAGAAGGAGGCAGGAAAAGAGAACCTAAGACTATTGTAAACCACAAGTGTTTCACATTTCAGTCTTTTGCACATTGGGCTTTTATTTTAATGTGATTATATAAGTGTTTTATCATAATCTTCCTCTTCTCCACCCACCCTTCCAGCAGCTGAAATATGATTATCTGGATTCCCGTTGCAGCTGTCACTTAGCTAATGTACATGCTTGATGGAGCGAGAGACGGACTCTCGGTAGGCTCAGGCTAATCTAGAAATGATGTAATAGCAGCGGTTAGCGTTTAAATCATATAGCAGATGTTTATTTTTTAATCCTATTGCAGGAAGTAATGGCTGAGGCAACAAATTGCTTTCAAGGGTTTCAAAGTGAGGCCACACTGAAGAACAGATTTTTGAATTGGGCATTATATTAGTTCTGAAGTGCTGACTTCATGACAATTTGGATTAGTAAATAAACAACGGGTAAAGGAATCACCCAAAGTGTTTTGATTAACAAACAAATTACAAATATGAAACAACATCACCTGAAGTGAGGTGACAACTAGAGCAATGTTCATGGGACCTTTCCAGCAGCTGAATCGGAGGACAAGCCTTTCAGTGCTGTTACGAGCTCTTCGAATGTTATTTATTTAATTTATGTAATTTATTTTAAAGATCTGATTCCCTGTCTGTTAATTTAATTTCTCACTGCCATTATCCTCTTTTCTCAAAGTAGCTGACATCCAGCTGGCTTCCAGGCAAGGCAGTTTCAGCCGAAATTTCCAAATTTCAAATCAAAGATGAAAGGGCAATTATTCAGTCACACAGTCATACATCCACTCCTGATGGATGCACAGACTGGAAAATT
Source organism: Mobula hypostoma (assembly GCF_963921235.1). NCBI lineage: Eukaryota > Metazoa > Chordata > Chondrichthyes > Myliobatiformes > Myliobatidae > Mobula > Mobula hypostoma. The sequence goes on from NC_086098.1 coordinate 187,249,458, forward strand.
GCAAGTCTCCTCCATCTCCCCCAGATCATCCCACTCATTATTGCAAGGGAAGTCACTGGAACCACACATTTGCGGAAACTAGGGAGCTTTATATAATATCTTTGACATTGTACCAAAGTACTTTGCAACTAAGGTATACTTCAGAACTCTTGTAAATATGGCATTCAGTGTATGCACAGCAAGTTCCCATAAACAACAGTGATAATTACCAAATAATTTGATTCCAGTGAAAAATGGTTGCGTGATAAAGATCAACCGGGTTTTCAGGAGTAATTCATCTGATCTTTGAGATGTGCCATTTCATCATTTACATCCGACTTGGATAGCAGACGGTATTCTGATCTGGCATCTCAATGCGGCATTGTTGTGGTATTGTACTTGACTTTCAAAGATTCAAAGTATGTTTATTATCAAAGAATGTTTAAGTTATACAACCTTGAGATATGTCCGCTGACAGGTAGCCACAAAGCAAGAAACCCGAAAGAACTCAATTAAAAAAATAAAGCCCAACCCCCAATGCGCAGAGAAAGAGAAAAAAAACACAAATTATGCTAACAATAGAAGCGAGCAGGAACAACAGCATTCCAAACCAAATTGAGTCCTTGGATCCAAATCCCCGAAGTAGACCCAAAGCTTTGGTATTCAGTTCATCTGATTATCAGGGCAAATTGTTGCAATGTTTGCTGATTTTCATGCTTAAATCTATGCATTAAATCTATGTTTACCCGAATCAGAGGTGAGACTTACAGGAAGAGATGTATAGCTGAAGCTTAGAAAATTTATAAGTCTACTTTATATGTCTGTCATTGATGCTTTAATTAAAATGTTACCATGTTCAGCATAAGCAGAATAAACAGCAAATATAAACCACCTTGAGAGGGTAAAAAGCATTTTGAGAGATTACTTAGCAATGGTCAATGCACAAGGAATTTTAACTCATTACAGTTTGCTAATTTTGCCAGCTGTAAATGATTTATTGATTAATATGCATGGACTGTTCATTGCCATAATGTTTAGATGGGATCACATCCAACTGTTCATTCAGAATGTTTGGAGATAATTAACTGGGCCAGCAATCTATGCAGTTATATGTGCTGTGAAGGGGAAAGCCAGTGATACTACTACATGTTGCATAGTAGTATTTGTACAGTTGAATACCAATTTGAATGGATAAATGATGGAGTAAAAATGTATTGATATTGCACTTTTATATAGTCAATTATGCTGAGACATTCTTTATTAGCAATATTCTTTTTAAATAGACAAGGATAGGTGAGCAAGTTTTTGGTAAGGTAGATTATGATTATTCCAGAACGAGGGGTCACAGTTTGAGGATAGAGGGGAAGCCTTTTAGGACCGAGATTAGGAAAAACTTCTTCACACAGAGAGTGGTGAATCTGTGGAATTCTCTGCCACAGGAAACTGTTGAGGCCAGTTCATTGGCTATGTTTAAGAGGGAGTTAGATATGGCCCTTGTGGCTACGGGGGTCAGGGGGTATGGAGGGAAGGCTGGGGCGGGGTTCTGAGTTGGATGATCAGCCATGATCATAATAAATGGCAGTGCAGGCTCGAAGGGCCAAATGGCCTACTCCTGCACCTATTTTCTATGTTTCTATGATGTTAGTTGGTAGTGGAGGGAACTCCAGTGCTAAAGGCAGGGCTGCTAAAAAGGGGAAGGGGAATGAATGATGCGAAGTTTGCATAAGGCCCTGGATGCTGGAACACAGAAATGGGGAGGCTTGAGCCCTGAATGGATGCCAAAATCTGTAAGTGGAAAATGTTGGAATTAATTCCAGGAGTCACTGCAGGCTTGCAGACAGGAGAAAAGATGGAGTGGGATTTGGTGTGAATTAGAACTTGGGCTGCAGAGATTCATGCAAGCTTATCTTGGAGAATTGGAAAGATTGGGAGGCCAGCCAGGAGATAATTGGAATAGTCAACTCCAAAAGGTAACAAAGCCACATGTGATTAATTATCAGACAAATGCCAGCTGACAGCCGCCAAGTTTATTTTGCAAACAACAGGAATTCTGCAGATGCTGGAAATTCAAGCAACACACATAAAAGTTGCTGGTGAACGCAGCAGGCCAGGCAGCATCTCTAGGAAGAGGTGCAGTCGACGTTTCAGGCCGAGACCCTGCGTCAGGACTAACTGAAGGAAGAGTGAGTAAGGGATTTGAAAGTTGGACGGGGAGGGGGAGATCCAAAATGATAGGAGAAGACAGGAGGGGGAGAGATGGAGCCAAGAGCTGGACAGGTGATAGGCAAAAGGGATACGAGAGGATCATGGGACAGGAGGTCCGGGAAGAAAGACAGGGGGGTGGGGGAAGAAGAGGATGGGCAAGGGGTATATTCAGAGGGACAGAGGGAGAAAAAGGAGAGTGAGAGAAAGAATGTGTGTATAAAAATAAGTAACATATGGGGTACGAGGGGGAGGTGAGGCATTTGCGGAAGTCAGAGAAGTCGATGTTCATGCCATCAGGTTGGAGGCTACCCAGACGGAATATAAGGTGTTGTTCCTCCAACCTGAGTGTGGCTTCATCTTTACAGTAGAGGAGGCCGTGGATAGACATGTCTATTAATTAATTAATTAATTCCACATCCCATTCCCATTCTGACATGTCTATCCACGGCCTCCTCTACTGTAAAGATGAAGCCACACTCAGGTTGGAGGAACAACACCTTATATTCCGTCTGGGTAGCCTCCAACCTGATCGCATGAACATCGACTTCTCTAACTTCCGCTAATACCCCATCTCCCCCTCGTACCCTATCCGTTATTTATTTTTATACACACATTCTTTCTCTCACTCTCCTTTTTCTCCCTCTGTCCCTCTGACTATACTCCTTGCCCATCCTCTGGGTCCCCCCCCCCCGTCTTTCTTCCCAGACCTCCTGTCCCATGATCCTCTTGTATTGGCTCCATCCCTCCCGCTCCTGTCTTCTCCTATCATTTTGGATCTCCCCTTCCCCCTCCAACTTTCAAATCCCTTACTCACTCTTCCTTCAGTTAGTCCTGACGAAGGGTCTCGGCCTGAAACGTCGACTGCACCTCTTCCTAGAGATGCTGCCTGGCCTGCTGCGTTCACCAGCAACTTTTATGTGTGTGACAGCCACCAAGTTTATTTTATGGTAATAAAAGATAACCGCCAAAAGTCAATGGATTAGTTTTAATGTTTTGAGTTAAAAATTAACATCTACTGTTATTATTTAGATATTGAGCAGAAAAAAAGATATCTACAGCTACTGTCTATGTTCATAATTGTTCTATTTCTGTTCTGATTTTAATATATGGTTAGTCTGAGCCAGAACTGATGGGATGGCCATCTTCCTATCAATCATGGCATGGTAGGCTAGCATAACACATTACAGTACCAGTGACCCAGGTTCAATTCGCACTGCGATCTATAAGAAGCTTGTATCTTCTCCCAGTGACTGCGTGGGTCTCCTCCTGCAGTCCAAAGATGTACCAGTTGATAGGTTAATTGGTCATTATAAATTGTCTTGTGATTAGACTGCAGTCAAATCAGGGGTTGCTGGGCAGTGTAGTGTGAAAGGCCGGAAGGGTCTATTATGCACTGTATCTCAATAAATAAAAACTAAAAATAAATAAAGAGAAGATAGATTAGGATGCTGAACATGGTGACAAACACTCTTTATTCTGTCTGTCTTGATATGTTACTCCGTGCATTAGGCAAAAGTGCCTTTTAGTTCATATAACAGAAGTTGCACAATTGAGAATGGCTAAAACCAAAGAAATGTATGGTGTGAAATCCCAGAAAGCAAATATTAGGTCAAGTAAGACTGTGGTACATTATACATGCTTAGGTTTAACCACACGTATTCATAATTAGTGTTAACCAAGTGTTAAACTTTGTTTTATTTAACAGAACATCCTCATGGAAAAGCAAAATCCAAATAAAGAGTTTGAAATTTTTTGTTTAGATGTAAGCAGAATTAATAAATCCGGGTATGTTTTTCATCAACCAAGTTACTTTATCAAAAAAGTGCAGTCATTAATATTAGTTTGAACAATTAATCAGCATTCAGTTGTGCATGTTAGATCCCCAGTAAGTTCAATAACTTAATCAGGAACCACACTTTTGTGAGGACTTTATCAAGTTAACTGTTAAATCAATGGAACTTTGTTAGATATACACATAATAATCACAGAAATCATCACTCTAAAATAGCACTGATGATTAACGTCTATAAATAGATTATTGAGGGTATGGTGCCATTTACTCAGACCTGTCAAGTTTGACTCATTTTTATTTAAATAGTTAAGATGTTTAACATGAAAGGCACCATATATATGACTGCCTGTTTTTTAATCCCTAGCACTTAAAAAAATAAACACAGGTCTGTATAGCTAAATCTGTTTTCAATTTTTTTTTGATCATCAGTCTCAATATTTCTTTAGTGCTGACAACTCAACTTAACAAAACCCGCACTGAGTTCTAGTACCAGGCATAGTCCTGGGCTTGGTGGAAAGTTGTACTGTACTAAAGCACTAAACACCAACAGTACACTGGAGACCAAATAACTGCCTGTAAGTGAAATTGCATTCAGGCCAGCAGAATATCAAGCATCTTCACATCTCAGAAAGGATGTCTTTGTCCATAGTTTCACTTGAGAATCATTGACGTATACTACAGTGGATGACAAGATCATTAAAAGTTGCCATGAGGTGCCTTTGTACATTCAGTTTTGGAATGAAAACAATGGATTGTAATTTAATGATTTCGCTCTGAAAGCAAGTCTTACTCTAAATACTATATTGAAGCATTACTCTTCAAACAGCCAATAATTCTAACTCAGTGGGACAAATGTACAAAAGTGTACTTCCTTAGTCATATCTGCCAGGAGTGCCTTGCAGAGGACCAAGGTGCACCATGGGAACATGACATCATAAAAGTCTCTCCATGAAAAGCCAATACCTTGTGGCTTGTCCTGGCTAATTAAACAAGAATGTGGCTGCAAGACACACTAGACTGCCTTTCATCAACCATACCACTATACAAAAAATGCTTGTGGTAATCTTCTGTATCATAGACTCATCTCACTTTCATAACTAGTTCCATCCAAATGAACTCGTTGTGAGCACTGACTCACCACTCAGATCTCCATATTTTAAAAGAAAGTCTAGTTTTATTGGTATGCATCTGTAATTTAGAGTTGGTAGAGTTACAAGGTCATTATTCCCAGTACAGAACAGGAAGTGTACATTCACAAGTCTCTTTGACACTCTGATCATAAATGGAGATTTAAAAAATGTCAAAAGTTTCTTTTTTTGTAAACTTTCATTGGATCTATTCTTTTGTGTCAAGCAGCACCACTATTTCCCACAAAATCCACAAGATAAAACAGAACTCAGCTGTGTCTAGGACTTCAATGGCATGTTCATATCTGCAAACCACTATCTGATCAGCATTCTTTTTTGCTGCCGTAATCAAAACTATCTCCAGTGCCGGATTGATCTGTTCAGGTTGTTTTTTTTTTGTCAAATTGGTTATTCAATGTTGCTTTGGTTATAGAATCACAGAATAGTGCAGCACAGAAGGAACTTTTACTGTATCCCAATGTGCTCCTGATTGTGGCAGGGTTTACATGGTATAACAGGCCACAAAATGAAGCTGGGCAGCGCCTCTGACAACAGCACATCCCTTCCCGATAAGCTTAATACATTCTATGCATGTATTGAACAGAAGGCAGTAGGTAATGTCATTAACATCCTACCCCGCCCCTGGCAGCCTACATTGCAAATGAACCCACAGTCGCTGTTGCAAGTCAGACTATTCTTCCGGAGAGTGAACTCGCTGAAAGTGTCTGGCGCAAACGGTGTTCCCCGGCCATGTCCTTAGATCCTGGTGGGGTTATTTGCAGATATTTTTTAACCTCTTCCCACTTCAACCTAACATTTCCACCTGCATTAAGGACACCATTGTCACCTTGGTACCCAAGAAAACAAGTAAATATACTTTGACGACTATTGCCCAGTGGCTCTGATATCAACCATCATGAAGTGCTTTAAGAGGCTGGTTATGGCATGTATTGACTCCAGCCTCCCAGCCAACCTCAACTGACTGCAATCCACCTACCTCCAGAAACTCTATGGTGGACACCCTAGCCCCACACTCATCTCTAGAGCATCTGGACTGTAATCACACCTTTGTTTGACCACTGTTTATTGACTGCTGCTCCTGCTTCAGTACTGTAATTCCAAGCAAATTTATCATCAAGCTCTGAGACCTAGGAGTCAATAACTTCCCTCTGCAACTGCAACTGGAACCTCAACTTCCAACAGACCACAGTCAGTAAGGATGGGCAGCAACATCTCCACCATGATTATTCTCAATACTGATGCTCCACAAGGTTATGTCCTTAGCCCCTACTCTACTCCCTGCAGACTCATAGTTGCGAGGCCAGATTCTGCTCTAACTCCATCTGGGGTCCACGGGCCCCTTGCTTAATGGTATTGGTCCATGGCATAAAAACCATTGGAAACCCTTGATCCACAGGTTTGGAGATGATACAATCATAGCAGGCTGTATCTCAAGTAACAATGAGTGAGCGTAAGAGGAGGAGAAAGGGGGCTTAATAGCATGGCGTCATGACAATAACCTTTTCGTCAAGGTCAGCTAGACAAAAGAACTGGTCACATGCTCCTCTCTACATCGGTGGTGCTGAGCTTGAGAGTTCCGAGTTCCTAGGAGTGAACATCACCAACAGCCCGCCCAGGTCCGACCCCAGAGATACCATGGCCAGGAAGCTCACTGATGCCTCTTTTTCCTCAGGAGGCTAAAGAAATTTGGCCTGTTCCCATCAACTCTTACTAATTTTTACCAATGCACCATAGAAAACATCCTAGCTGGATGCAGTTATCTAATCTCCTATCAAATTTCTTCTTCTTCAGCCCATTACCCCTCCCCCACACACCCACCTTCCCCCTCACCTGGTTTAACATAGAACAGAACAACACAGGACCAGGCCCTTCATTCCACAATATTGTGCTGAACCAATTAAATTAGTAATTAAATGTCTAATTAAACTAATCTCTTCTGCCAACACAATGTCCATATCCTTCCATTTTCCTCACATTTATGTGCTGATCTAAATGTTTTAAATGCCTTGACATCCTTCCTATAACAGGGTGACCAGAATTGTATGCAATACAATATGCTACAACATAATTTTCTACTTGCCAAGAACTTTTCATGGTCACTCCTAGCTTTCCTAATCCTCCTTGAGTTCTTTTCTAGCTTCATTATAATCCTCAAGGGCTCTGTTTGACTCTAGATTCCTAAACTTTACATACTTTTTCTTTTTCTTCTTGACTAAATTCACCAACTCTCTTAACATTCAAGGTTCTCTTACCTTGCCATCCTTGTCATTCCTTCTTACTGGAATATACGTGTCCTGTACTCTGTGCAATTGGTCTTTAAACACCCTCTATTATTTCAAATGTGGACTTGCCCAAACACTTTGTTGCTTAATGCTCTTGTAATTTGCCCTGCTCCAATTTAATACTCTCCCATAAGGTCCATACCCTAATTATGGCTATCTTAAAACTTAGAGTTGTGGTCAGTGTTCCTTAACTGCTCACCCACTGAAAGGTCAGTCACCTGGCCGTCCTCATTACCCAACACCAGATCCATTAGAGCCCCTCTTCTTGTTGTACTATCTATATATTGATTCAAGAACCCTTCTGGATGCACCTAACAAATTGTGCTCTAGCTAAGCCTCTTGCACTCAAAAGGTCCCAGTTTTTATTAGGCAAGTTGAAGTCCACCATAATAACAACCTATTGTTATCACTCCTTTCCTTAGTCTGCCTGCATATCTGTTCCTCAATGTCTTGGTAGCTATTGAGTGGAGGCATCCGTTAGTCTAGCGAGACCATGGATCTGTGCCTGGAAAGTCTTCACTCTCCAGGGCGCAGGCCTGGGCAAGGTTGTATGGAAGACCAGCAGTTGCCTATGCTGCAAGTTTCCCCTCTCCACAACACCAATGTTGTCCAAGGGAAGGGCATTAGGACCCATACAGCTTGACACTGCAGTGTCGTCGCAGAGCAATGTGTGATTAAGTGCCTTGCTCAAGGACACAACACGTTCCCACAGCTGGGGCTCGAACTCAGGACCTTCAGGTAGCTAGTCCAATGCCTTAACCACTTGGCCACGTGAGTGGAGGAGGGAGGGGATAAAAGTACAATCCCATCAGTGTGATTGCACTCTTCCTATTTTTGAGATCTTCCCATGTATACACAGTGGATAGGCCCTCCATTATGTTCCACCTATCACCTACGAGCTTGTACTCCTTACCCTCTCCCCATCTTCTTATTCTAGCTTCTTCCATCTTCCTTTCCAATCCTGATGAATGGCCTCAGCATGAACATTGGCCATTTATCACTCTCCATTGATGCTGCCTGACCTGCTGAGTTCCTCCAGCATTTTGTTTGTCTTACTCAAAATTCCCATCATCTGCAGAACCTCTTGTACTTTTGGTATGGAGACTGTTCTACCTATAATTGTAAGAAACTACTGGCGAGAGTTGTGGATGTGATGTCACAGAAACCAGCCTTCCCTCCATGACTTCTGTCCATAGTTCTCACCGCCTCAGTAAAGCAGCCAACATAATCAAAGATTCCACCTGCCCCAGGCATTCTCACTTCTTCCCTCTCCCATCTGGCAGAAGATGCAAAAGCCTATAAACATGTAACACTGAAGTCAGGGACAGCTTCTACCCCATTGTTAAAAAACTATGGAATGGTTTCCTGGTACTACAAGACAGTTTCCAGATTTCACAATCTACCTCATTATGATGTTGCGCCTTATTGTCTGCCTGCATTGCATTTATTCTACATTCTATTGTCATCTTATCTTGTATTATACCCCAAAGCACTGTGTAAAGAATTGCTGTGTACTTGGACAGCATGGTAGCATAACGGTTAGAGCAATGCTATTACAGTGCCAATAACCCAAGTTCAATTCCACCACTGTCTGTAAGCTTGTTTGTTCACCCTGTGATTGTGTGGATTTCCTCTGGGTCCTCCGGTTTTCTTAAATATTTTGAAAGAAATACGTGTTAGCAGGTTAAGTGGTCACATGGGCAGCAAGGGCCTCCTACCGTGTTGTACCTCAAAATAAATAAATAAGCTTTTCACTGAACTTCAGTATATGTGATAATAATGGAACAATCCTAATACTTTGTCACAATTCTCTCCGCTTCTGCATATCTCTGTAATGTTCCTTTCATGCATTTATCCAAATCCCTTTCAACAGCTACAACTGAATCTTTTCCCACCATCTTTCTAGACTGTATGTTCCTGATTTCAAAAACACACCGTGAAAATAAATGCTATCTCATCTGTAACAATTCTCCTTTAGTTACTGATCCTTTGTCCTCTGGAATGGTTTCCCCTGATTTACCCTGTCAAAAGCCTTCAGGAATCATATAGTACAGAAATACCCCTTACCACCCACCTTGTCAATGCCAACAGTGACACCATCTGCACTAATCCCATTTGTCCGCATTAGGCTCTTATCCGTCTACAAACTTAACTGTTTTGAACAGCTCTCTGAAAAGTCCACAAACAATAGCCATCACATATCCAGGGACACTTATCCAGGTACCATCCTGCTAATTCTATTCTGCACCAAAAACAAAGCCTCAACAAAGTACGATGGCAGAATTGAACACAACAGTCCCGCTGAGCCTCTCAAAACTTTTAAGGCTTGATAATCTTGATTTTCTAACTTGTCTAATAATAAAACCAACATAATAAAGATTACTCCTCCCTACCCATTCCTCTAAAAAATCTTGGGCACTTTTTCATGCTTCTTGCTAATGGCTTGCTTACTCACATCTATCTCCCTGTTCTTGCACCCACTTTGATTTAATGTACCTCTCCTCAATGCTATGACCAAAATGCCTTTCTTCACAATTTTCTGCATTGCATTTCACAGCCAATCTCTCCTCTTCTCCTTTCAGACTCATATTTACCATACGACTTTCAATTTCTCCCACTGGCATCCTGAAGATGTTCAATCAATACTCTACTGGAATAATGATTCCAATTTGCTCTTGATCTGAATTTCAAAATTCTTTTTCACTGAATCTATGCCTTTGAGTCAACAATATGCATTCTTGTAAAGTCAGATTTACCTGATGCTGTTTTTTAAAACATGATCTTTGTGACTTTCTACACAACAGGACTTTATAGTTTTCATTCCTATATAGAAATAGCAGCAGGCTAAATATAAAATTCACTTCATGTGACCTCAGCAAAATTCTTCAGCCTTAACCTTTGAAGAGCATCATACCAATCAACTGCATTTTTGATAATTAGTACCAAACAAAAGAAACAATTTATTCTGTTCAACTATGCCAAATAGAACCTGCATAGCTTCATATAGGATAATATAACTATGAGAAACAAAAACACAAATCCTCACCAATAATTAGATTTAAGCCCTAGTCAATATGTTTGCCTCCAGGAGACATGCATTACTAATTTTTATCTCAGACGTAAGCTACATCCTGTTTGTATGATTCATTGCACGTGTAATATAATGACCGAGAAAAACTACAGGTAACTGCCAACGTGTGCAATTACTGCAAGTGACATCTCTCTTATAAAAATGAGGCACAGTAGCTTGGTAGCATGGTAACTCGACTAGTAACAGTGGACTACGCACTTCTATTCTACATTCCATTCTGACCTCTCTGTATTTAGCCTTGTCCACTATTCAAAAGTGGTACAAGTTTGAGCAACAGCACCTTGTCTTCCAGCTGGATACATTACAGCTTTGCAAATTCAACTTCAGAGAGTAGGTCATTTCATGCTTGTTTTTACATTTACAAAATTTAATTTTTTTTCCCCTTCTGATAATTTCGAAACTAAAACATCGTCTCCTTTTTGCATATCCCTAACATACTCTTGTAATTCAGTAACCAGCATCACCACAACTTGTATCATTCACTTTCTTCTGGTTTCCATGTTCTCTTCTCTTCTCTCCCATGTTTCTGATACCCCTCACAGATGTTGCTTTTCCACAGTTTTCCAACTTTGTTTCACATTTGTCATTGTATTAATGTTCTGGAGACAAAAAAAGACACTGCTTTGCTGAGGAATTTCAAGTCAGTTAATTAATTTAAAAATCTAAAATGAAAAGCACAAAACTACCAGAAATATTATAAGAAATCCATCTTTAGAGATCAGAATTCTCATCCAGCTGGTGCAAGTATGACTTTAGATTAAAGCAGACTGTGAACGGTTAATTACCCTCTGGAATGCCCGAGCTGAATATTAATATCAAACTTCGAGAAAAGAAAATGAATAAAACTGGATAGACTATCCATCCAGTACTGACACAACCAGGCCAGCTATTCCTGCAGAATACTGGATACAGTTGCATAGAAACATAGAAAATAGGTGCAGGAGTAGGCCATTCGGCCCTTCGAGCCTGCATCGCCATTTATTATGATCATGGCTGATCATCCAACTCAGAACCCCGCCCCAGCCTTCCCTCCATACCCCCTGACTCCTGTAGCCACAAGGGCCATATCTAACTCCCTCTTAAACATAGCCAATGAACTGGCCTCAACAGTTTCCTGTGGCAGAGAATTCCACAGATTCACCACTCTCTGTGTGCAGAAGTTTTTCCTAATCTCGGTCCTAAAAGGCTTCCCCTCTATCCTCAAACTGTGACCCCTCGTTCTGGACTTCCCCAACATCGGGAACAATCTTCCTGCATCTAGCCTGTCCAATCCCTTTAGGATCTTATACGTTTCAATCAGATCCCCCCTCAATCTTCTAAATTCCAATGAGTACAAGCCCAGTTCATCCAGTCTTTCTTCATATGAAAGTCCTGCCATCCCAGGAATCAATCTGGTGAACCTTCTTTGTACTCCCTCTATGGCAAAGATGTCTTTCCTCAGATTAGGGGACCAAAACTGCACACAATACTCCAGGTGTGGTTCTGAAGTTATCTTTGGAAATTCGGTTTTGAACTGCTGGATCCGTTTTGAATCTATCCTGTGCAATGCAATTTGGAAAATGCCACTGATGTAGATGGTACTTTCTGCAGGATCTATAAGTGATCACTCACTCCTACCAACAGTAACTTGAACAGTTGCTCTTTGTGACAGGTCAAGCAGTAGTGCTTCTCTCACCACCTAGCTCAGGTCCTGTCTGGTAGTCTAGACCTTCAGCACTCAACAAGCTCAGTCAATGCGTGTTGAACCCAAGTCACTATGGATAGATGAATTCATTTTCCACAACCAACCACAAAATAAATCCATCTATCTATAGACAATAGGTGCAGGAGTAGGCCATTCGGCCCTTTGAGCCAGCACCGCCATTCACTGTGATCATGGCTGATCATCCACAATCAGTATCCAGTTCCTGCCTTATCCCCATTACCTTTGATTCCGCTATCTTTAAGAGCTCTATCCATCTCTTTCTTGAAAACATCTAGAGACTTGGCCTCCACTGTCTTCTGGGGCAGAGCATTCCATATATCCACCACTCTCTGGGTGAAAAAGTTTTTCCTCAACTCCGTTCTAAATAGCCTACCCCTTATTCTTAAACTGTGACCTCTGGTTCTGGACTCACCCATCAGCGGGAACATGCTTCCTGCCTCCAGTGTGTCCAATCCCTTAATAATCTTATTCATCTATAGTGCATTCAGTTGCCCACAATATTGCTTCCAAGTCATATTCAGAATGGAAAAATACTGATCCCAAAGCTTAGAGAGTAAAGTACATGTAAACAGAAAATTTCTACCCGGTTGACAAGAGACTTGTTATCCAGAGTCAACAGCAAGGACTCTGAGATGCCACCGCCCTTCATGGATCTGTCAGTAGGAAAGGTTGTGTCTGAGGTTAGTGTACTTTGGGATATTGGCTGATATTTGCAAACTTTAGGCATAATTGATTAATTTAGTACAGTTACTGGATACTTATTCTAAAGATGGCAATCACTCAGCATAGTATCAGTATCAATTCAGGGGACAATTCAGATTCAGAAAAACATGTGGATAAATCTTCTACCAGCAGTACCAAACATAGCTAAATAAGAAGTGCCAACCTATAAAAGATACAACATAGGACGACATTAATGTTAAACAGGAAATGCAAAATACCACAGATAAAATCAAGCAATTCAGCAAACAAAATATCAAGTCAAAGATTTTAAGTTCTACCATGTTCAAGTGTGAATGGTCACAGACAATTAACCAGTAATGGAATAGACTTTGTGAATGTTTTGAAATTCAACAAGGGCAAACCCTCCTTAAAAGCAAAGACAAGGCTGAAGCAACCGTTACCATCTTCAACCTGTAGTGGCAAATGGATAACAATATCAGCCATCTGTTGAGGAGCAAGGTATCATGGGGAGTTATTCAGCCAGTCCAATTCACTCTACATGACAGCAGCAGACAATTGAGTGTTATTACAATAGCAACGAACCTCAGTATCCTTCTAATTGTCATGTTGCTCCTCCTCCCCCACCTCCCGCAATTATGGACCATTATATGATGGGCTCTCAGATCCAGTGCTACACCCAATCTACACCATGTCCATGGGCAGATTTCCCAATATAAATGGGCGACACAGTGTTACAGCTAGTAGAGTCACTGTCTCACAAAGCTAGAGACATGGGTTCGATCTTGACCTTGGGTACTGTCTGTGTGGAGTTTGCACATTCTCCCTGTAAAATGAAGAGATCTCCTCTGGGTGCTCCTGTTTCTTTCCACATTCCAAAGGCATGTGGGTTGGTAGGCTAAATTGCCACCATAAATGACCCCAGGTATATGGGTGGGCTATGAATCTGAGAGAAGTCAATGAGTGAATAAAATTAGGATTACTATACGGTGAGTGTAACTCTATGGCTAATGGTCAACATAACCTTGGTGGGTTGAAGGGCCCTATTCACTCTATATGACAGCTGGGGACAATTGCTCCTATGTTCCAAATGCTGGGAAATGCAGCAATTTTACACTCTTGAAATCCATATAGACTAAAGCTCTGAATTTGTTGCACTTCTAAAAAGGACTGATGATGTTTCTCTTTAAGTTCAGGCTCAATAGAATTAAGGAAAAACCTTACATAGGTTGGAGTTGTACCTAGCTCTAAAGATGATGATTTTGGTTTAGGAGGCTAATCGTTTAACTCATGAACATTGCAGAAAGAATTCCAGGGATCCGCCATCTTGTAGCAATGACCCAAAATGTAGGCATGAACACATAATCGTCTATAGTTTCATTCATAGTTTTTCACATAAAAATGCAGCACAAGTATGTGCATAGCAAAACATGGATATCCTTCAGACTTTGAGCTGATGGATGGCAAGCATACAGTATATGCAAGTGAAAGGCAATCACCATCTGTAATAACATAGAATAGCATTATTTCCCTTTGATATCATCACATACTACACCAAAAATTTGTGACACCTGTATGGTCACCATTGTGAACCAGACACATACTGTAAATATTGTGTCCACAAGAAAAAGTCTCAGTATTCTGTAGCCACTGTCTCACCTCTTGGATCTTTGAAAGGCTTTATGCTGCTTACAAGTCAAAAGTACTAGTGGATTATGGAGGAACAAACAAGATGCTGGAGGAACTCAGCACATCAGGTAGCATCCATGGAAGGAAATGGATAGTCAGTATTTGGCTCAAGACCCTTGCAGCATATGTAGTCTCTTGTGTTTCCATGTGATGGAAGCACAATTACTTCAATAACTGCAATTCCAGCAGCACGCAGCAAGTTCAACACAATTGAGGAAAAAACAGACCACTAAATTAATATTTTATCCATAATCAACTTTCTCTAGTAAAGATACACTCTGGCTGCAGCAAGTAAAGATACACTCTGGCTGCAGCATGTACTATTTACATATACCTTTTAAATCTCCAAGGTTTCTTTGAGAGTACCTCTGTAAAGCTACAACATCTAACGCCGAGGAGGAATATAATAATGTTACTTTGTGCCTACTCAACACATTACACACCACCTTATCTTGTCAAAATCACCAGTCTTACTCTGAGCCTGGGTCAATATTTTGAAAATTTAATATATAGGAGCAGTGGCAATACGTTCATTTCAAGGAATGCAGTGATTCAAGTTGACCTTCACAAGAGCAGCAAGACATGTACCATATATATTGTCTTGCCAGGAATATGCACAACTTTTGAACGAGATCAGCATCATTGCCAAGAATATGCAATTTACTCAGCCTTGATAACATTACAGAAAAGTCATATTATGGTTTGAACTGCACAGTATCTTGAAGCTCAAAGACGCAGACATCCAGGACTGTCTCTATATAGATAGAGTATAACTAATTGTACATTAGTAATTAATACTGGTTATACACTATCCATAATGCTACTTCAATAGATCAGCCAGTTTCCAAGAGACAAAGAAAGTCTTACTTATTCATTTTTCAAGATCAGCAAGTTGTGAACACTTTATTTGGATGCTAGTCAATACTTTCAGTCTATCACTCCTGAACTATTAGATGATCATTTTGTCAATTCTCACTCCAAAAAAAACCCTCAGCAAATCCATACTCTTAACTGCAATCCAAATCTTTAGCTCGGGACTAAAAAGGGATTTCAAGGATTTTTTCAAAGAAACGTAGGGCAGGTGAGAAAAGTATAAAGTGCAGTTAACTTTGTAGAAAACCTGTCTGATCTGCTGAATGTGTTCAGCATTTTCTGTTTGAATTTCAATCTTCAGAAAATCAGTTTAGTTTTGAAAAAGTAAATTTAAGCTGTCACTCAAGATATCACAAATTAAGGTACTGTATTGCTTGCCTGCAACTAGAATTAAGCAAAATTACGTACAATACCTAATAATAGTTTACATTTCACATACAAATGTCATAATATTCTCCTATATGCAGTATGAAGTTATTTGCTTTTTTAGTGATAGCACTCTCACGAATTCCTGCAGACCGATTCGCCAATTCAACCAGAATCTGCACATAGTATAGACAAGCTTGCATTTTGGGTTTTCCCGTACAATCATCCTAGCGATATTTGATTCTGCGCTTCCCGCTCCCTGGATTACAAATCGATAGTAAATATTAAAAATTTAAATTATAAATCATAAATAGAAAAATGGAAAGTAAGGTAGTACCAAAAAACCGAGAAGCAGGTCCGGATATTTGGAGGGTACGGCCCAGATCCGGGTCAGGATCCGTTCAGCAGTCTTATCACAGTTGGAAAGTAGCTGTTCCCAAAATATACAAATATTATATATAATATATATATAATAATAAATGACAAATTGTACTCTTTTCTTAACATTTTCATATACACTGGAACTGCTTCGAATTGACTCATTGCTGGAGGAATACTGTATTAGGAAACACGCGGATATGGAGGCCACTTATCTTAGAGAATTATAGATGTGCTCGACCAGTACGTAGCAGCGAATTGTAGGAAGTACGTTGTATTTTTGAGATGAACCAGGCAGGACAACAGAGTCAGCACTTCACTCCCCTAACTGTGCAGCTCAAACACCATATATAAAGTGGCCGACGACACAATTGTTGGCAGAATGTCAGACAGTGATGAGGAGGCCTATAGGAGCGAGATAGATCAGCTGATTGAGTGGTGTCACAGCAACAACCTTGCACTCAGTGTTAGTAAGACCAAGGAATTGGTTGTGGACTTCAGGAAGGTTAAGTTGAGGGAACACACACCAGTCCTCATCGAGGGATTGAAAGTGGAAAGGGTGCGCTGTTTCAAGATCTTGGGTGTCAACACCTCCGATGGGCTCAACCTATTGATGCAAATACAACGAAGGCACAACTGCAGCTATATTTCAGTAATTTGATGAGAATTGGTATATCGCTAAACACAGCGTACAAATTTCTACAGATGTACTGTGGACAACATTCTAACTGGTTGCATCATCATCTGGTACGGAGGAACCACTGCACAGGATCGGAAAAAGCTGCATAAGTTGTAAACCCTGCAAGCTCCATCACGGACACTAGCCTCCCCAGCATCCAGGACGCCTTCAAAAAGCTGCACCAATCATTGAGAACCCTGCTCACCCAGGACATGCCCTCTTCTCATTGCTACCATCAAGGATGAGCTCCAGGAGCCTGAAGACACTCATTCAACGTTTCAGGAATAGCTTCCTTCTCCTTCACCATCAGATTTCTGAATGGACAATGAACCCATGTACATTACCTCGGTATTTTCCTCACTGTTTTTGCACTACTGATTTAAAAAAATACACTTATTATAATTTGTTTTATTATGCATTGCAATATGCTGCTGCCGCAAAACAGATTTCACGACATATGCCAGTGATTAAACCAAATTCTGATTCTGAATTTCCAAATGGACGTGGTTAACATTGGCCTGGAGGCGCAGTACCAAGGCGTCTTTACAAACAGCACTTCAATGAACGCAGAGGAGTGTCGGCATACTAATGATTCAGGTAAAGCTGCGCAACCTACCAGGCATACATGGTACAACTCTGACCACTATAGATTATTAGGCAAATGCCTGTTCCATCTGGGACCGTTCCTGGAATCTCGAATAATTTAGGTTAGCTATCTAAGCCACCGCAAAAAACAACCCGGTCAAGAGGGGACGCCGCTTTAGAAAAATCATTCATAGTTACTGATGAACAGCTTAATTCGCTAGTTCTAGCATTTGTGAAAGTTTATTTCTCCCATTCCTTTCAATTGTCGAATTATTTATTACATTTTATTTTCCAATTAGCAAAGGAAGACGGAACCCTACAAAGATGATTGACCAATAAAGGAGAACACCATACACTCAGTCTAAGTAGATAGGAAGGTTAGGGTCTATAACACAAGAAAAACTGCAAATACTGGAAATCCAAAGCAATATACACAATGTACCGGAAGAGCTCAGCAGGGCAGGCTGCATCTATGAATAAGAATAAACAGTTAAATTTTCGGAAGGAGACCTGATGAAGGGTCTCACCCGAAATGTCGTTTGCTTATTCCCATTCATAGGTTCATGGTCTATGTTGGCACCGATACATCTTTCTATACGGCGTACACTTGCAACGTCCTCGGTTGTCGGTTGTAGACCACGACAGAATCACGCAAAAAAAAGGATACGGCTTATCATTAACCACCACTTGCATTGTTCACCGAATAAAGAAAAATACTGTATCGCAAAGTGGCTCAGAGGCACAGTAAAAAATGAGGCTTTGAAGTGATAGAAAGTGAAGTAGTACACAACAGATCAGAGCTTTGAAAACAGAATGAGCTTTGTGGGACCAGAAATAAAATTTAAAGCAGAAATATTAACAGAAATCATACCCACTATATGTCAGGAAAGTCAGATGCAATAAAAAACTGCTACAGCGTAAAACGCACACAATTATAAATGAACACAAGCTAAGACCAGGTAAACTGAAGATGCACACCAGAGCTTCAAAAGCACATATAGCAAGTTGAATAAATAAATAAATAAATAAAGCAAAATGAAAGCGGTCACTGGGAGCGAAAGCAGCCCTGCGATATAAAAGTAGAACCTCGTCACGTCACTGAACCTTGAACTAGCCGGGACGGAGAGTATATCACAGAGATATTAATGATAAAGATATGCGGCTTGTGTGAGGAGGGTTAAAGATGATGCGATTTTGTTAGAAGTGAGGCAAATCCAAATTGATTTGCTAAGGTAGGGAACGATCCAAAATCATGGAAGAAGGAGAAGAGCATGCACATAAAACCTGCAGAGACAATGAAATACACATATGCCAAAGAAAAAAACAGACGAACATTTAGACCTAACAAGAATCTGCCGTCTGGAACAGAATAAATGGAGACAAAGTTTAGAAAACAGACAACGGAAGTGCAAAGAATTAGGAAAAGACAGATTTTATGGAGAGAGATGATACACAAATTTTATTTTTGCTCATGAGCAACGCTATACAAGTAATTTTTAATATAAAAGATTTCCAGTAATGTTTCAGGTGCTGTGGGTACATAATAAATTATGAATAAATTCAAATTGGTATACAACTAATTAGAGGCAAGTTTCTAACAAGTGTTTAGTTTTTTCAAACAAATAAATGAACTTGTCCATTTTTGTATATTGCTGAAAAGGGATCACTGTGAACTTGCATTTTTAAACCATAGTTCCAGTGGCCCATTGTCAATTACCACATTGCCATTATGCTCAGATTGAGAAAAAAATGTGGTTCACTATATGGCGCAATGTCTAATTCCTATGGAAATTGCTGGTAAAGAACAATAGTAAAAATATTAAAGGATGCTAATTAGTAACTTATAACAGTAGTCTTTTTGGTAATGAGTAAATACCAACATTGAGTTAATGAGTGGAAGATCCTATTTTATGTAAACTACTCATTTGCCTTTTCCTTTTAAAAATCCAAGTACAACACTGGTTTTTAATTCAAGAATTTGTGCAAGAGCAGCATCAGTTCTATCAAACCCTAATCAAAGTGCATGAGCTCTAGTAGAAATACTTCATGAGGAAAACATAGTGTATGCACAGAACAATACCTCCACAACCTGTTCAGTTTCCACAGTCTAACTGTTTTGAGCAGTTAATTCCGCATGCATTGCAGATAAGAAACTCTCATCTTTACTTGGCTATATTAAAATATAGAAACTCACCAAAGCAGGAATTCATTACAGCTCAACTGCTTAAACAATGTGTGAAAGGGTAATTAAACTGGTAAAATATAAACATCGACAATATAACAAGACCAAATGTAGCCTACACAAAAATGAAGCTTCTGAAGAGCTGAGATTTATAGTAATTTTATCATGGTTCAAGATTCTTGCTTCCTAGATGTTAGAATATGCAAAATGCCACCTTTCTATGGTGCTGAATGTTCCAAGCTCAATTGTTTTAAGTACAATTAAATGTTATGAGACATTCAGTACTGAAACATTAAAGTGTGCTGCAAACTGGTCCTTACACAACATTTTATCAACAATTATTTACAAACACTCCATTAAAAAAACAATTTGGAGCAATTCAACAGTTAGCCCTTATACTTGTTGTGAAGAGTCCATAGCGTGTATCTTGGAAATGCACAGCAGGATGCTCTAAAAAAGTTGTGAACAGCCTAGATCAGTAACTACAAATTTAACTGCAGTACAATGATTGTCATGCTAAAATAAAGTGCACACGTTGAATGTATTGTAATCTGAAATCAATAACCTTTGCAAAGAATCTGTAGATATTTAAATTACTTCCTGGTTTACTGTGACAAAAATAAACATGGAAAATATTTGTGGCAATGAAGTCTGTCGTCACAATCCAAAATCCATCTTTGTATTTATATGGTAGTCTGATTGGACCCACTCTTGCCCTTTACTTGGACTTGTTTAGTACAATGCTACATGCCAAATCACTCGTGTAGCATTTTCCTCCTGCATTGGTAGTGGTTGAAAAAAATACAAGGGCCAGCACAACAAAAAGGATTACATACCAAATGAACTTCATTTTCTTCTAGCTAAACTTATCAATTCTCATAGTTGTCAATAGTCAAACAATCAAATGAACTAATCTCATCAAGAACCTTTACAAAAAGTTCTCTTTGTAAATGTGCAAAATAAAAATTAACCACAAGATGCATTGAAATGGCCATAAATATCAATAATTTTCTGTCCTCTCCAAAAATAGTTCATAAATAATCATTATACTGCAGATGTGATTACTCCTTCTTGCTGTATAGCTTTCAAGGTTGTATCTTTCATTTATTTCCATGGGGTAAATACAAAATTTGCAACTTTTTGGTGCCATGTTCAGGCATGTTGCCACTTGGGAAATGGAAGACTCTACAAGTAGCAATAAACTTCATTAAATCTAATATATTGTCATGCATTACCAAATAATAGAATTGCTCTTTTCATTTTGTCTTACAACGGTATCTCAATTCCTATGGAAGCAGCACAGTTTCATCAGCAGCAGTCACTTTCATTTTTCATTGGTGGATACTGGGAGTACCACAGACATCGACTAATAGCAGAATTGTATATAGTCTCACATCATTTTGCCTTGGGGGGGATATTAAATTTATACCAAGTTAGTTCTTGCAAAGCTTTTTATCCTGCTGAGAACCCCAAACATTTCCCTTACAAACTCACCATGTATAGAAGTGAACTGATTGGATCTAAAGAAGAGTAATAACTAGTATCAAGTAGCCATTCTCAGTTGATGAAGTATTTTATGAAAAGTTCATTCCACGTTGTATTCACCAAAGTTGCAAGTTTTGTCCCAAATTGGATGGCAGTTAGTCATTCTCAATGTCACTGGTATTAGTTAAGAAAGGTTATATTACAAAGTGTATCACATTTTTGAGCTGAATACAATTAAAGCCAACCAACAAAAATATTAATGGATTGTATAGTGATCTACAATAGATCACTATGATTTATATTCAATTGTATAGTGATCTAAAATAGATCACTACAATTTATATTTCATCATTTCAGCTATACCCAATGAAAGTGAGCCTAAAATGATCATGAATCACTCCTTATGTATTCAATTACAGCAAAATACAGTACCAGCTTTTTGATTTCTCATGCACATAAAACCTCATTATGCTTGAGTATACATTATGTGCATAAAAGTTTTTGAATTATGTTGTTTAAAAGCAGAACTGAGGAATGTGCTTCAGAATTCCTGCAACTGCTGTCTTGAAATTAAAAGCAACATACATCAAAGTTGCTGGTGAACGCAGCAGGCCAGGCAGCATCTATAGGAAGAGGCGCAGTCGATGTTTCAGGCCGAGACCCTTCGTCCTGACAAAGGGTCTCGGCCTGAAACGTCGACTGCGCCTCTTCCTATAGATGCTGCCTGGCCTGCTGCGTTCACCAGCAACTTTGATGTATGTTGCTTGAATTTCCAGCATCTGCAGAATTCCTGTTGTTTGCGTTGAAATTAAAAGATTGTTCAAAGACATCAAGAAACAGGAGTCACAGAACTAGAAGCAGCATTCTGAGGAATTAAAAAAGTTGAAACTGAGTGATATTCTCAGACATCTTACTTGAAGGTTTTTTTCCTAATAGAAGTGACAGTATTATCATAAGAAGCTCAAGCTAGTAAGACAGCCTTGCCTCCAGGCATTTCTGTGTGGTAAATACTGATTTTGCTTTAAAAAGGAGTCTTTTGGCAATGATAGAATTGATGAAGGATGAGTAACAGATCAGATCACCTCCAGTAACTTGTGATCTTATCCTTAAGCATTCAAGCTGGACAAAAGTGCAGATAACATCACAGATGAGCAATCATTCAAAATAATTAATGACATTTACCATATCTGCTTATAACCAGAGAATATTTCAAATATTGTGATTCTTGAAAATTAAAATATTTTCCTCATAAATTTAATTTGTAAATAATGACATCTGAATGTTCAAAATGTAGTTTCTTCTGCTAAAAGCGGGTATTAAAAATCAAACATTGGTCAATAAAACATTTGGCAATCTTCTAAGTATGACACTGTGCAAAATGGAGATGAAATAATGGAGAATATTACATGATAGAAAGTATATTTGGACAAAAGCTATTAGGTAGTGCTTACTTCACTTTATGAAAGTTCACCAATTTTTTTTTTGCACAGGACACTTGCACCTAACAGGATTCTTAAGTCAATCAAAACAATGGTTCTCTCCATAATTTATCTTGATTTGTATGCTTAAAATCTTAACTAGTTATCTACATATAAACAACCACTTTAAGCTACTACTAGATTAAGGAAGTAACCATAACAAATGAGACAAATTCTTCAAAATTTTGGCTGCAAAATCCAAGAACACATTCTAAAAGGTTCTAATACCAGATTGGTTTGATAAAACCTTTTTTTCCTGTATGTGCTTGTTTCATAAAATGATCCTACAATTCTGAACAGTTTTTATGTCACTTCTGTACATTTGAAAAAATGTGAGAACATTTAAATGCTCTATTGCTTTGCTCTACTGAATGGTAGAGTGGTTTTACATCATTTTACAGCAGCACTCTAAATTTACAGAGCCAATGGAAGCATATTCTGCAAAGCTATAGTTTCTGCAGATGAATTACATGAATACATTTCTCAGAACAGAAGTAGCAATTACCCAATAAAATTGAGCTCAGGTTTTGTTGTCCAAGAAACTTCATCTTCCTTCAAATTTTTCATCAGTTAAAGAAGAATTGATGTATTTCCCAACCCCCACCCCACAAAAAAAATAAGCCAGTCCTTTTCCTGTATATGCTAGATAAAACACAATTTGCTACTGAGGAATGAAACACAAAGCAATTTGTTTACAGAAAAGTTGACTGCAGTGGATAAGACAAAGCCATGCAAATGATAGAGAAGCATGGCAACCAATGTACACACTGATGAGATATCAGATTTAACATTAAAGAATTTTAGAAGTCTGACATTGAACAGCAATGCCAAATATACTAATAAGCATTGCATTCTATTATTGATGCTTATTGTTGCTTGTAGAATAGCACAGACCACTGAAGTTTTGAAGTTGCCCCAAAATGTATGCAAAAGATACACTCCAATTCACAGACGGGTTTGTGCTTCAGGAACATATATTTCAATGCTATCTGCGCTCTCTGTTGCAGAGTTCTGCCGTACAGACGCAGCTCGCTTTGCTGCCATTAATCGCTTGCGAGCTTCCTGTCGTTGCTTGTCAGCTGAATCTGTCAGTTTTTCACGATTTAAAGGAGTTTTAGCCTTTGCTGGTTTCTTTGGCACTGGAGGGGGCAGCTTTTTCTCTTCCTTGGGAGAGTGGGGGAGCAAAGTTGCAAAAATATTAGAAAAGATGCAATTAAATAAATCAAGGTAACATTGACAGAAAATATCAATACTACTACACAAACTAAATGGTTTGCAAAGTGAATTTTATTTTTACTACATTAGCAATTTTCATTTAATAAGAATGAAACTTTTGAAAAGTTATAAGCCAGGATGTATGTGGGCACGTGGCCAACTGGTTAAGGCATTGGACTAGCTACCTGAAGGTCGTTGAGTTTGAGCCCTAGCCGAGGGAACGTGTTGTGTCCTTGAGCAAGGCACTTAATCACGCATTGCTCTGCGACGACACTGGTGCCAAGCTGTATGGGTCCTAATGCCCTTCCCTTGGTGTCGTGGAGAGGGGAGACTTGCAGCATGGGCAACTGCTGGTTTTCCATACCACCTTGCCCAGGCCTGCGCCCTGGAGAGTGAAGACTTTCCAGGCACAGATCCATGGTCTTGCAAGACTAACGGATGCCTTTAAAGCCAGGATCACAGGAATAATCATGATATTCTGAGCAGCTTCTCAACTGAAAGGTATTAACAGGTATTATCACTTCTTAAAAATTAACCATCTAGTATGAGCAATTTCTCTGCAAGGGCAATTAAAATTGATGCTGGTTAATGCCAATTTTTTTTTGGTGAAAGTTCATCAGCTATATGCAAAAAATGTCATATTCCACCATGATCCCCAGGTCATTCAAACTGCCAGTTTAACTGATCTAAAGAGAATTAATCTTGCAAATCTCAATATCCGTTCCCAAGAAAATTAGTGAGTTCTACAGACCAAATTAAATTCAAGTATATGTTTTAATCTTACCTTCTTTTCTGGCACTTCAACAAGTTGCCAGTCATTTGCCTTGAGATGATAAAGTTCATCAAATTTCAAGCTAATATCTTCAATGGAAAGCTGCAGCATATCCCAAAAACCAGCCAAATCTTGTGCAGTAGGTCGTGGATTTGCATTTTGGTTCTGAAATATCAGAGAGAAAGAGCTGTCAACTCTAAGAAGCGTCTGACCATAATTTGTCTCCTTACTTACACCTGATACCAGTCAGAAAGGAAAGAAATCAAAAAATATTGCAACTGCAGCATTTAGGAGGGGGAAAAAAATAAAGCAGTTTTGCCCCTGTAGTCATTAACAATAGTCACCAAGTTAGAAGTATGAATGTGCATGAGGGAAAGTGTAAATTTCCTCTGCAGGCTTTTGGAGCACAGCATGATTGGGTACAAAGTGGTTGAGTCTCAAACCAAAACCATTAGATTTTCAACTAAAATACATGAGATTAACAGTGGAGACCTCACTATCATCAGGTTTCCAAGGGGGAAAAAAAAGCAGGAAATCTATTGTGATTTTTCTAGTTCAGATCATATTTGCAGACTCAGGAATCTGTCAAGGAAGTGCTTACACTGCTTTGTTCCTTAATTTTACCTTCATTACTCAAACCTCTATTGATTTGAATTGAGAAACACTTCAAGTGATTATTCATGTGTAATGAGCAATCCAATCATACCACAGATAAAATTAACAAATTTTTGTTTCAAACCCCCCTTCTTTCACATTCTGCACAACAATCAATCCTCCACAGAATTGGTACTCAGGTTTTTTTTTTACATTAAAACTGCTAAAATGTAGAAAGAGCAGAGCTGCTTTACCCTTGCCGATGCAAATTCAAAGCACTTGCAATGTATTAGCAGAAAACACCTGTAGTTGGCAAAACTTGCGAGAAGTAAAAAGAAAAGCATACAATGAAATTATCATGATATATGAATAAGTACAGAGAGATCTAAATAAACTAATCTAAAACTCTTTCTAGAAATATTATCAAGCAGTCCCCATCTTGCACAGGGGTGGCAAATCTATGGCACGTGCCCAAGATGGCATGTACAAAAATTTTGTTGGTATGCAGCATGTAGTGTCTTCCCTAAACATTTTAAACACCACACATAACAAAAATATACATTATGATAATTGTAAATGTCAGTTCATTCTTTAAGAAGGGAGGGAGGGAGGAAAAAGACAAGAAATTATAGGCCAGTTAATCTGATTTCAATGGTTGGTAAGATATTGAAGTCCATTATTAAGGACCGGCAGCATCTCTAGAAAGAGGTACAGTCGACGTTTCGGGCCGAGACTCTTCGTCAGGACTAACTGAAAGAAGAGCTAGTAAGAGATTTGAAAGTGGGAGGGGGAGGGGGAGATCCAAAATGATAGGAGAAGACAGGAGGGGGAGGGATGGAGCCAAGAGCTCTGGATCTCTTTATTGCTCACCCCGCTCTGGTCTTCTGCCTGCTCTGGATCGCTTTATTGCTAACTGCTGACGGGACATCAACCGTCTCAACTTCACCGCACCTTGTTCCCATTCCAACCTCACTCCTTCCGAACGCTCCGCTCTCCACTCCCTCTGCACTAATCCTAACCTTACAATAAAACCCGCCGATAAGTGGGGTGCCGTTGTAGTCTGCCGTACTGACCTCTACCTTGCCGAGGCACAGTGACAACTCGCGGATACCTCCTCTTATTTACCCCTCGATTGTGACCCCATGGATGTCCAGTCCCTATATACTTCCATCTCCCATCAGGAAGGTCTCAAAGCTCTCCGCTTCTTTTTGGATTCCAGACCTAACCAGTTCCCCTCTACCACCCCTCTGCTCCGTCTAGTGGAATTAGTCCTTACTCTTAATAATTTCTCCTTTGGCTCCTCCCATTTCCTCCAAACTAAAGGTGTAGCTATGGGCACCCCTATGGGTCCTAGCTATGCCTGCCTTTTTGTTGGTTTTGTGGAACAGTCCATGTTCCAAGCCTATACTGGTATCTGTCCCCCACTTTTCCTTCGCTACATCGACAACTGCATTGGCGCTGTTTCCTGCACGCATGCTGAGCTCGTTGACTTCATTAACTTTGCCTCCAACTTTCACCCTGCCCCCAGGTTTACCTGGTTCATTTCCCACACCTCCCTCCCCTTTCTAGATCTTTCTGTCTCTATCTCTGGAGACAGCTTATCTACTGATGTCTACTATAAGCCTACTGACTCTCACAGCTATCTGGACTATTCCTCTTCTCAACCTGTCTCTTGCAAAAATGCCAATCCCTTCTCACAATTCCTCCGTCTCCGCCGCATCTGCTCTCAGGATGAGGCTTTTCATTCCAGAACGAGGGAGATGTCCTCCTTTTTTAAAGAAAGGGGGTTCCCTTCCTCCACCATCAACTCTGCTCAAACGCATCTCCCCCATTTCACGCACATCTGCTCTCACTCCATCCTCCCGCCACCCCACTAGGAATAGGGTTCTCCTTGTTAGCACCTACCACCCCCACCAGCCTCTGGGTCCAACATATTATTCTCCGTAACTTCCGCCACCTCCAACTGGAGCAAATCTTTCCCTCCCCCCCCATCTCTGCTTTACGCAGGGATCGCTCCCTATGCGACTCCTTTGTCCATTCGTACCCCCCATCCCTCCCCACCAATCTCCCTCCTGGCACTTATCCCTGTAAGCGGACCAAGTGCTACACATGCTCTTACACTTCCTCCCTTACCACCGTTCAGGGCCCAGACAGTCCTTCCAGGTGAGGCGACACTTCACCTCTGAGTCGGCTGGGGTGATATACTGCATCCGGTGCTCCCAATGTGGCCTTCTTATATTGGCAAGACCCAACGCAGACTGGGAGATTGTTTCGCTGAACACCTACGCTCTGTCCACCAGAGAAAGCAGGATCTCCCAGTGGCCACACATTCTAATTCCACATCCCATTCTGATATGTCTATCCACGGCCTCCTCTACTGTAAAGATGAAGCCACACTCAAGTTGGAGGAACAACACCTTATATTCCGTCTGGGTAGCCTCCAAACTGATGGCTTGAACACTGACTTTGCAAACTTCTGCTAATGCCCCACCTCCCCCTCGTACCCCATCTGTTATTTATTTATATACACACATTCTTTTTCTCTTTCTCCTTTTTCTCCCTCTGTCCCTCTCACTATACCCCTTGCCCATCCTCTGGGTTCCCCCCCCCCTTTTCTTTCTCTCTAGGCCTCCTGTCCCATGATCCTCTCATATCCTTTTTGCTAATCAACTGTCCAGCTCTTGGCTCCATCCCTCCCCCTCCTGTCTTCGCCTGTCATTTTGGATCTCCCCCTCCCACTTTCAAATCTCTTACTAGCTCTTCCTTCAGTCAGTCCTGATGAAGGGTCTCAGCCCGAAACATCGACTGTACCTCTTCCTAGAGATGCTGCCTGGCCTGCTGCATTCACCAGCAACTTTGATGTGTGTGGCTTGAATTTCCAGCATCTGCAGATTTTCTTGTGTTTCCATTATTGAGGATGAGGTTTTGGGGTACTTGGAGGCACAGGATAAAATAGGATGGAACTACCGTGGTTTCCTTCAGGAGAAATACTGCCTGAATTCTTTCAGGAAATAACAGGCAAGATAACAAAAGAGAGTCAATGGGTGTTGTTTACTTGGATTCGCATACTTGGTTTGACATTGTGCCGCACATGAGACTGCAAAACAAAATGAGAGCCCATGGTATTACATGGATAGAAGATTAGCTGTCTGGCAGGTGGCAAAGAGTGTGAATAAAGGAGACCTTTTCTCATTAATAGATGATGCCTAGTGGTGTTCCAGAAGGGTGGGTATTTTTTCACATTATCGATCAATGAAGGAATTGATGGTTTTGTGGTTAAGTTTGTAGACAATATAAAGATAGGTGAAGAGGCAGAAGTGCTGAGGAAGCAGGGAGTCTGGTTAAGGACTTGGGCAGATTAGGAGAATGGGCAAAGATGTGGCAGATGGAATATAGTGTAGGGAAGTGTATGGTGATATACTTTTGTAGAAGGGGAAAAGAAGAAGTGTAGACTATTTTCTAAACAGGGAGAAAATTCAGAAATCAGAGGTGCAAAGGGACTTGGGAATCCTCGTGCAGGATTCCCTACAGGTGAACTTGCTGGTTGAATCTGTGGTTAGGAAGGCAAATTCAATGGTAGCATTCATTTTGAGAAGACTAAAATATAAAAGTGAAGATGTAATATTGAGGCTTTATAAGACATTGATCAGAGCACGCCTGGAGTACTGTGAGCAGTTTTGGGCTCCTTCCCTAAAGAAAGATGTACTAGCATTGGAGAGGGTCCAGAGGAAGTTCACGAGTACGATTCCGGGTTAACATTTGAGGAACATTTGATGGATCTGGGCTTGTACTCTCTGGAGTTTAAAAGACTTATTGAATATTGAAAGGCCTAGAGAGAGTGGATGTGGAGAGGATGTTTCCTATAGTGGGGTAGCCTACAACCAGTGGGCACAGACTCAGAATAGAAGGATGTACTTTTAAAACACAGCACAGGAGGAATTTATTTAGCCAGTGGGTGGTGAATCTGTAGATTTCATTGCCACAGACGGCTGTGAAGGCTACCTTATTGGGTATACTTAAAGTGGAGGTTGATATGTTCTTAATTAGTAAAGGTGTCAAAGGTTCTGGGGAGCAGGCAGGAGAAAGGAGTTGTGAGTGATAGTAAATCAGCCATGATGGAATGGCTGATCATACTCAAAGGAATGAATGGCCTATTTCTGCTTCTATGTAATATGATTATCTTTACTGCCAAATGAAGCAGCAAATGATTTTTTTTGTGATCCAAGAGCAAGAAAATGTGATGTTAAATGATATGTTTTAAAATCTTTACAGACCTGGTGTACACATCAGTATTTGGATAGCAAATGGTTACCATAATAAAACAATTTAGAAGTAATGTTATTTAAAAGATTAATATTAATAGTAATTGAAAACAGATTTTTTAAAATGCTTCATTACAATCTGTTACTGTTATACTTTTCTTTAACAGTAACACAATGAATATGCATAAACAACATGACCCATCTTCCATTAAGTCCATAATTTTTACTAATTCATTAATGATAATCTCTGCTTAAAATTACCATAACACATGAGGATTTTTTTTAAAGCAGATTATCACCAATTTGGATGCCTCGTCTCAAAAAGGTTCGCCATCCCTGCCATTTACTCATTTCTAGAAGCAAGCTGGGACAATGGTGAATAAAGCTGAAGTACTGTTAGTGTCCTGTAGAGGTCATCTAATATACTTAAAACAAGTCATTGGACGCACAGCTTCATGTTTTAAAAAGTCTAAGAAAGCATAATTGTAACACAAGATCGTTCACGGTATGAATGAGAAATGGTCCAATAATCTCAGAAGTTAAATTTGGACTTTTAATTTTGTCTTTGATCTTCAAAGATGTTTTTAAATCTCTCTTGTGCTTGTTCATTGCTAAATATTAGATATTGCATGTTGATTTATTGACACATTGTGTGTGTGTGTGTGTGTGTGTGTGTGTGTGTGTGTGTCTGTCTGTCTGTGTGTCTGTCTGTCTGTCCCCGGCCAAGTGGTTAAGGCGGCGGTCTGGTGATCTGAAGGTCGCTAGTTCAAGCCTCAGCTGAGGCAGCATGTTGTATCCTTCAGCAAAGCACTTAATCACACATTGCTCTGCGACGACACCGGTGCCAAGCTGTATCTGCCCTAGTGCCCTTCCCTTGGACAACATCGGTGGCGTGGAGAGGGGAGACTTGCAGCGTGGGCAACTGCCAGTCTTCCATATAACCTTGCCCAGGCCTGCGCCCTGGAACCTTCCAAAGCGCAAATCCATGGTCTCACAAGACTAACGGATGCCTATGTTATGTATGTATGTATTTCCGAGCTGCTTCTCGATTCCTCAGGTGGAATGCATACACTTGAGTTTTTGATGGATTTGGGTTCAGAGACCATTTTTTATAAAACTGCTTCATTGCTTCGAGGACTGCTGTAAGTCGCACTTCAACTTCTTGGAAGGAGTTAGCTTGTGATGCTATGCATAGGTCATCTGCATAAACCTGCGTGTTAGGAAAGGTTGGTTGGTTGTGTAAACATTAAATAGTAGAGGTGCCAGGACTGATCCCTGTGGTAGTCCGTTCCTTTGCAAACGCCACCTACTCTTAATTCCATTCATGTTCTACATAAAATCTACGATTTTCTAGGTTTATTACTTTGACGGTGGTTTCGTTCTTTAACATTTTTGATAATTTCAGTAGAAGGCCTCTGTGACTCACAGTGTCGTATGCTGCTGTTAAGTCAACGAATACTGCCCCTGTAATTTGTAGCATTTCAAAGCCATCCTCAATATACTGGGTTAAGTTCAGGACTTGACAGCAGCAAGAGCGGCCTGGCCTGAACCCGGCTTGGTCTAATATTAAAAGCTCTTCAACCAAGGGAGATATTCTTTTCAGTATGAGTCTTTCATAGAGTTTATAGAGGGTGCAGAGCAAGGAAATCGGTCTGTAGTTTTTTAGCAATGCTGGGGTCTTTATTGGGTTTTAGGAGAGCAACGACTTTGGCTCTTCACCACTTTTTAGGTATTTTTAATGATCTTAGGCAACAGTTAAAAAGGGACAGAAGCCAGTGGAGTGCTTTAGGTCCAAGATGTTTAAAGAATCAGCAGCTATGCCAGCAGCTTTGTTGGATTTTAGCTGTGATACTTCATCCTTTAATTCTTCTAGGGTGAGAGGTGGGAAGTAGTTATTCCTGTTTGAGAGAGCTGACTCCATCTCCTAATGTTGCTTTTTCTTTTGCCTCCATTCCTTGTTATTTAATCGACCATTCAGTATCAGTTGGTGGGCAACCTGATTAGGTGTTACAGCAGCAATTCTCTGTGGTGGTCTATTCTCTGAGTTGAGTTTCCGAACAGTTGCCCATGCCTTCTTACTGTTCTTGATCATGTCTGTGTTTTCTATCAGTTCCTGCCAATGCTGTTGTCTCTCCTGGCTCAGTAGCGACAGAACTGACTCTCCCATTTCAATTGTGTCTTGACCAAACAGGTCTTGGTCATATAAGTTGACATACTCATCATAACTGTGCTTGATATCACTAGTCAATCCCTGAATATATTTGGTTCTGCAGCCCATAGGTATGTTCTGCTGTGCTACTTTCCAGATTAGTTGGACAAATTCATCATAATGATCAGGTTCTGGTGGTATGGTATTGATAAGTTGATCAAGGGATTCTGCAAAAGATGCCCAATTCGTTTTTCTCAGGTTAAATCTTGGTAGGTTCTTTGATGGTACAGGTCTCAGAACTGGAAGGGATTCTACCTGGACTGGATGGTGTTGGGATTTAGGTAGATGTTGGGAGGACTGTTCATGTGAAGAGGATGGAGCTTGCCAAAGTAACAAAGGCAAGGTCTGGGTTGTATCCTTTTCTCCATCTAGCACTTGTGAAGGTAGAGGTGTCCTTTGACTCGTATAGTAGCTCAAGGCTGCTGTTTAGAGCCCATGATACAACTTCTTCTCCATTTGCATCGTCATCTTCGTATCCCCATTTGGTGCTATGGCTATTAAAGTCACCAATAATGAGGTACATTTTGTTCTGGAGATCTAGAGGTTAGGTGGCCACATGAATGGTTCATTAGGGGGTTTGTAGACCGAGATGATATTTATGTGTGTTGTTTCAACTTTCAGAAGTTCTATTGAGCCAGCTTGGATGTTTGCTGTGCTCATTACTATAGATTTATCTTTAACAAAGATTGCACTTCCATAAGTTTGGCAAGGGGTGTCAATAGCCAAGTGCATTCCTGGCACATAGGGTTGATTGTTCAGCTGATGAGTTTCTTGTATGCACAAGATATCGGGTTTTAAGTTTGCTAGGATTTCTGCTTTACTGTGGCTGAGGCCTTCGATGTTGTGGCTAACGATTTTCATGACTTCTAGTGAGCTGAGGGTTTATCTTTTTACCACCCACTTGGTCACTTGGTCTGGCGCGTAATGTCAGGATTGGTCTCCTTTCGGATTAACAAGGTCACAGTGTGAAAGTTCCTGACTTGACCCTCAGGGAGAAGTACAGCCAGGTGATCAGACTTCCCGAAGTAAGGGCATAGAATAAAACGGTAGGCATTCCTGATGATGGTGTAGCAATGGTCTAGTGTGTTGTTTCCTCTAGTATTGCAAGTGATCTGTTGATAGTGATCGCTTAGTGATTTTTTCAGACTGGACTGGTTAAAATCTCCCAAAACGATGGCGAAGGCATTAGGATGCACTGTTTCATGTATGTTGATCCCATTGCTCAGGTCATCTAAAGCCTGATTGATAATGGCCTGAGGTGGAATGTATATTGTTATCAAAATGATCCTGGAGAACTCCCATGGTAGATAAAAAGGACGGCACTTAAAAAGCTAGATATTCCAGATCTGGTGGGTAGAATTGGAACAACACTGATATATCTGTGCACCAAGAAGAGTTGATCATGAGGCATACTCCTCCACCTCTGCTATGGAGAGACTCTATAGATCTATCCTGACAGCGTATAGTAAACCCATCAATCTAAATCGCTGCATCTGGCACGGAGGGGGTTAACCAGGATTCCATGAAACAAAGGATACACGCGGTCCGAATGTCCCTCTGATTCAGCACCCCAGCTCTGAGATCTTCAATTTTATTCACCAGAGACTGCACGTTTGCCAGCAGGTTAGTTGGTACTGGGTGCTTAAAACTCCGTTTCCTTAAAAGCACTCGTACCCCCGGTCTACAGCCACACTTCCTCCGTAGAATCCTACGTGGATGTTTCCATCCACAATCAGTGTTGTTTCCATCAATTTTAAGCAGTGATACTTCATTTAAATGCACTAAGACATCTTTGTTGACTGTACTGATCTTGGAAGCAGTTGTGCTTTTCAGCTGTATCAGGCTGAAAAGAGAATATTTAATAGTATCCATTGAGAGTACTGCTGCTACTCAAGTCGCCCCTAGACGCCTCGGACGTCCACTTGTCTGACTTGGCATGTTACAATAATGAATTTAGCAATTAAAAAAATAGAAAATATTGGAAACACTTAGCAGTTCAGGCACCGTCTGTAGAGAGAGAAACTATTAAACTTTGAGGTCAGAACTGGGAGCGAGAAAGTTTTAAGATTGCTGACAGATGGCTAGAATGAAAGAAATCTCTCTGATAGGCTGAGACCAAATAACCTAATGTGGCAGTTAAGTAGAAGTTAACATCAGATTAAACTATTTTTTTTTGCTTGGTCAATGTGTATTAATGAAAGACTGGGCAAACCCAAAAGGTCAAAGGATACCAAAGTAAAACTAAGACAAAAGTCAAGACTGCAATACGCCCTGACAGAAGAGAACGTATTATATCGTCATGTAGCAGAGAAACAACCCATTGGTGTGTACCCTTCAATGTCTTTGATAATTCAAGTGTTTGTCTAGATATTTAAATATTAATAGAGTCTGTGTCCATTACCCTCTCAGGCAGTGCATTCTAAACTTGCAACATAATTCCTCCTTCTTTCCTCTTAAAGATCTGCTTTAGACACTTACAAACCCTCAGCACCCTCCCTAACCTGCCACTACCAACCATTTGTGTTATTCAATCTCTCTGTCTTCACCCAATCTTTGATATTTGATATTTACAATCTTCATTTTTCCTCATCTTAAAGTGAGTTTAAAACCTAATTATACATAAGCTCTGAAGAAAGGTTCCTGAGAAAAAACCATTAACTTTATTCTCTACATAGATTTTACCTGACTTATTGAATACTTCCAGCATTTGTTTTTCTTCTAGCAGTTAAATTCTCTAAAAGACAGTTGACACTAAGTCAATGATTAATTTTCATTTACATTTGCACTGAAGTGCTTTTGGAACAATAGCTATGAAGGAATAGAGGCAAAGGCAGCCATGTCAGAGATCAGCAACCACCAGATCAAACTACAGAAAAGAACTATCTCAAAGGGGGTAACCAGTTCAACCCTGGCCTAAAGTCAGTGCTTACAGTGATTGCAAACCCAATGAAATCATATTCTTAAACTGACAGCTAATTTTATAAAGTATCACCTACACAATTCATTCTTTGTATTTGAATGGGCATAGAAATAATCTCGACCAAATTCAATTCTGCTACAGTTAAAATACAACAGTTTTAAATGATAAGACAGACACATACAGAACGACCAATCATTTCTCTTAATAATTTTGTCTCTTAAGCAAATTACATTCAAGATTCAAGATTGTTTAATGTCATTTCCAGTACACAAGTGTAAAGGAGAACGAAATAATTCTTACTCTGGATTCAATGCAGCACAAAAAACCACACAAGATAAAGAACACAATAATAAAAGAAAATCACAATAATTATAAATACATAAGACAGCTTATACACATAGAATAATTGTATGTCCATAAAGTGATGCTACTAGGCACAGGAATATCTGTACATAAGGTGACTGGCAGGAAATAAAGTAGTTAAAGCGGAGGGGTGTGGAGGGGCGGTTAGTGAGTGGAGGTGTTGATTGGCCTTACTGCTTGTGGAAAGTAACTGTTTTTGAGTCTGATGGTCCTGACATGGATGCTACAAAGCCTCCTCCCTGATGGGAGAGGCAAGACGTGGTAGAACCTCAACAAATTAATGAATTTGATGTAAGATTTCTCACTTGTTCTCTGGAAGGCAATATTAAAGTTTGAATGCTCCCCCAAAAAATACAGTTTGTCGGTTTTTACGACATGTTCAATGGGCCATACAGAAATGTCAACTGTTCTTCAATGGGAAAGAAAATCCCCAAAAGATCAACCTATTTAATATCTGAGTGACAATTAAAATGATAATCCATGCTCATTTACCATCATTTCCATCTTGGGTATAGTTAAGGAGAAATTCCCTCAATTTCCTGTTAAATCAACCAATTTTATCTAAGAACACAAAATTTTCCTACTTAATGTGGAATTTAAGGAATGGAATTTATGCACAGGAACAAACATCACAAATGCACAATTTTGGTACATGCCAATGTAGGTAACACACTCTAAAATAAAGGTAGTATATGACAGACCATTAAGTCAGTTTTTCCTACACTTGGCAATTAGAAAACATGCCAATTATTACCATTAACTTATTCATGATAAGTAAGATGTATATACCAGATTCTGCTCGCAGAGACCGTGGAACTGTTGTAATTTCTGAGACATCAAAAGCTGTGCACTTCCCACTGCACTTCGGATCTTTCCTAGGACTGAAGGGAAAAAAACAGTACTTTCCATTTGCAGAGCATATGCAATCATATCCAAATAACTTTTACATTGAATATATGATAAAAGAAAAATCTACACAAGGTTCAAGACAGAAAAGCAACAACTGAGTAAAAGGAAGAAAATTAATGTAACACCCTCATTTGAAGCCACCTACTTGCTCCCCTTCAATATCTGAAGACCACTCACCAAATTCTGTTCTACATACCTTCTATTCTACATAGCTTCCTGTTCTGTTTGCTTCAAATATACATTAAAATACTAAATATCTTCCTGTCACTTCCTGCAATGCGTTAAGAGGATGAAAACAGCTAGAGTAGTTCCAGAAATACTCTTCATTTCTCCAGCTAGAAGTTCTGCGCCCTACGCTTAAGACCCTGAAGGTATCACCTACTTCAAGGACAGAGGTGACACTGATCCAGCTTCCTTCTAGAGAAAGTGAACAGAGTTGCAAGTCAAATAATGTTTAATGGTATAGTATAAAATTAAGCAAATAACAATATATCAGCACTGAAATAACAGTGCCAGTACTACATCAACACCATCTGGGAATTATCTTCTTGACAAGTATGTAATTATAACTATATCTAAATTTTTTTAAATTACTGTCAATTATTCTGAAATAACTTTGAAATATTTTAAGTCACTCTGCAGAATACTTAAATAATATATTTTCAAAAAATATATTATTAAATAATAACATTAGATAAAATCTAATGCCCATTTCTTTATTAACAAAACTGCACATTTTTTGTACATGATTATGGAAAAATACATACTTATGACTTTATGCAGTGAGAATATTAAGATAATTCAATTGACAAAATATACAGATGGTCAGAAAGGGGCCTAAATCTCCACCCTGTCAGTGTAATATCCACTTTCTAAGGGTGAAACATCCAGAAAAAGAAATTACAAGTTGCACATCTTCAGAAAATTGATTCTTTATGAAAATCATTTTAGGTATTTGTGCAATAAGTTAAAAAGAATTTTGATGAAAATACCAACTGAATAAAGGTCAAATATATTTAAGCAGATTTATCAAAAGGTGATTTTACAAATGTTTGTATTTAATGACTTTGCAATAAGTATTTGAATACGCAATCAGACGTCTCCAATAAGTAGATTCACAAAAGGCAAGTCTAACAGTTAAAATGAAAATTACAGATTTAGGCCATGTCTCCCTTGCTTCCTGTAAATGCATACTCTAACATGTTACAGTACTTTAAACATAAGCCATCATTCCATTCAATAGATTGTAAGTATTTACTTTTCATTGTATCTATCTTTGTCAGAGTCAATAGATATATGCAGCAAAAGAGTCAGTGCCTCATACAAAGTCCAAAAGGAAAAAATGGTGAAAGAGAGCTGGCATCTCACTTTCCAGATCAAAGATAATAGCTCTGGCCAATTTTAGTGACAGTAAGCCAGCTTAATCGTACCTTGCTTATCTGTACCTGCATTCACCTCATCTTCCTGCCACCACAACAGGAATAGTTTCTCTTGTCCTCACCTACCACCCCACAGGTTGGAGCCTTTGCTTCCAACATATCATTCCCGCCATCTTCAATGGGGCCCTACCACCAAACACCCCCACCCCCCACACTCTGCCTTCCACAGGGCTCACTGTAATTCTGTTGACTGTTCATCCCTCCCCACTAATCTTCCTCCTGGCATGTATCCCTGCAAGCGGCGGAAGTGCTACACCGGGCCATTTACCTCCTCCCTCACCTTCATTCAGGGCCCCATACAGTCCTTCCAGACGAGGCATCACTTCACCTGCGAATCTGTTGCGTTTGTCTGCTGTACCTGGTGCTCCTGGTACAGACTCCTCTACATTGGTGAGACTCAACGTAGACTGGAGGGCTGCCTTGTCAAGCACCTCAGCTTCATCCACAAAAGGCAGAATTTCCTGGTAGCCAACCATTTCAATTCCTAATCCCAGTCCTGTCCACGGCCTCCTCTTCTGCATGATGAGGTCACTCTCAGGTAGGAGGAGAAATACCTTATATTCCGTCTAGGCAGCCTCTAACCCGATGGCATGACCACTGATTTCTTCAACTTCTGGTTATTTTTCCCCCTTCCCCCTTTCCTCTTCATTTCACCACTCTTGGCCTTTTACATCTTCCCCTCACCTGCCTATCACTTCCCACTGTTGCCCCTCCTCTTTCCCTTTCTCCAAAGGTCCACTCTCCTTTCCTATCCAATTCCTTCTTCTCCATTCCCTTGCCTTTTCTGCTTATCACTTCCCAGCTTCTTACTCACTCCACTCCCCATCACCTTCAAGGCTGTCCTCCTCTCCCCCCCCACCCCCCAATTTCTTATTCTGGCTTCTTCCCTTTCCTTTCCAGTCCTGACTAA
This sequence comes from Mobula hypostoma, assembly GCF_963921235.1. NCBI lineage: Eukaryota > Metazoa > Chordata > Chondrichthyes > Myliobatiformes > Myliobatidae > Mobula > Mobula hypostoma. The sequence goes on from NC_086098.1 coordinate 187,287,649, forward strand.
GGGTCTTGGCCCGAAACATCGACTGTTTATTCATTGCCACAGATGCTGCCTGACCTGATGAGTTCCTCCAACATTGTGTGTGTGTGTTGCTTATGTACATATGCAGTAGGAAAGGCTGGCTGAGCACTGGGGAAACAATATGAAATACAGTCTTTGCTGGTTATTTATTTACTTGACTCTTCCATGAAGTAGAAGTAGTCATGGTAACCCACCAGAGGACAAATAGCTTGAGGGACAGAACAGCTGTCACATTTAGGAAGTTATAGGCAAGACCTCATTTCCATTAATCCCAGAAGCCCAATTATCAAGGACATTTAAAAATTTGCCATGGAAGGATCTTGTCCAGGCATACAGAAATAAAAACATCTTAAATGCTCATTCCAAAACGGTTTCTGCTTGTTCTAACTGAGCTGCAAGCTTAACAAGATGTTTTATTAATATGATTTTATATGCTCCTTGATTACATCCTGGGAGCAGAGAAACTTGCACTCAGTTGTCTTGTCCTTCTAATAATGGAGGTTAAATATAGTTTTTCTATTATTTTACCTTCTTCAGATAGATTATTCTCTTTGGTTTCTTTCTCCATTTGATGACACCATCCTTCCATTCTTTCCTTCTCTGCTTGCAACAGTTTCAAGAACCAGTAGCCATCCCGACGACATGAAGCAGCATGAACTGGTTCGACAGGAAGATTGTTAGCAGACTCTAACCACGGTTCTGGTGGCGGTAAAGAGGATGGATCTAGGGCTGGGTCTAAATTATCACTATAAGCAAAAGCTTTATTTTTTGTCTGGGAGCCTTTCGCATGCTGCCGTACAGGAGGTTCGGTGTTTGAGACATTATGATGCTGGGTTGAATCAGAAAATTGATTGCTTTTGTCCTGGGATCCAGCAATAAAATTACTACATTCCTGTGTATCAGAATCAGTTTCTTGTTTTGATGTCATGCTGCTGGAGCGGCTTAAACTGTTGTAAGGAGACAAAAAGTTTAGAATTACTTAGCTTTTCCTTTCAGTTAACAAGCTGACAGGCAAGCTAATTTCACAGAACAGCAGACTTGAAAAGTCTTTATTGCGAAATACCACCCAAAGATAAAAGAATACCAAAGCAGATGCATTCACTCATCATAAAATATACAGATATCCCTACAAGAGTCTGCATTAGTATTTTGTTTCTCCCTCATGATAACAGAAAAGCTACTGCATGAAAAGGAGCCATTTGTTCATCATGCTGATACGAGTTTAAGTAGTATACAGCCTAATCCCAACTCCCCTCCAGACCAGGGATCGTTAAGCATACATCCCAACATAATGTGGCAACAACTTCCACCTCTATCAACCACAATGTGTTCCAAAGCCATGAGACTCTCTGGATGAAATTTTTTCCCAATTTTATTCAAGGGGCAAACATTGAACTCAGAAGCTCATGATAATATTGTTCCAAAGATGGCTTTCTACCTACAACCTTTCAATAAAATAGTCATACTACTCAATTATTGTGCAGCTTACAAGCACACTCAGGACCAACACGTGCACTCTTCCCACAAAGTTTCCTGAAAGTAAAATTATTGGGGCAGAAAACCATTGTTATTCCCCAGGATGATTGATATGAGTTGCCACAATAGTTCATAGTTTGATGAAAATGAAAATCTAATGACTGAGCAGTTGTCGATGAACTGAGACCTTTTTCTTGTCACATACAGAATTTTAATACTGTAAACTTTTTGCTAGGAATTATGATGAAAAATGTTGGCTAAGGTTCTATGTTTCAGTCAACTAATTTTAAAAATCTTATGAAAGAATAAGACTAGAAATTTGAAAGTTGGAAGTCCCCTCTAAATCATTTAATTTCATCTAATCTGGTTGTTACCTTTTCATTTCCTTACTTTTGATTACACTTGCCAAACAGCAGAGTCGCACACAGTTAGTATGGTGCGACATGGCTCCATAGGTCTAGGCTTGATCCTGACCAAGGACGTTATCTCTGCAGAGTTTCTACATTTTGCCTGGGTCCCTTCTGCTGTTCAAGATTTTTTGTCTAATTTAAAGATGTACTGCTTGGGTGGCTTGATGACTACTTTAAATCACCCCTACTAAAAGTGGGTGGCTGTAGAATCAGAAGGAAGATGATGAAAGAGAACAGGATACGAATGAGATTGATTTGGATGCTTTGACATCTTACAGACTTGATAAGCCGAAAGGCTTCCTCTTCTATTGTGCAAAGAAAATGAAAAAGCTACTAGAAGGGGAGTTAGAAAGGCCAAGTTAAATATGCTGCAGCTTTCACAGAAACCATCTGTTGTCTTGGAAAGCAAGCAACATTGTCAGGAATCCAACAGCATGTGTAAATAACATTTGTGAAAATGTGTTATTTTTATAAATTCACTGTGTTATGTAACAAGACAATGAGCATTAATTATGACTTTAAACTTTCAGTCCTAATGAAACCACATTACATGGATACACAATAAAGCAAATTTTCATACCAGAAATAAAACAAAAATACATTCTCAAACATTTCTAGACTACAGAACAGTGCAAGCAGGGGTCAATGAATGGTAGGTCAATTGGCAAGAGAAGCGAAAAGTGCACACATGGTAGAGATTTGTGTTTAAAGAAGGATGTTAAACTGATTCATTTAGATGAATCGATTACACTCACTGCCACTCGTCTTCCACTTGTATTCCGATGGACTGGAACTTGTTGATCAGTTGAGAATCTTGTTCCTTAGTTAAGTTTGGGGAAGAGTCAACCTAAAAAGCAAGAAGTTGCTACATGTAAATGACGAACAAAAGTCAATATTTGTCCATTCCACTCTTCCTACAATTATGTTCTAAATATTAGAACAATGCATTTTTCACAAATAATTAAGGAAGATCTCCACTTGTATCAATATTTTTGTTTGCATTTTTATAGTTAAGTATCATCATGGTGTCCCCTGCTTTACGAAAGTTCGCTTTACGCCACTTCACTTCTAAAAAAAACCTACATTAGTACCTGTTTTTGCTAACCAAAAGAAATCCAAAGAGGATTTTTGCTTTTACGATAAAAGGCGCCTGCTTTAAACTTGTGTTCACTCCGAGAAAGACTACCGTGACCGTGAAGCCTTGCACGGGCAGGTGTGTGCACATGCCTGTGCGTGCCGATTGTTTTCTACAAATCAGTTTTGGCTAAATCTTCCCAATTCTGATACGTGAAACTACAGTGCACATACCTTATTTCTACTTTATATAGGCTGTGTATTTATCATTATCATTTCTGCTTTTACTATATGTTAGTGTTATTTTAGGTTTTATGTGTTATTTAGTGTGATTTGTTAAGTTATTTTTTGGGTCTGGGAATGCTCAAAAATTTTTCCCACATAAATTAATGGTAATTGCTTCTTCTATCTGTCTGTCTGTATCTTGTTTTACGGCGGTTGGCATCCAGCTTATTGGTGCATTACCGCCACCCTCTGCTCCGGCACTAGACATACATTCTAAATCCCTTCACCCAATTGCGCGCACGCAAACACACATATATATACAAACCTACACTTCACCCTCCCATCTTTGACCATCCTAGAATCCTATTCCTGTTTATTCGTCATATCCTATAAAAAACCCCTGTACCCCTTAAAAACGCTAAAAATACCCGGACGTGCTCTCTCACCCATGTCCAGCAACCCTTTAAATGTCAATTCCTGCATCCCCAACTCCCTTAATTTATTTCTCATCATCTCTCTCTGTATCCCATACTTCCTGCAACACAAAACTACATGTTCTACTGACTCCTCTTCCTGACATTCCTCACACAATCCTGTCTGGTGTTTCCCTATCATTTTCAATGTTTTGTTTAATGCACAATGCCCCAGCCTTAACCTAGTCCACACAATTTCCTCTCTTCTGTTTCCATTACCTATCCTAGTAACTGCAACACTCTTTTGTATTTGATATAAATGCCTCCCTTTCCCCTTTCCCCTCCCTGTCCCAGCTTTCTTGCCACAATCTTAATTGCTTCTTCGCTTTACACCATTTCTGCTTACAAAAGGTTTCATAGGAACGTTCTACTTTTGGATAGTGGGGGAAACCTGTAGCTGGATTTGCACCATTAAAATGGAATTATTAACAATGAACAATGTTGCCAGAGAGTTATTACACACAAAAAGCACAACATTCAACAGAACAGGCAGCTTTTGTGGAAAGAAACAGATTTTGAGTCAAGCTGTAGACCCCTTGTCAGAACAGTGTTTGATAATTCTTTGTCTTCAACCCGAAACATTAACTTTGTTTCCCTCCTCCCAGATGATGCCCAATCAGCTGAATCTTTCACCATTTTCAACTTTTATTTCAGATTTCCAGCGTTTAATTTCAATACCTATATTTTGGAAGTTTATATTTGGACAACTCTCTCTCTCTCTGGCTATCCATCCCATAGGATGATGATGGTTCCTTTCAGTCAGTTAGTGGGGTGGTACCCCACTCCTCCGAAAGGAACAGCGTGTGCGTGAGTGGATTTTAGGTGAGTTGGGGTTGCACAGGTCCAGACCCACCCTCGACATCCCCTCCCAGAGCCAGCGGCATGGTGGGGTCCAAGACGGCTGAGGGAAGTTCTGTTGCAGTGAATTGCCAGACCAAGCTTCGATGCAAGAGATGCCCTTTCCACGCTTCACGGCACGTGTTTGCTAGTTGGCTGTTGACCCTATGAGAGGGTTCATCCACCCTTTGACAGGTCTTGTTTTTCGTCCTGCAGGGTGTCTAGCCACCCTCCTCACCTGGCAAACCTGGTGGTGGAGCCGGTTTAGTTGCCGACCACCCGACCATGCGTCAGGTAGTACTGGGTTACATGATACCAGTAGCACTCAGACGAGTGACCTGACCAGGATAACTATAATGTAGGCATAGTTAAAAAATATATACACAATGCAGTGGGGGAGAAAAGATGAAATTTTGCATTGTGTACAGTTCTTTCTGATAAAAAAAAATTTAGAAGCACACGACCGTAATGAAAACCAAAGACCAGGTAAAGGTTTGAAAGAACTGAGATCAATTGGACTGCATGACTTATCTCAAGATAACGGATTTTAAAAAAATGCTCCATTGATCTTCAAGTTCAATTGTCATACAGCCACATATGAATACAGTCAAACTAAACAGCATTCCTCCAGGGACAACATTGTACCAACATTCATACACAGCACAAAACACATATAATTTTGATAGCAGTAAACATACAGTCACACAAAATAATAATATAGCTTAAGTCCCTAAGTGTCATATCTTGTAGATAGATGTCTACAGATGTGCTAGTGCAGCTGCAGATGAACGCAATCCTGCTTGTCTTCACCGAGTGAACACTGGAGGACAGCACCAGCAGGAGTGGCCAGGCACTAATCCAGCATGGATGCCCACTGCACCACACCATGTCCGGCATCACCTCCACTGGGCAGCTGCAACAGGTGACCCTGCGGCATGAGGGCCTGCTCCACACCCTAACCGAAGCCACACAGCACTCCCGCCTTCAGTCTTGCCAATAAGCCAGTGAACCAGACTTGCAAAACTCTACATTACCAATGTCCAACAGGGTCTCGTGATCACAGGAATAACATCCAAGACAATCAAAGGTTAGACCTTGCTCTGCCTCCGACGCCTTTCTGTAGCAGACAGCAACACAGTTTGAAACAAGTCCAGTTCCTCCCCTATTGATCAACTCACTAATGGAGTAGACCTGCAGTTCTTAATATACAGCAATGTGCCACGATCATAAAAAAAGACGTAAAAGGTGAAGAATTGTACCTTCGGTTTGGATCTGGAGAGGCCGCTGTGACCATGCATGCCACCACCTTACCGAGAAAGATCTTACTTGATAATTAGCAACAAGGAAAAATGCAAGATAAAAGAAGGATGATGAAAATATTAGGATTTTGCACTTTTGAGGCCAGCAGGAAATAAGCTTTGGTATACTGGGATCTTTGGCACAGAAGGTAATTAACATCGAAGACAAATAGTGATGCCCTCAATCAACCTGAATGGGAAATCCTGCAAAACTGAACCTATCCCATAGACAATCCTTATGCTAACATTTGAAAGAAATATTGCTAACTATATAAAAAAAAAGAAAAATCAATGTGCATTACCAAAATTAATACGCTGTTCAAATGATCAGTGAAGAAATTGCTTGCAAGGCTGTTTTATCTCCGATTTCCAATCTTCAATTAAATAGATGTTGTAGGACAAGCCAGTTTTGAGTCAAATTTGGGTTAAATTACACTTTATAATTCAAATTTACTAAGAGACTTTTTAAGTGAAGAGTCACCACAGAACTTCAATGTACTCGTCATGGTGCTATTTTTACATTGATCCACATCTAAAACCTCTTTGTACTTACTGATCAAACAACAGTATTATTGTGCTTCTAAAAACAAGGTATTGTACCATCTGGTTCACTGAGTCTACAATAGCATTCCAAAAAGGTACAGGCTCTTGCTCAGAGAACAGTAATATTACTGGCACAAAAAAATGAAAAGAATAATTTCTTGTATAATTGGCTCTTACCATTTAATAACCAAAGTCTAAAATTTCATAGTGCCTCAGGTTTTTCCAATCTATTCAAACTGTATTAAAATTTGTGAACCCGCATTAGCAAGGTCAAAATCTTCAATCCTGGCGCCAATGGGAATTCATGACTGGATAGGGACCAAAACAAAAAAAAATATATAACATGGTAGCAGAAAAGGAGCAGCACGAATGTCTTTTACACCCAGGCAGGAAGGAAGCACTCAAACAATGAAAGCATCTGTATGGGATTGAAATACTTTCTACGTAATCAGTTTATGTCATGTAGATTCACCTTGTTAAACAAAAAAATAAAAATATTCATATAAATTCTTAAGAAACAGCTGTAACTGAAGGAGTAGAAAAAAACTAGAATCAACATCAAACAGAAATTAAATGCCTCAACATTTTACACTTTGTGGTTTCCACAATGTCCTTCAGAGAGAAGCTAAAGTTATACAGGAAATAGTTTAAATGCCTGTAACATAACATTTGTGGCAGACAAGTACAGGAACTGGCATGTGGGAGGCCCATATATCTGACAGAATTTGAATCAAAAACGTCTTGCACTGTAAATTATACATGAAGATTAGAAATTGGAAATTTTTAAAAAAGCATGGCCAGCATTTTCTTAATATATCAGGAAACAAGAATTCTTAATACACAGGATGGACCGGACTGCTGATTTAAAGAAGGCAAAAGGTGGGGTCTGTATTTCATGATAAGCTTTCCACGGTGCTCGGATGTGGCGGTCTTGTCGCACTCTTGCTCCCCCGACCTAGAACATCTAACAATTAAGTGCTGACTGTTCTACTTAACAAGAGTTCTCAACCATAATCCTGACTGTGTTTATATATTGCCAAAAGGCAACATTAATCAGGCACTGAGATGGTGAATACTGCCATTACCAAACAAGCAACAGCACACCCTGATGCATTTCAAATCACTGTCAAGGAATTCAATCAGGCTTGTTTGAAGAAAACTCTTCCCAATTATCATCTGCATATAACCTGCAGCACCAGGGGTCCCAACACACTCAACCACTGCTGTACAATGATAAGGAATGCTATCATGCCTAGACCACTCACTTTTCAAGTATTCTGATCACTTGGTTGTCCTTCTCCTACCAGCATACAGGGAGGAGCTAAAGAGCAAGGCTCCAGATATAAAGATAACAAGGTGGTTTTGCAGAGGAGCGACTGTAGGATTGCATTGAGTCGGTGGATTCAGAACATCTGAATGTATACACTATCGTTGTCACGGGTTTCATAAAAGCGGTCATAGACAAGTGTGATAGCAAAGATGCATACATGAGGATGCTCTTCAGTGACTACAGCTCGGCATTTAATGCCATCATCCCTCAAAACTATTCAATAACCTTCAAGACCTTGGCCTCAATACCTCCTTGTGAAATTGGATCCTCGATTTCCTTCACTTGCAGACCCCAGTCAGTTCAAATTGGCAACAACATCTCCTCCACAATCTCCATCAGTACAGATGCACCACAAGGCTGTGTGCTTAGCCCACTGCCCCACTCACTTCATAGTTATGACTGTGAGGCGAAGCACAGCTCCAATACATTTACAGCATGTTTGCTGATGACATCACTGTTGTAGGCCGAATCAGAGGTGGTATATAAGAAAGACTGAAAACCTGCCCTGAGTAGTACCACAAAAACAACCCCTCACTCAATGTCAGCAATACCAAGGAGCTGGTTATTGACTTCAGGAGGAGAAACTGGAGGTCCATGAGCCAGTCCTCAATGGGAGATCAGAAGTGGAGTGGGTCAGCAACTTTAAATTCCTCGGTGTAGGAAAGAACAGCATTGCCTCTACTTCCTTAAAAAATTTGCTAAGATTCAGCATGACAGCTACAACTTTGACAAACGTCTATAGATCAGTGGTGGAGAGTATATTGACTTGTTGCTACGGCCTGGTATGGAAACACCAGTACTCTTGAACAAAAAGTGGTGGATATGGCCTTCTAGATCATGATTAAGCCCTCCCAACCACTGAGCACATCTACACGGAGTACTGTCGCCGGAAAGCAGCATCCATCATCAAGAACCACACCATGCAGACCATGCCCTCTTCTCGCTGCTGCCATCAAGTAGGTGATACAGGAGCCTGAAGGCCTATACCACCAGGTTCAGGAATAGTTATCACCCCTCAACCATCAAGCTCTCAAACCAGAACGGATAACTTCACTCACCCCAACAGTGAACTGTTCCCACCACCTCTAGATTTACTTTCAAGGACTCTTCATCTCACATTCTCGATAGTTATTATTTATTTATTATTATTATTATTACTGCCTTCTCTTTTGTATTTGCACAGTTTGTTGTCGTCTGAACACTGGTTGAACGCTCAGGCTAGTGTGGTCATTTATTGATTCTATTGTCCTTCCTTGATTTACTCCGCAAGTCCTCAAGAAAACAAATCTCAGGGTTGTATATGGTGACATATACTGTATGTACTTTGATAATAATTTTAATTTGAAAGAGAGATAGATGGGACTCAGGCCAGACTTCATCTCTCACCCAACTCCCTCTGCAACTTGAAACTTCTCTCCTTCCTAGCTCTAGTGAAAGCTCTTTGACTTGAAATTTTTATTCCGTTGCCTGGTCTGCTGAATGCTTCTGACATTTCCTCTTTTCATGACCCATTTCATTGGTTTAGCTACATAGTGCACAGCTTGAAAACACCTCTCTGAATTCGCAAAAAGAAATTCATTGCTGCAATTCTGACTTGTAAATTATCTCAGACTTTACCTGTATTCCAATAGAAGAAAGTTTTCTCTTTGGGGGAGTTTCCAATTTTGGATCCTCACTGATGAGTGATCCCTTCTCAGTTGTCACTGTAGCATTTCGATGTTGGCTCTCTGACTGTTCACGAACCAGAGCACTGACACTTCCTGTTTTAGTACTGTTCAGAGCTCTGGCACTATCCAAGCTGTCTGAAGAATTGCTGAGACCAGACTGACTGTTGATGTCACTCTTGTGGTCCTGATTGTCAAGGTATGTGTCTTGTGCCGATTCTGTACTGCTCTGGACTGTAACTGAAATAAATGGTTTAGATGTGGTTCGCGGTGGAACTGGTGGAGGAGTCTTCTTATAAGTGGTTATACACGATGACACTAGAAGGTGAAGAGGGAAAAAAGAAAAAAATTAACAGAATTTTATTATGGCATATCAGCAGTTAAGTTATTATTCTTCTGGAGAATTTCACGTTTGCTCATTTATTTTCATTTTTTGCGGTGGTATATTTTGAATTGGAACAACATACGAAAAATGCAGGCAATGTGAGATGGGTTTGCAACTTGTTTCAAAGTCACACAGAAAAGGCAATACTCTGACTGGTGGGAAATGACAAATGAATGTCCAAGTTTACAGATAACTTCTATTTTGGAGGCACATTAGGAGAAAGGAGAATCACAAAGCAACAGGCAAATAAAGACATAACTAAGCAAAGCAAAAAGATGATAGGTAGATTTCATGATGGGAAGACAAGAGACTACAGACACTAGAATCTGGAACAATACACAATGCTGGAAGAACTCAGGTCAAGCACCATCTGTGGAGGCAAAAGGCGTGAGTCAGTGTTTCAGGTTGAAACCCTGCTACATAGGACCATACCAGAATCAGAGTTCACGGAGTCAAGTCGGGTGTTTATGTGAGGTAGGGGAGGGGGTGCAAGGGATCCACTCTCCTTGGAGCAGAAAAATTTCACATTGAAATAGGGAGTAACTAAGGGATGTGCAGGAGCAAAGGACTTAAGTGTGTCAAGGTATATTAATGAATTAGTGAACAGCTACAAATACAGTTGAAATTATTAATGGAATTTGGCCTACAAAAATTGATTTTGGTTGAGATATAACAGACTTATTTGAATAAAAGCAAGATCAATTGAGCTTAAATTCAAGATACAGATTGTCTCTGAATTTAATTTCTACTGCCTTGAGTTTAACAAGTTTGGTAATTGATCTAATCAAAACATTCTAAAGAACAATACAACTCTAAGAGAACAAATACAGATCAACTACTCCACTTGTGGCAGCACAAGTATAAGGATTATAATTGCTAAAATTAGAGGTAGACCACTTAAAGTTTGTCAGGTAGCACTTTCTTCTACACTAAGTATACTACGAATCTGGAATCCTCACCTTTAATGACTATAGATGTTCGGTCAACTTAAATTTTATGATACGAACCACCATATTTTTGTTAGGCTCATGGAGAAAATTTGCCTAAACAGAACTGAGTAAAAAGTAGGCCTGATCCAAATGAACAGCAGAAAAAGCCATCATTCCAACCCAGCTTCCTATCAATCTAAAGCAAAAGCTGGGCCTTCAGGACAGATGATATTGTGTGTTTTTTTTTACTGAAGATAACCTTGACCAAACTACAGATACAAGTAAAACTTGTAAGCGGTATTATCTACCTGAACCTTGGACTTCCATGAATCAGCAAAAAAATTGTGAAAAGATAATTCTCTTTGTGTGGTCACTGTAATAACCAGGGCAGGCTTTATCATACTAGCTTCATTTTTAAAATCACAAGCAAATGATTATTAGGGGAAATAGTATTCAATCAAATTCATAAGTCCTTGCACAGTGAATGATTCATTAATTTTATAATTTCAAAATTTAATTTTTTTTACTTGTATGCAAATCAGCCAGGTAATTTCCAGTATGTGATAACACTCCTGTTGAGTAATGTCAGACTAGATGCTTTCAAATAATGTAAACCACAGAGCTAAATTGGTAACAGGGCGCAATTCAAAACTGTGTCAATTATTTAATTATTTGTCAAAAGCGCAAGGCCACGATAACATTTAAAGGATCACAATTAAAGGATTATCCGGTTTTGCCTCATCTTTGATTTACAACATCCAAGAGGAAAATAACTTAACTACTTTTTATAAGCAGAGACAATTCAGAGACTGGAAACACTCCACAACCATAATCTACAGCACTGACTATACTTAATATGTGGCTGCTTCTTCAAAATTCTCAACCACTAGTTGCATAATGGCACACTCACATATAAACGCTGTATATAATGGATGTTCAAGTGAATTTTTGAAGTGTTCTGTTTGATCATGGAGCTAAGTTTTAAGCCCACAGGAACAGCAGGTGTACCTGGCTATCATTTAAGGATAGCTGCTCTCACCCAGTCAAGCACTCTAAGAAGTCAGCTAAAAAAAGTGGGTGCAGTGAATAATTGGGACAAAATTACTTTTTTTGGACAGTGTAGGGTGCCCAGAATGCATTGCCAGGGGTAGTAGTGAAGGAAAATATGAGAAAGACATTTAAGAGCCTCTTAGATAGGCACAAGAATGTACAGAGAATGAGAGAAATGGATATATTATGTTGGCAGAAGAAATTAGCTTAATTAGACGTTTAGTTACTAGTACCGTAGGTACTTCGGTGTGAATGTCCATAAACTCCCAACTCAAAACTACTCAATCTCATTTGTTACGATGGACACTGAAGAAAATTCAAATAAGCAAAGCCAGAATTCCTAAAAAAAAATTCTCATGGATAATCCTGTCTTTTCTATTCCTAAGACAATAATAAATAGGAGAAAACCATTTGGTTCCTTGAACAAGGCCCACCATTCGAGATATAGGCTGATCCTATTTTCCTCAACTTCAATTTCCCACCTACTCTCCATCATCTTTCATTCCTCACTGACTTTTAAAAAAACACTATCTCAGCTTTTAATACATACAAGGATTGAGCCTGGAGGTTTTTAGGGACTAGAATTACAGAGATTCCATATCTGCAAAGAAAATCTACCTCCGCTCTACCTTAAGTGGGCACCTCCTTAACTTTAGAACGATGTAATCTCTCTCACATGGAAAAATATCCCAGCATTTACCCTGTCAGGCTCACTAAGAATATTCAATAACGTCACCTCATACTTCTAAATTCCAGTAACTGCAGACCTAACTTGTTCAACTTTTCGTACAACAATGCCGCCTGCATAACCGGGGTTATCCAAGTAAGTATAATCCTGGTTATCCTTTATGTGGCTGAAGAATTAGTGCAGGGGGCAGGGCTTCTGGGTCACTGGGATTTCTTCTGGGGAAGGTATGACCTGTACAAAAAGGACAGTTACACCTGAACTTGAATGGGACCAATATCCTTGTGGGAAGGTTTGCTAAAGCTGTAAACTAGTTTGGCAAGGGCACGGGAACCGAAATGATAAGGCGAAGAATGGAGCAGCTGGAACACAACTAGATGCAGCGTGTTGTGAGACTGAGGAAGGACAGGCAGACAAAAGGGCAAAATTGCTGTCATTGGGATGAATTAAAGTTTAACAGGGTGCCAAAGTCGACAAAGATATTTGAATACATGCAGTATACAGAATAAGGTAGATGATCTTGTAGCGCAGTTACAGAATGACAGGTATGATGTAGGCATCGCTGAGTTGTGGCTGAAAGAAGATCATAGTTAGGAGTTTAACAACCAAAGGTAAGAACTGGATCAGCAGTTTCCAAAAAAGGATAAGCAGATAGGCAGAGCGGGATGGGGTGGTTCTGTTGGTAAAAAAAAATTACGTCAAATCCTTAGAAAGAGGTGACACAGGATCAGAAGATGTAGAATCCTTGTGGGTAGAGTTGAGAAACTGTAAGGGTAAAAAGGCACTGACAGGAATTGTATACAGGCCTCTGAGCAGTAGCCAGGATGTGGGCTGCAATTTACAATGGGATATAGAAAAGGCATGTTGCGATAGTCATGAGGGGATTTCAATTTGCAGGTAGACTGGAGAAAATTTGGTTGATGCTGGATCCCAAGAGAGGGAATTTGTTGAATGCCTACGACATGGCTTTTAGGATAGCTTGTGGTTGAGTGTACTAGGGGAATGACAATTCTGGATTGGGTGTTATGTGATGACCCATATTTGATTAGGGAGCTTAAGGTAAAGGAACCCTTAGAAGACAATGATCATAATATGATAGAATTTGCCTTGCAGTTTGAGAAGCTGCTGCTAAAACTGGATGTACCAGTATTAGAATGGAGTAAAGGGAATTACAGAGGCATGAAAAAGTTGATTGGAAAGGGACACTAGAGGGGATAACAGCAGAACAGCAACGGAAGCAATTCGGAAGGCACAGGAAAGATGCATCCCAAAGATGAAGTAGTATTCTAAAGGGAGGATGAGGCAACTTTGGCTCACAAGGGAAGTCCAAAACAGCATAAAAGTGAGAGACACAGCACATAATATAGCAAATATTAGTTGAAAGGTAGAGGATTGGGAAGCTTTGCAAAAGCAACAGAAGTCAATAAAAAAGCCATAAAGAGAGAAAAGATGAAATATGAAAGTAAGACAGCCAATAATATTAAAGAGATACAAAAAGATTTTTCAGTCAAGTATATAAACAATAAAAGAGAGATGAGAGTGGACATCAAACCACTGCAATATAACACTGAAGAGGTCCTACAGGGGGATAAAGAAATGGCAGATGAACTTAATAAGTATTCTGTGTCAGTCTTCACTGTGGAAGACACCAGCAGAATGCCAGGAATGTGAGAGTGTCATGAGATATAAGTAAGTGTCGTTGCTATTACTAAGGAGAAGGTGCTTGGGAAACTGAGAAGTCTGAAGGTAGATAAGTCATCTGGACTAAATGGACTACACCCCAGGGTACTGAAGGAGATAAGCTGAAGAGATTCTGAAGGCATCTTTCAAGAGTCACTAGATTCTGGAATGGTTCTGGACTACTAGAAAACTGTAAATGTTACTCCACTTTTTAAGAAGGGAGGGAGGCAGAAGAAAGAAAATTATAGGCCAGTTAGCCTGACTTCAGTGGTTGGGAAGATGTTGGATACCAATACTGCTCTGCTTTAAAAAACAACTTTCCATAAGTCATTGATAGGGATGGCTTCTCTCAGTTATTCAGTGAAACAAAAAAGTCAGTAGTAAAATCAGGAAACAAATTTTCATACAAAAATAAATCTAGCAGAAAACTAGAATTCACATCCATCAAAAAACTGTGAAAATGGTGTCAAAGTTTCCAAATCTGTGCTCAACAATCTTGCTAAAGAATAAAGATCAATCCAGAATGGAGGGCCAAGAATCAAATGCACAGAATGACAAATTTTCTAACTTCATAGTTGCATAGAGTTTCGGATTGAAAGTCTTAAATAAGTGACGATAATCCAGAAATTAGTGATGATAATCCAAAATAGGCTATCATAGATGAAAGCAGAAAGGTCACTGTAACATAGACGACAGTTTCCAACCACCTCTCAAGGCCAACAAATGTTTATACATCACATAATCAACAAAGTTGTACAGGAATTATGATGCATTATTTAACAGCAGAAGTATTATCCTCTTACTGGTGTAGTTTTCGAGCTTAAAAAGAATGGTGACAAAAAACAGCAACAGTAGTTTCACTTAGAATTTCTAACAGACAATAGAGAACAGCATCACATTGAAAACAAAGCAGTCCCCCTTCCCCACAAAGCAGCTACTAGAATAAAGTACTTAAAGAAAAAATGCAACATAAACTATAAAATTCAGTTTCATATCAAATAAAGCTGTACAGAGCTTGTGCAACATGGAATTACATTTTATTGAAAACATACCAATTATCCCAATGTGAAAAACAGCAATTTTAGAAAACATTCCACAGATTTCAATATAGCAGTTTAGATACAGGAAATAAACATTTATTTTTTAACCAACTCTGAAACACTTATGAAAATGGGTTTAAATTACAGACATATAAAGTTGTGTATACATACTGTACATATTTAAAACAAATGACTGATGTACTTGCACACAGAAATCATAGACAGACCCCAGCCAGACACTTCAGAAGTTTTCTCAAATGGAAGTGCTATCCTTTTGGGCACTTGGGTGGAAAACAGTAAAATATGATCTCTACGTTTCTGCTTAAAATGCTTTTAAAATTTTGCTCAGTTTTCAGGCCACGTTTAATTTTAATTAAACAGTGAAGTGAAACTGCTGCTTGATGAATGCTGCTATATAATAGTGTCCAAGAATACATCCAATACGATCAAATAATTTCTGATTATCGCATGGCAGAAGACTTTGCCCATTACTGAAGTTGCATTAGTTAATTTAATCGAACCAAATTTCTCCAGGCATAAAGCAGAACCATTTCATCAGCAGATCACAGCAGCGCAACGCACAGTACAAACTGCATGCACAAGCACAGTATAGTCCAGGAAACAAAATTTGCATTATGTGCCCGTATCATGATGCAAACCTGCTTCCAAGAGACATCATAGGCAACCCTTCGGGTCTTCCAGTAGTGCAGTGTAAAGACATTGATACTGCCAGTGTTCTAATGGGAAGTAAACTGTTATACCACAACTGTGACGTTTTGACCATTTCACACTGAAAATATTTTTGGCACAATTTACACTGGAATAAAGCCTCCAGTGTAAACTGGCATCACTTAACAATAAAGAAGATTAGCAAGAATAGAATGAAATATATGCAACAATGACAGCATACAAGTTACAAAAATCAAAGAGACAGTTAAGTAAGATGTAAAAGTGGATAAAAAGGACAAGGGGACTTCAAACATTTGTTCAAAAAGCAACATATTCTTCACATTCAAAAGCCCAATTACTAGAAGATGCACCTGCTGCATCCCGCAGCCAAGAATAAATTTGTTGAGTAGCTCTTCTATGTTTTACATTGTACATTAGACACACAGTATATCTTACCAGGAGACTCAGAATAGTTCCTCTTCAGCACAAAGTTTGTAGCCACGTTTTTATCTGTGTGTAAAACGAAAATCTTTTAGGCAGCTATTTCCAAGGATGGTAATTATTTGGAAACGCACACCACATCCCTTGGCTTGGAGCAAGAAATATTGAATGGCTCTGTAGCTAAATTCTCTGTAGCTAAAAATTAGTCAATCTCCTTAACAATCCCAGTTGCAACATTTTGTTATTCTGGTAATACAAATTCCAAATGCTAGAAACTTGAGCTTAATACAGTTGAACTGGATAGAACTTCCTTCTAACAAGATTCAACTTCTCATTCCCCAAAATGTTTTAACCAATTCTCTATTCATTTCTATAGCAGGCTACATATCTAATGTGGACTAGGGTGTAGTGAAACATTAACACTTTTGAAACTGAATCTATATTAATTGGTAATCAAACAAAGGTGAGGTAACTCTTTTCTTTCTGATAAGGACATTGACATTCTACTATAAAATCATTCTTACAATGCTGAGGAGCAAAGTCTCAAATGAAAGACAGCTGACGTGATCATATACTTAACTGAAATATTTACACTAGTCATCATTGCTCACCTTGCCACGTTAGTTCTACCATATTTTAACATTTTAGTTCAAGAAGAGTGTTCTTGAATGCAGTACAGTATTTGCATTGGTGTATTAGTCAATGGGAGTCTACAGGAGAACAACCCTTAATGCCTCTGACTTCCTCACTTAAAAATTTTCAGAGTTTTAAAACCCAAATTTACGATAATTAACAATTCCTAGCCTCTCCACTTTTTCCAGTAATCTGCTTCTATCTCAATTTCTTATTGAAAAATAATTGCCAAAAACAAAGGCAACTGGATTAAAACTTTAAAAAAGATTATGATCACCGGCAAAGGAAATTGATGATGTGATTGACCCTGCAATGAGGAATACTCCAGTTCCATTTCCAGATGAAGCTTATTCAACTGATCAAAAATGAGCCATGGCAGAAGCGATGCAATTGGGCTAAGTATTTTGGGGTTAGGACTGAAAAATTAGTTAGTATTCTTTCTCCTGATCGCTACCCAGCAACTTTAGTGATGTACATCTAAAAATGTCAAGCAAAGACAAAAGGCTCATCAGGTGATATCACACCTTTCCTACATACCGTAACACATGTTACATACAGTCCAACAAAAATCTCACACAGTACAGTAATTTTGCTGACTTCTGGACAGCAACCGGCATTTTCTAAGCATATACCAGCAAGATGTCAACATCTTCAGCTGAGGAGATGAAGGGAGGAATCAAGTAATCTTTAGTACTAAAATTTTAAAACTTATTAAGTGGACAGAGATTCATCTGAACAGCATAAAATTTGTCTTCAGCTTACCAGTTCACCTTGACATTTAAAATTACATTCATGTACTACTGTCTGTTTTTGCAGTAAGAGTCAAGATCACCACTGCTACCAAATAAATAGGACAGCAACTTCTCATTGCTTCTTGTAACAAAGACTATTCAACTCTTTGAGATTTATGCCAGCTCTCAGAATACTCAAAACAATCCATTCCACTTATTTACCGACAACCCATGTCTCACATGCTTAAACTTCTCCCCTGCATTCTCCTGCCAACCACCTGCACCAGTGACAATGTACAGTAGTCAAATAGTCAGAAATCTATGCACGCATGGAAACTGCAGTCATTGGGAAAACATGCAAACCCCACATATACAACATGAGGTCAGCATCAAAACCAGTCAGTGAACCAGTGCCATACACACAAGTTCAGATAACAGATACAAGGGAACTCCTGTCCAAGCTGCCTTGCTCTTTGCAAGCATTTGTTCAAAGCATTTTGCCATTATACAAGGGAGAAAATGTGTTTACCCAAACACTCAGAAAATGTGCCACAAGTCAAGAGTGTATCCACTGAAGTGAAACAATTTTTTTAAACAGCATTTTACTCCTTCTCAAGCAACTGTTCCAGCACTGGAAATTAACTTTTACATACCTCTTCAGGATTTTAAAGTATTGTTAAAAGCTTGAAATTCTACTCCCTGCCAATTTCTCAATCCTAACATCCTTTCCCTCTATTTTATTTTTTATATTACTTTGGCATCAAATTAAAATTCAACTTTCACTTTCTATTTCAAACTCTATACTCATTAAGAATTCTTCAGTGTGATTTGTTAAAGAAATACATTGTTGTTTGTCCCATTTACTGGATCTCTGTAGAGATGTCATAAAATGCTTTGGTTTCTTTAAATACTTATTGAAAGTCAGTGGTCAAAATGTTATGGGTAATAATTTCTGGCACCATTCTTTTGTTGCTTCCCACAAAATTCAGGTCACTACAGAAGTGCCGTAGTAAGCAATTCTCTTTGCTTATCCCCAATCCAAACAAAATTTGGCTCTTCTTAGCCCATAATTCCTCTGAATCATTTGAAATGTATTTTAAAATGTGTGTTCCAAACAAATTAGTTTGCTATTACAATTCTCATTTCACTAAATACCAACTTATGATTGGACTATAACTTGCTTGAATTTTTATCGAAGTGATAATCAATATTATAATTACAATTCAGAACACTGATTTCCACTCTCACAGGACTTCTCAAGACACTTTGTAGTCAAAACTGCTGACGTGCAATCACCGTAGCAATATATGAAAAATGGTGTTAACAGCAGTGTTTGAATTGCTTGGAATCATTAAGTTCAGGAGTTAATTATAACTAGGTAACTCTCAGATGACTATTAACAGGAGGATTGATGAAACAACAGAAATGGTAATCTGAGAACAAATCAGCAAACAATCACACAAATCTAGGATGGTCACAGTCAGCTATTTAGTCTCATGCAATTGATCTAGATTTTTACTGATCAGCAGTTAAGCCATCAACATATTAAGTAAATGCCTGCAGACTTGATGATCCTGTGAATCATGTGATGGCTTACTAAGCACCTGAAAGAAGGGTACAAGCTGGGGTAGCAGCCAACTGGTATTTGATGTGTTAGATCATCAAGTCCAACACATCTAGAAACTAATCTTGCTCATTTTGGTCCTGCAGGAAATCAGGGCATACAGGAAAGTTGCATAATTTGCCTTTGTTTGAACAAAGATTTCCTTAGATTTTAGATGTAAAATGGTGCCAGTGACTAATGGCGATGTCCTGCAGACAGTTCACGAAACTACTACTTCTCCTTCTTCTAAATACACCTATATCACTAATCTGTGTGCAATTAGAGCATGTAATTTACTTTTTGATAATGCATTTTTGGGCCACTGAATGGTCTGGTGTTTTGGCTGTCTCCAAAGAAATTCAGCATGGTTAAAAGCGAGGTTGAAAACAAATTGTGTGGCCTAATGGCAAAGCACTAACCCATGATCAGCTCCAATTCTCAAACAACCTACTGAATAAAACGCAGAGCAAGATTGAAATCAATGAGGACGAGAATGAAAGGCAAGAAGATGTTCAGTACCTTCTGCCGGCGTTTGACTGATCTCCCTCTCGCTTGCTGTTGCCAGAGAAAAGGGCAGGGTTTGATGAGTGTGGTCTGCAGCTTGGACTCGTTTTTAGAAGACGCTGCAGCCTACGTTGTGTGTGTTTCTGGTTACTCCTTTTTTATGGCTATTTTGCGTGATTTTGATTGGGCCAGACTGGCTCTGCAGTCTGCAGTTTACATATGACACAGTGCTAAATTGAACAGAATTAAAATGATTACTAGACTCTTTCGAAGACTCTGATTTGATGTTTAATATTCTCTGTGTTATTCACTTGCTTTTTTTGCAGTTTGTGCAATTCATTTATCTTTTTGCGCATTGGGTGTTTGATATTTTCTTTGGACAGGTTCCATAGCGTTTCTTTGTTCCGTGGCTACCTGCAGGAAGATGAATCTCAGGGTTGTATACAGCATACATACTTTGATAATAAATGTACTTTGAATCTTAGATTATCTCAAAGCAATTAAATGAACAGAGAGACGTTTTAACCTGCTCTTCAATTTGAAACTAGGAGCTTTTACATCCCCTTCCAAAATGGCAAATAGCATTGAATTCCATTCAAACATGCCACCACTGACAATGCCCAACTCCTTCTTGGGAATTAATAGTCCCAATTATAAATTTAAAATCCTGAAGCGTTGTGCAAACCAACAATCTTGCATTCTGTGGAGGAAGTAATGTAATGCACAATTATACATCTTATCATTAATTCAAATCCAAAGATTTAATCTGTGCCAATATTAAGCTGATTACCCCTCAGATAGCTGTTCTGCTACCTTGGAATTATCACCCAAAAACTCAATAGATCAGCATTGAATAATAAAATTTTGTTTGTTTACCTTATGTCAAATTTTTGCTGTATAATAAATGTTGAAAGTCTTTCATTCTCAAATTAATCACACTTCACTTTAATAACTTCAGCAAGACATTTGATAAGGCACCCCATGCAAAGCTTATTGAGAAAGTATGGAGGCATGGGATCCAAGGGGACCTTGCTTTGTGGATCCGGAAATGGCTTGCCCACAGAAGTGGTTGTAGATGGGTCATATTCTGCAAGGAGGTCGGTGACCAGCCTCAGAGATCTGTTCTGGGACCCCTTCTCTTCGTCATTTTTATAAATGACCTTGATGAGGAAGTGGAGGGATGGGTGAGTAAATTTGCTGATGACATAAAGGTTGGGGGTGCTGTGGATAGTGTGAAGGGTTGTCAGAGGTTACAGCGGGATATCGATAGGATGCAAAACTGGGCTGAGAATTGGCAAATGGAGTTCAACCAAGCTAAGTGTGAAGTGGTTCATTTTGGTAGGTCAAATATGATGGCAGAATATAGTATTAATGGTAAGACTCTAGGCAGTGTAGAGGATCAGAGGGATCTTGGGGTCTGAGACCATAGGACACTCAAAGCTGCTGCGCAGATTGACTCTGTGGTTAATTGGCCTTCATCAACCATGGCATTGAGTTTAAGAGCTGAGAGGTAACGTTACAGCTTCTGGACCCTGGTCAGACCCCACTTGGAATACTGTGCTCAGTTCTGGTCACCTCAGTACAGGAAGGATGTGGAAACTATAGAAAGGGTGCAGATTAGATTTACAAGGATGCTGCCTGAATTCGGGAGCATGCCTTATGAGAATAGGTTGAGTGAACTTGGCCTTTTCTCCTTGGAGCGGCGGAGGATGAGAGGTGACCTGATAGAGGTGTATAAGATGATAAGAGGCATTGATCGTGTGGATAGTCAGAGGCTTTTTCCCAGGGCTGGAACGGCTAACATGAGAGGGTACAGTTTTAAGGTGCTTGGAAGTAGGTACAGAGGAGATATCAGGGGTAAGTTTTTTTTTAAAATGCAGAGTGTGTTGAGTGTGTGGAATGGGCTGCCAGCGATGGTGGTGGAGGTGGATATGATAGGGACTTTTAAGAGATGCCTGGATAGGTACATGGAGCTAAGAAAAATAGAGGGCTATGGGTAACCCTAAGTAATTTCTAAAGTAAGTACATGTTCGGCACAGCATTGTGGGCCGAATAGCCTGTATTGTGCTTTAGGTTTTCTAACTTTTCCAAGTTGCAATTGTGAAAGGTACAAACAAAAATACTTCTTAAACTGCACGTGCCGGTTTAAGTTGACACAATAAGTTTCAGATCTTTAGATGGCAGCTGCCACATGGATTTGAAATGCAATTTTTTAATGCAAGGCATATCTACCTAAAGCAGGCATTGTCATGCACCAGAAAAAAAGTATAGTGCTTAATTTAACAGGAAAATATTCAAAAATATCTCTGTAAAAGGTATTAGAAAGTAAATTTTAACAAAGTTATGTTAAACTCAAAGCACACAGATGCAGTTTCCAAGTATTTTATTGATGAAGCTCTTTTTTGAAATGGGACAAGACGTGCAACAATTTTTAAAAGAATCTCAGGTGAAAGTTTAGGTCACACAATAATTTTTCACTTGCTTTTTTTTCTAATTTTAAAATGAAACCAGGAAATACAATCGCCTCAGAACCTGGATGATTTGAAGGAAAACTAATCACCTCTATGTAAGTTACAATTAAGATGTGCAGAAACATAAACTGGGTTCAATGAAAAAAATCCTTAGAGGGCTTTGTATTCAAATACAAGCCGCCCAGTGCCCTTCGAATACCCATTCCCTAAATTTCTGAACAACAAAGTAGTATATTATGTCAAGTTGAAGCAGTCAGTCTACAAAGTTGACATCAAAAAGGGTACCACCACTCACTCTGCTCCTTACTAAATAATGATTAAGTGATTATGGCCTCTATGATCTTCAAGAATTGCTTGGTCTTTCTGATGATGACCTTGAGCTACACCACTCTTCATTTAAGATGGTCCATGAGTGGGTAATTAACCTGGTAGGTTGTGTAAATTGGCATCTGTCACTGCCAAGTCAAGTCATGTCGGGGAGATGGTCTCCACTAAGACTGTTGAATCTTTTTTATTTCTCTGGTAAACTGCTACAAACTGCATCACTTTGCCTGTTTTTAGTCCTTTTATTTTTACCTTCTCAGTAAGCATACTTTGGGTAGGTCATAGATATTTTACATTTCATCTTATATTCAGTTCATGTATCTGATTGTCTTATTTCTCCACCTTAAGCTAATGCCTTTGCCAAAATGTAATTTTGGGGCACATTGGAAATCTTCTGATCCCATGCGATATATGGAGCATTTCCATCTGTTCCATTAGCCAATTTATTTCCCTGCAGTCTACACTAAGCAATTTCCCTCACTTACCTAGCTGTCGTGCTGCTTACAACTTCATCTTTCCAGAGCTTCATTCCTACAAAACTTTCCAGGAAATTTTGTTCCTTCTTAAATTTTCAATCATGGAAATCACTAATCTTGGTAAGCATTGCTAAATATTCAGAAGAATACTTCAAATAATAATTTTGGGTGCAAATTCTTATCTAGATCAAGGAGACAAAATTATAGCACCCATTTTTATCTTCATCTTGGTAGTGTTTCTGGCATTTTGTAGTTTTATTTCAGATTTCTAGTCTATATAAAAATACATGTTAGGCTAACAAAGGATAAGGATGTGGTTAGAAAGAGAAAGTGTCAATATGCCTACTAAATTATGATTCAAAAAGAGGAAGAAGATGACTCAAGGAAATTTCTGTTCCCAATCCCTACACAGAGATAGTCTAAGAATCATGGATAAAGGAAAAGATAAATTACAAAACCTTCCATGTTTAAACTATTTGTAATACTTGCTGATGGAGTTGAACCTTGAGGAAAACTGATATTTGATACAAATGAAACAACTATTCCCGCTGGGCTCCCAAATTCAAGTTCCTACAAAATATACATTGCGAACTTCATGCAAATATGCTAAAAACAGGATGAATCAAAAACAATTTAAGCTGTTAAACTAGCACCGCAAGCAACTGTAAATAAAATTGAAAGATTAAAGACTGTTGAAAAATCTCTCGCAGAAAACAATTTAACTGCAATTTACAGCAGCTACACCATGCTCTCCCCCATCCCCCTGCTAAATAAATGGGAGTTTGAAAGTAACCTGCACGATAGATGTCAAAAAAATCATTCTTGAAAACAAAATCTTCTAGAACAGAAGGTAACATCTCTTGTGTGGGTAAAATACTGACTGGCTGGCTAACAGGAAACAAAAGCAGTATAAATTATTTTTTCTCTCCGCTTGGCAATATGTATAATTAGTGGTGTGTCACAGGGATCAGTTCGAAAATCTCAGTGGTTTTTAACAATTTATGTAAATGACAAGGTTGAAGGTACTCAAGTTATGATTACTAATTTGATGATGGGAAAATAAACATTAGTTGGTGATAAACGGATATAGATTGGTTAAGTAGGCAAAGATCCTGCAAATAGAGCTATCTGCAATGGGATCCAAGAGCACAGGTGTATGATTCACAAAAGGCAAGCATCCAGGCACTGGAAGAAATAGAAAGTTATATTATATTCAAGGGGAATTAATGCCAACTAGCAGGTTATGCTTCAGTTAAATCAGACATTTGTGAGACACCCATGGTGTACCATGTATATAATCGTTATCTTGAGGACTTTAAAAAGGTGAATTGTGATTTGAAACCAAAAAAAATCCTTAAGTGTCTTGAATAGGCAAATCTTAATATACAAGGGTCACTCATTTATGAAAGATGAGGTAAACTATTTTCTAACAGAGGGCCATGAAAATCTTCCTCTCAGGGCAGGGGAAGCAGAATGATTATGTATTTTAACGGCAGATAATGAAGGAGCAGAAAGATTACCAGAGGAGATGTAAAGTTAACAAATTTCATGACACAAGCTGATGATAATAAACCTGATTCTGATTCTAAAATGAGGACTTGAGGTTACAGTCTAATCAGCCATAGTCTTTAAGAAAGGCAGAGCAGGCTTGACAGAGTAACTGGTCCACTTCTGCACCCAAATCATAGATACTTAGTTTGATGACTGGTCTCAGCCCAAAACATCAACTCTGTATACCCTTTCATAGATGTTGCCTGACGTATTGAGTTCCTCAAGCATGTTGGGTATGTTACTTTGTATGATAACTGAATGTAAATAATACACAAGATAATTCAAAATATGGAGATCACTTGGCTATGCCTATTACCTTTAAAAAACATTTAAAAGGCACAACTTAACAAATAAGGTTATAGCTTGGCTCACAGCCTAAGAAAAGTGAGCAACAACAATGAAATTTATTCTTAATCAGCTGTTACATGTAAGTCATCAGTCAGGAAATGAGGTCACGTAAAAAGAGGCATGAAACCACAATAATTCAGTTTTAAACAGTCAGAGCATTTATGAGTTGATCAGCACAAAAAAAGATTAAAACATGCAAGGCTGCTATCAGAAATTTACAAATCCTGATCTCTCATTTACCTAATTTTGCAGGAATGAGGCTACGAAAAAAGACTACTGGGAAATGCAAATTGGAAGGTCTGGAAGTTAGAGAACAAAGTTGTCAAGCAGTAAGGAAGAAGAACAAAGTGATTTGTGTAGATGAGAGTATTAGCAGCAGATGGGTAATGTGGGCGATGTTAACAGATAGAATACAAAGTTAGAATCAAGCTAAAGCTTCATCAGCATGCTGAGATGCAACATGGGATAATAGCTTGTTAATGGTGGAAGATTATTTTGTGGCATCCCTCTAAATGTAGCTCAATCTAAGCTGGATGTTGGACAAGCAGCCTGGCAGCAGTAAATAAAGTTATTGAAAGGTATAGGGTTGTAGAGCTAAGTATCACCTGTTTGCAGTCTCTTGTTGCTGCCACATTAAATGCTTAGAAGACAACAAGGATAAATATTTGGGTACTGCAAGGGCAACGATATAGAAAAAGAGGAACGGATAGCCATTGTTATAGTTCTTCAAACATAACTGGATAAGAAAAATTGAATAAAAAACAAGACCTCCCTCTCAGATGGAGAACAGTAATGAAACTCGGGAGAAAAACATGTTGATAGCATCAAATACAAAAAAATGGAAGTTTAAATGGAGTATCTAGTATTGATGGCAGACAGAATCTGATTAAAGAAATTCAAAATAGATGCACAAGAAATTCTGCAGATGCTAGAAATCCAGAATAACACACAAAAAATGGTCAAGAAAATCAGGAAGTTAGGCAACATCTACGAACAGGAATAAAGAGTTAACATTTTGGGCCGAGACCCAAAGGGTCTCAGCCCAAAACGTTGACTCTCTATTCCTCTTCATAGATGCTGTCTGACCTGCTGATTTCCTCCAGTATTTTTTGTGTTCCTTAAAAGAGATGCAGGAAACAAGGCAGATTGAATTTGGAATTTCACATTCACTTGTGTGGACCCACAATAGATGGGTGGGGTTTAAAATAAATATTTTTTTGTCTGTACTTTTTATGGAGAAAGTCAAGGCGGCCAAAAAATAGGGATGCTTTAAAATATATCCAGAGGTGGTGCTCGTGGTATTCAAGAGCATAAAGGTGAATAAAATCACAGGGACTGACCAAGTGTATCCAAGGACATTTTCGGAAGCTGGGGAAGAAATTGCTTGGGTCCATTGTAGCAATTCCTATCTCACTGTTAGCAACTAAGTACGATATCAGAAGACTGGCCTCTTGTTGTGAATAGAAGGCTAAATGCTAGTTAGCTGGTAGTTTTAAGGAGTAAACTAAAGATTTGCGCATTTCCTACATTAGCTACCCAAACAAAATGGGATTTTTAGGGTGCACATCTCTAAGATACAAGCAGGTCTGAGAGATCAGGAAGCCTGTACTTAAGACCACATGGAAAAGGCAAGGAGGTGATGTTCAATTGGTAGATTAGAGAATGATGGTAGATATATTAAAACTTATTCAGAGACACAGCATGATAACAGGCCTTTATGGCCCAACAAGCTTGTGCCACCCAATTATGTTTATGTAACCAAGGAACCTACTAGCCTGCACATCTTTGTAATGTGGGAGGTGACTTATGCAGGGAAAACGTTCAGTTCCCTACAGACAGCAATGGAATTGAACCCAGGTCGCTGGCACTATAAAAGCATTATGCTAACTGCTGCACCATCATGTGAAGGGGCAGGATATTACCATAGTGGTTAACTTGTGGGCACGTGGCCAAGTGGTTAAGGCATTGGACTAGCAGCCTGAAGGTCGTGAGTTCAAAACCCCAGCTGAGGCAACGTGTTGTGTCCTTGAGCAAGGCACTTAATCACACATTGCTCTGTGATGACACTGGTGCCAAGCTGTATGGGTCCTAATGGACAACATTGGTGTCGTGGAAAGGGGAGACTTGCAGCATGGGCAACTACTGGTCTTCCATACAACCTTGCCCAGGCCTGAACCCTGGAGAGTAAAGACTTTCCAGGCGCTGATCCATGGTCTCGCAAGATTAACGGATGCCTTAATGGCTTAACGAGACACGAAAAACAAAACTAGATGAAAGCAACACAATTTTTCACAGAAGATTTTATGGGGAAAAGAAAAAAGGAAAAGATAAGTTTGGGATATAGGACTAGGATCTTAATAGACAACATGATGAAGGGCCTAGGCCCAAATGTTGACTGTTTATTCATTTCTATAGATGCTGCCTGACCGGTTGAATTCCTCCAGTGTTGTATGTTGCTCTGGATTTCCAGCATCTGCAGAATCTCTTGTGTTTATAAACAGCATTTTCAAGTTAAGTTGAGGGAATCCAGAATACTTGGATGAAGCATCTGATAGAAAATGCAATCAGATAAGGAGCTTTCATTTTCATGATCAGCCAAGGTGGGTTTTGTCAGCTGGATCAATTATTTTCAATTTCAAATGATTAAGTCCAAAGAAGAATGAATGCCCCGTAATCTAGATAATACAGTAGCAGAGCACCCTCCAGAATCTGAAACGGTCAAGAATTCCAGCTGCTGAGATGATCACAAGGGAGGGGAAGAAAACTAGTCATGGAACAAATAGTCAATGAGCTCTAAAGATAGCTTTAAACTTTCTGTGCAAGCCAAATTTCACCCACGATTAGAAGCAAAAGATGTGAAGAAATGGAGGAGTGAAGAAGTGCAGAGAGAGTGGGAGTGAGCTGATAGAGACAAAAGTGTTTGATGCCAGACAAGATTGCAAAAGCAGTACTGTACATGGTTTTACTCATGATTCCAAACCAACATGAAGATTCTCCATTATGATCAGCGACACATCCATCTCTGCACCCAGTGTTAACAACCAATTCCCTAAATAAAAAACACCCCTTTTGCACAAATAAGACATACAAGATTTGTGTATATGTCATTATCTGCCACTGGATAAAGCAAATACACATTTTCACATGATAAATTAAGAGAGAAAAATTAGGCACCACATTATGGCAAGTAGCATATTGACAGCAAATATCCCCATTTAAGAAATACTTTAAAAAAAACTCTCCAGCCTCACTGTGCTCCATGACTCTTTTTTCAAAATTGTTTTCCAAACTTGCCTTTATCCTTAAAAAGTGCATCATGAATGAATACAGTTCCAGAGCAACTTAAAACGCCTTAAATAAAACAACCTTAAGGTCAACCAACTTAACTAGTGTAGAACTTGCTAAAAATAACGAGAAAGCACAGATGGCAAAAATCCAGATTTTCATCTGTGATAGATATTAGCTACATCGGAGATAAGACTTCAGTTCTAGATTTTCAATGGATTTTAAAACATGAAATTTTCAATGGATTTTAAAACAGAACTTTTCTCAGCAAATTTCTAATATGTCTCATAATAATTTGTTCACTGTGGAATAATTACTTGAAGAATGCTTATATTATGTTTCAATATATTTAAAAAAAGCACCAGGAACACCAATGCAATGTTCTTAGAGGCCCTTCCTAGCTTATTTATTCCTTCCGGTAGGATACAAGCCCCCACCCCCCCACAAAAAAAAATCACACTCCCAGGAATAGTTTTCTTTCCGGAGTACTCACTAAAAATATTCAATGAAAGCTTATGAGAGAGAAACAGTTATAAACCTCAAAGTATTTTTAAATCTGGAACTTGCATAATTACACACTGTTAAAAAAATGGAACAAGACTACACTTGAAACTATTCTCCAAAATTAAACTATATGGCAACAAAAAATTAATGCAATATTGATATATAGGCTTGAAACTACTTTTAATCAAGGTCCAATGATATTCAAACAACCTTTACTTTTAGATTTTGAACAACAGAGATTGGTTAGTTTAAGAACATCCCTCGTGGATTAGTGGAACACAACATGTAATTCTCAAAGAAAATAACTAGTTTATATAAAGAAGGTTTTCGACATGTTCAACTTAAGATTTTAAAACACCATTTGGAAATAAAAGGCTTGTTGATGATATAAAAAGAAGCAAAAGGAACACAGCATTTCCAAAGGAAATCTGTTAACATTATTTCATTAAAATACAAAACAAAATAATGGTGAATAGATTTTATTTTGGAATCAAGGATTGTAAATAGTGGTGTTCCCAAGGGATCAGTGTCCTGACATTGACTTTATATGTAGAATGATCAAGAGTTCAATACAAGGGCACAAAAATAGGAAGCACATTAACTATTAAGGGCAAATTATAGAGAATTAGCAGATTGGACAGATGCTGTCAGTTGGAATACAACTCAAAAAAGGATAGATTTCAAAATCAACTAGAGTACAGTTAAGAATGTTGTACCCTGCTTTCAGTTATAGAGTTACAAAACACTACAACATAGAAAACAGGCCATTCAGCCCAACTAGTCCACGCTGAACAATTAATCTGCCTAGTCTTATCAACCTGAACCCAGATCATAGCCCACCATACCCGCCAATCCATGTACTTATCTAAAATTCTCTTAAATATTGAAATCGACCTCACATCCACCACCTGTGCCGGCAGCTCATAACATACTCTCACCAGCCAGAGTGAAGAAATTTCCCCTCATGTTCCCCTTAAACTTTTCACCTTTCAACCCATGACCTCTAGATGTAATCTCACCAAACCTCAGTGGAAAAAGCATGCCTGTATTTACCCAATCTATACCCTTCATAATTCTCTATACTTCTATCAAATCTCCCCTCAATCTTCTATGCTCCAGGGAATAAAATCCGAACCTATTTAACCTTTTCCTACGATTCAGGTCCTTAAGTGCCAGCAACATCCTTGTAAATTTTCTCTGCACTTCTTCAATCTTATTTACATCTTCCCTGTAGGTAGGTAAGCAAAATAGATTACAATGCTCCAAATGAGGCCTCACCAATGTCCTATACAATTTCAGCAAAACATCCCAACTCTTGTACTCAATACATTGATTTATGAATGCCAATATCTTTCTTTACGACCCCATCTACCCGTGACGCCATCTTCAAGGAATTATGGATGTGTATTCCCAGATCCCTCTGTTCTACCTCATTCCTCATTGTGTAAGACCTACCCTGCCTGGTCCACCCAAAGTGCAACATCTCACACTTGCCTGCATTAAATTCCACCTGTCAGTTTTCAGCCCATTTTTCCAGCTGCTCCAGATTCTACTGCAAGCTTTGATTGTCTTCATTGCTGTCCACTACACCACCAATCTGCAAATTTGCTGATCCAATTTAAAACATCATCCAGATCAGTGATATAGATGACAAACAAAAGACCCAGCACCAATCCCTGTGACACACCACGAGTCACAGACCTCCAGTCAGAGAAGCAACTATCTACAATCACTTTCTGGCTTCTTCCATGAAGCTAATGTTTAGTCTAAATTAATACCTCAACTTGAAAGCCAAGCAGCTGAACATTCTTGACCAACCTTCCATGTAGGACCTTGTCAGAGGCCTTGCCAAGTCCGCATAGACAAAATCCACTGCCTCGCCTTCATCAACTTTCCTGGTAATTTCCTCGAAAAACTAAGATTGGTTGGACACAACTTACCACGTACAAAGCCATGTTGATTATCCCTAATCACCTCCCTGTCTATAATCCAAATACTTGAGGAACCTTCCAATAACTGATGTCATGCTCACCGGTCTATAATTTTCTGGTTTATTCTTAGAGCCTTTCTTAAACAACAGAATAACATTAGCTATCCTCCAATCCTCCGGCACCTCATCCACGGCTGAATATGCTTTAAAAATCTCTGCTTAGGTTCTGCAATTTCTGCACTAAGCCTCCCACAGGGTCCAAGGAAAAACATCGTCAGGTCCTTGAGATTTATCTCCCATAGTTTGCCTCAAGACAGCAAATACCCCTTTTGTAATCTGTACAGGGTCCATGACCTCGCTGCTGAATTGCCTCACATTTATAGACTCTGTGTTCATCTCCCGAGTAAATACAGATGCAACAAATCCATTTAAGATCTCTCCCATCTCTTTCGGTTCCATGCATAGATTTACCAGTTTCACCTTCCAAATGACCAATGTTGTCCCTTGTTATCCTTTTGCTCTTAATATATCTGTAGAAACCCTTATGATTCTCCTTCACCCTGTCTGCTAGAGCAACTTCACATCTTCTTTTAGCCCTTCTGATTTCCTTAAATGTTCTCTTGCATTTCTTTATACTCCTTAAATACATCATTTCTTCCTGCCTGCCTATACCTGCTATGCAGTTCCCTTTTTTTCTAACCAGGGCTTCAATATCTCTTGAAAACCAGGGTTCTCTACACTTGTTATCCTCGTCTTTTACTCTAACAGGAACGTACAAATTCTGTACTCTCAAAACGTCACATTTCAAGGCCTCCCACTTACTAAGTCCACATTTACCAGAAACAATCTGTACAAATCCATACTTGCCAGATCCTTACTGATAACATCAAAATTAGCTTTTTTCCAATTCAGAATCTGAAACCAAGGACCAGAGCTATCCTTTTCAACAAATACCTTGAAACCAACAGCATTATGATCATTAGATGCAAACTGTTCCCCCAACACAAACTTCTGTCAACTGCCCTGATCTAATTCACTAATAGAAGAACTAGTATTGCACTCTTCTCTAGTTGAAAATTCTATGTACTGATTAAGGAAACTTTCCTGAACATATTTGACAAACTCTTTCCACCTAGTACTTTAATAGTATGGGCATCCTAGTCAATACATGAAAAGTTATAATCACCTATTATCATAACCTTATGCCTCTTGCAGCAGTCTGTGATATCTAACAATTTGCTCCTCTATATCCCAGACTGTTGGGGAGACTATAATATAATTCCATTAATGTGGTCAGATCTTCCTTATTCCACCATTCTACCCATAAAGCCTCACTAGATGAGCTCTCCAGTCTGTCCTGACTGAGCATTGCTGTGACATTTTCCCTAACTAGTAACATCATCCCTCCCCCTTCAATCACTCCCTCCCAATCACTTCTAAGACAATAGAACCCCAGAACACTGAGCTGCCAGCCCTGCCCTTCCTGCAACCAAGTCTCACTAATGGCTGCAATGTCAAAATTCCACGCATCAATCCATGTCCTCTCATCCACCTTTCCTACAATACTCCTTATATTGAAATATATGCAGTTCAGAACGTTAGTCCCACAAGACTTTGGCTTTTGATTCCTGACTTTGTATGTAGGCTTAGAATCTTCTCTCGCCAGGACTCCTACTACCTGCTCTAGTGCTCTGGTTCAGATTCCCCTGCAACTCTAGTTTAAACCACCGCCCTGCTCTTCCCCACCGCCCCCCCCCATCCATCCCCTGTGCAGCACTAGCAAACCTTCCCGCTAGGATATTAGCCCCTCTTGAATTCAGTTACAAACCACCTTTCTGTACAGATCCCACCCTCCCTGGAAGAGAGCCCAATGATCCAAAAATCTAAAGCCCTCCCTCCTGCACCAATTCTTTAGTCACGTGTTAAACTGTATGATCTTCCTAATTCTAGCCTAACTAGCACATGCCACGGGTAGCAATTCTGAGAACACAACCTTGGAGATCCCGTCCTTTAACTTAGCACCTAATTCCCTGAACTCACTTTGCAGGACCTTGTCACCCATCCTACATGTCATTGGTACCAACATGGACTACGATCTCTGTCTGCTCACCTTCCCATTTAAGAATGCTGTGCACGCGATCCAACATGTTCCTGATCCGAGCACTCAGGAGACAACATACCAACTGGAATTTCATTCTCTCCTTTCTGTTCCCCAAACCAACAAATCCCCTATTACTATAGCTCACCGCTTCTCCCCCCGCCCCCCCCGCACTCACTTGCCTTCCGAACCACAGAGCAAGACTCAGTGCTAGAGACCTGACCCACTGTGGTTTTCCTCTGATAGGTCATCTGCCCAACAGTATCCAAGGTGGTATACCTGTTGTTGAGGGGAACAGACACAGGGCTACTCTGCAGTGGCTGCCTATCCCCATTCCTGCTCCTGATGGTCATCCTTTGTCCTGCACCTTGGGTATCACGACCTCCCTGTATGCCCTGCCTATCAATCTCTCAGCATCTCAAATGCTCAGTTCGAAATCCTAAACATGGTCTGTTAGAAGCTGCCACTGGATGCACTTCTTGCAAGTGAAGTTGTCAAGGACACTGGAGATCTCCCTGCCTTCCCACATACCACAAGAGAGGCATTTCACTATCCCGCCTGGCATCCCCTCTGCTCAAACTGTATGGTAGAAAAGAAAAAAAATTTAAGCAGAGAAAAAAAATCTACCTACAACCTCCACTTCTCATTGCTGAATCCTTGATGAACCAAATCTCAACCCCCCCACTCATGCAATGGCCACTTCACCTAAACCCAACTTCTTTTCCTTGGTCGTTGCCAAGTGCCTCATTATGTGCCATCCAATGTCGCCTCAGGAATGGTGGCTCACAAAAAGTGCTGACTGCCTGCATTTTTTTAAAACACTCTCTCCAATACAGTGTACTGTGGAAATGCATTTTACTTGTAGTAACAAAATGGCACCTGTATTTTACTAGAGTGCTTTGCTGATAGTACTCGCGCGACATTATGCCGATAGAACCTGAGTCCTTGACAAACTGCTGACCAGCAGATGTGTTAAACTGGAAGAATGCCAAGTGCACTGATTAAGCAGAAAGACAGGATATATCCTGTCCTTGAACTGAGGTGTGGGTAGCTGCACCTGTCAATAAAGGATTGACTATGCTGTCCGTTTTTTTTAAGCTGTCACTGGCTCTTGTGCGGTGCTAGTCTTCCCTTGTTGCAAGTAAAATAAAAATGCTTAAGATTGATCCACTCTGAGTTAATTGTTGTTTGTTATAAGACATAGCAAAACAGTGATTAACTGTCTCCTGGGGAGAACTGATTGCTCTCACTCACTTCTTTTAAACCTTCTCTCCCTCTACACAATCCGCTGTCTCCTTGGGACTGCGGCATGCAAAACGCCAAACGTTCTTTATCTTAAAATGTTTAAGATTGACACTAGCCAATGAAGAATTCAATTATAATACAAACAAAAGATATTTAGTTCAGAGCAATAATAAGATAATTTGGGGGACTTTTCATGCAATAAATATGCTTAAAAGGAAATCTTAATTAATAAGAATTCAGAACTGATTAAATGCTCTTGCTATGACAGATCTTTAAAAAAGTTTATATTGCATGTTATCTACGTACTACATTCTAGACTTGCAATTTTAAGGAAGGGGAATTATATTTTTATGCCTACAGATTACGATAGTGGAAAGAAAACATGTAATTGCTTTAAAAGTATAAATATTTGAAGAAGAGCAAATTTAGAAAGAGTATTTACAAAGACCCGAAGAACAAAACTAAGAGAGCAGATTCACCACAATGTGCCAAATAGTGTCTTTGCTGCAAGGTTCTCTGGAATCATTATTTTCTTAAAACAGGTCAAACTTAGAAGTAGAACAGGCATTATGTAAAATAATTCATGATAAACTACAAACTACAACCAACTTTCAAACGGGTATGAAAACTTTGATAAATTTCACTGCAGTAAATAGGCCTGTGCCTAGTGGCGTTCCACAAGGAAACGTACTGGGATCTCCACTGTTTGCGATTTATATAATTGACCTGGATGAAACTAGATGGGTAGGTTAGTAAATTTGCAGATGATATGAAGATTGGAGGTGTTGTGGATAACGTGGAAGACTGACAAAGAATACAGTGAGATGTAGATCAGTTGCACATATGGGCGGGGAAATGGTACACGGAGCTTAACTCCGCCAAGTGTGAAGTTTTACACTTTGGGAGGTCAAATGTAAAGAGACAGTACACTGTTCACGGCAGTGCTGATGAGCAGAAGGATCTTGGGGTACGAGTCCATAGCTTCCTGAAAATGGCTACACAAGTTGATAGGATGGTAAAGGTAGCATATGGCATGCTTGCTCTATTAGTAAAGGGATTGAGTTCAAGAGTCAGAAAGTTATTCCGCAAATTTCTAAAACTAGCAAGGCCATATCTGGAGTATTGCATACAGTTCTGGTTGCCCCATTACAGAAAGGATGCAGAGGCTTTGCAGAGGATGTATAAGAGGTTTAGGAGGACACTCACAAAATGCTTGTGGAACGCAGCAGGCCAGGCAGCATCTATAGGAAGAGGTACAGATGACGTTTCGGGCCAAGACCATTCGTCAAGACTAACTGAAAGAAGACATAGTAAGAGATTTGAAAGTGGGAGGGGGAGGGATGGAGCTAAGAGCTGGAAAGTTGATTGGTAAAAGGGATACAAGGCTGGAGAAGGGAGAAAAGGAGAAAAAAAGGGAAAAAATTAAAAATAATATATAAATAAGGGATGGGGTAAGAAGGGGAGGAGGGGCATTAACGGAAGTTAGAGAAGTCAATGATCATTCTTCCTCTGTCCCTCTCACAATAACTCCTTGCCTAAACACAAAATACTCTGCAGAAACTTGCCTGCTCTCCATCTTCCTCCGGTGCTCCCTTCCCCCTTTCTTTCTCCCTAAGCCTCCCGTCCCATGATCCTCTCTCTTCTCCCTTCTCCAGCCTTGTATCCCTTTTACCAATCAACTTTCCAGCTCTTAGCTCCATCCATCCCCCTCCTACTTTCAAATCTCTTACTATCTCTGCTTTCATTTAGTCCTGATGAAGGGTCTCAGCCCGAAATGTCGACTGTACTTCTTCCTATGGATGCTGCCTGGCCTGCTGCGTTCACCAGCATTTTGTATGTGTTGCTTGAATTTCAAGCATCTGCAGATTTCCTTGTGTTTGTGTTAGGAGGGCATTACCTGGATCAGAGAGCATGTGCTATAACAGGAGGTTGGACAAACTTGGGCTGCTTTCTTCAGAGTGGCAGAGCTGACTGACGGTTATAAGATTATGAGAAACATAGATAGATGGCCAGTATATTTTTCCCAGGGTTGAAATGTCTAATGGCAGAGGGCAAGCATTTAAGGAGAGAGAGGACAAGTTGAAAGGAAATGTACAGAGAGTGGTGGGTATCTGGAATGCACTGCCTGAGGTAGAGGTGGAGGCAAGGACAAAAAAGGTCTTAGACAGGCATATGAATGTGCAGGAAATAGATATGGATATAGCTTAACTGGGCATTTGATTACTAACTTAGTTTGGTACAACATCATAGCCTGAAGGGCCTATTCCTATGCTGTACTGAACTATGTCTTCTGTTATATATTCTATTCAGGAAAAATGGGCTCTATTTAAACTGTTCCACTCTAAAATGTGATTTCTTCTCCCAATAGCCATTAGCTCTTTAAAAGTTGAAATAGTTGACAGATTAATCACATTGCAAATTGTTACTAGACAATAAATGTCATATTGTATACACTTCATTCTCCAACCAAGACACGAAGATGGGGAAAAGAAAAGCAGACTAATTTTATATTAGGTGAAGCCAGGTGGGTGGGGGTGGGGTAGATGAATTAAGAAGCTGGGAGGTGTTAGATGGAAAAGGTAAAGGGCTAGAGAAGAAGGAATCTGATGAGAGGAGAGTGGACCATGGGGGAAAGGGAAGAAGGAGGGGTACCAGGAGGAGGTGACAGGCAGGTGAGAAGAGAATAGATGGAGGGGGGGGCAGAGTAGGGAATTGAAGAAGAGGGAAGGGGGTGGGGGAAAATTAATGGAAGTTGGAGAAATCAATGTTTATGCCATCAGGTTGGAGACTACCTAGATGGAATATTAAATATTGCTCCTCCAACCTGACAGTGGACTCATCAAGACAGTAAAGAAGGACATGGACTGACAGGTTAGAATGGGAATGCAAAGTAGAATTAGTATGATTGACCACTAGAAGTCCTGCTTTTTGAAGATGCTGGGGTGAAGGGGCTCAACAAAGCAGTCCCCAGTCTATGTTGGGTCTCTCCAATGTAGAGGAGGCCTCATCGGGTGCACTGGATACAGCAAACTTTAATAAACAGTCCTTCCAGGTGATGCAAAACTTCACCTACGAATCTGTTGGGGTTGCCTACTCTATCTGGTGCTCCCCGTAATGGCATTACGCTAACACTAGTCTAAGAGGCGGCGTGTTAGCATAATGGTTAACGTAACAATACATGGATAATGATATCAGATTAAGGCAAGACAAAATGAAAGACAAGAATGCAGAGAATTTCAGAGATTTAAGGGAGAAAAGAAAAAAGGAAAAGCCTAAGAGGCTCGGGCTAAAGTAAAAAAATATAAGAATAGGATCATAAAAGACAACATGATGAAGGGTCTCTGCCCAAAATGTCCACTGTTTATTCATTTCCACAGATGCTGCCTGTCCTGCTGAGTTCCTCCACCATTTTGTGTGTTGCTCCGATTTCCAGCGTCTGCAGAATCTTGTTACTTAACACTGCTAAGAGATTACTCCTGTAAACACTACCCATACTAAGAAAGATGAATTCCAATCCAATCACTGCTCTAATCAATGGTAGCTATTCTGTATTTTTGCTATCTCTACACTAGCCACAAAACTCTCCCTTCATTCCAATATGCAATAAATGTACAAGTCAATATCTCTATATTTAGATTACTTAAGAGCTCACTAAAGCAATTAAACTTATTCAGCAAAAGCGATCCAAAACCTGTAACCATTCGTGTTTATGTAATTCAGCAACAGGTCAAACAATTCACCCAAGACATACTCTCTTCTCATTGCTACCATTAAAGAGGTGGTACAGGAAGGAGCCTGAAGACACACACACGATGTTTCAGGAACAGCTCTTCCCCTCCACCATCAGATTTCTGAATGGACAATGAACCCATGAACAATACCTCAGCATTTCCCCCTCTATTTTGGCACTACTTATTTAATTTTCTTTTGTTAAATATACTTACTATAATTTATAGTTTTTATTATGTATTGCAATGTACTGCTGCCACAACACAAGAAATTTCTCAGCATATGCCAACGATAATAAACCTGATTCTGATTCAATTGATTTACCCAGTAATCCATGAGGAAAAAGTAAAATTTCATGAACACCTATTTGTAAATTCAAATTTAAGCAATGGTGCTTTAATGAAAATCAGAATTGTTTTATCGGAAATGAAACAGTGGACAATAAAGCAAAGTACCTGAACTCATTCATGTCTTTATTCACGAACCAGAAGTCTA
This sequence comes from Mobula hypostoma, assembly GCF_963921235.1. NCBI lineage: Eukaryota > Metazoa > Chordata > Chondrichthyes > Myliobatiformes > Myliobatidae > Mobula > Mobula hypostoma. The sequence continues at coordinate 187,325,803 of NC_086098.1, forward strand.
CCAATCCACAAAATAAAGTGGAACTTGAATACACTTGAACTTTAATACCTATCTTAGGGATAGTTACTTTAAAACACAAAATGCATGAATGTGTGGGTTTCCCCAGTTGTTCAAAGACTATAAATGGGATTGGAGTAGATTGATCCCCATGTTCATTGTGAATGTGGTTTGCTAAAAGGCCCATTTCAGTGTTGTAGGACTGAAAAACTGAGGGGTACTTCAGCAAATCTTCATCTGCGAAGACTGAGTGAAATCAACTGTTTCAGAATGATGACCCATCAACTTTAAAAATTAGCTATTTCTCTCTCCACAATTTCTGCCTGGCATATTACTTTCAGCACTGTTTTTAATTACAAGACTTTAGCTGTTTAACATAAAATTTACAAGCTTTTCATTGCCTACTACCAACTTTCAATACTACAAGTACATATGCAGTCATTAAGCAGCTTTTATGTACTCAACCATGAAAGCAAATTACATACAATTCAGTACTTTCAGAAGAAACTTGGTAATTTCACCTTTCTAAAAGTAATGATATAAATAAAACTTCTTAGTAGCAACAGTTAGTTGGGGATTATTAGTAACTATTCTATCCATACTAGCATAATGTGCTGACAAATACAGTCGGCTCTCCTTATCCGCCAGGGATTGGTTCCGGGACCCCTTGTGGATATCAAAAAACGCGGATGCTCAAGTCCCTTATTCAACCTAAATGCGGTGGACCTTAGGACCCAGCAGAACCCCAGACCTTATTTAACCTGTCTCAGTGCGGTGGACATTAGGACCCGGTGGCGGAGCTCTGAACCTGCAGTGTTTCTGTTCACGAAAGTAATCATGATCACGATTTAAAATAAAGTGGAAATAATAAAGCAATCGGAAAGAGGTGAAAAGCCATCGGTCATTGGAAAAGCATTAGGCTACAGTCGATCAACGATTGGAACAATTTTAAAGGATAAAGTGAGAAAGGCCCCTGCCCCATGAAAGCTACAATTATTACTAAGCAACGCAGTGGTTTAATTATTGGGTTTTGGGGTTTTGGGTTTCTGATCCTCCACATCAACCCAGCATGGATGGAGCGCGCGCTTGGGAGCAGTCTGTCACTGGATTGAACTCGGGAATTTCCATTCCCGAGCCCAACACTGAAACATACGTTTCTTATGTGCATAGAAAGGTAAAATATATACTATATACTAAGACAAATGTTTGACTAACTGACGCTAAATAATACCAGATGTACCTGTTCCTACTTACTTAGTAAGAGAACTTTCGGTTTTTTTCGATCCTGATCCACGATAGCCTACGCACATCCTCCTGTATACTTTAAATCATCTTTAGATTACTTATAGTACCTAATATAATGTAAATGCTATGTAAATAGTTGTTATACTGCATTGTTTAGGGAATAATGACAAGAAAAAAAGTCTGTACATGATCGAACAACAAGTACTGGAAGGTTTTCTTGATTTGCGGTTGGTTGAATTCGCGCATGCAGAACTCGCGGATAAGGAGGGCTGACTGTATCCCCAGAATAAGTTTGACTATTTCTAGTTTCCTGGTCCTAGTAGCTCACTTATATCATTGGTGTCCTGTCCCTCTGTACTTCCATGCAAAACTTCAATGGTTTGAGCACTTCAATTCTTTCCTAAACAGAGGTCCACACAGAACTCTTCATCTGGCTAAACTTGATTTTGCATTGAACAACTTCTTAAACTATACTTATTTTCTCCAACTCAAACTACTGGCTATGGGAACCCACTTAGGTTCAAGCCATGTCTGCCCCTTTAAAGGATACACAGAAAAGACCTGATTTTAATCTGAAATAAATTAAAATCCCCTCTCCCCTTTCCTTTTTCAGCAGATTGATGACTGCATTCCTCCTGCTCCCTACTTCAAAACAATTTCTTTCTACTCTCACATTCTAATAGCCTGTCCATGATACTTACCCATGTATCCTTAGCGGATGGCTTAGTTATCAATATCCATTACAAGTTCCTAGATTCCCACAGTTCTCTAAATTACATCTCCTTTCATTCTAATTCATGCAAGAATAGGATTTCATTCTTCCAATTTAATCAGCTTTTCTAATGATGACAGTTTCCACTTATTCACGATATCTTCCTATTCCCTTTACAGTGGTGCACCCATCACCATAGTCAACAAGACTTATAAAAGTGTGTTCCATTTCCACGCTTCTATTCTCAGACCCCCCCTTTGGGTTTGGTCTTCATCTTCCACCCCAGCAGTGTAGATGCTTAATAGATCATCCTCTAATTTCTGCTACCTTCCACCACCAGATACATCTTCCCTCCACTCACAGCATTACGAAGTAACAGTTCCATCCTGGATCACTCCCCTTCCCCCAGCATCTACACGCTAATGTAGATGTAACACCTGCCATTTCACTTTTCACCTTCCTAAAATCCATACACAAACACATGTACGTGAACACACGCATGCATGCAGCAACAATTCACTTGTACTTCTACTAATTTAGAATAGTTAGTTCCCATGATATGGTTTCTTCTACTTCAGAGTAGCTATAGAATAGGTGATTGCAGAACACCTCCATTCACAAGAGACTTCTGAATGCTTGTCACTTTAAATCTTCATCCTCATCTCACCTCCTGCTTTGGCCTCAGTGCACCAACAGAATCCAACGTCAACTCAAGATCGCTGCCTAAAGATGCTGGTCAAACCACTTAGGGCTGAAATGAGAAATTTCTTGAAAATGAGAAACCAAATTGTGGCAAAGCTATGGAATTCTTTACCACAGAAGGTAGTTAAGGCCATATCATTAAATGTACTCAAGAGTTAGACACAGCTGTAAAAGCAAGAAGAGTATTACAGTATATAGGGAAAAGGCAGAACCTGTAAGGCCAGCCATAATTATATTCAATAGTAGATCACAATTCTATTTCCTTTACCATAGCATTGGAGAGGGATAGGGACAGACAAAATAGGGAAACATTTAATTGGAGTAAGGGGAAATATGAGGCTATCAAGCAGGAACTTGGAAGCATAAATTGGAAACAGATGTTCTCAGGGAAACGTATGGAAGAAATGTGGCAAATGTTCAGGGGGTATTTGCATGGGGTTCTGCGCAGATACGTTCCAATGAGACAGGGAAAGGACGGTAGGGTACAGGAACCGTGGTGTACAAAGACTGTTGTAAATCTAGTCAAGAAAAGAAGAGCTTACGAAGGGTTCAAAAAACTAGGTAATGATAGAGATCTAGAAGATTATAAGGCTAGCAGAAGGAGCTAAAGAATGAAATTAGGAGAGCCAAAAGGGGCCATGCAAAGGACTTGGCAGACAGGAATAAGGAAAACCCCAAGGCATTCTACAAGTATGTGAAGAGCCAGAGGATAAGACGTGAGAGAATACGACAAATCAAGCGTGACAGTGGAAAAGTGTGTATGGAACCGGAGGAGGTGGTAGAGGTACTTAATAAATAGTTTGCTTCAGTATTCACTACGGAAAAGGATCTTGCCAATTGTAGGGATGACTTGCAGCGGACTGAAAAGCTTGAGCATGTAGATATTAAAGAAGAGGATGTGCTGGAGCTCTTGGAAAGCATCAAGTTAGATAAGTCACTGGGACCAGACAGGATGCACCCCAGGCTGCTGTGCAAAACAAGAGAAGAGATTGCTGAGCCTCTGGCGATGATCTTTGCATCATCAATGAGGATGGGAGAGGTTCCGGACGATTGGAGGGTTACGGATGTTGTTCCCTTATTCAAGAAAAGGAGTAGGGATATCCCAGGAAATTACAGACCAGTGAGACTTACTTCAGTGGTTGGTAAGTTGATGGAGAAGATCCTGAGAGGCAGGATTTATGAACATTTGGAGAGGCATAATATGATTAGGAATAGTCAGCATGGCTTTGCCAAAGGCAGGTCGTGCCTTAGAAGCCTGACTGAATTTTCTGAGGGTGTGACTAAACACATTGATGAAGGTAGAGCCATAGATGTAGTGTATATATAGATTTCAGCAAGGCATTTGATAAGGTACCCCATGCAAGGCTTATTGAGAAACTAAGGAGGCATGGGATCCAATGGGACATTGCTTTGTGGATCCAGAACTGGCTTGCCCACAGAAGGCAAAGGGTGGTTGTAGACGTGTCATATTCTGCATGGTGGCTGGTGACCAGTGGTGTGCCTCAGGGATCTGTTCTGGGACCCCTTCTCTTCATGATTTTTATAAATGACCTACTTGAGGAAGTGGAAGGATGGGATAGTAAATTTGATGATGACACAAAGGTTGGAGGTGTTGTGGATAGTGTGGAAGGCTGTCAGCTGTTACAGTGGGACATTGATAGGATGCAAAACTGGGCCAAGAAGTGGCAGATGGAGTTCAACCCAGGTAAGTGTGAGGTGGTTCATTTTTTTAGGTCAAATATGATGGCAGAATATAGCATTAATGACAAGACTCTTGGCAATGTAGAGGATCAGAGGAATCTTGGGGTCCGGGTCCATAGGATACTCAAATCTGCTGTGCAGGTTGACTCTGTGGTTAAGAAGGCATATGGTGCATTGGCCTTCATCAATCGTGGGATTGAGTTTGAGAGTCGAGAGGTAATGTGCAGCTATATAGGAACCTGGTCAGACCCCACTTGGAGTACTGTGCTCAATTCTGGTCGCCTCACTACAGGAAGGTATGGAAACCATAGAAAAGGTGCAGAGGAGATTTACATGGATGTTGCCTGGATTGGGGAGCAGGTCTTATGAGAATAGGTTGAGTGAACTCAGTCTTTTTTCCTTGGAGCGACGGAGGATGAGAGGTGACCTGATAGAGGTGTACAAGATAATGAGAGGCACTGATCATGTGGATAATCAGAGGCTTTTTCCCAGGGCTGAAACGGCTAGCACGAGAGGGCACAGTTTTAAGGTGCTTAGAAGTAGGTACAGAGGAGATGTCAGGGGTAAGTTGTTGCTTTTTTTTTAAACGCAGAGAATGGTGAGTGCGTGGAATGGGCTACCAGCAGCAGCAGTGGAGACAGAAACGATAGGGTCATTTAAGAGACTCCTGGATGGATACATGGAGCTTAGAAAAATAGAGGGCTATGGGTATGCCTAGGTAGTTCTTAGGTAAGGACATGTTTGGCACAGCTTTGTGGGCCGAAGGGCCTATAGTATGCTGTAGGCTTTCTATGTTTCTATGTAGAGCAGACTCAAAGATAAACAGTCTACTCTTACTCCCATCTTCTAAGTTCCAACTTTCTGATTCCATCTGGGACTGAACAATGAATATAGTATTCAGCTATGCAGCCTTTCAGGTTTGCGTCAAAATTCATTGATTCTGATACTGGAGGAACGTTTGGGGTGCTCAGTGGGTTGAATGAGCTCGTGGTGGAGGAGTGGGGAGGCAGTTGTCAATCTTGCAAGTTAACTGTCTTCCCACTCCATGGATGGAGCCCAGTCTGCTGAGTGCTTCCTATATTTGCACATTTCTGTTTCAGATTTCTAGCAACTACTTTCTTGCTTTTCAATCTCCGGTCTGTTCTGATGTAATTTGCTTTCCTCTCTTTGCTTATGCACCTGAATTTGTGGGCCTTTCCTGTATTGCCCTTTATTTCACATTTAAATGAACATTTTCTGCATCTCAGTTTTCTTCTCTGTCTTTTTTCTCTTTCCTCTGTTTCTCCCACTTTTCGCATCTCTTCCACATAAATTAGATGCATTCAACATTCTTCAGCACCCTCCTTCATTGACACAAACCTTGTCAGGCATCTTCAGTTGGTCTCCATTATTTTTGTTCTCTGCAACCCTCCCATCTCTCTCCATGTTTAAACACATCCAAATTTCTCCCTAGTTTTGAAGTTTGAAATATTAACTGTTCCTCTCCACAGATGCTGCATATTTTAAACATTTAGTTTTTTGTTTTTTAATAAGTTAAGATTCCTTTGATTAAAAAACCTTGTTTAAACCTCATCTGCACCTTATTTCCAAGAGGCATCCCAATGGAGTGGATCTAACCTGGGGGATAAATGGGAAATAGCTCAAGTTTCATCACCTCTGCTTCAGCGCTAAAGTTACGCTAAACATAGTTATTAACCTGGAATATGCACACCATGTGCACAGTCAGAGTACAAGCCCCAAGCTTCAAGTTATCCATATTTCCATATATGATAGTGTGAGCCTTACAATGAGCATTCGTAACAGAAAGGAACTTTATCAACCTTCTCCTACAGCATTACACCTTCCCCAGATAACAAAGGATCATTACAGAACCCTAATCAATGAGGACCACTTTTGTATATTGGGAGCCAACCACTAAAGGAATAAGTATCAATGACTAAATTCATCACTGCTTTGAGCATAGCAGCAGTGTCTTAAGTAAAAACATATTTGAAAGTCAAGACCTCAAACTCAACAAAAAGTTAATTGTCCACTAGGCTGTGATGACTACTCCCCCCAATATTTTTTCAGACTAGCAACACTCGAAGTGAGCACTTCAAGGCAAAAGAATGTAACCACCAATACTACGTCTGCAACGTCCTCTAAATCTATTGGCAGGATAAGCGAATCAATGTCAGTGTACCCTTTCCGACTAACATCTGAGCATAAATTCCCTAATTAAACAGTCAATTTCAAAAGGTAAAGTACATCAACTGCATGTGTGACACCAAGTATGTCTAGATAGGGCTCATCAGCCATGATTGGCCACTCATCTAGGAGAAGGAAAACTCTGATTTCAAACCTCCACCGTCTTGCGGCTATACCCATTCATGGGGAAGGCTTCAGGAAAAACCCTGAAGAAAAATCCGGAGCTGGAGTCGCTAACATTGAGCTCAACACTGACTGGCAACTCTTGTGATCCCACTGGTGCTAAACTGTATCGGGTTACTGCAGTTCCTTTGGATTCATTAGAGGGGGGAGTCTGCTATATGGGCAACAGCTTGCTCTCCATACTGCAGTGCCCTGACTTACATATTAGCTTAAACAGCTAGGATGCAACATACATGGTCAAACCACCAAAGACAGTCTCAAAATTCCAAGCTTCATCATAGTAAAAAAAACCACCCTGGAAGATGAAGATGTTCTGACAGCCTCTCTGAATAAATTCCTCATTCACTCATGGGAATCCTTGGCCCAAAATGGAAAAGGACAATCTAGGCATCAAATACTATCAGTGTCTTCAAAGGAAGTATTCAGGGGACAAGTGAAAACCCAATTTTGCCATGCATGTTCCTATCCCACGTGTGCAATCACTCTGGAATACACCAAATTACTCAATGTGCTTCATAGGAGAAAAATCAAACAAAATTTGATACCACACCACATAAGATAATAAACCAAATATCTAAAAATAAGCCAAATACAAGGCAAATTCAGACACATTAAAAGAGAATTCCAAATAATAGGCCTTCTCAGTTTGGCACAGCTACCAAAGGAATGTACACAGTAATTAAAATTAACAAGGAGATTTTACCTCATGGTGAGGTCAGGATTATTGAGATGGGAGCGATGAGGCTAATGAGGTATAGAAAAGTACTGAAACTGCAAAATGGCAGAATTGCCAAGTGAGGACCTATTGTAGCTATGTGAGCACCTTGCCCTTAGATAATTAGGTTTGGGTGCAAATTACAATTTGTGCAGTAGTTTTAGCTGAGTAAGTTATACGGGTGGAAAATGGGAGATATACCAAAGAATAAAGAAAACCTAGAGAAGTGCTGCAGAGCAAATGAGCAAGGGGGAAATGATGCAAAGATCAAAGTACATATAATATCTACGCATGTATACTATATACAACCTTGAGATTCATCTCCTCACAGGCAACCACAAAAGAAACCAAATAGAACCCATTTTTTAAAAACTGTCAAACACCCAATGTACAAACAAAAAATAAATAGTACAAACAACAAAAGCAAGCAAACAACTGAAATCCACAAAAAGGTCCACAGCTGCAAAGCCAGTCATCACTGCATCTGATCAAGCTGCCCGTTAGTCAAAGGCCACAGCCTCAGTTCAACATGAAGACCGAGTAAACCTTGCAGAGCACAGAGTTGAATTGGCCCATCCCTCACATCCGGCCCTGACCTTTTCAATCTTTTCAGAAGTACTTGGCCTTAGGGATGAAGTCCTCATGATCAGAAATCAATAAAAAAACATAATGCCAAGCTTACAAATAATGTAGTTTAGTCTCAGCTACTTGTCAGGGTAAGTTGAAATTTGTGCAAGGAAACAAGAAAAGAGAACTGCCTTGGCGATTTACGAAATTTCTTCTTGTTGTAGTACAAGTGTTTCTTCGGCTGTCCATTGATTTCAATGTTGACTGTACTGAAAGATTAGTCTCTGCAGGCACGTTTATGGGCCACAAGACCAGCACTGGATCAGCAGCATTGTCTCTCACATCGGTTGCATTTGTGAGTTGACTGTTCTAGCACCGAATGTCTGCGTTCATGACCTGTTTCATATTTCTTCTGCCTTTTCTCCTCGATAGCTGGGATTCACTTCTTGACAATGCAGTGCCAACTTCTTCTGTCCAAAGCATCTTTCTCCCAGGTGTTGACATTCATGTCAGTGTTCTTCATATGGGGCTTGAGCACATCTTTGTAGGGCAGCTTCTGACCACCATGCTTCCTCTTTCCTTCATGTAGCTCGCCACTGAAAACAGCTTTGGGTAAATGATCATCGCTCATTCTGTGACATGACTAGTCCAACGCAGCTGAGAAGCTGTAATGAGCGATTCTACGCTGACTGTCCCAGCACGTTTGAGCGCCTCCACATCTGGTACCCTCTCTTGCCACTTGATGTGTAATATTTGGTGTAAATGCCTGTGTCGTGTCTTGGTCAATTTTCTTGATGTGCTTCTGATACCAATGTCATTGTTTCAGTTGAAAAAAGCAGAGATGGTAAAACAGCTGTGTTATACACTTTGACCTTGGTTGCCATTTTAATGTTGTAGCGAGACCAACGTCGCTTCTGCAAAGCACCAAAAAGCTGATTGAATTCTCCTCTCAACTTCCAGATCTGATGGGTTGGTGTTGGTCACGGCGCTTCCTTAGTATGTGAAAGAGTCAGAACATTTCTGCGCCACCCCATTGACCGATATGACTGGTGGTTGGGTCTCACTAGGACTACACAGAGGAGGCAGCTGGTACAGAAGTTCGGTTTTGGAGGCATTGATTCTTAGGCCAAAAACAGTGGCAGCAAACGAGAAGCGGTCAATAATTTCTCGAATCACATGAACATCAGCAGCAACCAGGGCTGAGTGGTCTGCATACAGAAGCTCTCTGACACATCTCTCTCTTGATTTGGTTGAGGCTTTGAGTCTTGACATGTTGAACAATTTTCCATCTGAGCGAGTCCTGATGTACACACCTTTGTCTAAATTATGGTCCATTATTTCCAAAACTGCAGTAAAATATAGCGTGAACAAAGTTGGAACAAGAACGCATCCCTGTTTTACCCCATGGTTGATGGTGAAGGCTTCGCTGACGTCTCCTCCGATAGATACTTTGCCAGAAAATGTTCTCATGAAACAACTTGATCATTGTAACCAGCCATAAATTTTGAGCACTTCCCAGATTATTTCTCTGTCCACCATATCAAATGCTTGTGAGAAATCAACAAAGACAATGTACAATGGTTGCTGCTGTTCTACCGCCTTCTCCTGGAGTTGCCTCAAAGTAAAAATCATGTCAGTGGTTGCTCTTACAGCCATAGAGCCACGTTGGCTTTCAGGAAGCACATCTTCTGATACCATCTTGAGCCGGTTGAGCAGAATCTTCGCCATAATCCTGTCAGCTGTGGACAGAAGGGAGATTCCTCGGTGGTTTCCACAAACAAGACTGTCGCCTTTCTTCTTGTAGATGGTGACTATCAGCGCATCTTTGAAGTCCTGAGGGAGACATTGACTCTGCCAACAAGCATTATATAAGTTCAACAGTTCAGTCTTCAGAGCAGGACCACCTTGCTTCCAGTACACCTGATGGAATCCCGTCTTGCCCGGGTGCTTTGCCACTTCTGGTATCTTTTAAAGCCTTATTAAGTTCTGTTATAGTGATGAGTCCACATAGCTCTTCGGTTAAATAAGAGAAGTTGTTTGAAGAGAAGTGGTGTGGAAAAACCTGACATTTTAAGCAGAAGTAAGAACTGGTAATGAAAGACAATTCTTCCCAGAAAGATAAACTATTGCAAATTAGCTCAGAACAATCTTTCAAACTTAAGAAAAAAAATAGAAACAGCATGTGGGTATAAACATGCAAGTTCTTGACTCAGATAGGAATAAACATTTTAACATGTCCAACAAAAAAACAGGCATATTTGAAATCACACTAACAGCTGCAGCAACATCTTTAATTTGGGGAATTTTAAAATAAAGAAGTTCAAGATAGAAACATTCACTGAAGATGAGAAAGAGTTTGTCATGACTGGTGTGACTGCTGTTCAAGAAAGTAAAGGTACACTGAGTAGTATAGCAAACAACGGATGAGAGTTGGAAACTTCAGCACGCGAACATTTTCCATGACATCCACAAAGTAATCCAGGCATACACGTTTATGGAACAACAAGATTTTTAAAACTTCCTCAACCATGCATTGTGAGGCAACTTTCTGCTAAATGTCTCTTTTTTTTTAAAAATCACATTTGAATTTTAAAAAAGCAACAAAGGTATATTACCATTCTCCCAATTTTGTCATAGTATATAGTTTATACTGCTGTGTCAAAGATGAACATTCATGCCATTGTGTTGCTTCAACAGATTCCCAACAAATAATCAAAAAGATTTGGTAACGTATAAAATGGAAATGCAATCTAAATTTATAGGTTCAGCAAATGAAAGAATGTCACAGCAGAAGTTGCAATGTTGAAACTAGGACTAATTATTTGTTTCTAACTAAAATTAGTATACGAAGAAGAAAAAAAAGAAAATGCTACACTTTAAAATTAAGCAGCATCTTAAGATACCATAACAGTACAAGTATTTCAATGGCATTCCAAAACATAAGATTTTATTTAATATTTCATTTAAATGCAATTACATTTGTGTAATGAGCAGCAAATACAAAAGAGAAAGCGGTAGGTCCATGTGAATTGCTGATCCACCTGAAAAGTGGGAAGGGAGGGTTTGAATATTAAACACTGCAGTTCCAGTGCTTGACAGGAAAGTGCAAAGCATGAAAGGGGGATGCTTGGGATGACTGAAGAGTGGACAGGGTCCACTGCTAAAGGGAATAGTAAAGGGAAATGGAAAAATTAGGATGCTTCAAGTGGTAAGACATGATGACAAGGGCAATTTAAATCATAATCAACCCCCCCCCCAATATCACAATGTCTCTAAGAACTTGCAATCACATGTACAACTCTTTTGAGTGTTCTTGCTTTCTCCAAATACCGTGTTGCTATGGAAACAAGTACTAGATTCCTCTGACTGCTCATAGGATATAATATAATCCAGTTCATGCCTCTTCCTCATTTTATTTCCAGGTGCAGTGCACTGGCTCATTTGTCTGGAAATTAATTTACTAATGTCACATGAACCAAGTTATAATGAAAAGCTTTGTTTTCCATGCTATCCATACAGATGTCACATCACCACACTGAGGTGTACCAATAGCATGCAGAATATAGTGTTATAGTTATGAAGACAGTGCACTGCACATAGACAATTAAATGTAAGGTCATAATGAAGTAGATTATGAGGTCAAGAGCCTAAGAGCCCATCTTATCATACAAGAGGTCTGTTCAATTGTCTTATAACAGCAGGTTAGGTGTTCTCAAGAGCACGAGTGCATTTTCATCCTTTCATATTTTCTCTCTAATGTAGGGATTCCCAATGTTTTTATGCCATGGACCCTTACCATTAACTGAGGGGTTTGTGGACCCCTGGGTGGGAGATCCTGCCCTAACGGGAGGAGAGAGAGTAGAGAATGTCTGGAGTAGGAGGGGTCTTTGATTATGCTGGCTGCTTTACTGAGGCAGCAAGTAGTACAGACCAGGTCCATAGAGTGGAGACTGGTATCCGTGATGTACTGAGCTGTGTTCACAACTCTCTAGGGATCCCCCTCTCTCCCCCCCCCTCCACCCGGCCGAGTCTTGGACAGAGCAGTTGCAATATCAAGCTGCGATATATACAGATAGGATGCTTTCAATAGTACATCTATAAAAATAGGTGAGGACTGATGGGGATGTATCAAATTTCCTTGGCCTTCTGAGTAAGTAGGGGTACTGGTGTGCTTTCTTGGCCATGGCATCCACATGGTTGTACCAGGACAAACTATTGGAGATGTTTACACCTAAGAACCTGAATCTCTCAGCCCTCTCCACATTGAACACAAATGGTGCAAAGGGCGGATGCATGTTTTACTCTTCTTGCTGACATCAATGACTAGTTCTCCTTTTCTTAACCTGTACTGAGAATTACTTGCCTTTATATATTACCTGTCACTGACATTTTTGTTTCATATCTGATTTTCAACACCTCCTGAGTTTTGCTAGACAAAGTGCATCACACCACATCCACCACTGATGAACATCCTCTTCCTGCCTCGCTCACCATGCAGGAAATTCTTTAAAAGTTGCTTTTCTGAATCACGAATAAGAAATGCTGTTGAATGCTATTACACACAGCAGAAAGCATCAATAAATAAAATAACCAAAACCAGGAATAGCGAATACAGTTACAACGTTCACATTTGATGAGGTCAGTGTGCTGTGATGATGTGGAAATATCTAAAGAGCTAGCTACTGTACCACAGAAACACACCCAACAGTATAATCCCAGAAACTCCTACAAACTTCATTATCATTTCAACAAAAATATTTGAATCATGACTTCAGACTGCTACACACTGAACTTCATTGTTCAAAGGGAAGCACAATAAAATTGTGAAGGGTTTGCGTGCAGTCCTGAATTTCCCACAACCTCCCAAATTAGTACCACCCGTTCAAGATCACAATCAAAAAGGGGAAATAACTGTAAAAGCCTAAAAAGTTGGCAATAGATTTAGTTACGTGTTCAATTCCCTGGCTGTGGTAAATTACATCAACGAATTAAAGGTGCTTTTTAAAACAAAAGATTTGTACAGTAAAATGACACTGAAAAACTTGGGGTGCTTTTATAATTCCGCCCATCTGAGATAGTGGTCTGTGAAGAGATTTATTTCTGATTATTTCTGGCGCAAAGAAAAAGAAATGACAACTGCAAAGAGTGACCAGGTTGATCTCGAGAGTCTTCACAAGCTGGTCGCCTTGAAGTTTTGCACCCCCCCCCCTATTTAAATGTCAAACTCTAAAGCCAAGCTCGGAGTCGACTGACAACGGTTCGGTGAAAGGAGGGGGAGAGGGAGTGAGAGTGCCTCGGCTCGATGTCTTCCCCGCGTCCCCACCCCCGAATCCCAGGGCGGGAATGAAATGGAGCGCCGCCGGTACCGTTTTAAAAAGGTTAGTCTCCTCAGTCATGCCGGGGCAATGAGGGCGATAGTTAATGTAGCGCCGTTAATTGTGAACGCCGATGTTAAATTACTATCTCACACACACGTGCGTGCATTGAGTAGAGGGGTTTAGCTGGAAGAAAGGAGGTTAAAAAGAGGAGCCGCCCCCGGAGCCCGGGCGGCGCTCCCGGATCTCCCTTCACTCGCGCCGCCGCTGCCCCGCCCTGCCGTCCCTTAATCCCCCACCCCCCGATCCCTCTCCCTCCAGCTCACCTGCCGGACTCGCGTGTCACCCGTGGGCACAGCCTCTGCCTCCGCCTCGCACCTCTGCCTCACACACACAACAATGAAGTGGCCCAGCCGCGAGCCCGCCATGGCGCCCGCTCACACACAGGAAGTGACGCCGGGCCCGGGGAACGCGCCCCCGAGCTCGGCCAGAGCAAGCCGACGCCCCGCGCGCCCCTGTGAGGGGCGACCCGGTTAACGGAGCAGTTACGAGGGACCCCTGGCTCAAAAACCTAAACCCACTCCCAAACCGCAAACAAATAGTCGTCATCAACTAAAATGTATAACCCTTCCAATTGTAACAAATTGCAGTCTCAAAAACCGAAAAATCACGTTTCCTTTCAAAGAGGCTTAATTAATAAGAAACTTATTACAAAACTAAAATGTAAATTTAAAGTCACCGACAATACTACATTGGACTAAGTATGACAGCCTTTTGTTTTATAAAAATAGTTCTTTTTTGCAACTTCATTCTACAAACACGGAGACAATAACGGCGACTAACGCAATCGCTAACACGAACTAAATTAAAACGCTCCCGTCCCTGTCAAGGATTGCATTTATCCCCTGCGGTGCCCAATGGTCCTGGAACACCTCCATGGTAAGCATAGCAGGACTTGGGGTACAGGGGCGTCAGCCGTCTTTTCCATCAAGGCAATGTGTAATTGCAAAGCTTGCATGTTAGAACAACGTTTCTACATAGTGCCCAAGTTACTAACAATTTAAAAGACAGTCAGCATGCAACAGACAGCATCTGTGTGCAAAGCTCCAGGCATCGATTTAAAGCACAGATACATCACTACCACAGTTCCAGCATATGCGGGCACAGACTTGGGCATTAAAAGTTGAAACACCACCTAAAATAATAATTATTGAGCTCTTCAAAGGGATATCCAACCAAATGGACAAATTAAAAGAGACAGGATACTAGAGCCAGTCTATAATGTTAACAAATTTGCATATAACACCACTGAGTGGGTCATATCTCAAATACTTATACTTTATTGTCACCAAACAATTGATTCTAGAACGTACAATCATCACAGTGATATTTGATTCTGCACTTCCTGCTCCCTGGATTACAAATATTAAATATTTAAAAATATTAAAAATAGTAAAAATTAGTAAATATAAAAATTAAGTTTATAGATCATGAATAGAAGATAGAAAAATGGAAAGCAAAGTAGTGCAAAAAAAAAATCGAGAGGCAGGTCCGGATATTTGGAGGGTACAGCCCGGATCCATGTCAGGATCCGTTCAGCAGTCTTATCACAGTTGGAAAGAAGCTGTTCCCAAATCTGGTCGTACGAGTCTTCAAGCTCCTGAGCCTTCTCCTGGAGGGAAGAGGGACGATAAGTGTGTTGGCTAGGTGGGTCGTGTCCTTGATTATCCTGGCAGCACTGCTCCGACAGCGTGCATGTAAAGTGAGTCCAAGGACGGAAGATTGGTTTGTGTGATGTGCTGCACCGTGTTCACGATCATCTGCAGCTTCTTTCAGTCTTGGACAGGACAACTTCCATACCAGCTTGTGATGCACCCTGGAAGAATGCTTTCTACGGTGCATCTATAAAAATGAGTGAGGGTTTTAGTGGACAGGCCACATTTCTTTAGTTTTCTCAGGAAGTAAAGGTTCTGGTGGGCCTTCTTGGCAGTGAACTGTGCTTGGTTGGACCAAGTCAGGTCATTTGTGATATTGATCCCGAGGAACTTAAAGCTTTTGACCTGTTCCACTTGGGCACCACCAATGTAAATTGGGTCGTGCGGTCTGCTACTCCTTCTGAAGTCAACAACCAATTCCTTCGTCTTGCTGACGTTGAGGGATAGGCTATTTTCTTCGCACCATGCCACCAGGTTCTTAATTTCCTCTCTGTACTCAAACTCATCATTACCCAAGATACGGCCTACAATTGTTGTGTCATCAGCAAACTTATATATTGAGTATGATGGAAACTTGGCTACACAATCATGGGTGTACAGTGAGTACAGCAGGGGGCTGAGTACACAGCCTTGTGGGGCACCGGTGCTCAGAGTGATTGTAGAGGAGAGCTTGTCCCCTATTTTTACAGCCTGGGTCCTGTCTGTGAGGAAGTTGAAGATCCAGCTGCAGATCTGAGTGCTAAGGCCCAGGATCCGGAGCTTAGGAATCAGTTCATTTGGAATGATGGTATTAAAGGCAGAGCTGTAGTCAATGAAAAGGAGCCTTACGTATGCGTCTTTATTCTCCAGGTGTTCTAAGGAGGAATGTAGGGCCAGACAGATGGCATCTGCCGTTGACCTGTTGCTCCGGTAGGCGAATTGCAAAGCATTGAGGTTGGCCGGTAGGCGAATTGCAAAGCGTCGAGGTTGACCGGTAGGCTGTGGTTGATGTGTGCCATAACCAATCTCTCGAAGCACTTCATAGCAATTGATGTCAGAGCCACAGGTCGATAGTCATTCAGGCATGCCACTTTGCTCTTCTTCGGCACCGGGATTATCGTTGCCTTCTTAAAACATAAGGGTGTGGTGACCCACTTTCTGGCACACACGAACCGGCTCACAACAGCGCGCGCAGGCAGAGGGCCGGCAGCAAAAAGGGCACCAGGCCATCTTCACCAGCAGTGGGAAAATCCCGCGCGCAGAAAGGGTCTGGGAATATACATTCCCCACAGTAGTCCCGCCCAGGGAGGGCGGGAACGGGAAGGCTTTAAAGCGGGCCGCGAAGTTTGAATAAATCTCTTTCATCACAACTCTAACTCACCAACTCCGTGTGGTTATTCTAGCGCTGTGTGCAGCACATCGCTACAATTGGTGACCCCGACGGCCCAAATGATATTTGGACCAGAGATGACCGACGCTGCATCTGTTCACGCAGTTTCGTTAAAACTGCCAAGCTTCTGGACGCTGCGACTCCAATTATGGTTCGAACAAGCAGAAGCACAATTCTACATTCAGCAGATAACCTTGGAGTCCACTCGCTACTACTACGTGCTGAGCTTCCTCGACCAGGAGACTGCTGCACAAGTTGAGGAGTTTATACAGTCGCCCCCGGAGGACGGCAAATACACAGCATTCAAAGCCCTGCTCATAAGGACTTTCGGACTCTCACGGCGCGAACGAGCACGCCGCTTAATGCACCTGGATGGTTTGGGAGACAGGCCGCCGTCAGCATTAATGAACGAGATGCTGGCCCTGGCTGAAGGGCACAAACCCTGCCTCATGTTTGAGCAGGCGTTCCTAGAGCAACTGCCTGAGGACATATGCCTGCTGCTGTCCGACGCAGATTTCAGCAACCCCCGGGAGGTGGCGGCCCGAGCGGATGTGCTGTGGAATGCCAGGAAAGAGAGAGGGGCATCCGTCGCACAGATCACCAAGCCGCGTGCCCAACGACAGACCAGACCAGGCCCGGCAGCAGAGCCTACAAAACCCGGCGACGGGAGTGAGGAGCCCAACGAACAATAGTGTTTCTACCACCAGCGGTGGGGCACAGAGGCCCGCCGCTGCAGACCGCCCTGCAAATTCCCGGGAAACGCCAGGGCCAGCCGCCGCTGATGGCTACGGCGGCTGGCCATCAGGACAGCCTCCTGCACGTCTGGGACAAGCAGTCGGGAAGCCGCTTTTTGGTCGACACCGGAGCGGGGATCAGCGTCTTACCTCCAACAAGTTACTACACCCGCAACAGAGAACCGGGAACCACCCTGAGGGCCGCAAATGGCAGCACAATATGGACCCACGGCACCCGCACGGTGCGGCTACAGTTCAGCTCCAGCCGGTTCACGTGGGACTTCACACTGGCCGCCGTGGCCCAACCACTGATGGGGGCAGAATTTCTTCGAGCCCACAGCCTGCTGGTCGACCTGCAAGGGAAGCGATTTGTCCACGCCAAGACTTTTCAAACGTTCTCCCTGGGTTAAGCACAGTTGCCAGCCCCACACCTGGACTCCATCACGCTGTCCGACGATGAATTCACCAGGGTCCTGGCGGATTTCCCATCAGTACTGACACCGCAGTTCACGGCAGCCATGCCCAGACACGGAGTACAGCACCACATCCCGACCCAGGGACCACCCCTCCACGCCCGTGCTCGAAGGCTTCCCCCGGACAAGCTCCGACTGGCGAAGGAGGAGTTCAAGAAGATGGAGGAATTAGGGATCATACGACGGTCCGACAGCCAATGGGCCTCCCCCCTTCACATGGTGCCCAAGGCAAGGGGGGGCTGGAGACCATGCGGTGACTACCGCAGACTGAACGAGGCTACAACACCAGACCGCTACCCTGTGCCGCACATTCAAGACTTCACAGCAAACCTACATGGCGCAAGTATCTTTTCCAAGGTAGATCTCATCCGGGGATACCATCAAATCCCTGTACATCCGGACGACATCCCCAAAACAGCACTTATCACCCCATTCGGACTTTTCGAATTCCTCCGAATGCCGTTTGGTCTAAAGAATGCTGCACAGACTTTCCAGCGGCTAATGGACGCAGTGGGACGCGACCTGGACTTTGCATTCATCTATTTGGACGACATCCTCATAGCCAGCAGTAGTCGGCAGGAGCATCTGTCCCACCTCCGCCAGCTCTACTCCCGCCTGAGTGAATTCGGCCTTACAATCAATCCAGCCAAATGCCAGTTCGGACTCGACACCATCGACTTCCTGGGCCACAGGATTACTAAAGACGGGGCAACCCCGCTGCCCGCCAAGGTAGACGCAGTCCACCACTTCCCCCGACCCAACACAATCAAAGGCTTGCAGGAATTTGTGGGTATGGTGAATTTTTACCACCGTTTCCTCCCCTCAGCTGCCCGAACCATGCGCCCCCTGTTCACCCTGATGTCGGGTAAGGGCAAGGACATTACCTGAGACGAAGCGGCCGCAACCGCTTTCGTTAAAACCAAAGAAGCCTTGGCAAATGCCACGATGCTAGTGCACCCCAGAACAGGCGTTCCTACTGCCCTCACGGTGGACACATCCAACACAGCGGTCGGTGGAGTGCTGGAACAACTCATCGAGGGTTGCTGGCAACCCCTGGTGTTCTTCAGCAAACACCTACGACCACCCGAGCTCAAATACAGTGCTTTCGACCGGGAGCTATTGGCACTATACCTGGCAATCCGACGTTTCAGGTACTTCTTAGAAGGTAGGCCCTTCACCGCGTTCACAGACCACAAACCGCTTACCTTTGCGTTCACTAAGGTGTCCGACCCCTGGTCGTCCCGCCAGCAGCGACATCTGTCCTACATCTCCGAGTACACGGCGGACATCCGGCATCTCTCTGGAAAGGACAATGTCGTGGCGGATGCACTTTCCAGACATACCATACAGGCCCTGTCCCAGGGGGTGGACTATGCAGCGCTGGCAGAGGCACAGCAGGCAGACACTGAGATCCCCAGTTACAGGACTGCAGTCTCCGGTTTGCAGCTCCAAGACCTCCCCGTAGGCCCAGGTGAGAGGACCCTACTATGTGACGTAGCTACCGGCCAACCCCGCCCCGTCGTCCCAGCAGCCTGGCGCCGGCGGGTTTTCGAGTCCATTCACAACTTAGTGCACCCCTCCATCAGGGCAACCGTCTGGCTGGTCTCCAACAGGTTCGTGTGGCATGGACTTCGTAAGCAGGTCAGTGAATGGGCCAAAACGTGCATGCAGTGCCAAACAGTCAAGGTGCAGTGGCACACCAAGGTTCCGCCGCAGCGGTTCGAACCTACCCGCCGGAGGTTTGACCACATCCATGTGGATATCGTGGGGCCCCTGCCAGTGTCACGAGGAGCGTGGTACCTCCTAACTATGATAGACCGGTTCACCAGATGGCCAGAGGCAGTCCCGCTCAGCGACACCACCTCCGAATCCTGCGCCCGAGCACTGATCGCAACCTGGGTAGCACGCTTTGGGGTACCGGCCCACATTACCTCCGACAGGGGCGCCCAGTTCACCTCCAGCCTGTGGTCAGCTATGGCCAGCCTTTTAGGAACATAGCTACACCACACAACTGCCTACCACCCACAGTCGAACGGACTAGTGGAGCGCTTCCACCGTCACCTGAAATCGGCTCTCATGGCCCGCCTGGAGGGGCCTAACTGGGTGGACGAGCTTCCCTGGGTCCTGCTCGGAATCCGCACGGTGCCCAAGGAGGATCTACACACCTCGTCGGCCGAGTTGGTGTACGGCGCGCCCCTGGTCGTCCCAGGAGAGTTCATACCAGCCCCAAGGGGGCAAGAGGAAGAACCCACAGCAGTCCTGGACAGACTATGGGAGAGGCTCGGTAACCTGGCCCCCATACCCACTTCACAGCACGGACAGAGCCCGACCTGCGAACCCAAAGACCTGCAGAACTGTAAGTTTCTTTTTGTACGACGGGGTGGACACTGGGCACCGCTACAGCGGCCCTACGAGGGACCGTTTAAGGTGATCAGGAACAACGGGTCCACGTTCGTGCTGGACATTGGGGGGAGAAAGGAGGTATTCACGGTGGACCGACTCAAACCGGCCCATGTGGACTTGGCGCAACTGGTCCAGGCTCAGGCACCGCGGCGCAGGGGCAGACCTCCCAAACAGAGGCCGATCCAGACTGTGGACATTGGGGGAGGTATCGCCGGTTCTGGGGGGGGATTATGTGGCGACCCACTTTCTGGCACACACGAACCGGCTCACAACAGCGCGCGCAGGCAGAGGGCCGGCAGCAAAAATGGCGCCAGGCCATCTTCACCAGCAGGGGGAAAGTCCCGCGCGCAGAAAGGGTCTGGGAATATACATTCCCCACAGTAGTCCCGCCCAGGGAGGGCGGGAACGGGAAGGCTTTAAAGCGGGCCGCGAAGTTTGAATAAATCTCTTTCATCGCAACTCTAACTCACCGACTCCGTGTGGTTATTCTAGCGCTGTGTGTAGCACATCGCTACAAGGGGATCTTAGACTGAAGCAAGGAGCAGTTGAAGATGTCAGCAAACACTCCAACTAGCTCGCTTGCACAGGCCCTGAGAACCCGTCCTGGGACGCCATCTGGGCCCATCGCCTTCCTTGGATTTATCTTCAGGAAGGCCCTTCTAACATCCTCCTCGGTGATGATGAATCTCGATGCCAACAGGTCCGGTTCATCCGGAAGGAGCGGGACACTCCTCTTCTGTTCGAATCTTGCGTAGAATACATTAAGTTCGTTAGGAAGAGAAGCACCACAGTTATTGATATTCCTAGCCTTTTCTTTGCCCCCAATGATCTCATTTAGACCCTGCCACAGTCTACTGGCATCCCTCTGGTTAGCCTGGGCTTCCAACTTGGCTTGATATTGCCTCTTGGCATCCTTAATGGCTTTCTGGAGTTCACGCCTGGATTCCGTGTAGCGACTGGTATCCCCAGACCTAAAAGCCGCAGCTCTAGCCTTTAAAAAGGGCTTGACCTCATAATTCATCCAAGGTTTCTGGTTAGGGAATACCCGGATCATCTTGCGAGACACACAGTCCTCTGTGCATTTCCAAATAAAGTCTGTGACAGCTGAGGCATACTCATCGAGGTTAGCTGCCGAGTCCTTGAATACTAACCAGCCAACGATTCAAAGCAGTTACGGAGGACCTCATCCGTTTCCTCCGTCCAACGTGACACTACTTTTGACACCGTGACCTCCTGCTTCAGTTTCTGTTTGTAAGCCGGGAGGAGGAGTACGGCCTGATGGTCCTATTTTCTGAAGTGAGGTCGTGGAACGGAACGGTAGGCATCCTTGACTGCTGTGTAGCAGTGGTCAAGTATATTCGGGCCTCTAGTGGGGCAGGAGACATGTTGGTACAACTTTGGCAGTGCCTTTCTGAGGTTGGCCTGGTTAAAGTCCCCAGCTGTAATGAGCAAAGCCTCTGGATACCTGGTCTCAAGTTCACTGATGTTGGCATACAGTATGTTCAGAGCACACTCCACATCCGTCTGGGGGGGAATGTAGACCGCTGTCAGTATGACTGAGGTGAATTCCCGTGGCAGATAGTAGGGACGACACTTCACTGACAGGTGTTCCAGGTCCGGGCTGCAGGAGCTCGTCAGTGCCACTGTGTCCGAGCACCACGCAGTGTTGATCAGTAGGCAGACACCACCTCCCCTCGTCTTGCCTGAAGACGTCGTGCAGTCCATCCGATGGATCGAAAATCCCTCCGGTCGGATGGCACAGTCGGGGGTGGCAGGGGAGAGCCAGGTCTTGGTGAAACAGAATACAAATAACAATGAATTGAAGTAGAAGAAGGAGATAGAGAGCTTAGTAATATGGCGTCAAGACAACTACCTCTCTCTCAATGTCAGTAAAACAAAAGGACTGGTCATAGACTTCAGGAAACAGAGTGGAGCAGACACCCTTATTATGTATCAAGAAAGCTGAGGTGGATTTGGCTGAGAACTTCATGTTCCTGGGTGTAAACTCCACCAAAGAGTTTGTCCTGGTCCAACCACTGAAGTGCTAAGATTCAGATGAGGAAGCATACTGGAGTGAGATAGATCGGCTGGTTAAATGGTGTCACACCAACAACCATACACTAAAGGTCAGCAAGACCAGTGAACTGATTATGGACACCAGGAAGGGGAAATTGAGAGGTCAACAGTGGAAAGGGTGAGCAGCTTCAAGTTCCTGATGTCAACACCTCACAAGATCTATCCTGTGTCCAACATATTGATGCAATCATGGAGAAGGTACTCCAGCAGCTACACTTCATTAGGAGTTTGGGAAGAGTTTGTATGTCACCAAAGACTCCAGCAAGTTTCTACAGGTGTACGGTGGAAAGCATTCTGACTGATAGCAACACTAGCTGATATGGAAGCTTCAATGCACAGGATCAAATGAGACTGTAGAGAGGAAAGTAGACTCAGTCGGCTCTACCGTAGGCACAAGCCTCCCCAGCATTGACAACATCTTAAAAATATTGCAAATATATTATTTGATTAAGCATTCTTTGTTGTTTACATAATACATTGTGGGTTATATGTAAAAGTATGCAAATTGCATATGTCATCTCACTTCCACGTCATGTGTACAAGCCTTGCTTTTAAAGTAAAAGATGAAGCTAGTCTTGCATTCCTGGCTCTCTTGCTTTCCTTTCAATTAGTTTTTATGCTTCGGAGTTACAAAACATAACAGTGGGGATGAGGTATTTTTGAAAAGCACCCAAGACTACCTGTGGAAGTGCAGTGAGATATTTAAGTTTTTAAAAAGTGCAGCGAGAAATGACTGAGTAAAAAAAAAGTGTAGCACGTGTTCTTCAAATGGGAGACAGACACAGCCAAGTTAAGAAAAGGCAGAAAATGGACAAATTGATGGGTTCATAAACAGTGACTACCAGGTCATAATCATTAAAAAGAGCTGAAATGGCTGGCTACATTGGAAAGAGTGACACACTTAACTACTCAACAGATAAATTGGATTTTGCATACTGAATAGATTGAGCAACATTTTAAAGTAAATGGAAAGGCCAATGAGAAGTGAGTGCCAATTTTGCTGAGTGTATTGGATTTAAAAAGCATACAGTTTGCTTAGGAATTTGACTGCTCCAACCAAAGCAACCTAAATGAGCTTTCCTGATATCGGTGTAAGTAATGCAAGAACATTTAGAACCAAAACCATTGTTGATTGCAAAATGCTTTAGGTTTCATAAGTGGAATCAAAAAGAAGCGGAGTCCATTTCAGTGTACGTGGCTGGATTCAAGATATTGTCTGGGCACTGTCAGTTCAGTAATGGGCTTAATGATGCACTGAGAGATCATTTAGTTTGTGGAATCTTACAAAAAACATTCAAAAATGACTCCTAACTGAAGCACAACTTACATTTAAAAGAGTAGTTGAAATAGCTGCGTCAATAGAAATGGCAGACAGAAACACAATTGAATTGCAGTTGGGAATGAAAGTGAGAGAGAACAAAATTGCAATGTCTAAACAGAAATCAGCCTGGTCAAACAAATTAGGTTACCGTTGTGCCAGGGGCTCACATACACCAGACCAATGCAGATTTAAAGGTGAAACTTGCAGAGAATGCCGCAAAGTAGGACACAAAGAGCATGTTGGGCAGACAAAATAATGGACTGCACAAGATAGAGAAAAAGATACAAAGTCAAGTTGCAGCTTCAAAAAATGTACTAATCTGCACCCTGTTGATGAAAACTTTGATAATGATGAGAGTGACATAGGGTTGGGTAGCTTTGAGATTTACAATGTAAGAACTAACATGAGGCAAGCAAGTAAATGGCAAAGCAATTAAAATGGAATTGGACACTGATTCAGCTGATTCAGTCATTATACACAAAATAAATACTCAACTGAAGCCTGCAGATATCCAACTAAGATCTTATACTGGAGAAAAGATAACCACTGTGGGAATGACATTCCAACAGTGAAATACAACAACCAACAGGTAAAAACAGGAGGATCTGCATTGTGGAGTTGTGTCTGGCTGAGATAACTACAACATGAGTGGGGGTCCATCCATAAATTGCATGTCACATCCCCTGCAAGAGAATCAACTGAAAGTGAATTGAGAAAGGTACTGGATGATGTCACCACTGTCTCCATGCTGAACACCATGAACCGTTGCACAATAGGGGACACAGGTGTTAGTGCCAACCTCTGTGCCTTTGGTTGGAAAGCAAATTGGACCAAGGAAGGACCATGCTGCTCAAAGGAAGTGTGAAAGTGACGAAAGCAGTGGCACAACTACAACAGTTTTTGTAAGCAAATTATCTCAGAAAGCTTCTGATATATTAATCAAGCAGCTACTCGAAGTTCATGCAATAACCTTAATGCAGAGTAGATTCTGGTTCCTTATACTCACAAACATTGAATGCTTACAACTTTCCTGAAGCTCAGTGAACTCTCTTCCAGCTTAGAACCAGGCCACATTTTGCAAGTATACTTTACATACTTCATACTTTATTGTCGCCAAACAATTGATACTAGAGCGTACAATCATCACAGCGATATTTGATTCTGCGCTTCGCATTCCCTGGAGTACTAATCGATAGTAAATGTTAAAAATTTAAATTATAAATCATAAATAGAAAATAGAAAAGGGAAAGTAAGGTAGTGCAAAAAAACCGAGGGGCAGGTCCGGATATTTGGAGGGTACGGCCCAGATCCGGGTCAGAATCCATTCAGCAGTCTTATCACAGTTGGAAATAAGCTGTTTCCAAATCTGGCTGTACAAGTCGTCAAGCTCCTGAGCCGCCTCCTGGAGGGAAGAGGGATGAAAAATGTGAAGATACTGCTGATTATGTTCCAACAGCAGCTGGCTGACCCACTAGATAAGGAAAGCTCCGAAACAGAATCCCCCACAATAAAAGCACAGAGACGCGAATGATGTTCAGAGACACCCCCACTTAAAAGCACTTCTAACAACATATCTTCAAAGTTGTTTAAAACAATGGACAGAGGACTGTGTCTCGCAAGACGATCCGGGTATTCCCTAACCGGAAACCTTGGATGAATTATAAGGTCAAGTCCCTTTTGAAGACTAGAGCTGCGGCTTTTAGGTCCGGGGATACCAGTTGCTACATGGAATCCAGGCGTGAACTCTGGAAAGACATTAAGGGTGCCAAGAGGCAACATCGAGCCAAGTTGGAAGCCAGGCTAACCAGAGGGATGCCAGTAGACTATGGCAGGGTCTAAATGAGATCACTGGGCACAAAGAAAAGGCTGGGAATATCAATAACTGTGCGCTTCTCTTCCTGACGAAACTAACGTATTCTATGCAAGATTCGAACAGAAGAGGAGCGTCCTGCTCCCTCCGGATGAACTGGACCTGGTGGCATTGAGATTCAACGTCACCAAGGAGGACGTTAGAAGGGCCTTCCTGAAGATAAATCCGAGGAAGGTGCTGGGCCCAGATGGCGTCCCAGGACGGGTTCTCCGGGCCTCTGCTAGCTGGAGTGTTTGCTGACATCTTCAGCTGCTCCTTGTTTCAGTCTAAGCTCCCCTTGTGTTTTAAGAAGGCAACAATAATCCCGGTGCCGAAGAAGAGCAAGGTGGCATGCCTGAATGACTATCGACCTATGGCTCTGACATCAATTGCTATGAAGTGCTTCGAGAGATTGGTTATGGCACACATCAACCACAGCCTACTGGTCAACCTCAACGCTTTGCAATTTGCCTACCGGAGCAACAGATCAACGGCAGATGCCATCTCTCTGGCCCTATATTCCTCCTTAGAACGTCTGGAGAATAAAGACGCATATCTAAGGCTCCTTTTCATTGACTACAGCTCTGCCTTTAACACCATCATTCCAAATGAACTGATTCCTAAGCTCCGGAACCTCGGCCTTAGCACTCAGATCTGCAGCTGGATCTTCAGCTTCCTCACAGACAGAACCCAGGCTGTAAAAATAGGGGACAAGATCTCCTCTACAATCACTCTGAGCACTGGTACCCCACAAGGCTGTGTACTCAGCCCCCTGCTGTATTCACTGTACACCCATGATTGTGGAGCCAAGTTTCCATCAAACTCAATATATAAGTTTGCTGATGACATCACAATTGTAGGCTGTTTCTCGGGTAATGATGAGTTTGAGTACAGAGAGGAAATTAAGAACCTGGTGGCATGGTGCGAAGACAATAGCCTATCCCTCAACGTCAGCAAGACGAAGGAATTGGGTTGTTGACTTCAGAAGGAGTAGCAGACTGCAGGACCCAATTTACGTCGGTGGTGCACAAGTGGAACAGGTCAAAAGCTTTAAATTCCTCAGGGTTAATATCACAAATGACCTGACTTGGTCCAACCAAGCAGAGTCCACTGCCAAGAAGGCCCACCTGCGCCTTTACTTCCTGAGAAAGCTAAAGAAATTTGGCCTGTCCCCTAAAACCCTCACTCATTTTTATAGATGCACCGTAGAAAGCATTCTTCCAGGGTGCATCACAACCTGGTATGGAAGTTGTCCTGTCCAACACTGGAAGAAGCTGCAGAAGATCGTGAACACAGCCCAGCACATCACACAAACCAATCTTCCATCCATGGACTCACTGTACACCGCACGCTGTTGGAGCAGTGCTGCCAGGATAATCAAGGACACGACCCACCCAGCCAACGCACTTTTCATCCCTCTTCCCTCCAGGAGAAGGCTCAGGAGCTTGAAGACTCGTACAGCCAGATTTGGGAACAGCTTCTTTCCAACTGTGATAAGACTGCTGAACAGCTCCTGACCTGTATCTGGGCCGTACCCTCCAACCATCCGGACCTGCCTCTTGGTTTTTTCCGCACTACCTTATTTTCCCTTTTCTATTTTCTATTTATGATTGATAATTTAAATTTTTAATATTTACTATCGATTTGTACACCAGGGAATGCGAAGCAGAGAATCAAATATCGCTGTGATGATTGTACACTCTAGTATCAATTGTTTGGCGACAATAAAGTATGAAGTATGTAAAGTATACTTGCAAAATGTGGCCTGGTTCTAAGCTGGAACAGAGTTCACTGAGCTTCAGGAAAGTTGTAAGCATTCAATGTTTGTGAGTATAAAGAACCAGAATCTACTTTGTGCATTAAGATTATTGCATGAACTTCAAGTAGGAGACAAAAAGATGCTTTTAAACGTAGATGCAAAGACCAAAACCCAGCTGGATGAATGGAAGGCTAAAAAAAAAGTCAATAGAGATCCAAAAGCAGAGGTTTCACCAGATGATGTTCTGGATGAGGAAACCAAGAGGAGAGATCAGATTTTAAAGGGAGTAATAGAAAAATTAATAAGAGAATATTCCAGTGAACTAAATGGACCTTCCCAGGATCAAGATGCACAAACTAGAAGAAGAAGGTGAGAGAGTAGAAGAATATGATTGAGAAAGAGAAAGGCGTGAAAGAGAGATGGAAGGTGAGGAAGAAAAAGAAAGGGATCGAAGTAGATCCAGAGAGAAAAGCCAAGAAAAGGAGAAGGAAGGTGTCCAGAGCATTCAGAACCACTTCCTGCAGTTTCAGAGTTAACTCCTACAACCACCATGAAGGGTGCCCGAAAACCTGAGATTGTTTTCACAGCCACAATTCTCATCTGCCATGCCGAATGACATCCTTTGTCAGGAAAGACTTTATGCCACAAGAGTAAGAAATCCTCCACAGCAATTAAGTCTTAATGCCTGAGTGGGACAATTTAAAATTTACTATGTTGTGGATGTCTCTATTATATAGGATATAGTTGAGATGCATTGTATATTGAATTGGAGTTTATAGCTAAGCGTGGAGGAGTGTTGTGCATTTACTATTTCAGTAATATTTGAGTAATATTACAAATGTATTGTTTGATGAAGCATTTCTTGTTGTTTATATAATGCAGTGTGGGTTATGTGTAAAAGTACGTAAATGGCATATGTCATCATGGCACCACATGATATGTATGTGCCTTGCTGAAAGTAAAAGACGAAGTTGAACTCATATTCCCAGCTCTTTACTTTCCTTTCAATTAGTTTTAATGTTTTGGAGTTACAAAACATAACATTGAGGACCCTTACCAACCAGGACATGCTCTCTTCTCATTACTACTATCAAGACGGAGGTATAGGTGTCTGAAGATACACTCAACATTTTAAGAAGAGATTCTTCACCCCAGCCATGAGATTCCTGAATGGTCCATGAACCCATGATCACTTTCTCACTATTCCTCTTTTGAACTATTTATCTTATTTTTAGTTGAAGCTTATAGTAATTATTTATGTCATGCACTCTACTGCTGCAACAAAACAACAATTCATGATACAGTATATGTCTGATATGTCGTGACAGAAACCTGATTCTGATTCTGATAGCACACTAGAGCTTATACTTCCTCAGAAGGCTGAGGAAATTCAGCATGTCCCCATTGAGCCTCACATATTTTTATAGATGCACCATTGAAAACATTCTTTCCAGTTGCATCACAACATGCTATAGCAACTGCTCTGCCCAAGACCACAAGAAACTGTAGAGAGTTGTGAACATAGCTCAGCGTATCATGGAAACCTGTTTTCCCTTCATGGACTCTATCTATACTTCCTGTTGGTCAACATAATCAGTTACCCCTCCGACACTCTTTTCGCCCCTTCCATCAGGCAGAAGATACAAAATTGAAAAAAAATGCAGCACCGAGCTCATGGACTGCTTTTATTTACTATTATAACACACCTGAATGGACCTCTTGTACATTGAAGGTGAACACTTGACCTCTCAATCTATCTTGTCATGGCCTTTGTCTATCTGCAGTATACTTTTTCTGGAAATGTAACTGTGGCACTATATTCTGCATTCTGTTATTTCTTTTCCCTTTTACTTTACTCAACATACTAATGACTTGAAATGATCTGTAGGGATGGTATGCAAAACAAATAATGTGTCCCAGCCTTTTCATTGCAATTGTATCAAATAAAATTTGTTATCAAACCATATGAGGGCCATTTCTCAGTTAAGGATCTTACATTAAATAAAAAAAGAGGTAAAACTATTATGCAAACAACAAATTATGAGTTGAAACTTGAAATAACTGTAGTCACAAAAGCCAATTGAGCAAATAAAGAAACTGGAGATGTATAACCCTTCAGAGCTGGAAATGTTATTAGGTTTGGGCAACAAGAAGAATTTTATAAACACAAGAAATTCTGCAGAACACAAGAAAATCTGCAGATGCTGGAAATCCAGAGCAACAGACGCACATTGTTGGAGGAAATTAGCAGGTCAGGAAGCATCTATGAACTTGAATGAACAGTCAACGTTTTGGTCCAAGAACCTTCATTAGCACTGGAGAGGACGGGAGAATAAACCAGAATAAGGTGGGGGAGGGGAAGGAATACAAGCTAGAAGGTGAAAGGTGAAGTCAGGTATGTGGAGGAAGGGGAACGAAGTGAGAAGCTGGGTAGTGAAAGGTGGAGAAGGAGGAGAGTGGACCAAAGGAAAAGGGGAAGGAGGAGGGGTACAAGGGGGAGGTGAAGGGTAGATGAGGAGAAGATAGGATGTAAGGGGGTCAGAGTGTGAAATTGAAGAAGAGGGAAGGTGGAGGGATAAGAAGAATTTTATAACTGACGTACTGCAGGACCATCGCAGACCATGGAGATATATGAATTCATTTCACATAGTAGAGTTTGAGGAATGTTCATATGATAAGGTATAGAATTTCCAGCATCTGCAGATTTCCTTGTGTTTGCGTATAGAATGCACAATGAGCAAACAGTCTAAGATACTGCCGATTAATGTTCCAACAGCAGCTGACCCACTAGATAAAGGAAGCTCTGAAACAGACTCCCCCACAGTAAAAGCACAAAGACGCGAATGATGTTCAGAGACACTCCCACTTCAAACATTTCTAACAACATATCTTCAAAGTTGTTTAAAATAAGCAAAGAAAACCACACAGTCATTGTTATTCAGGGGTAAAACTTCAGTCAGCAACCTGTAACACTCACAGAAAAGAATGCTATGAACATCTCCGATTTATGCCATGCACATAGAAAGATGTCCCAAGGGATTCACGAGAAGAAGAATGGAACTAAAGGTTTTGCATGAGTGCTAGAAAATAACATAAAGCAAGGTTGCATAGATATTTATAGCAAGTTGTAGGGTTTTTGGAAAGTAGGGCACTGTAGTGACTAAAAATTGTGTTTCCTTGGGGGAAGGGAATGTAGAGGAAGAACCAGTCATGACAAAACAGAGATAAGATCACAGAGCAATTGCAGATAAAGATTTTGAATGAGAGGCAAATTAAGTCAGCAAGGATCACAATGACATAATACTTCGGAATCACTTCTTGATTCCAAAGTTAATAATATTATGACCTGAAGCAAGTACAGGTACCAGTACCACAGGCCCAGTAGACAAGTAACTCCATAGTGTTTTTTCCTTGTTTGGCACACCATGGGGTCAAAGATAACTGGTCTCCGCTTCAGTTCAGCGGTGACCCATATGCTCAGTGTAAGATGCGCAGACCCCACCTCAGGTGGGGCTGGAGGTGATCAATAAACAGGTGGTAAGCAGCTTGAGAGGTAGAAAACTCATTCTACCTTTTAGTGTCAGCTTCCATGCATTCCCAACATAAAGATTCATGTTTCCCAATACCATCTCAAATGTTGTTTCTCCATTTTAGACAGAAATGTTGCTTCACTTCTTGGAGGAACGTTGAGCACCTGTATGTCATTTCCTGTGCCTACCTGGTTGTCTCTTGCCATCAGTTTAGATGAGAGAACTCAGAATAGAACATCAGCCTCGAGAGGGCATCCAGTGGAAAGGACTGTGTGTAATTTGGGCCTCCTTGTTGACAGGTGAGACAGACTTTGCTTTACTTAAAATGCCCATCACATCATTATCGATGCACAGTGTCCTACCTTGATGCATCTCGACAAGGTATGGCAACTGCTCGGTGCGTGGTCGCAAGAAACTGCAGAGAGTGGACACAGCTCAGCACACAATGGAACCCAGCGCCCCCCCACCCCCCAATGGACTCTGTCTATACTTCACAATTCCTCGGTACAGCAGACAGCATAATCAAAGACCCCACCCTCCCCAGACATTCTCTCTTCTCCCCTCTCCCATTGGGTAGGAGATACAAAACCTTAAAAACACCCATCAGCAGGCTCAAGCACAGCTTCTACTCCATGCTGTAGATTATTGAACGGTGCCCTAGTACTGTAAGATCAACTCTGCACCTCAAAATCACCTTGTTATGATCTTTCAGCTTATTGTCTACCTGCACTTACTCTTTATTCTTCATTCTTTTATTGTTTTCCCTTTATACAGTACTACATAACAA
Organism: Mobula hypostoma; assembly: GCF_963921235.1. NCBI lineage: Eukaryota > Metazoa > Chordata > Chondrichthyes > Myliobatiformes > Myliobatidae > Mobula > Mobula hypostoma. Next base: position 187,357,143 of record NC_086098.1, read on the forward strand.
ACTGTGTAATAATTTGATATTTTTAAACAGTATGCAAAGTCACTTTTTCACTGTACCTCAGTATATATGATAATAATAATGAGTCAAATTCTATGGATTTTAGAGGATTTTCCAGAGGCATTAAGGCAGTACTTCCACAGTGATTTAAGCCTAGTACCACACACAAAATGCTGGAGGAACTCAGCAGGCCATGCAGCATCTGTGGGAAAAAGTACAGTCAACGTTTTGGGCCAAAATCCTAGGGCGGGGCTGGAGAAAAAAAGCTGAGGAGTAGATTTGAAAGGTGGGGGGAGGGAAGAGAGAAACGCCAGGCGATAGGTGAAGCTTGGAGGGGGAGGGATGAAGCAAAGAGCTAGTAAGTTGATTGCTGAAAGTGACAGAAGGCCATGGAAAAAAAGAAGAAAGGGGGGAGGGTGAGAGGAGCACCAGAGGGAGGCGATGGATGGGCAAGGGGATAACATGAGAGAGAGAGACAAGGAGAGGGGAAATAGTGAAGGGAGAGTGGGGTGGAGGTATTACTGGAAGTTTGAGAAATCGATATTCATGCCATCAGGTTGGAGGCTACCCAAACAGAATATATGGGGTTGTTCCTTGAACCGAAGTGTGGCCTTATCCCGACAGTGGAGGAGGCCATAGATATTCATATCGGAATGGGAATGGGAAGTGGAATTAAAATGGGTGGCCACTGGGAGATCCCGTTTGTTCTGGCGGACAAAGCGTAGATGTCCTGCCAAAGGGTTTTGACCCGAAATGTTGACTGTGCTTTTTTCCATAGATGTTGCACAGCCTGCTGAGTTCAGCATTTTGTGTGTGTTGCTCGAATTTCCAGCACCTGCAGATTTTCTCTTGTTCGTGATATAAGTCCGTTGTGGATGGTTCATGACTTAAGTCCTACTGGAGGTTAAGGGTTTCTGCTGCACAGTTCTTCCAACTGCACCCACCCACTGGGCCATGAGTTTCCAGTTGTGAAGGAAAAGAGCACAGGCGGTTCATCAACCCACTGATACCACAATACATGTGGATTCTTTAGCCATCTTTGGCCCAGACATCTTAGGGCTCACGTCTATCTGAGCCAAGAGTGGAGGTGGATTTATTGGGAACTAAGGGCCAATTAGCAACTGCTGGAAGAAACAACAGAAGGACAATTGTTGCATCATGCACAGAAAGAATAATGCAACCAGTGGTAGACTGAAAATCAGAATTACGCTTATCAACACTGACATATGTCATGAAACTTGTTTCTTCAACACTACCTGCCCCTCCACCAATCTTTGTATAATGGCTTGTTTTACTGGTTTTTTTTGCTCGTCATGTTCTATGTTGCCCTGCTGAGAACTATGAACCTGTTATGTTGGCGCTGGATTGTGCAGTGACACTTGCCTCCAGGACTGGTCAAAGAACACTGAGGCTGTCTACAAGAAGGTTCAGAGCCGTCTCTATTTCCTGAGGAGACTGAGGTCCTTTAACATCTGCTGGACGATGCTGAGGATGTTCTACGAGTCTGTGGTGGCCAGTGCTATCATGTTTGCTGTTGTGTGCTGGGACAGCAGGCTAAGGGAGGCAGACACCAACAGAATCAACAAACTTATTCGAAAGGCCAGTGATGTTGTGGGGATGGAACTGGACTCTCTCACAGTGGTGTCTGAAAAGAGGATGCTGTCTAAGTTGCATGCCATCTTGGTCAATGTCTCCCATCCACTACATAATGTACTGGGTGGGCACAGGAGTACATTCAGCCAGAGACTCATTCCACCAAGATGCAGCACAGAGCGTCATAGGAAGTCATTCCTGCCTGTGGCCATCAAACTTTACAACTCCTCCCTTGGAGGGTCAGACACCCTGTGCCAATAGGCTGGTCCTGGACTTAGTTCATAATTTACTGGCATAATTTACATATTACTATTTAACTATTTATGGTTCTATTACTATTTATTATTTATGGTGCAACTGTAACGAAAACCAATTTCCCCCTGGGATCAATAAAGTATGACTATGACTATGACTATGACTAGGACACCAGAGAAGTCAGAAGAGATCACAATGATCACAAGGAGAATGTGTGAACTCCACAAGGAGAGTTTTGGAGGTCAGGTCTGAAACAGTAGCTCTATTAGTTTGCATAACTGTACAGCCTAGGGGAGGTGAAACAGTGGATCCCAATTGTGTTTTCAACAATGAGATTAATTTCACCCTAATCACAGGTTAGTGTCAAGGGCCATTTATCCCATACACAAGTAGAGAGTCTTGTGTAGCTTATTAATCATAACATGAATGTATTTCTGACTCATCCATATTATAAAGTTCCCTACTCACATTTTGTCAGCAGGACTGAGATTAGCCTTGTTAAAGTTCCATTTGACCAAAACATTTTAAATTTAGTTAGAACTAAAAATTGTAAAAATAGTCTGCCCACGGTTCTATTTCACAATCCTCTTCAATTTTCACTCAAACGTTATGTCATGTTGGTCTTTACTCTTCCTTCAAAGAAACATTAAAAACTACCTTTTTTAAAACCACTAAAGTCATAAAAAGCATGCCTGGTTTACATTCTCTGGTGAATGTTCAAGATCTCATGTCAACATTTTTTAGAACACAGGCTTGTTCTTAATATTATGGACAATGTTTATTCTTCAGTGTTACAAATACAGATCAACTGCACATTGTCGTATCACTATTTGTATTAGAGTGGTTCGTTCAAAGTGGTTCCTCTGCTGCCTACGTTACAACAGTCAATACATATCTTTAAAAACTTTCTTTGTTTAAGCTCTTTGGGACATTTTGAGAAGTTACAAAGTCAAACAGGAAACAGACTCTTAGGTCCAAAATTTCTATGCCAACCAAATTGCCTACCCGAGGTAGACTCATTTGCCTTTGTTTAGTTCTTATCCCTCTAAAGAGTTTCTATTCATGTACTGTCCAAATGTCTTTGACACATTATAAATGTATCTGTCTCTACCACTTCCTCTGGCAGCCCATTCCACATATCAACTACCCTCTGTGTGAAACCTGCCCATCAAGTCTCTTTTAAATCTTTCCCTTCTGACTTTAAAACTTTACCCTCTAGTTTTAGACTCCCCTACTCTGGGAAAAAGTCAATGTGCAAGACTGATTTATCTAACAATGTTAATGTGAAATTTATGAACAGGCAACCAAAGATAAGCTTTCTGCCCCACACAAAAGGGGACACATACAGCACATGGAGATATCCTGGTCCAATGCAGAATGGATGTCAAACAAACCCTGATAAACTTTGATAACACACACTCATATTTAGTCACAGATCAATTACTATTTTGTAATTTCCGGACTCAAGCTACTAAACAGGTCATGATAATAACTTGCTTCTTTTCTTGATCTATGTTAATACAATGTGAACTTTAATGAAATTAGATAAAATTAATGGGTTGACTAGAAGAAATTAATAGCTACAATTGGAAACTATCTAGTGTGTATTGCTCTAGCGAACACAGTTGCTTTATTGTTTGCACCATTACTAATCCAAAAAATTGAATTGTGACAGAATAAACTAGTATTAAAGAATATTTAAAATAACACTTGCAAATGAATATCCCTTGGCAACAGGATTGTGACCTCCATAGCAAGATTTGATGAGATAGCGATAAAAACTCCATGGTAACAAAATACAGCTATTTTGATACTAAGGCAATAATCTGTTAATAGTTAACAGTTAATAGATCAGTTCTGGAAATCTTCGATCTTGTTATTTTTCACTAAAGTAAGATAATTTAGAAAAATCTTTTAAAATAGTTGTAAAATATGTTCCTAAAATATTTGTGCAAATTATTTTCTCTTAAATTGGTACTGCTGAAATTGGCATTGCACTAAAGCATTAAGAATGTAACTTGGTATATAAATCTGTAAATTCATTATGAGGTTATATGAAGGAAATGAAACTGTCCCTCATTTGGTCCCTTATTTCTAGTTACAACATTGACTGTTATTGAAATTAATTTACCCCTTACATTATTAACTTAGCAACTACATTTTTTGTTACATTACTCTCAAATCCAATATATCTCAAATTTTCCCATTTCACATTTCTTTGGCCTGAAGCCAACTTGCCCTCAGGAGGCAGGTCGCTCATTTAAAATTTTTAACCTGGCTGCTTGCTTCTTTTATACTCTGATCCATCTTCATCACTGGCCAACTTTCCAGGAACTTGAGAAATCCAGCAGTTAAACAAAGGTGAGAAATATACGCGAAAGATGAAAGTGTTTTTCAAGCATGGCTTGTGAATAACAAGATTGCTTTCCACCATTGTTCCTGGAAGAAAATTACTGAATTCAAATAATAACTTCCCAATGACCCACAGGTTGCAATCATCTTTTCCCCATTAAAATCTACTCAGTATACTGTATAAGTCTCCTTCAATGGTCCACAGGTAGTCAGGGCATGAAGAAGAGAAGTCGTGGCGTGGAGAATCCGGCGGGAGCAGCGGTCAGTGAAACGGAGGTACCTGGGATCCACTCAATGAAACATTTTTCACCTGGAACCTACGGCCTTCTCCTTCCCACCCTCCCCCCACATTCTTTATAGGGCCTCTGCCCCTTCCCCCTACAGTCCTGACGAAGGGTTCCGGCCCAAAACGTCGACTGATCGTTTCCACGGATGCTGCCCGACCTGCTGAGTTCCTCCAGCGTGTTGTGAGTGTTGCCAGGGCATGAAGACATAGGAGGAGAAGGCAGGAGACTGGGGCTGAGAAGGAAAGTAGATAAGCCATGATGAAATGGCAGAGCAAACTTGATGGGCCAACTGTCCTAATTCTGCTCCTATATCTTATAGTGTAACAATAGGCCCATGATTTTTCCTCATGTCGGACCAATTTTCTCCCAGATATTCCCGTTCTGAGTTTCAGGAATATGAGGCCAAAAGTAGCAATCTTTTTTAAAATAAATATCTTATGTGATGCAAACATTGCTGGCTCAGCCATCATTTATTACCTGTGTGTAACCTGTTCTTGAGATAGTGGTGGTGAGCATCCTGCTTGAATTGCTGGAATTATTCTGTTGAATAAAGTTGCAGGAGGTAGACCTAGTGTTGATGAAGAAACTGATTTAATTCCAAATAAAGAATCTACTGAACTAGCTATTTGATGAGTGGTATGCTTCCCACGCACCTACTTGTCTTGTGTTTCTTGGCAGTAGACGTTCAAAGGTTGGAAGGTTTTGTTACCAAGGTCTTGGCAAAGAGATAAAGATAAAGTTTAGCTTTGTCACAGGTTCATCAAAACATACAGATAAATGCGTCATTTGCATCAAATCAAATCAGCAAGGATTGTGCTGGGCAGCCGCCAGTGTTGCCATGCTCTGGTGCCAACGTAGCATGCCCTCAAGTCATTAACCTTAATCATTCGTCTTTGGAATATGGGAGGAAATTGGAGCACCCGGAGGAAGCTCACAGGCTCACGGGGAGAATGTACTAAATCCTTGCAGGCAGCAGCGGGAATTGAACCCTGATTCATAACTGCTGTGAAGTGATTGCTGACCGCTACATTACCATGCCACAAATGGTTGCAGAACTTCTTCTAGCCGGTACACCCTACAACAAGCATACGAGCGCCACAGTAAGGGAATATTTAAGGTGGATGGGATGTCAATCTAGGAAGCTGCTTTATCCGGGAAGATGTCAACTCAACTCAAAGTTCAAGGTAAATTTATCATCATCAAAATATATATATGTCACCATATATTCATTTTCTTGCAGGCATTCATAGTAGAACAAAGAAATACAATATAATGAATGAAAAACTAAATACAAAGACTGACAAGCAATCAATGTGTAAAAGACAGCAAACTGTACAATTACACAATACAAAAATAATAGATGAATGAATGAATAAATAATACTGAGGTTATGGAATCAGTTTAGAATTGAGATTATTCACCCTGGTTCAGGAGCCTGATAGTTGAAGGGTGATAACTGTTCTTGAACTTGATGGCGTTATAAATTTTCCTGGATTTAGTTCAAACTGAACTCATTATACACGTGAAGAATATCCCATCACTCTTTTTGATTTGTACCTTCTTATGGTGAAAGGCTTCAGAGAACGGGCACCCAAATCATTTGTCACAGGTAACTGCTTGACTGGAAGCAAGCCTAGCTCTGGAGCACAGGTCTTCAGTAGAAGATCTGGGTGTTGTGCATTTCCAACCGTAGCTGTATCCAGTGTCCTTCACAATTTTTTGATACCATATGGAATTAATTCGGTGAGAAGAAGTCGCGGTGGTGGAGGAGTACAAATACCTGGGTTTCACCTCAACAACAGACTTGACTTTAAAGCCAATACAAAGGCTGTTTACAATAAGGGGATGAGCAGGCTCTATTTTCTAAGGAAGCTGAGATCCTTCACTATGTGCAGCAGGATGTTGGAGATCTTTTACCAGTCTATTGTAGCGAGTGCAGTCTTCTTTGCCGCTTTTAGTTGGGGGAGAAGCATCGGTGCTGGAGATGCAAAAAGACTATATAATCTCATCAGAAAGGCTAGATTCGTCCTTGGCTACAACCTAGACCCTTTTGAGTTAGTGGTGAAGAGGAGGTCACTAAACAAACTGTTATCCATTATGAACAATCTGATACATCCTCTCCGTGACTTACTGAATAAGCAGCAGAGCACCCTTTCAACAGGCTCATTCAGCTCCGCTGTCACAAGGGTCATTACAGAAAATCTTTCCTACCAAATGCAATAAGCATGTACAACAGTTCATCTCTGTGCGACAGGAGAACACACACCATAGTTCAACAGTCTCTGCTTTATTATTTGATACATTGTTATCGCACATTGCGACATTACGATTGTGTATGTTATTGTTTTGTACTTCAATATTAGTTACATCTGCGCACTGTTAAGGGTATTTTTTAAATATTGCTGCTGTAATGATAGAATTTCCCACTCCGGATCAATAAAGTACTTACTATTATTATTAATAAAATTGGCTCAAGACTGGTTTCGCTATCAGAAGACCCCTCCGGAGGAAAGAAAAACTGCATCATCCATTCAGCTTTCCCGCCCAAAAATGGTTGCAAGATCATCAGACTTGCCATTGGCACTCTTATGCCGGGCTCACTTGAAACCAAGAGGAATATTCTTGGATGTTCCTTTTATCATTAACCATTTAGTTGACAATGAGTGGATGTCACTGTAAATGATGGAAACTTATTGGATCTGGATATTGTGCAGAAAACTGCCAGGCATCAACACCTCCATTTTCACATCCCTGTTTATGTTGGGGCCTTAACCTCTTATAACTTATTATTTTATTTGTACCTTTGCATATGTCTGTATCTTGCACTCCAAAAAGGTTTAACATGGTAGTGAAAAAATATATTTTGTTTTTATAAGAGTTTGAAGCTTGACTATCCATACAAAATGAAAATAGCATCGCAGAGATATAGTTCTAGGAATTGGAATTCACCTGTTTTTGTATGATAATTTGAGCTGCTTTTAACCCTATTGCCAAACTGCAGTCCAACATAAGTTAGTTAGTTACTGCCTGTCATGCTGCTGGTGTTTAGGGCAGCAATGAAGGTCCTCCATCTCTGTTTATCTTCAGCTATCTCCACTACTGTGTCCCAGATATGGTTCAGGGTCTGCACTTCTGCTTCTACAGTGAGGTGCCAAGTTGTCTTTGGTCTCTTGCATTTCCTCTGCCTCTTGGGTGTCCAGTGAAGTGGTCTTGGTGATGGAGTTGGCCTCTCTTCTCATTACGTGGCCAATCCATTTCCAATATTTCCCCAAGATGATTGTGACACTGAAGGAGTAGGGCATGGTTGAGGATCTTCCTTGGCCAGAAAACACAGACGATCTTCTGGAGGCTCATGGTGTGGAATGACGACAACTGGGCAAGGTCGTTGAGTCCAACATGAAGTATACCGCTAAAAATTATTAGGGTATTTTTGTTTCATACTGGCATGCTAAAACACTATCTGCATAATTTCCAATGACAACTATTTTGCAGACATTGTAGCTGTTGCATCATGACTTCAAAGGATCATAGGAAGTGTGTCAGAAACTCAGTCTACATTCTTCATGGCAGCCTTTGCAACTATACAACATGCTATGAAGACAAAGGAAAACATGCTGGAGATTAGACTTGTGCCGTAACTGTGTCTGGTCACTTACTCTCAATGCAACTCTCTGCACCTCAAACTGTAATCATGCTGGTGAATCTAGTCAAGTGAACCATCAGTGTTCCAGAGACCTGCTGACTTACATATAATCGGTAATTTGATTCAGATGTCTCTCTCTGACAGTGAATTAAAAATGTAGGTTGTATTTTCCACCAGTTTGAACTGTTAATGAAGGAATTAGCATTGTGCACTTTGATGCATATGATCACATGCATGAATGACGCCCAGGAAATGGCTTCCCTGCGAAGCTGAATCATGACTGGAATTCGTAAACGCAAGAGATTCTGCAGATGCTGGAAATCCACAGCAACACACACAAAACCTGAAGGAACTCAGCAGGTTAGGCAACATCTGTGGAAATAAATAAACAGTTGACGTTTCAGGCTGACACCCTTCTTCAGGACTGGAAAGGAAGGGGGAAGACGCTAGAATAAAAAGGTGGGGGAGAGGGGGAAGGAGGACAAGCTAGAAGGTGATAGGTGAAGCCAGGTGGGTGGGAAAGGTAAAGGGCTGGAGAAGGAAGAATCTGATAGGAGAGGAGAGTGGACTATGGGAGAAAGCGAAGAAGGAGAGGCACCAGATGGACCTGATCTTCATACCTAAAAAATACACAAATATTGCTAATATTGCTAATTTCTAAGCAATAAATCTGACTACTTTGGGAGACTAAAGAAATATTTACTTAACACATACATGTGTATATTTCCCTAATGTAGTTGATTATTGGGCATTCTGGTGTCTTTGTGGATCTCATTGCCACCTTTGATAACCACCATCCCACTCCCCCCGAGCTTTGGCCCCCCCCGGTTCCAAAAATGGGCTGTTTAATGCTTCATTGAATATTAAAATTATCTGAATACAGGAACCCTGAAGACAAGCATGTTCCATGGCCTGATGCCGTTCCTGTTGTACTCAGTGAGAAAATACATTACCCAGCTGAGACACAGCACAGCTTTTCCTACTATAAAATAAACACTGGAGGCCATCAAATAGCAGGAACAGTTATTGTACAGTTTGTATTCAGACTGGAATTTCATAATCATATGTGAGTCTCCATCTTGATCTCACTCTCCTTTGCCTGCAGATTTTTATTTTCAGCATCAACTCTATACGGTCTTCAAGAGTTAAGACCACAAGGAAAATAATTATGAAGTCTCCATTCCCTTCCCAAATGTCAATAAATGCCTTAATATGCTTCCCTGCGTTCCAGTCCAATAAACAACTTGCTCATCCTAATCTAAAACCATCAACATTTTCCTTAGAAATTAACAATGGTCCTGAAGAAGGTCTTCAGACCGAAATGTCGACTGTTCATTTCCATGGAGGCTGCCTGACCTGCTGAGTCCCCCCAACATTTTATGTGTGTTGCTTTGGATTTCCAGCACCTATAAACTTTATTGTGTTCAGCATCTTTCCTTTTCTGTTAAATGGTTCTATGTTTTTAGCTTATGTAGTCCAAATGGTGCACTGCTCATTCAGATTTGTTTAATTCAAACTTCAAATTGAAATTATTATCTAAGTACTGTACACATATGTCACCATGTACTACCCTGCGATTCATTTTCTTGCATTCAAAGAAGATAAAGCAACAATTGAATCAATGAAAAACTACAAAGACTGCCAAACAACCAATGTGCAAATGATGACTAACTGTGAAAATAAAATAAAACCAACAGATGGATAGATAGATAGAAAAATAGATAGATATACAGATAGAAACACAATGCTGAGGAAATAAGTTCCAGAATCCTTAAAAATGGGTCCATCGGTTGTGGAATCAGTTTGCTGTTGAGGTGAGTAAAGTTATACACACTGGTTCAGGAGCCTGATAGTTGAAGGGAAATAATTGTTCCTGAACGTGGTGGTGTGGAACCCAAGGCTCCCTTGGCATAACTAGCATGGACTGAATTCACATCAGGACTTGCATTCGCAATTTATCATTTATATCCAATAGTGTAGGCATGCTGTAATATAGCAAATTTGGCAATCATTTGATACACAGGAAGCTCCCACGAATAGTGGTTGGATAATAGGGACTACTGTAGTTATTTTTTTATTGAATATGGGGTAAATTTTGCCCCTTATGACACCAGCACATAAGAGCTGGATGCAGGATAAAGCTCCTAAACCTATTCCAGCATTCATTTAAGATCACAACTGATCCCTCATTCCCACATCTCAAGTTTACTTTTCAACTTGATCACCTTATTCTCATACACTCAATTCCCTCAATTCCTTTTTGGTTCAAAAGTCTATTGATTCTCAGTCTTTACGACACACAACTGAACACAAATTACCACCTGAGATGGAGAATTCCAATTTCAGTCTGCATGAAGAAATTTCTCTTCACCTCAGTCCTACATGAATGATCCTATTCCTAAAGCAATGCCCCCAAGTTCCAGACTGTCCAAGGTGAACCACCCTCTTGAGATCTAACCTGTCAATCCATATGAAATGACCTATCATTTACTTTTCTAAGCTCCAAAAACTAGAGGCCAATTTTCTTTATTCTCCCTTAAAAAGCAACTGGTTAATTCCAGAAATCAACCTGATGAATGTACCAGCTCCATGGCAAGTACATCCTTTTTCAGGTACAAGGACCACAACTGCACACATTCTTCCACATAAGGTCTCAAAGAGCCCTGTAAAATCTCAGTAAGACATCTTGACTGTTGTACTCCAGCACTTTTGCAGTGAAGGCCAACATTCCATTTTGCTTGCTAATTTGCTGTCTGTATTTCATCAGCCAACATACTAAGATCTATTCGTTTATTAGTAATTTCAAACTAAATTCTGATGGTTTTTTGTTCAGAATCAGGTTTATTATCACCGGCATGCGACGTGAAGTTTGTTAACTTAGCAGCAGCAGTTCAATACAATACATAATCTAGCAGGAGAGAAAAATAAATAAATAAATAAAACATAATAATAAACATGTAAACCAATTATTACTTTAAATTATTAAAAATGTGCAAAAACAGAAATACTGTATATTTTTAAAAGTGAGGTAGTGTCCAAAGTTTCAAAGTCCATTCAGGAATTGGATGGCAGAGGGGAAGAAGCTGTTCCTGAATCGCTGAGTGTCTACCTTCAGGCTTCTGTATCTCCTACCTGATGGTAACAATGAGAAAAGGGCATGCCCTGGGTGCTGGAGGTCTTTAATAATGGACGCTGCCTTTCTGAGACACCGCTCCCTAAAGATTTCCCGGGTACTTTGTAGGCCAGTGTCCAAGATGAACTGACTAGATTTATAACCTTCTGCAGCTTCTTTTGGTCCTGTGCAGTAGCCCCTCCATACCAGACAGTGATGCAGCCTGTCAGAATGCTCTCCATGTATGAAAATACATAGTAAAAATTTTCGATGTAGTAATTCACCCGGCATCTTCCTGTCCACTTGCTTAACTTGCTTCTACTTTCTTACAGATTTTTAAAGAATCAGGTTTATTATAACTGATATGTCATGAACTTTGTTGTTTTGCAGCAGCAGCAAAGTGAAACAGATGAGGAATTACTAAAAATTATATGAATATACAAAATATAGTACTCCAAAAAAAGGGTAAAACACTAAGGTAGGGTACATGGGTACATGGGTTGTTCAGAACTCTCTTGATGGACGGGGAGAAGCTGTTCCTAAAACATTTTGTGTGTGTCTTCAGGCTCGTGTACAGATACCACTGTGCTCCTGGTAACATCCAGCTCAGAGTACATGTCTGAAGTTCTGACAAGCCTCCCTCACCTACTTGTATAAGAGGATGCTTTCTCTGGGTACACACTCCACTTAGCTGCAATGTATCCCTAGAGCTGGGAAAATGCAGTTGTATTCTGGTATGTCTTTATAAGCTGGATGCAATGTCACATCAACATTCGTACAATGCTGGTGGAACTCAGTCGGTCGGGCAGCATCTATGAAAATGAATAAGCAGTTGACAATTTGGACCAAGATCCTTCATCAGGGTTGGAAAGGAAGTGAGAAGAAGCCGGAGTGAGTTGGAGAGAGGAGGAGGAGGAGGCGGACAAACTAGAAGGTGATAGGCAAAGCCAGGAAGCTAGTAGAGAGAGGTTGTAGTATGAAGCTGGGAGGTGACAGGTGGAAAAACCAAGAGGCTGGAGAAGAAGGAATCTGATAGGAGAGGACATTGCACCATGGGAGAAAGGGAAAGAGGAAGGGCACCAAGTTGATGGGTAGGCGGGGAGAAGATGTACAATGCCAGAGTGGGGAATGGTAGAAGAGAGAAGTGGGAAGGGAAAAAATTACTGGAGGTTGGAGAAATTGATGTTCATGCCATCAAGCTGGAAGCTACCCAGACAGAATATGAGGTGTTATTCCTCAGAGTGGCCTCATTGATATACAATGTCACATCAGCTGACAGAACTTGCAATGGTTCAATGGAGGAATGCAGCTCTAAAACCAACACAAAACAGTAGTCTATGGGGAAATCAGACAGTAATATTCAGTGGACATTGCAGATGAGGATCTTGATTTTCATGGGAATTTTACAATCAGTGTAGGGGTGACCTTCCATGTTGTTTGAATGCTATTAAAAGGCAGTAAAGGTATTTCTAAATGCTTTTGCTTTCATGACGGTTCACTTTGACATATCACACTTTGTCACTTCATCGAAGTCCTTAATGTAAGTTGTGAATAGTTGAGGCCCAGAACTCTGAAATAACAGGTTAATTTATTCTCAATCTGTTTCCTGTCTTTTTTCTAAATCAATCTTCTATTCATGCTGCCCCCAATGACATTATCCCTTCTTTTATCAAACAAATTATTTTAAATGCAGTTTTAAAATCTAGATACACCATATCAGCTGAGTTATCTTGTCTAACTTGCTGGTCACTCCCTAAAAGGACTCATTCATTTGTTAAACATAATTTCCCCTTTTTATAATCATATTCTGATTTTCTAAGTAATTCTCTACCATATACTTAATAGCTAATTCCAGCACTATGCCTTCACTGTTGTAAGACTAACTGATCATTAATAATCCCAAAGCAAAAACTGTAGACACTGGAGAGCTCAATTAGAGCAGAAATTGCTTTCATTGGCTCTGAAAACTGATTTGTGATATAAACTATGTTTCTTCCTCAACAGATCAAAGTCAAAGTAAAAGTCAAGTTTATTGTAATGTGCTCAAGTACATGTTTGGACAGGTGCAAAGAAACACTTATGAACAGCAGCATCACAGGCCCATAGCATCTTATGAACAGCTTTCACAAGAAAAACGCAAACATAAATTATATGCAAATGTTACAATAAAAAACATAATCAGAACAAATAAAAAAAACGAAGTCCCTTTTAGTCCAAAGTGATCAGGTTGGTCACAGTGTTACTAAGGTGCAATGGTGATTAGAGTTTTGCTGGATTGTTCAAGAACCCAATGATTGCAGGGAAGGAGCTTGAACCTGGTGATGTGGGACCTTAGGCAACTGTACCTCCAGTCCAAAAAGATGGCATTGTCCTAGATGGTGGAGATATTTGATGATGGATGTTGCTTTCTTGAGGCAGCACCTCCTGTTGATACTAGCAACGGTGTGGAGTGATATACCCATGATGTATTGGGCAGAGTTCACAATTCTTGCAGCTTCTTGTATTCCTGTGCATTCAAATTGCCGTACCAGACCATGACACCACCAGTAAGGATATATTCAACAACACATCTGTAAAAGTTTCTTAGATTGTTTGATGGCAAGCTGTACCACCTTAACCTCTGAAGAAAGTAAAGATGCTGAGCAACACACATCAAAGTTGCTGGTGAACGCAGCAGGCCAGGCAGCATCTCTAGGAAGAGGTACAGTCGACGTTTCAGGCCGAGACCCTTCGTCAGGACTCTCTCCGCCATGAGTAAAGATGCTGACATGCCTTCATTGACGTAAACACAAAATACTCTGCAGATGCTGGGGTCAAAGCAACACCCACAACATGCTGGAGGAACTCCAGCCCCTTCCCTCTTCAGTCTTGACTCAGGGTTCTGGCCCGAAACATTGACTGGTCGTTTCCACGGATGCTGCCCGACCTGCTGAGTTCCTCCAGCTTGTTGTGAGGGTTGCACTGATGTGCTGGGCTCAGGATAGGTCATCCGGTATGTTAATGCCAGGCAATTTAAGCTGTTGCCAGTGCTGCTTTCTATTTTTATAACTAGCCTCTTGTTTTCTATTTTCTCATAGAATCATACAGAACTGAAACAGGTCCAACAGGTACTGTGGATTTGACAAATTCAGGTTCCTTACTTTCTCCAGCAGTTTCCCTTTTAGAAATGTCAGATAAAGTTCCTCATCTTCATTGGAGCTGCACTGTTCTTCCTCAAAAACTTGCCAAGGGATCTTTTACAACCAACTGAAAGAGAATCAGGATGTCATCTCATCAGTGAAATGTTAGCACTGAAAGGGGAGCACTCCCTCGGGATTGCTCTATATAGTCAGCTGAGCAGGACCCATTTCCGTTGGAGATTCTCTGACCTCAAGTGTTAACTTTGCTTCTCTTTCCACAGACAGTGCCTGATGTGCTGAGAGATTCCAGTATTTGCTTTTGTTTTAACTGGAACCAGAGCAGGATTGACCAGTGGGTGAAAACTGACTGTTGATCCAGAATAAGTTAATGGAGGCCTGTGATTTGCACATGTCTGCAATTTCAAAGTTCAAAGTATATTTTCGATTAGACTTAGATTATGAGGACATGCAGTACTTGTTTATTGTCATTTAGTAATGCATACATTAAGAAATGATACAATGTTCCTCCAGTATGATATCACAGAAACACAAGACAGACCAAGACTAAAAAACTGACAAAAGCCACATAATTATAACATATAGTTACAACAGTGCAAAACAATACCATAATTTGATAAAGAACAGACCATGGGCATGGTAAAAAAAAGTCTCAAAGTCTCGAAAGTCCCATCATTTCACGCAGACGGTAGAAGTAGGAAGAAAACTCTCCCTGCCAAGAACCTCCAGCGCTGCAAACTTGCCAATGCAGCACCCTGGAAGCACCCGACCACAGCCAACTCTTGAGTCTGTCCGAAAACTTCGAGCCTCCGACCAGCTCTCCGACACCGAGCACCATCTCTGCCGAGCGCTTCGACTCCGGCCCTGGCCGCCAGCAACAGGCAAGGCCGAGGATTTGGGGCCTTCTCCTCTGGAGATTCTCAATCGCACAGCAGCAGCAGCAGCGAAGCGGACACGTCAGAAGTTTCTTCAGATGTTCCTCCGTGCTTCTCACATCTGTCTCCATCAAATCAGGATTGTGCACGGCATCCTATTTGACAGATACTGATATCATTCACCGGAGATATCATTCATCTTCTCCTCCCTATGTACTATAAAAGTAGATAGATGTCACCATATGCAACCCTGAGATTCATTTTCTTGCAGGCATACTCAATAAATTCATAATAGAATAATACCATAACAAAATCAATGAAAGATCGCACCAAGTTGGGTGATCAACCAGTGTGCAAAAGACAGAAACTCTGCAAATACAAAAAGAAAGAAATAATAATAATAATAAAAAAGTAAGCAATAAATATTAAGAATGTGAGATGAAGAGTCCTTGAAAGTGAGTCTATTGGTCGTGGGAACTTCTCAATGATGGGGTAAGTGAAGTTGAGTGAAGTTATCTCCTTTGGTTCAACAGCTTAATGGTTGAAGAGTAATAACCGTTCCTGAATCTGGTGGTGTGAGTCCCGAGGCTCCTGTACCTTCTTCTTGACGGCAGCAGTGAGAGGAGAACATGACCTGGGTAGTGAGGGTCCCTGATGATGGATGCTGTTTTCCTGTGAAAAGGTTTCGTGTAGATGTGCTCAATGGTGGTGAGGGCTTTGCCCAAGATGGACTGGGCTGTATCCACTTCTTTATGTAGGATTTTCCCCTCGAGGCAGCCAGTCAATATACTCTCCACTACACATCTATGGAAGTTTGTCCAAGTTTTAGATATCATGCTGAGTCTTTGCAAACTCCCCTAGAAGAAGAGGTGTTGCTGAACTTTCTTCATAATTGCACTTGCCTGCTGGGCCCAGGACAGGTCCTCTGCAATAACAACACCGAGGGATTTAAAGTTGCTGATTCTCTCCACCTCTGATCCTCCACACTTATACACACACACATGTGTGAGGGCATTCCATGATTCAATCATGATCTTGCAATGCTGCACAGTAAGGCACATAGACGCTGCTTAATATACAAGAGCTCATAAACACAAGAGATTCTGCAGATGATGAAAGTCCAGAGCAACACACACAAAAAATGTTGGAGGAACTCAGCATGTCAGGCAGTATCTATGAAAAATAATACCATAAGATAAAGGAGTAGAATTAGGCTTTTTGGCCCATCGAGTCCAATCCACCATTTCATCATGGCTGATCCAATTTTCCTCTCTGCCACAGTCCCCTGCCTTCTCCCCATATTCCTTCATGCCTCGACCAATCAAGAATCTATCAACCTCTGCCTTAAATATGCATAAGGACTTGGCCTCCATACCTGCCTGTGACAATGAATTCCATAGATTAACTACTCTCTGGCTAAAGAAATTCCTCTTTATCTCCATTCTAAAAGGATGTCCCTCTATTCTGAGGCTGTGTCCTCTTATCTTTGACTCTCCCACCATAGGAAACATCCTCTCCACATCCACTCTAACAAGGCCTTTCACCATTCGAAATAAGTTTCAATGAAAGGAATAAAGAGTCAATGTTTCCAGCCAAGATCCTTCATCAAGATTGGAATAAGAAGGTGGGGGAAGGGATGGAGTATGAACTAGAAAGATATAGGTGAAGCCAGGTGAGGGGGAAAGGAGGTGGGTCTAAAGAGGGGATGAAGTGAGCAGCCGGGAGCTGATAGGGGTTGAAAAAGAAGGTGGATTCTGATTGGAGAGGGGAATAGACCACGGGAGAAAGGGAAGGAGGAGGGGCCCAGAGGGAGGTGATAGGCAGGTGAGGAGAAGCAAACAGCTAAAGGGAGAGCCAGAATGGGAAAATAAAAAAAGAGATGGGAGAGGGGGGATAAATTACCAGAAGTTAGAGAAATCGATGTTCATGCCAACAACAAAAGCTGACTGGAATCAAATAACACCAGCCACTGATGCCATTTGCATTGGGAGCTGAAATCCTTTACAGTTATGAGTGGCAGAGTAAGATGAGCATTTCCTCAATTTGTAAGTGAGAGGAGCTGGAGGACACTGTTGTTGGTGGGAGGTTGCCCTAATTTGCTTCAAGCCAAAAGGAAAAATAAAATGAGCTTGTTTCCAAACCAAGTCTATTGCACATTTTATAGAAGTTCTTCTTTTCTAAGAGTTACCTATGGTGTATCTTCTTCGTGAGGTACAGAACAAAGATAAGGTCAAGTAAGTTGTGAAAGTGGTTATCTGCTGAAGTATCTTGAGTGACTACACAAGAACATTATCAAACAAAAATGGACCGACAAGCTGTGGAGGAGGATATAATGGCAGATGACCAAAAGCTTACTCAAAGTTATAAATGTTGTGGAGAATTTTAAAAGCGGAGAGAAGCAAAAGGATTTTAATGAGACGTAATTTGAGAAATTAGGCCCTTTTTAGTTATAGCTCAATCACAATGGCGAAATGATCAAACTGAGCACTTGAAGGTACTTGACTATCTTATAAAGTTATAGAGCATTAAAATGGAGTAGAGGGTGAGGACAGGCAGGCATTTAGAAACAAAGATAAGAATTGTAAAGCTGATGGTCACTGAACCTAGGGTTTATGGATTTGAGGTATAGGAGACGGGCAGCAGAGTTTTGCTTGTCAAGTTCACAGACGAACTGCTTCAATCAGCTTTAAACAGCATCAGTCTGAGTCCTCAGCCCCACAATTTTTTTCCGTCCTAGCTTTCAACCCACCTTTTGATTTGTCTAATCCGATCTTCTCTCCTCTGAGAGCATTAAATAACCCTGTGGAATTGTTCCAAAGGCAGATGTTCCCTTTCACTCCTCACTCAAATAGCTATCATTTACTGTTTCCTATTTAAATATGCATCACATTCATGAACAGTGAATCCCGATGCAATTGGCTTAATTACTTCTCTTGAAATGATGCGGATGTGTGTGTGTATGTGTGCGCACGCATACAGAGACACACACACACACAAAGAGAAGAGCTCATTGCAAAGGTTTATGATGACTGGTTAGTTTTTCCTTTGATTTGTAAATGTTGTTGTGGTCAAATAAGCTGCTGCTTAAGGCCCTACCCCGATTATGATTTTGAGAGAATTGTGAATTTCACAATAATAGGCCTCTGGCACAAATTTTTCTTTGAGCCATCTAACAAAGAAATACAATAGAATAGTTGTAAAACGATTGTATTTTTTGTTCTACACCGAATGTCTGCAAGAAAATTAATCTCAGAGTAGTATATGGGGACATATACCGTATGTACTTTGATAATAAATTTACTTAGAACTTCTGCACTTTGAACTATGTCAGGTGCTTTCCCCCTCATTTCCTCACACACTGATTGTCACTTCTTCATTTCTTTGTTCTGGATATCCAGTCCAGCTTGGAGACATTCTTCAAAGAGCTAGCATGAGGAGTGAGCAGATGGAGTGATCAGTGTGGGTGGATCCAGTTGGGGGGTAAGTAACTCTCAGAGCAGGAAGGATAAAGAGGTCACTGGAAGCTTCAGAGACGTCTCGTCCTGCTGGGTTCACAAAGCAGAATGACCCACATATGAGGCTGGATTGAGCCAAGTGTTGGGGCTATGCCTCCCCCACCCCACCCGGTCTGGATCCAGGGAAAGCAAAATAGTCCCTTCTTCCCAACCTCAAAGCCATGCTGTCCTATCTACTCCTCCGTCTTTGTAAACAAACGAGAAATGATAGCAATTGTTTCTCAATAGGAGCCGTGGAAAGCAGCATTAATTTTTATAAGGTGTAAAAACTGTTTCTTCGGTTTAAACTGCTCTTCCAACTTGTGAGTATGCCTACTGTCTTGCAAAATATTAATAAAAGGTCAATATTACTTTTTGGCAATTTTTTCTGTCATGTTTGCAACTCTGCCACAAATTCTTGTAGCTCAGCCTGCAGTTTAATGAAGGCTTTAGCCCTGTGTTGTGACAGCAGTAAAGGCCAGTCCATTTCTTGGAAGGGCAGGTTTTGATAGGTCACAGCAGGTCACAAGGATGGAGCTGTTATAAAATTGGTTCAGCCAACATTCATCTGTCGAGGCGGAAATCCTGCCCTGGGTAAATAATTAGATCCAAAAGTTGTCATTGATTAATAGTTTAAAAAAATTAAAATTATTTCAAGTGCTCACCAAGAAACAAGAAGCTACATTTTGAAGATAATGGAATTCCTTCTTTCTTTCCCAGAGCTTTCAAGAGGAACGGACAGATTCCACATCTGAATCAGAATCAGAATTAGGTTTATTGTCACTGGCAGAAGTTGTGAAATTTGTTGCCTTGTGGCAGCATTTCAGTGTATGCTTACAAAGAGTTACAATGTAAAAATCCAGTAGTATGAAAGAAGGATAACAAGGTAGTGTCCTTGAGTTAATGGACAGTTCAGAAATCTGATGGCAGAGGGAAAGAAATTGTTCCTAAAACATTGATGTGGGACTCGGAAGGTCAGGCAGCATCTATGGAGGGGAATAAACAATCGATGTTTCAGGCCGAGACCCTTCAACAGTACTCTAGCAAGTTCCTACAGATGGACCACGGAGAGCATTCAGATTGGCTGCATCACCATCTGGTATGGAGATGGCAATGCAGAGAATGGTAAAACGTTTCAGGGGGTTATAGACTCAGCTATCTCCATTACAGTGCCAATGAAGGCTCTTGGCCTGAAACGTTGACTGTTTATTCCCCTCCATAGGTGCTGCCTGACCTGCTGAATTCCTCCAGCATTTTGTGTGTGTTGCTCAAGATTTACAACATCTGTAAAATCCCTTGCATTGAGTGTGGGTCTTCAGACTCCTGTGCCTCCTCCTTGATGGTAGTAGTGAGAAGAGAGCATGTCTCCGATGGTAGGGGTCCTTCATGATGGACACTCCCTTTTTGAAGCATTGCCTTTGAAGGTGTCCTTGGTGGAGAGGCTTGTGCCTGTGTTGGGGCTGGCTGATTCCACAATCCTCTTATGACCTTGGGCACTGAAGCCACCTGTCAGAAGGTCACCATAAAATACCTGTAGGAATTTGCTTTCAGAATTAACAATAGCAGAAGCAAACTGAGAGGATTCTCTTGTAGAATGCAAATGCCTCTCATAGCACCCTTGAGGATGGGTGAAAATCTTCATAACTCTATGGGAAAAGCTGAGGTAGTAAGCCCTTATATTTTTCATTGTTCCTGCGGGTATATCGAGCCAGCTTGGTTTCTTATTGAAGTACCTGATCACTTCTCACACCCATCACTCAGGATATTTAACTGCAATTCTTTTTCATGCAAGGCCTTTCCATGGTATTTAACAGTGGTGCACTGGTGTGAATGTGTTAATTGCTTTTGCCTACTGGTGTGAAATAATTGTTTCTCATGGGGTGGGAGGAAGGGAGCAGGGAGGGAAAGAGAAGAGTGGGAGAAAATGGGGGAGAGAGAGAGAGAGGGAGAAAGGACAGGGAGGGAGGGAGAGGGAGAAAGGACAGGGAGGGAGAGAGGGAGAAAGAGGGAGAGGATGAGAGAGGGAGTGGGAGAGAGAGAGGGAGCAGGGAGGGAGAGGGAGGAAAGGTATAGGGAGGGAGAGGGTGCGAGAGGGAGAGAGGGAGCGAAAGGGAGAGGGAGGGGGAGAGAGAGGAAGAGGGACAGGGAGGGAGGGAGAGAGGGAGAGAGGGAGCTGGAGAGGGAGAGGAATTGTTAAAACATAGATTTTTTCCACAATAAAATCTCTTCTATTTACATAAATTTAGAAATGCTAAGTAACCTACAAAGACTTAACTTCGCATAATTTGTCTGCAAACCTCTTTATATTATGGAAATTATCTTAAGAAATGATTGTTGTATATTTCAGCATGCTAGATCTCAATTAATTTACCAAATAATTTGTAAACACAAACTATAAAAATGACCATTGATTTTCACTCATTGGATAGCTTTCAGATTCAACAAAGAATAAAATGTAATCTGCTTGTCACATACCTCTGTTCTTACTTTGACTGGTAGGAGATCTCTACTACAAAAAAGACTTCACCACATAAATGTCTCTCAGTTCAGTCGGTTGTTCAGTTGTCTGGTCTGTCACTTGACTGATACCAGGTATCCCACTGCTTTCCCAGAATTCATTCTTAATCACTGCCAATTTTGTGTTATTAGAACTCAGATCTGGCAATAGCCTCTGTCTCCTTATTCTGCTCTGTGGAACACATTATCTGGCAATGGTCCCAATCACACTGAACAGCAATGGGGAGTGACTGGAACACTGAGACAAAGAGCAAGTAGGGGATGAATTTAGATTTTCATCTCTAAATTTAAATATTAAAATATATGTCCAATAACAACTTTATTGTTAGGTTACCGAAGGGAATATTCACACTTTTGCCATGGCAGTAGTGCTAACAGTTTTTATTTTATCAAGGAAATATTAATTTTCAGCTATTGTTTAAACACATTTGATTAATGGGTTTAAAAGAACAAATAACTAAATAGGCCTAGAATGAAAATTAGAATTGATTTATTGATTAAAAGTAGGGGGCAATAAGTTAGCTTTCACAGCTGAAGCATTTGTTAAATATATTATTTCTTTTTCATCATTTCATAAATTTAATTAGCTGAACCACTGCATATCATATCTGTAAATCTCATTTGGGTCTCTCCTCTGGTGACTGAAAACATGCAAAATCTGATTGTAGAATATGCCGTTTCCATAGCACCAACGAGATTATACATATGGTCTATTCCGTTCAAAGCCCTGTGGCATGTTGATTCCTGAGCAGAGGCATCACTGACGGAATACATTGCACAAAGAGACAACCAAGTGCAGTCAGCGGCCAAAAAAAGGAAGGATTGTAAAGCCCGGAAAATGAAAATTATGATATGAGAATGGCACAAGAAAGATGTGAATCGGAAAGACCATTTGATATTGAATATTTCCTCTTGCCTGTTTATTTTTAAATGCTTAACGTGGTTGAGGTAGCTTACCAGTATATTGCTAGATTAGTATCCACACTTCCTTGACAAAAAAAATGAAGATCATTGCCTGAGTATGAAGAGGCGGCTACTATTTTGGCATCTTCTGTATTTTATACTGTTTATTTGTCTTTTGCACTATTTATTTGTTTCGTAACTTGCGGTAATTTTTAGATCTTGCTCTGTACTGCTACTGCAAAACAACGAACTTCACGATATACGCCAGTGATAATAAACCTGATTCTGATTCATACGTCTATTTGGAGTCCTTTCTACCATGCCTGGGCAATCCACAAAATAATTGCTCCTCTTAATCGCCTAACATTATTTATATGTATTATTTATACACATTGTTTATTTATCATTTGTATATTTATACAAGTATTATTTATATGTTAATATACATGTTTCATTATTCGTCATAAAAAAGGCAAGGTCTGGATAATTTTATGGGCTTCAAAGCCCCTGCTGAAACTTACATTTACAGTGCAGACCATGGGAAATTGCCGTCTTTTGAAGAGGACATAAAGATCATGAATCCAGGGCCTTCTGTATGATCCCACACAGAGCCTATTATTTGGGAGATTCTGTAAGGAGTGTGGGTTTTGCTGCACAATCTCCCCCATGGTGGGATGTTTTAAATGGGAGTTCTCATCAGGAACAGTCACTTCCGAACAGTGCAGCTGATTTGGGGAATATCGTTTTGTGTGCCAAGTCACAGATGGTAGGGGTCCTGATGCTTTACTGACAGATGATGGGACATGGAGCTGCCAAAGGACCCCTTGCAATCAGAAACATCGGTACCATCTGTGAGGATTTTATAGCTACTTCCCTTGCTTGACTCCTTCAGTTACAAACAGGTACTTTGCAGCTGCCCTCTCCCCTGTCTCTTGTTTAAGTCCCTGTATTTGATGTGGATTCTTATATTTGGTTCTGCAATGCAATCTTGTATAATAATATCAAATATATGTTGCTTACCGACAGACATTTCCAGTGACCTTGACCAATGCTGTATGAACACTGTGCTGTATTTGCATGTAAATGCATAGGAAAATCATGAGTGTGTAATGCAATAACATTACACTGTGCAGTGTCAGCACACATTTTAATTATCCCTAGTTTTCAAGCGCATACACACCCTTGTTCTAAAAATACTGCATTTCTGTCTTCCTGACATTATTATAGTCAGATCATAGTAGCACAATGAATGGTACACAGAACATCTCCAAGTATATCACATGCAGTAAAGACTATGATAAAAATTAATTTAAGCTTGGTGCAATTGATTTTATTGTCTGTAAACTTACCAAAAATCTTGCAAAGCGCAGTGGAATCTTTCAGCAAGAGAAAATTAATTGCAGTTCTGTAGCGCTTTTCAATCCTCAAATTGTTTCACCGTCGATAAATTAAGATGAATGCAGGTGCTAATTTTACATCGAGACGTTTCATGAAAAGCAAATGAATGAAATGACCCAGTCCCGCTGCTGCCTGTAAGGGGTTTGTTCGTTCTCCCCGTGACCGCATGGTTTTCTCCGAGGTGCTCTGGTTTCCTCCCACAGTCCAAAGACAGACCGGTCAGTAGGTTAATTGGTCATTGTAAATTGTCCCATGGTTAGGCTGGTGTTCAACTGGGTGATTGCTGGGCAGTGTGGCTCGAAGGGCTGGAAGAGCCTATTCTGCACTATATCTCAATAAATAGATAGATAGATAAATAAAAGTAATCTGATTCAGATATATTTATCACATGCACATGGTAAAATACAACGAAGTGCATCATTTGCTTTCACAACTGACCTAAGTGTTATGTTTTGTAACTTCAAAACAATAAGCTAATAGAAAGGAAGATACGAGAGCCGGGAATGCGGGTCTATCTTTGTGTTTACTTTAAGTGAGGCGCGCGCATATCATGTGGTAGCGTTATGAGGTATGCAATTCATGCATTTATACATATAACCCACAATTAATACGAGAATGCTTAATCAGTACATACACACACACACACACACACACACACACACACACACAGGATTACTCAAACATTACCTTAATATTAAATACACAAAACTAAGGACGTGCTGGGTTCAGCCTGCAAGTGTGCAAAAATTCCAGCACCAACATAGCATGCCCACAATACTCATCAGAACCAAACAGGACATATCAGAATTAGAGTCAGAATCTGAATCAGATTTATTATCATTGATATATGTTAGGAAATTTGTGATTTGGTGATAGCAGCACAGTATAGTACATGAAATACACTACAAATTAATAGTGCAACAAAAGCAAAAGTAGTGCGGTAGTGTTCATGGACTATGCAGAAATCTGATGGCAAGGGAGAGAAGCTGTCTGTTAAACACTGACTGTGTGTCTTCAAACTCCTGTACCTCCTCCTAGATGGTAGTAATGAGAAGAAGGGATGTCCTATTGCTGGTCATGAGGTCACTTTGTTCCATGGACTTTCACACATCTATTTGCACAGACAATTCAACATTTCATAAAAAAGTTGGCACCTACAACACTATTGTACTACTTTAGCACTTCACTGACATGCCCAGGCTCTCAAATTCCACAGTCCTGATGAAGGATCTCGGCCTGAAATATCGAGTGTACTGTTTTCCATAGATGCTGCCTGGCCTGCTGAGTTCCTCCAGCATTTTGTGTGTATTCTTCCAATTCTAGACAGGGTTTTGCAGAATTACTGCATTATTTCTGAGTGCTTTATTTATTGAAATACAGCACAGAATAGGCCCTTTGGGCCCCTCAAGCCACGCCGCCCAGCAATCCCTCAATTTAAACCCTAGCCTAATCACAGGACAACCTACAATGACCAATAAACAAAGACGGTACGTCTTTGGACTGTGGGATGAAACCGGAGCTCCTGGAGGAAACCCACACGGTCATGGAGAGAACCTACAATCTCCTTACAGACAGCAGCAGGATACCCTGCAGATAACTATTTATATGATGCCCCATGAAAACCTTTAAAAATACATGTTGAATAAGAACTGATTTGGCATGAATAAATTTAAACTTTAAAACGCAGATGATGAGAATCTGGAATAAAATTAAAAAATGCAGGAAAACTCATCAGGTCAGGTAGCATTTGTGGAAAGGCGAACACGTAACCTTTGAGGTCAAAGACCCTTTGTCAGAATTGAGAAAGAGCAAGCAAGTGGCAGACGAGGGAGGACAATGGGAAGGGGCATATCTGTAACACACTGAAATGATGCGGCCATTAAATGGACAATTCAGCACTAACGTGTTGCTCATGTTGTGAAGTCTGGATGGAAAGGCAAGCAAAAGTAGCCAGTCCTGATTAAATCAGGAGAAAGAGTAAGGTATTTGAAAGTCCTGTGGGCTGTAATATGCCCACATGAAAAAAATAATGTGTTGTTCCTCAGCCTCGTGTTTTGCAGCAGGCTTCAGACAAGAAATCAGAATGGAACTGGTATGGTGAGTAAAAATAGACACAAGAGATCCTGCAGATGCTGGATTTCTTGACCAACACACACAAAATGCTGGAGGAACTTAGCAGGTCAGACAATAGTTATGGACTGGAATATTTATATGAATGGAACAGAGACTTTGGGCCAAAATGTCGACTGTTTATTCCCCTCTCTAAATACTGCCTGACCTGCTGAGTTCCTCCAGAATTTTGTGCATGTTGGTGAATAAAAATGGCATGCAATCGGAAGATCAGGGTGTCTCCTGCAGCCTGAGCACAAGTGCTCTACAAAACCATATCCCAAACTACATTTGTTTTTTTACCGCCTATTACGGAGGAGATGACATTGTGAACACCACATGCATTAAGCTAGACTGGAAGAAATGCCGGTGAATCGCTGTTTTACCTGCGACGGACAGTTGGGTGCCTGGAGAGCGGAGAGCAAAGAGGTGAAATGACAGGTACCCCACCTCCTGTGACCAAATGCAAATCGTGTTAAAGATAGATTTCCCTGCACAGGTTGGGCATTATTGCTGATTACTATAAACTGAATTTGCCTGGTGGTGCTATCACAGATACCTACAGGTGCCCTTGGGGAAAGGAGGGTCTTCCATCTAGTCAGTTACAAGTGAAAGAAATGCATTATAATTACAGTTAATTAGTCTCTCGATCTCATGGACAATCTCATCAAACTAGTTTTGTTATGGAAACCATATATCGCCTCACAGGTGCCAGTTCAAGGCAGCCCATAAACTGTGGAGACCAGGAGGCTGGGAGTTGTCAGGTGTCTGAAGGTGGCCAGATCGTGGCGTCCTTGGGAGCTCTGATCCTGACCTTCCTGAGGCAATGCTTCTGTGGACACTGATGGTTGGGGCCAGAATGATAGAGATAAAACAATGGATTCCAGGGGTTCCCAACCTTTTTTATGCCATGGAGCCTTACCATTGATCAAGGGATCCATGGACTCCAGGTTGGGAACTCCTGGATTTGACAGTGCTCAGTCCAGCTATCAATGGTGCTTGCCACGGAGTGGGCGATGTGGACCTCCCTGTTTTCCCTCACATTCGGATGATATAATTACATGGGCTGACTGGTCAGCATGGATGAGTTGGGCTGAAGGCTTTCCATGAATCTAGGTGCCAGTGTTCAGACTAGGGGAAAGGGGACAGGGACATTACTGACAAGAGAAAATCTGCAGATGAAGGAAATGCAAGCAACACACACAAAATGCTGGAGGAACTCAGCAGGCCAGGCAGTGACTATGGAAAAGAGTACAGTCGACATTTCGGGCCGCGACCCTTCGGTAGGACTGGAAAGAAAAGATGAGGAATCAGAGTAAGAAAGTGGGGGGAGGGGAGGAAGAACCACAAGGTGATCATTTACTATTCAATATTACTTTTATTTTGTACTTGTTGATGATTAATACTTATCGAATCATGGTTCATTATCATGAGGCCATCCTTCAAGCACTTAGCAAGAAGAAAAAACCTTACCAGAGTGAGTTTTCCCTACTGCTACCTTACTAATTACACTTTAGAGTCATACAGGATTGAAACAGGCCCCTTGTCCCAACTCGTCCATGCCAACTCTGTTTCGTTTGTTGCCAGAGGGCTATGTTCCAGATCCACTTCGATGTTAAAGTCACTCAGTGGTCAGTTTGTTGAGCCACAAGAGAATGCAGTGACTTGAATCTGAAGTAAAAAAAAAACACCTGATAGAGGAACTCAGAAGATAAGTCAGCATCTGTGGAGAGAAAATAATGGTTGACATTTCTGGTCAAGACCCTGCATCAGGACCCTACATCATTTTGTCTCACTGCGAGATATGAAACAGGACTTATTCCAAGTTTGGTCTTATCCAAAGCATCAAGGTCTAGGCGCATGCACTGGTGACTGTATCATGTTCGTGCCACAGTAGAGAAAATGACGTGGCTGCTCTAAGTGAACTACGTTGAGCAGATGTCCAGTTTAAAGAAGAGTGTAATGGGTGCCCCTCCATCTGCAGGGGAAAACTGAAGACGAATGTCATCTTCAAGGAGTGAGCATCCCCAGCAAGAATACGCCAGTCCAGCAGAGTGAGCAATATCACACACATACACACAGTGGCAGTAGAGCAACCGAACCAGAGGCAAAATTGAAGACTTTGGCAGAGAGAGCTTGGAGATGGAGGCACCTTGTTCCATATCCACGGTGTGGGGAGGGGGGAGTCCACCTCCCCATCCTGTCCTCCTCTCCTGCCACAGACCAAGGAGGACCCTGCCTGAACAGGATGATCATCTGCTGCTCAGGCAAATCCTGATTAGGTAAACAGGCACCACCTTCATTTGTTCTAATAGAAATCCTCAGGGAGTGTTGAACAGTTTTAACGTCTCCCTGAAAGTCTCTTGATTGGAGTCACAAGGCTGCATTAAACCAGAAAAAAATATTCTTTTAAGTAGGATCCACTGCAAGACCTATCAGCTTGTCATTCCTGCAGTGGCCAACAGCTCCATTATTACTGACAGAGGGCTGTAGTAGCCTCCTTTGTGAGTGCTATCAGGAAAGTTAATGTTATTTAACCATTATTTGTACTTTATACAGCAGAGTTACGGCAGAGATTTTGAAATTATGAAGACCTGCCATTGTTGAGTAAAGAGCAGTGATGGAACAAACTATAAGATTACACAAAATTGGTCTTTGAAATAACAGGTGATTTATTAAAAACTGGTGTGCAGCAGGAGACCAGACAAACCTGATCTACCTGAGCATGAACTTGGTACAGCTTTCTCATTCTCAGTTGACAAGATTACCAGTGAAACTACAGTTTGATAACCGAAAGGTGGTGACAAAACGATTTAATTAAGTAAGAGTAGGATCTGATTACAAAATAAAATGGTTATCCACAGGTCTAACAATAATTCCAATTTTCCATTACAACAATGGGTGCATTCTATGACATAATCAGTAAATGAAACTTGGGTGTCATTGCTGCTGCATTCCATGTCTCTGCCTTTGTCTGCGATTGCTGTAACACACTAGCACAATTCACTTCACTACTTACTAGTTATTAGCCCTAATTACTCTTTCCCCTACAACAAGTAGGTTAGAAATTGAATCTCACCTGAAGATATTGTCAGAGACACAAGAGATTCTGCAGATGCTGGACATTTTGAGCAACAAATACAAAATGCTGGAGGATCTCAGCATGTCTAGCAGCGTCTATGGAGGGAAATAAACAATCTAGGTTTTTGGCCAAGACCCTTCATCAGGACTGGAATGTTGAAGATTCTGTGTGAGGCCCACCCCATCCTAGCATGTGATATTCAATTGGACATGAAATACAAAACATCATTGTTGTTTACACACACCTTTGCGGAGCAAAGTTAAGATGGTGCTAAATGGCAACTCCTCTGCTTGCATCTTTGGAAACAGCTCTATTTCTATCTTTGATATCTCTTTTTTCCCTTCTCAAAGTTCTTTGAAGACCCTGACCTGGATTTACACTCTGACTTCGGTTCTTTGTGGGAATGGGACCTGCTTCATAACTGGCCGCTTTTTGATATGCCAAGGACGCGGCCTAGAACACTAGTGCGCCTTCAGGATGCTGGATTTTCGAGGCTCGAGAGACAGGCTGATTCAAGGCTGGTGTCCCTGACTGAGGAGTCACAAGAGAACATGCAACATTGGGAGCTGGGTGTCCAGAGCCAATTCTCTGGGCGCAGAGCTTGGAAAAAGTGACACAACAGACTTATAATATCATAAAGCAGTGAGTTTTTTGTTATGTCTCCTCTCTCACTGTGAAACGGGGACATCTCTCTTTTCCTTATAAGGGAGAGAGAGAGAAAGCGCCTGTGGAATGTCAAATTACCGGGTGAACGAGTAGTCTTTGGGATACTGCAAGTCTGTGTTTTTATTGATGCTTTGCTGCACGCTTGAGTGCTCGGTGGAGGGCGCTGATGCTTTCTTGCTGGTGGGGGTGTGGGGGGGGTGATCGTTGCCTTGCTGCTGCTTGTGTGTGGGTGGGGGGGCTTTGGGGTTCTAACCTTCAGCTGTCATTCATTCTTTGGGGCACTCCTTTGTTCTCGTGGATGTTTGCAAAGAAAAAGAATTTCAGGATGTATATTGTACACATTTCTCTGACATTAAATGTACCTATTGAATCTCACGTGCTTGAATGTACATACAGGCCTTTTGACAGCAGGCACACAAGAGTTCACGGAGGAATTACTGCTGAGCTGTGTATTGAGGGAGATGTGGCGTAGGGATCCGCATAGGGGGAGATGCTGGAAGAGGATATTAGAGGATCACAGGAGTGCATTAGGAGAATCAGTGGTCAGGGAGTCATGATCAAGATGGTTAGAGTGATTTGGTAACGGGGAGTCGGCTGTGCAAGAGGAAATGTTATGCTCCCATTTAAAAAATTTCAAAAATAAGTTTTATTTTCACATGTAAGCATACGGTGTTTACATTGAAGCATACAGTGAAATGTGTTATTTGTGTCAACGACCAACCCAGGCCGAAGGTGTGCAAGTGTCACCATTCTTCTGATGCCAACATAGCATGCCCACAACTTACTAACCCTAGCATGTGTGTCTGTAGAACGTGGGAGAAAACCAGGGCTCCTGGAGGGATCCCACACGATCACGGGGAGAACGTACAAACCCCTTACAGACAGTGGCAGGACTGGAACCTCAGCCTTCCGATCACTGGCACTGTAAAGCTTCAAGCTAACCGCTACGCTACTATGCTGTCACAGATTACGCATAAGTTGACTGGGAGGGAAAATCATGGAGAAAATGGGAGGGGTCAGGAAAGTGGTGAAGGGCAAGAGTTTGTCATGAAGAGACTGGATCAGAAAATTGATTGATGGACAAGAAGATTGTGTACAATGGCAGCTGGCAGCTTGATAAATGATGTGAATGGGAAGTATGACTTCGATGCCAATTATAAGAAAAAAAATCCTTCAGGAAGAACCTATCTGGAAGAAAATTAATACTTCGGATCCCTGGTCCAGGATCAGAAGTGGTCGGGAAAGGTTGTGCCCCTTAACTAACGCTGAAGCAGATTTCTGTGGCATCCTGCTCTCGGCCCTGTGTGTGGCCTGGTAGCCTTGCAGTTTGTGTAATGCTATTACAGTGCCAGAGTCCCAGGATCAATTCCCACCACTGTTTGTAAGGAGTTTGTACATTCTCCCCATGACCATGTGGGTTTTTCCTGGGTGCTCTGGTTTCCTCCCACATTCCAAAGTAGGCTAATTGGTCACATGGATACAATAGTGCAGCGGGCTCGTTGTGCTGTATCTCTAAAAAAATAAAGTGACATCAAAATCAGAATTGCTTCCTATTTGACACCAGAGTACAACCATATGCAGACTACACGTGTACAGCATTAACATCCATTGGTGCAACCAATCTTGATTAAAACCATCAAGCAGAATTCACAAATGTTGTGCTACCTATTTCTATACAAGTACTTCCACTGGATCAATAATGATAAGTGATCACGATAGAGTGTGGGGAATAAAGTTTCGCAAGAGTGAGCTGGAATAAAAAATATTAGAGGTGCAAGGATACTATTTGTGTTTATTCACTTTAGTGCATCATATTCTGTATAGAGAACAGGCGTACCTCAGCATTGCACGCGCAATCGTCTGAAAATACATACAATTGTATATGTACATAAGCTGCACATAAAGTGTAATCAAGAAACGAAATTTTAGGAACATCACGTTGTGGCAAAGGGTGAAAAGATTTTTTTTGGAAGTTGACTTGATTAACCATCTTCACCAAGAACATGCACAATGGAAACTTTGGACACAACAAATGGCAGAGGACTTCCTAGTAGGTTTGAGATAACCAAGTGTAAGCTAAATAAACAATAGTTTTGTTCGTCACATGCACATTGAAACATACAGTGAAATGTGCCTAATGCATCAAATTAGATCAAATAAGCTTGGATTGTCCTGGGCAGCCCGCAAGTGTTGCCACACTTCTGGCACCAACATGGCATGATCCCAACTGCATGCCTTTGGAATGCAGGTGGAAACTGGAGCACCCAGAGGAAACCCACATGGCCACAAAGAGAATATGCAAACTCCTTACAGCCAGTGACGGGAATTGAAACCTGATCAGTAGTTGATGGTGCTGTATAGCGACACACCAACCACTACACTACCGCGCCGCTGGAAAGAAAGGGAAACAGTCTCATAGAAAGACACATAGAAATCTTTTGTGGTTTCCCTTCCATTCAGTTTTAATTCCATACGACACAGGAACTGGGGCCAATTGAATCTGCTCCTCCATTCCATCGTGGCTGATTTATTATCCCTCTCAACCCCATTCTCCTGCCTTCTCCCCATAACCTTTGAGGCCCTCACTAATCAAAAACTCCACTTGAAATATACCCAATGACTTGGCCTCCACAGCTGTCTGTGGCAGTGAATTCCCAGATTCACCACCCCTCTGGCTAAAGAAATTAAAACAGCACAGTTCACCAGAGAGAGACAACCACTTCACATGGGCAGGTAAATCTCATGAAGTTGGACAGATATCTGTGTGCCATATCATACAATTGCACTATTATTAATTAGAAACTTAGAAGTACTTTGGGCAGCCATTCAAAACGGAACCAGAAAATCTGACAGAACACCAAGCATAGTAATGAGGCAAATCTTCTGTAACTGCCTGATTGGTTCCACACAGTCCAGGCTATTAACTGGCTGTCATTAAGAAAGTCAGCTCAAGATAGTGGAAGCTTCCATTTCCCTCAGTGTAACTGGCTGGCAATAGGAAGGAGGAACAACAGTTAAAGACACAAGGAGTTTCATAAACCTGAAAATAATATGAAGAATGGCTACACCAAGAGGCCGGTAAAAAGTCACCTGTTTACCATTCTATCTGGAGAGTTTCAGGTGAACTGCATGGTCAGACCAAATTCTAAAAGATTCAGAACCAGGATCAAGTTTAGTATCACAAACACAATCAATTCAAAGATTCAAGGTGCTTTTATTATCAAACAGCCAGTCACAAAGCATGGAACCCAAAAGAACCCAATTAAAAAAAATAAGACCATCCCCAGTGCCCACAGAGAAAGAGAAAACAAAACATACCATGCATTCAATAGGAATGACCAACAACAACAGAATTTTGAAACAAATTGAGTCCTTAGATTCAAATCCCCAGAGCAGCTCAGAGTAGGCCCAAAGCCTTGGGTTTCAGTTCATCATACTTTGAATATATTGTGGAGTTTGTTATACCGGAACAGCAGTACAGAGCAATACATAAAAAAGTACTGTAAGTTATAACAAAAAAAAAGTGCAAAAAGAAAACAAAATAGTGAGGTAAACAACAGGAATTCTGCAGATGCTGGAAATTCAAGCAACATACATCAAAGTTGCTGGTGAACGCAGCAGGCCAAGCAGCATCTATAGGAAGAGGTGCAGTCGACGGTTCAGGCCGAGACCCTTCGTCAGGACTAACTGAAGGAAGAGTGAGTAAGGGATTTGAAAGCTGGAGGGGGAGGGGGAGATGCAAAATGATAGGAGAAGACAGGAGGGGGAGGGATAGATTAATAGGAACCTGAGGGACAACTTTTTCACCTAGAGCGTGGTCAGTATATGAAATGAACTGCCAGAGGGAGTGGTTGAGGAAGGTACATTAACAACATTAGGTTGTTCCGAGGGAAATGGCACAAATGTAGGCAAATGGGACTACCTTAGATGTGAGTCACGGTCAGCTTGGACTCAAAGGGCCAAAGGGCCAGTTTCCTTGCAGTATGATTGTAAATAACTTAGCCTCGAAACAAAATGCAGGAGCACCCAAGTAACTTATCCTTCCAAATTTCTTTCAAGAGTACTAGAGACATAAAAATATAGTCTTCATTCAGAAATAAAAGTTAAAAGATATAAATAATGCAAACACGAGAAAATCTGCAGATGCTGGAAACTCAAGTAAAACACACACAAAATGCTGGTGGAACACAGCAGGCCAGGCAGCATCTATAGGAAGAGGTACAGTCAACGTTTCGGGTCGAGACCCTTCATCAGGACTAACGGAAAAAAGAGATAGTAAGAGATTTGAAAGTGGGAGGGGGAGAGGGAGACTCGAAACGATAGGAGAAGACAGGAGGGGGAGGGATGGAGCCAAGAGCTGGACAGTTGATTGACAAAAGGGATATGAGAGGATCATGGGACAGGAGGCCTAGGGAGAAAGAAAAGGGGGAGGGGGGGAAACCCAGAGGATGGGCAAGGGGTATAGTGAGAGGGACAGAGGGAGAAAAAGGAGAGAGAGAAAAAGAAAAAGAATGTGTTTATATAAATAAATAACGGATGGGGTACGAGGGGGAGGTGGGGCATTAGCGGAAGTTTGAGAAGTCAATGTTCATGCCATCAGGTTGGAGGCTACCCAGATGGAATATAAGGTATTGTTCCTCCAACCTGAGTGTGGCTTCATCTTTACAGTAGAGGAGGCCGTGGATAGACATATCAGAATGGGAATGGGATGTGGAATTAAAATATGTGGCCACTGGGAGATCCTGCTTACTCTGGTGGACAGAGCATAGGTGTTCAGCAAAGCGGTCTCCCAGTCTGCGTCGGGTCTCGCCAATATATAGAAGGCCACACCGGGAACACCGGACGCAGTATATCACACCAGCCGACTCACAGGTGAAGTGTCGCCTCACCTGGAAGGACTGTATGGGGCCCTGAATGGTGGTGAGGGAGGAAGTGTAAGGGCATGTGTAGCACTTTAGCACTTGTTCCGCTTACAAGGATAAGTGCCAGGAGGGAGATTGGTAGGAAGGGATGGGGGGGGGGACGAATGGACAAGGGAGTCGCGTAGGGGGTGATCCTGCGGAAAGCAGAAAGTGGCGGGGAGGGAAAGATGTGCTTGGTGTTGGGATCCCGTTGGAGGTGGCGAAAGTTGTGGAGAATTATATGTTGGACACGGAGGCTGGTGGGGTGATAGGTGAGGACAAGAGGAATCCGATCCCTAGTGGGGTGGCAGGAGGATGGGGTGAGAGCAGATGTGTGTGAAATGGGAGGAGGTGCGTTTGAGGGCAGAGTTGATGGTGGAGGAAGAGAAGCCCCTTTCTTTAAAAAAGGAAGACATCTCCTTCATCCTGGAATGAAAAGCCTCATCCTGAGAGCAGATGCGGTGGAGACAGAGGAATTGAGAGAAGGGGATGGCATTTTTACAAGTAACAGGGTGGGAAGAGGAATATTCTAGGTAGCTGTGAGAGTCCATGGACTTATAGTAGACATCAGTAGATAAGCTGTCTCCAGAGACAGAGACAGAGAGATCAAGGAAGGGGAGGTAGGTGTTGGAAATGGATGAGGTAAATTTGAGGGCAAGGTGGAAGTTGGAGGAAAAGTTGATGAAGTCAATGAGCTCAGCATGCGTGCAGGAAGCAGTGCCAATGCAGTCGTCGATGTAGCGAAGGAAAAGTGGGGGACGGATACCAGTATAGTGCCTTTGGATCTTTAAATCAAATTAAGAGCCGTATCAACTTTCACACTGGGCAATCACTTGTGGACTTGTGCTGTATTGAAGAGAAGCTTCTTGAAAGGAGTGAAGAAATCTTCAATATTTGGCTTGATTATCTTTTGTCAGGTTGATTTATTTAGATATCTTCCACCAACAAATTCTTGAACCTGATTTTTGTTTGAATCATAAGAGGATGTGTTTGAGGGAGTGCCACTCAGTTCCTCCAGAGGGAAATTACATTGATGGATGTAATTCTGTGGGACTGGTTTTTGAGTCAAAGTAGGCTTTACTGTTGCTTCTTATGTCCTGTTTGATGGACTGACACATAATTGCCCACTTTCACCACCTCTACCAACTGTTGTACCCACTTTTCTAACACAATCCCATTAATTTCGGGTACTGACAAACCTGATCCGAGCAACTCCCTCAATCCTCTCACGTCCCTTCTGGTCATAAGTTAAGATGTGTCGAGCTGCAAATGGCTGAAAGATTGTGGTTTCATTTGGAATTCAGGCAATTCGTCAGTGCAATTCAGGGTTAGAACAGTCAAATTGAAAGTTACCTTCTTTATGTTTGGGCACATCTCGGGAGCAGGATCAAATACAGCCGCTTACATTTGCAAACCTCAAAAGGCACCCCGCCCCACCAAAGTATATAAGTTTTCTATATTTGGTCAGAGAAGACCTTTGATACTAAGGTGGAGAGCAACAGTATGTTTGGCATTTTACAACTAATAATAAGTAGAGTAGTTAAAGTACTGTGAAGCTGTGTACAGATAAAACCATAAGACATAAGAGCAGAATTAGGCAATTCGGCCCATTGAGTCTGCTCTACCATTCCATCAAGGCTGAGTTATTTTTTAGATATTTGCAAGTTAGAAATTTCCTAAGTACTATACTTTCTTCCTTTCCAATGCTTCCTCCTACATATATTTTAGATTCGATAATTAACCTTAATCCATGTCAGAAAGGTGCATTGGCTATGATTTATAATATTATTATGAAACTTAGGAAAGCTCCATTTGATAAGATTAGGGTAGATTGGGAACAGGAATTGGGGCTTACCATTTCTGTGGATGATTGGGGGCAGATTTTACAATTAGTTAATACTTCCTCTATTTGCGCTAAACATTCCCTAATTCAATTTAAAGTTGTTCATAGAGCACATATGTCCAAAGATAAGTTAGCGCGTTTTTACTTGCATATTAATCCTTTTTGTGATAGATGTTCGGGGCAGATAGCCTCTTTAACTCATATGTTTTGGTCTTGCCCTACTTTGGAAACTTTTTGGAGAGACATTTTTAATATTATTTCTAAGGTGTTAAATATAGATATCTCTCCTCACCCTATTACTGCTATCTTTGGACTACCTAAAATTTCTAGTAATCTTTCCCCTTCAGCCCGTAGAATGATTGCATTTCTTACTTTAATGGCGAAAAGATGTATTTTACAACATTGGAAAGAGCTTAATGCTCCAACTACCTTTTTTTGGTTCTCCCAGACGATATTATGTTTGAATCTGGAGAAAATTAGAAGTAACCTTTATGATTCTTCATTTAAATTTGAACAGATTTGGGGATCTTTTATTCGATATTTTCATTTAATGTAATATATACCCTTCTTGTTTTTTTTTCACTGTTTTTAATGGAGGTCGGGATTGAGGACGTGATTTTAAGTTTAACTCTGTTTGGTTTCAAGTTAGCCCATTGCTTTGCTTTGCTTTTAGTTAGTTGCACGGTGGGTTGTTTTTTTGGGTTTTTTTTTCTTTTTTTCTATCGATATATATATATAAAATTTAGTATACTATTATGTTATCTTGGTTTCTTATGTTTAAATTACATTGTTTGTAGTATTTTTTTTCGGTATTGATACCTTCTGTAATTTTATTATACTTTAACATTGTATTAATGTTTATATGGCTTACCTTTTGGTATACTTATTCAATAAAAAGATTTAAAAAGAAAGAAAGAAAGGCTGAGTTATTATCGCTCCCAACGCCATTCGCCTGCCTTTTCCCTGTAACCTTTGATGCCCTCACTCATCAAGAACCTATCAACCTCTGTTTTAAATATATCCAATGACTTGGCCTCCACAGCCATCTTTTGCAATGAATTTCATAGATTCACCATCCTCTGGCTAAAGGAATTTCTCCTCATCTCTGTTCTAAAAGGCAGTCCGTCCTGAGGCTGTACCCTCTAGTCCTAGACTCCCCTATAATAGGAAACATCCTCTCCATGTCCCCTCCATCCGGACCTTCAATATTTGATAAGCTTCAATGAGATCCCCTTCATCCTCCTAAACTTTGCAAGTGCAAGTCCAGAGCCACTCTTCATATATGAACCCTTACATTCCCGGGATCATTCTCATGACCTCCTGTAGACCCTCTCTAATGCCAGAACATCCTTTCTCAGATAAGGGGCCCAAAACAGGAGGGGAAGTTGATGTTGTTGCAATGCAGGTCTAACAATGCAATGTTGCTTAACACCTGCATCACAAACTTTGGGCTTAGATTGTGACTGCAACATAGCCAGCAAAGCTCTTGGAAGATTTGGAAAGAGGAATATTTTTAAAAGAATTAATTGGGAGGATGAAACAAAAACTATGCATGTGTTAAAAACCTGCAACATGCTGAAAGAATTAAAATGACATTTATAAATTGCTGAAGCTTCACACTGCCTGCCATCTGTTATTCTCTGTGTAATCATTTACCTAAAGGTCATTAGATTCTTAAATTATATTCTTTTACTTGATTTATTTCCAAGATGGGTTCTCACAATATTAACTACTTGCTAATGAATGTATTCAGCATATTAATTCAAATATAATGATACAATCTGTAAATGTAGTCATGATTAATTTTGGCAGCTTCTGCAACTGTTTTCAAATCAGAATGATAAGCAATTATTCTAATTTAGTTCTGTAATAAATAATTGGCTGCTGTGTACTGTTGTTTTTATTAATACTTGATGATCTCCAAGTTCTGGATAACCTGTAGGAAGAGATCGGGTTCCTCCGATCCAGCAGTCTTTGGTATATTTTCAGTGGTTTCCTTGGTGATAAGCAAGGAGTTTTAAAATTAGAATTCTGGCATGTGGAACATGGAAGTATAAGAAGAAATGTTTATGGTTTGGCTTGGGCCAATGAACTTTATTGGAAGCAAAATAACCTTCATCTTGTCTATCGCTAGTCTTACCTTAACAGTCTAACTATAATGGCCCAAAAGTCAGTTAAAAAAATTTACAAAGTCACAATGGCATTTAGAAATGTATCAATACAAAGAACATCCTGTGCTCTATGAAGCAACACACATCAAAGTTGCTGGTGAACGCAGCAGGCCAGACAGCATCTATAGGAAGAGGCGCAGTCGACGTTTCAGGCCGAGACCCTTCGTCAGGACTAACTGACTAACCCTCTTCCTTCAGTTAGTCCTGACGAAGGGTCTCGGCCTGAAACGTCGACTGCGCCTCTTCCTATAAATGCTGTCTGGCCTGCTGCGTTCACCAGCAACTTTGATGTGTGTTGCTTGAATTTCCAGCATCTGCAGAATTCCTGTTGTGTGCTCTATGAAGATCTATTTGTGATGAATGGGACTTGAAGATGGGTAGAAAAACTGACAACTCCTGTTGGGTGAATGTATCTGAGAATGAATTATGCCCAGCATGACCCCAGCTTTCTGGAATGGAAAACAAGGAGTCATCTGTATTTTCTGCCATACACAGATGTTTCTACAGTATCAGGCAGCTGAAATTAATGCACAATAATGCAGATCATGTGACTTTCACTCAGTAATGATCTTCACACATTAAAATGCTATTGAAATTCAACATTACTCTCAGTACTACAAATACCATCTATTTCCATTTTGATCATCGAAAGCTAGTTCTGTTTAGCACATACAGAGGAAGAGTTAACTAATTGGAAAATTTTCTCCCGCTTCTCTATAGGTAAGAAAAGTTGAAGTTTCCTTTCCCATTCATTCTTAATTTTATCGGATATACCTGGCTGTATTTTCATAATCATATCATAAATAGTTGCTATTAAGCCCTTCTGATACGGGTTTAAACCTAAAATTTAAGGTGGTGCATAGGGCATACATGTCTAAAGATAAACTAGCTCGTTTTTACTCTCATACAAGTCCTGTCTGTGTTAGATGCCATTCTGAGGTAGCTTCTTTGACTCATATGTTCTGGTCTTGCCCTCTTTTGGAAAAATATTGGAAAGACATTTTTGATACTATTTCAACAGTTTTGCGTATTGATTTAAAATCTCACCCTATTACCGCAATTTTTGGTTTACCAGTGATGGAACATAGTTATTTAACCTCTTCAGCTCGTCGGATGATTGCATTTGCTACATTAATGGCTGGAAGATCCATTTTACTGAATTGGAAAGACTCCAATCCCCCTACTACATTTCAATGGTTTTCCCAAACTATATCTTGTTTAAATTTAGAAAAAATCAATAGTGTCACTTTTGACCCTTTGGTTAAATTTGAAGAGACTTGGAGGCCATTTATTCAACACTTTCATATAATGTAACTTGACCTTTCCTGAATCCTTTTTATTAACCTTTAATATATGGACAGAGGGGCAGAGTTAATGACATTAATGATTGTATCCAATGTAATATAATAGCCCAGCTTTGTTTAGTTTAGTTTTGTTAAGTTCAGTTTAGTTCTTTTTTCCTAATTTGGGTTTTTTTTTCCTGACGTTTTTTCATTTTTCTTTTTATCATGTTTAATTACATTAAGAGTTTGAGAGGCTTGGTATACTTGTGTTATCTGTAGTTTATATTCACATATACCAATAATGTAATCCCAATCTCTTTGTACTAATATTGTTGTTATGTTTATTAATTTGAAAGTTCATTTGAAAAGATTGAAAAAGAAAGTAAGCTGGTTCTGATGGCTGTTTGGGAAAACCACTAACTCTTGCGGCTTCAAGTGTAATGAGAGAGGTTACATGATATATTTTTTTGTTTCACTTGTAACTTGAACTAAAAAAAAACCTCCTCCTTTCTCAAATACATTTTAAGACACAACAAGCCTTGAGCTGGCTGCTCAAGGCTGCAGTTGTCGATTCGCACTTCAACAGCTGTCGAGAGCTCTGATTCTCCTCTTGAGCTTCAGACCGCTGTGCGAATACTCCCCAGGCTGTCACTCCTTTCCCTGAGGCCATTATACGATATCCTCAACTGTCATCCACCCATTGCAATTTCTAAGGAGGAAATGCATACCAATAATAACAGGGTGGAGAACTAAACACTTAAACAAAGAATCTGCTTTAGACTAGTGAGTAAATTGTATAGTATGGTGTGGCATTTAGCCAAGTAGATTAGGAAAACACTTAGTCGAGTAGGCGAAGCTTAGTGTCTGGTCTGTATTGAATTACACACAAACACACACACACACACACACACACACACACACACACACACACACACACAGTTCCCAGCAGAAGGTTATCGGATGGTAATGAAGTGCCAGGAACCCTAACAACCCTGTCCCCATTGCAAGGTCACTGATTTCATCAGCTGATTGCTAAAACCAGCAGCTCTTCTAAACCATGCCTTTACTCATCCGTCCCACTGTGGAAAACAAGTAATCACGAGTCAGCAACTCATTTTAGATTTCTGAATTTTTTTGCATTCACTCAGCACTATTTGCAAAGAACTTCATGATGTTAAAAGTTTTTCGGCAAAGCCTGCGAAAATCTCACAGCCACAGAACTTAGTGTCACGTCCATTTTACATCTGTGCAGAAATTAAATCAGAAATCTGTAAAGATAATCTGTTTCTGATGCTTAAAGTCTGTCTTTCAAAGTCCTTCAAAGCTTATCCTTGCAAATATTACAGCACTTTGCAAAGTCTTGGGCACATATATGTAGCTAAGCACAGTACTAAATTCGTCAACATAGAGCAGAGAGCGAGTTAGTAAATCTGGCTGGAGCAAAGGATGTTGGGAATGGTGAGGATGTAGCACCATGGGAGGGGTGTGGAACAAGTGGCAGAGAAGGAGCTCTTTTCTCGCTGCTGCCATCAGGTAGAAGGCACAAGAGCCTCAGGACTTGCACCACCAGGTTCAAGAACAGTTACTACCCCTCAACTATCAGGCTCTTAAACAAAAGGGGGGATAACCACGCTCATTCTATTTCTGGTGTTCCCACAACCGATGGTCTCACTTGAAGAACTCTATCTTGTCTTTCCACGTTCTCGTTATTGATGCAAACAACAGGAATTCTGCAGATGCTGGAAATTCAAGCAACATACATCAAAGTTGCTGGTGAACGCAGCAGGCCAAGCAGCATCTATAGGAAGAGGCGCAGTCGACGTTTCAGGCTGAGACCCTTCGTCAGGACTAACTGAAGGAAGAGTGAGTAAGGGATTTGAAAGCTGGAGGGGGAGGGGGAGATGCAAAATGATAGGAGAAGACAGGAGGGGGAGGGATAGAGCCGAGAGCTGGACAGGTGATAGGCAAAAGGGGATACGAGAGGATCATGGGACAGGAGGTCCGGGAAGAAAGACGGGGGGGGGGTGATCCAGAGGATGGGCAAGAGGTATATTCAGAGGGACAGAGGGAGAAAAAGGAGAGTGAGAGAAAGAATGTGTGCATAAAAATGAGTAACAGCTGGGGTACGAGGGGGAGGTGGGGCCTAGCGGAAGTTAGAGAAGTCAATGTTCATGCCATCAGGTTGGAGGCTACCCAGACAGAATATAAGGTGTTGTTCCTCCAACCTGAGTGTGGCTTCATCTTTACAGTAGAGGAGGCCGTGGATAGACATGTCAGAATGGGAATGGGATGTGGAATTAAAATGT
Source organism: Mobula hypostoma (assembly GCF_963921235.1). NCBI lineage: Eukaryota > Metazoa > Chordata > Chondrichthyes > Myliobatiformes > Myliobatidae > Mobula > Mobula hypostoma. Next base: position 187,399,067 of record NC_086098.1, read on the forward strand.
GTGGCCACTGGGAGATCCTGCTTTCTCTGGCGGACAGAGCGTAGATGTTCAGCAAAGCGGTCTCCCAGTCAGTGTAAGCGGAACAAGTGCTACACATGCCCTTACACTTCCTCCCTTACCACCATTCAGGGCCCCAAACAGTCCTTCCAGGTGAGGCATCACTTCACCTGTGAGTCGACTGGGGTGATATACTGCGTCCGGTGCTCCCGATGTGGCCTTTTATATGTTGGTGAGACCCGACGCAGACTGGGAGACCGCTTTGCTGAACATCTACGCTCTGTCCGCCAGAGAAAGCAGGATCTCCCAGTGGCCACACATTTTAATTCCACATCCCATTCCCATTCTGACATGTCTATCCACGGCCTCCTCTACTGTAAAGATGAAGCCACACTCAGGTTGGAGGAACAACACCTTATATTCCGTCTGGGTAGTGTTACGAGAATACACATAAAATTAAGATGTTTGCTGGCCTGGGCTAGCATCAGTGGCATCAGCAGTTGGTCTGCCACCTGCCCTCAGGGGAAGGAGAGATAAGGAACAATGGAGTAGCGTCTGGAGATGTGTAATGAAGGGATGTGGGGGAGAGAGCTGTCTGGAGCGGCTCCCCCCTTTGAACCCTGAACTGTTTGAAGTGATGGACAGGCGATACCCCAGCAGGGGGATAAAAAGGGACAGGTTCGCTAAGACAGAGACACACGCCACCCGAGGTAACGAGACCCTGGAAGCGGTACGCCTCTCACGAGTGGGTGAGAAGTATCAGACAACGCCTGGGGTGGAAAGGTACGATCAGCGGGAACCCGGTGTGTGTCCGCCCTTGCCTGGGTGCCGGGTTCACTGCAGAGGATCGACCGCATCTGGAGGAGGGGTCACAGTCGGTGACCTCAGGTGACATCACCAAGGACCCGCCCAAAAGTTGCTTATGAGCCATCCCGCCGGTCTGTGAGTGAAGCAGTGTTCTGAATGATCAGTTGTTCCTATTCTATCTCTCTCTTCCCCCACCTTGTCCATCGCCATGGCAACGATTACTGCGAACTGAACTACTAACTGGACTGAACTTTGAGTCATTTTGAAATTGGTCATTTACCCCTAGACAACGATAGAGCTTGATTGATGCTGTTATCTTAATTCTGTGCACATGTGTGTTTATCATCACTGAACTGTTGCATTTATTATCCTTTCGATTACTGTGTTGCTTGTTTCTTTAATAAAACTTTCTTAGTTCTAGTACTCCAGACTCCAACTGAGTGATCCATTTCTGCTGGTTTGGCAACCCAGTTACGGGGTACGTAACAGTAGCCTCCAACCTGATGGCATGAACATTGACTTCTCTAACTTCCGCTAGGCCCCACCTCCCCCTCGTACCCCAGCTGTTACTCATTTTTATGCACACATTCTTTCTCTCACTCTCCTTTTTCTCCCTCTGTCCCTCTGAATATACCTCTTGCCCATCCTCTGGGTCACCCCCCCCCATCTTTCTTCCCGGACCTCCTGTCCCATGATCCTCTCGTATCCCCTTTTGCCTATCACCTGTCCAGCTCTCGGCTCTATCCCTCCTCCTCCTGTCTTCTCCTATCATTTTGCATCTCCCCCTCCCCCTCCAGCTTTCAAATCCCTTACTCACTCTTCCTTCAGTTAGTCCTGACGAAGGGTCTCGGCCTGAAACGTCGACTGCGCCTCTTCCTATAGATGCTGCTTGGCCTGCTGCGTTCACCAGCAACTTTGATGTATGTTTCTCGTTATTGATGCTATTTATTTATATTTGCACTTGCACAGTTCGTTGTTCATCAATCATGTTTACAGTTACTGTTTGATAGATTTGCCAAGTATGCCGAATATGACATGCATGGACTCGGATAATAAATTTTACTTTGAACTTTGAATGTCAGCAAGTCCAAGGAGCTGATTATTGACTTCATGAGGAGGAAACTGGAGGTCCACAAAATAGTGTTCCTCAGGGAATCAGAGGTGGAGAGGATCAGCAACATTAAATTACTTGGTGTTATCACTTCCGAGGATCTGTCCTGCGTGCAGCATGTACTGTAAGTGCAATTATGAAAACATTACAGCAGTGCCTCTACTTTCTTAGAAGTTTGTGAAGATGCAGCATGACATCTAAAACAGAACAAACTTCTATAGATATACAGTAGAGCGTGGTTGCATCACGGCCTGGTCTCTTTGTGCGTTGCTCCAGATTTCCAACATTTTTAGTCTCTTGTGGCTCCTTCAATGCTTTTCTGTTCTATAAATCCAAGCTGTGTAGTTTATCCATCACAAAGAGATCCCTTCACAAGTAAACCATCATTGTTCAGAGCTTGCAGTTCCCCCTTTCTTTTGGCAAGTTCCATGAGGCTAGTAGTGAACCTTGTGATACAGGAAAAGGAAAACTAGGAAAATGGTGAAAACTATGTTATTATGTATATACATGATGTCAAACATCAATTCCCAGTGTGCAATGTGGGCGGTTCAACCAGAATCAGAGACTGGTGAACAACACAGACTCTTGGCAGGCTTGAGGTCCTGAGTAAAATGTGGCCGAGCTGAAGCCATTCTGTTAATCAGTAAATAATATAGTTCCAGCGTGTTTACCCACGCAAGCTGTCTTTGTTAAAGAATAAAGATCACATGGTGTCAGAAGATGGCACGAGGTCTAAATACATAGAAACATAGAAAATAGGTGCAGGAGTAGGCCATTCGGCCCTTCAAGCCTGCACCGCCATTCAGTATGATCATGGCTGATCATCCAACTCAGATCCTTGTACCAGCCTTCCCTCCATACCCCCTGATCCCTTTAGCCACAAAGGCCATATGTAACTCCCTCTTAAATATAGCCAGTGAACTGGCCTCAACTGTTTCCTGTGGCAGAGAATTCCACAGATTCACCACTCTCTGTGTGAAGAAGTTTTTCCTAATCTCGGTCCTAAAAGGCTTCCCCTTTATCCTCAAACTGTGACCCCTCGTTCTGGACTTCCCCAACATCGGGAACAATCTTCCTGCATCTAGCCTGTACAATCCCTTAGGATTTTATACGTTTCAATAAGATCCCCCTCAATCTTCTAAATTCCAACAAGTATAAGCCTGGTCGATCCAGTCTTTCATCATATGAAAGTCCTGCCATCCCAGGAATCAATCTGGTGAACCTTCTTTGCACTCCCTCTATGGCAAGAATGTCTTTCCTCAGATTAGGGGACCAAAACTGCACACAGTACTCCGGGTGTGGTCTCACTAAGGCCTTGTACAACTGCAGTAGTACCTCCCTGCTCCTGTACTTGAATCCTCTTGCTATGAATGCCAGCATACCATTCGTCTTTTTCACCACCTGCTGTACCTGCATGCCCACTTTCAATGACTGGTGTATAATGACATCCAGGTCTCGTTGCAGCTCCCCTTTTCCTAATTGGCCACCATTCAAATAATAATCTGTCTTCCTGTTTTTGCCACCAAAGTGGATAACCTCACATTTATCCACATTAAATTGCATCTGCCATGAATTTGCCCACTCACCTAACCTATTCAAGTCACCCTGCATCCTCTTAACATCCTTCTCACAGCTAACACTGCCGCCCAGCTTCGTGTCATCCGTAAACTTGGAGATGCTGCATTTAATTCCCTCATCCAAGTCATTAATATATATTGTAAACAACTGGGGTCCCAGCACTGAGCCTTGAGGTACCCCACTAGTAACTGCCTGCCATTCTGAAAAGGTCCCGTTTATTCCCACTCTTTGCTTCCTGTCTGCCAACCAATTCTCTATCCACATCAATACCTTACCTCCAATACCATGTGCTTTAAGTTTGCACACTAATCTCCTGTGTGGGACCTTGTCAAAAGCCTTCTGAAAATCCAAATATACCACATCCACTGGTTCTCCCCTATCCACTCTACTAGTTACATCCTCAAAAAATTCTATGAGATTCGTCAGACATGAATTTCCTTTCACAAATCCATGCTGACTTTGTCCGATGATTTCACTGCTTTCCAACTGTGCTGTTATCACACCTTTGATAACTGACTCTAGCATTTTCCCCACCACCGACGTTAGGCTAACCGGTCTATAATTCCCTGGTTTCTCTCTCCCTCCTTTTTTAAAAAGTGGTGTTACATTAGCCACCCTCCAACCCTCAGGAACTAGTCCAGAATCTAAAGAGTTTTGAAAAATTATCACTAATGCATCCACTATTTCTTGGGCTACTTCCTTAAGCACTCTGGGATGCAGACCATCTGGCCCTGGGGATTTATCTACCTTTAATCCCTTCAATTTACCTAATACCACTTCCCTACTAACATGTATTTCCCTCAGTTCCTTCATCTCACTGGACCCTCTGTCCCCTACTATTTCAAGAAGATTATTTATGTCCTCCTTAGTGAAGACAGAACCAAAGTAGTTATTCAATTGGTCTGCCATGTCCTTGTTCCCCATGATCAATTCACCTGTTTCTGACTGTAAGGGACCTACATTTATCTTAACCAATCTTTTTCTTTTCACATATCTATAAAAGCTTTTGCAGTCAGTTTTTATGTTCCCTGCCAGTTTTCTCTCATAATCTTTTTTCCCTGTCCTAATTAAGCCCTTTGTCCTCTTCTGCTGGACTCTGAATTTCTCCCAGTCCTCAGGTGAGCCACTTTTTCTGGCTAATTTGTATGCTTCTTCTTTGGAATTGATACTATCCCTAATTTCCCTTGTCAGCCACGGGTGCACTACCTTCCCTGATTTATTCTTTTGCCAAACTGGGATGAACAATTGTTGTAGTTCATCCATGCGATCTTTAAATGCTTGCCATTGCATATCGACCGTCAACCCTTTAAGTATCATTTGCCAGTCTATCTTAGCTAATTCACGTCTCATACCTTCAAAGTTACCCTTCTTTAAGTTCAGAACCTTTGTTTCTGAATTAACTATGTCACTCTCCATCTTAATGAAGAATTCCACCATATTATGGTCACTCTCACCCAAGGGGCCTCTCACTTCAAGATTGCTAATTAACCTTTCCTCGTTGCTCAATACACAGTCTAGAATAGCCTGCTCTCTAGTTGGTTCCTCCACACATTGGTTCAAAAAACCACCCCGCATACATTCCAAGAAATCCTCTTCCTCAGCAGCCTTACCAATTTGGTTCACCCAATCTATATGTAGATTGAAGTCACCCATTATAACTGCTGTTCCTTTTTTGCATCCATTTCTAATTTCCTGTTTAATGCCATCCCCAACCTCACTACTACTGTTAGGTGTCCTGTACACAACTCCCACCAGCGTTTTCTGCCCCTTAGTGTTATGCAGCTCCACCCATATTGATTCCACATCCTCCCAGCTAATGTCCTTCCTTTCTATCGCATTAATCTCCTCTCTAACCAGCAATGCTATCCCAGCTCCTTTTCTTTCATGTCTATCCCTCCTGAATATTGAATATCCCTGAATGTTGAGCTCCCATCCTTGGTCACCCTGGAGCCATGTCTCTGTGATCCCAACTATATCATATTCATTAATAACAATCTGCACTTTTAATTCATCCACCTTGTTACGAATGCTCCTTGCATTGACACACAAAGCCTTCAGGCTTGCTTTTACAACACTCTGAGCCCTTATACAATTATGTTGAAAAGTGGCCCTTTTTGATTTTTGCCCTGGATTTGCCAGCCTGCCACTTTTACTTTTCACCTTACTACGAAGCATAACTGAATACTGCGAGCGACTAAGAAAGAGGTGCTAGGTTCCGATGGAGAGAAGCTGCCAGCAATGAGCACGCTATCTCGAAGCTCATCAAGAAATTGTGGTGATAGTCTAACACTACCCTCAATGGATAATTCTTCATTAAGATGGAGAGTGACATAGTTAATTCTGAACTTAAAGAGGGGTAACTTTGAAGGTATGAGACGTGAATTAGCTAAGATAGACTGGCAAATGACACTTAAAGGGTTGACGGTGGATATGCAATGGCAAGCATTTAAAGGTTGCATGGATGAACTACAACAATTGTTCATCCCAGTTTGGCAAAAGAATAAATCAAGGAAGGTAGTGCACCCGTGGCTGACAAGAGAAATTAGGGATTGTATCAATTCCAAAGAAGAAGCATACAAATTAGCCAGAGAAAGTGGCTCACCTGAGGACTGGGAGAAATTCAGAGTTCAGCAGAGGAGGACAAAGGGCTTAATTAGGAAGGGGAAAAAAGATTATGAGAGAAAACTGGCAGGGAACATAAAAACTGACTGTAAAAGCTTTTATAAATATGTAAAAAGGAAAAGACTGGTAAAGATAAATGTAGGTCCCCTGCAGACAGAAACAGGTGAATTGATTATGGGGAGCAAGGACATGGCAGACCAATTGAATAACTACTTTGGTTCTGTCTTCACTAAGGAGGACATAAATAATCTTCCAGAAATAGTAAGGGACAGAGGGTCCAGTGAGATGGAGGAACTGAGCGAAATACATGTTAGTAGGGAAGTGGTGTTAGGTAAATTGAAGGGATTGAAGGCAGATAAATCCCCAGGGCCAGATGATCTGCATCCTAGAGTGCTTAAGGAAGTAGCCCAAGAAATAGTGGATGCATTAGTGATAATTTTTCAAAACTCATTAGATTCTGGACTAGTTCCTGAGGATTGGAGGGTGGCTAATGTAACCCCACTTTTTAAAAAAGGAGGGAGAGAGAAACCAGGGAATTATAGACCGGTTAGCCTAACGTCGGTGGTGGGGAAACTGCTGGAGTCAGTTATCAAGGATGTGATAACAGCACGTTTGGAAAGCGGTGAAATGATCGGACAAAGTCAGCATGGATTTGTGAAAGGAAAATCATGTCTGACGAATCTCATAGAATTTTTTGAGGATGTAACTAGTAGAGTGGATAGGGGAGAACCAGTGGATGTGGTATATTTGGATTTTCAAAAGGCTTTTGACAAGGTCCCACACAGGAGATTAGTGTGCAAACTTAAAGCACACGGTATTGGGGGTAAGGTATTGGTGTGGGTGGAGAATTGGTTAGCAGACAGGAAGCAAAGAGTGGGAATAAACGGGACCTTTTCAGAATGGCAGGCGGTGACTAGTGGGGTACCGCAAGGCTCAGTGCTGGGACCCCAGTTGTTTACAATATATATTAATGACTTGGATGAGGGAATTAAATGCAGCATCTCCAAGTATGCGGATGACACGAAGCTGGGTGGCAGTGTTAGCAGTAAGGAGGATGCTAAGAGGATGCAGGGTGACTTGGATAGGTTGGGTGAGTGGGCAAACTCATGGCAGATGCAATTTAATGTGGATAAATGTGAAGTTATCCACTTTGGTGGCAAAAATAGGAAAACAGATTATTATCTGAATGGTGGCCGATTAGGAAAAGGGGAGGTGCAACGAGACCTGGGTGTCATTATACACCAGTCATTGAAAGTGGGCATGCAGGTACAGCAGGCGGTGAAAAAGGCGAATGGTATGCTGGCATTTATAGCGAGAGGATTCGAGTACAGGAGCAGGGAGGTACTACTGCAGTTGTACAAGGCCTTGGTGAGACCACACCTGGAGTATTGTGTGCAGTTTTGGTCCCCTAATCTGAGGAAAGACATCTTTGCCATAGAGGGAGTACAAAGAAGGTTCACCAGATTGATTCCTGGGATGGCAGGACTTTCATATGAAGAAAGACTGGATGAACTGGGCTTGTACTCGTTGGAATTTAGAAGATTGAGGGGGGATCTGATTGAAACGTATAAGATCCTAAAGGGATTGGACAGGCTAGATGCAGGAAGATTGTTCCCGATGTTGGGGAAGTCCAGAACGAGGGGTCACAGTTTGAGGAGAGAGGGGAAGCCTTTTAGGATCGAGATTAGGAAAAACTTCTTCACACAGAGAGTGGTGAATCTGTGGAATTCTCTGCCACAGGAAACTGTTGAGGCCAGTTCATTGGCTATATTTAAGAGGGAGTTAGATATGGCCCTTGTGGCTACGGGGGTCAGGGGGTATGGAGGGAAGGCTGGGGCGGGTTTCTGAGTTGGATGATCAGCCATGATCATAATAAATGGCGGTGCAGGCTCGAAGGGCCGAATGGCCTACTCCTGCACCTATTTTCTATGTTTCTATGTTTCTATAACCTAATTCCTCCCATTCCTATACAGTTTACTGGCAATCTAGCTGATAATTGGAAATGCTTCAAACAGCGATTCAATATATACTTAGCAGCGAGCAGAGCTGGCGGGATGGAGGAAAAATTGAAAGCACCTGTCTTTCTACACATAATTGGTGAAGATGCTTTGATCATCCATAACAGTTTTCAAATTGATGAGACAGACATTAAGTTGGACACCCTGATGACAAAATTTGAGGAGTATTTTATCCCAAGTAATAACGTCACATGTGAAAGATAAAAGTTCCTCTCCTGTGACTAGAAACAAAAGCTTTGACTAATACTTAGCTGAGCTTCACACACTGAGCAAGTCCTATGAGTTTGGAGACTTGAGAGACTCACTTGTTCGAGACAAAATAATTTGTGGAATCCCAGATAATGGGCACAGAGAAAACTTCCTCCGTGAAAAAGATTTAATGCTAGAAAAGGCCATAAATATGTGTAGAGCAGTGGAGCGCACACGAGTACAAGCTAACGAGCTGCACGGGACTGCAGAGGAATCTGTTTTTCAGAGAGCCAGGCAGATGCTGACTCAGTCCCAAGCAATAATCCACTTTAATCCGGGCGCTAATAGTTTTGTTCTGTGATGCCCTACATATGGTGTTGGTGCAGCGCTAACCCAGAAGAATACGGACAATGATGAAAAGCCTGTCGCTTTCTCCATTAACTCGGCCTAACGAAACTATGCACAGTTGGACAAAGAAACATTATCAGTTGTTTTTGGGGCCATGGGTTTTCACCATTACCTGTACGGACAATGTTTCAGGATTCATACAGACCACATCCACTGGTGGGAACGCTTGTTGAGAGCAAGGCCGTGCCACAGATGACATCACTAACGATGTAAAGGTGTGCCCTATACCAGTCCGCTCTTCAATACACGATATTTTGCATTCTTGGGAGAAACAGCTACACCACAGATGCCTTAAGCCATTTTCCATTACGCGAATATCTTTGCAAGTCAGAACTTCCAAGTGAACTATTACTCCTGGTAGCTAACAAGCCACAGACTGCAGTGGAGAACAAGTCTGTGCGTATATTTAACGTGGCAGTTGATTGTCTCCTGATCGGTCAGAGCATCAAAGGATATGGCGAGAAGGCAAGTGTATGGGATTGAGTGGGATCCGGGATCAGGTGTGACGGAATGGCAGAGCAGACTCGGGCTGAATGGCCTAATTCTGCTCCTATGTCTTATGGACAGAACTAACAGAGCATGCTGTGGAAACAGAGGGGCAGGGCACAATGTGTTTCACAAAGCATCCACAAATGAAAGAGATAAGCTCAAACAGTAAATACAGCAAATGTAGAGGTAGCCACATTCCAAAGATGTGTCCTGCTTATGGAAAGTCTTGCAATAAGTATGGGAAGAAGAATCACTTTGCAAAGGGCTGTAACACGGGCTGTCAAGAGAAATGGAGACTCTGTTGCTGAAGAAATGAAAGAAGGCTTTGTAAATTCTCTACAGACTGTGGGTGCTGATAAAATAGAATAGATTGTTTCAGTGCCTGTGAATATCCATTCAAGCTTGACATCAGAGCCCAGGTAAACGTGTTATCTATGGATGATTACAAGACTCTGAAAGTAAAGAGCAAGATGTACCCTGTGAAGTTAAAAGTGACAGGCTATGCTGGAGAGAACGTTCCAGTAAAAGAGGGCTAAATAGTGACCTTCAAGCACAAGGGGCAGCACCTAAAGGCACAGCTCCTGATTCTCGAAAAGAGAGTACAGCCAATATTACGTCTGAGTGCACATGAAAAGCTCAACTTGTTGAAAGGAGTTTTTGTAGTGCTTTCCCAGACCGAAGGTGATGAGTCAACACTCAATAAAGAGTACGCAGATGTCTTTGAGGGGCTTGGATGCTTACCTGATATAACTTGAGAAACCCGTAACAGCATCATGAGAGACCCAGAGAGATTACGCAAGAGGAGCACAAAAACTCCACCTTCCTCAGACATCCGTACCAGCTACCCCAGCAGGACAGTCAGACTGCCAGTGCTGAACAGAGTGACCATGATGAAGAAGTTGCCAATCTTGCTTCTACATCATGCAGCTGTGGTTCAAAATCTGTCTCTCATCGACTTTCAGTTAAGGACTGGAAATGAAAAATATCTCCACAATCCTTGCCGATGTTGATGAGGCAAAATAAAAAGTAAGATGGGGGGACTACACAGACCCAAAAGTCAGAACATCAGCAACAGTTCAACATAAACCTACAGGAGGAGTTGCTATCATTGATACACAGCCAACAGAAGGAGCTCTATAAATTGCGACAGACTCAGTTGGAACTTGCGCAAAGACACACTGATCCCATGGATGTTGTCCAGTGGACTATTATGAGGTACGAGGAGTGAGTTATGGTCACACAGCAAGAAGAAGAACAGAAATGAACAGATAGGATCACGGCAGAAGGATGTGAAAAAAAGGAACATGTAGATTAGAGTTCTCAAAAGGACACCAGTATTAATGCAGCAAGTGGCAGCAAGACACCTGTGGAAACATACAGCAGACTAGTGAACCACCTCAGAGTTGTTGAGTGAATATAGGACTCTATTTGCTCATTACAATTGAAGTTAATATACAGAAATATCTGTGTTGGAAAGCATTTTTTTTCCTTGCAGGTTTATGGGAACATAGTACTGTATTTGTTTTCTTTAAAAGGGGAAGATGTGTTATTATGTACGTACACAATGAAGAACTTCCATTCCAAATGTCCAATGTGGGCAGTTCACTCAGATGTTAGTGAACAACACAGACACATGCTCTCGGCCGGCTGAAGGTCCCTGGTAAAATGTTGTCAAGCTGAAGCCGTTTTGTAAAGCTGTAAATACAATAGTTCCAGTGATTTTACCCAGGCAAGTTTGCCTTTGTTAAATAACAAACATAACAAAAACCTTTGTTCAAATATCATTTATGTGATTCTCACACCCAATTGTATCAAAAATTTACGTGTTTCCTAAGCGCAGCTGCCTCTGGATCTTACAGTTGCCCCATCATAGTCAATGAAGCCTGGGAAATGGACAGTCTGACTTTAATGTCATCAATGCATCTATGCTGAGGATTACACTGAGCTGCTGAGAAGACTTAAGCTATCAAGGGTTCAGAGATAGCAACATTTGGCACTGAGGTACATAAACATAGAGATATCATCATTTTGATCGTAATGCTGAAGTACAGATGTAAAGGCCAGAAAAATAAGTTGGTTAAAGCTGTGGGTAAAACATCAATATCTCAGAGGGGCATCAGCCAGTTTGGTGCCTACTTTGCTCCTTGTTTATTGTGAGAGAAACACAGATTACAGGTTACCGCCTGAACAGCTAATTTCTGTCATTTCGGCAAAAGTGTTGCTATGTACCAGGTGATACCAACTGTGCCACAGGACTCCAGTAGACCCATAGCCAATTTCCAATTGAACCTAAAAATGAGTACAACCATGATCTAACATAAACAAAATGACTTCGATGCATACATTACAAAGAAAGATACAGGTCCAGTTTCTTGGCAAATTTTTTGAGTGCTCTGCTGCCTCAGTGGCTGTGTTCCTTGATCACAAAATTTACCTTTATATTAAACTGAAATTTCCTAAAATAAATAGAGTACTGTGCAAAAGTCTTAGGCACCTCAGCTATGTATATATATATATGTTTCTAAGACTTTTGCACATACTGCATTTGTGGAGCAGAGAGTTAGTTTGTAGTTCTGGCAGGAGCAAAGAATGTTGGGGACAGTGAGGGTGGAGTGCTGTGGAAAGAGTGTGGGACAGGAGGCAGAGGAGGAGTGCCAGGGGCGGGAAGTGGGGGTGGTAGCGCGGGTGATGTCACACCCAGCCCTGATATACCAGACAAGGTCATTTGATTCCAAACAATTAACTAAATCATTACAGAACGTCCCTCTGGTGCTTCCCACTCTCTCCCCTCTCCCTTCCCATTTTCCCAAACATGATTTGTCTCTTGCTGCCCTCTTCGCACCCTCATTCCACAATAGAGACCCACATCAGAATCAGGTTTACTATCACTCACATATGTCACAGTACAATGCAATACACAAAATTACTACAGTACTATACAAACATCTTAGGCACCCTAGCTATATACTGTATTCAGCTATATGGCTAGGACTTTTGCACACTATTGTAACAGATGTCATTGTTCTCTAAGATGCAGGCAACAGAATTTGTCAATAGATCAATGCAATTACCTGAACCTTCTAATGCTAAACTCACTGGAACTTCAAAATTCATCCCTGAAATACAGGCTAGTAGGCAGGAATTCACAACAGAATAATAAATACATTTATCAAAAGAATAAACAGCTATGATAATATCTTAAATCAATTCAATGAAAGATTTTGCCCAAATTAGAGAGAGATATACCTCAGTGCAAGGCAGACAGAAATTTACAATCAGCTTGAAACATCTTTTTAAATTCTTGTGTAGGCTGGATATAATTTTTATTAAATAAGTTTTAAGTTTGTAAGCCACAGTTTGGATTTTGCAGAGAGGAACTTTATCTCAAATTACCTCCATTATTTTTTTTTGATCAAGAGCAGTAGACGATAATAAGTCCTATAGTTCCAACTGGGTTATTGCATTAACATTTGGTATACAAGCTATGTATCAAGTAGCCAATTCACTGCTGTCCCAGTTAGAATATATTTAGAACCACCCATATTGTCCAAGGTTGGTGAAACCAATGGAATTGAATCTTACCTGGAAGCTGGTATCAATAATTTGGTCAACACACACAAAATGCTGGAGGGACATAGCAGGCCGGGCAGCATCTATGGAAAAGAGAGCAGTCAATATTTCGAGCCAAGATCCTTCAGTAGGACATTGAAGGGTCTCAGCCTGAAATGTCGATTGCACTTTTTTCCATAGATGCTGCCTGGTCTGCTGAGTTCTTCCAGCATTTTGCGGGTGTTGCTTGGATTTCCAGCATCTGCAGATTTTCCCTTGTTTGTGATCAGTGATAAGATGTTGGGTTTGATGAATGACTAGATGTGTCATGTGTTTCTTTAAAATTTAAACTAAATGGTACAAATTTAAAAGTGGTGCAAGATCACAGAGAATAGGGAATGCGTGCACATTAATTGCTGGAGGTGGCAGATAAATTTCAGGAAGATGTTTAAAAAACATTTGGGAGTTCTTGGCTTTATTAATGCAAGAAATGTAGGTAACATTTAGAACACCAAGCAACACACATAAAAGTTGCTGGTGAACACAGCAGGCCAGGCAACATCTCTAGGAAGAGGTGCAGTCGACGTTTCAGGCCGAGACCCTTCGTCAGGACTAACTGAAGGAAGAGTGAGTAAGGAATTTGAAAGTTGGAGGGGGAGGGGGAGATCCAAAATAATAGGAGAAGACAGGAGGGGGAGGGATGGAGCCAAGAGCTGGACAGAGATTGGCAAAAGGGATACGAGAGGATCATGGGACAGGAGGTCCGGGAAGAAAGACAAGGGGGGAGGACCCAGAGGATGGGCAAGGGGTATATTCAGAGGGACAGAGGGAGAAAAAGGAGAGTGAGAGAAAGAACGTGTGTATAAAAATAAGTAACAGATGGGGTACGAGGGGGAGGTGGGGCATTGGCGGAAGTTAGAGAAGTCGATGTTCATGCCATCAGGTTGGAGGCTACCCAGACGGAATATAAGGTGTTGTTCCTCCAACCTGAGTGTGGCCTCATCTTTACAGTAGAGGAGGCCGTGGATAGACATGTGTATTAATTAATTAATTAATTCCACATCCCATTCCCATTCTGACATGTCTATCCACGGCCTCCTCTACTGTAACGATGAAGCCACACTCAGGTTGGAGGAACAACACCTTATATTCCGTCTGGGTAGCCTCCAACCTGATGGCATGAACATCGACTTCTCTAACTTCCGCCAATGCCCCACCTCCCCCTCGTACCCCATCTGTTACTTATTTTTATATACACGTTCTTTCTCTCACTCTCCTTTTTCTCTCTCTGTTCCTCTGAATATACCGCTTGCCTATCCTCTGGGTCCCCCCCCCCTGCCCTCCTTGTCTTTCTTCCCGGACCTCCTGTCCCATGATCCTCTCGTATCCCTTTTGCCTATCACCTGTCCAGCTCTTGGCTCCATCCCTCCCCCTCCTGTCTTCTCCTATCATTTTGGATCTCCCCCTCCCCATCCAACTTTCAAATCCCTTACTCACTCTTCCTTCAGTTAGTCCTGACGAAGGGTCTCGGCCTGAAACGTCGACTGCACCTCTTCCTACAGATGCTGCCTGGCCTGCTGCGTTCACCAGCAACTTTTATGTGTGTTGCTTGAATTTCCAGCATCTGCAGAATTCCTGTTGTTAACATTTAGAACACATTAGCTTGGCTTTAGTTAAGGAGTGGATGGGGAAACATTAGCAAAACTGTTAAAGTTCACTGATAGCACCCTGCATAACCTAAGCAGCCTCTGGTTTTCTGAAAATTCTGAATACTGCTGTCGGTGATTTACTGGTGGGCCACATGATATGCTCCAACACAAGACTCCTTGTGAATTTCAGGGTGGGAAAAGAGATGGGGGAAAGATACACACATTCCACCCTCACTGGCTGGCTCAAAGGAGGCATAAATGGCCTTTCGCTTTGGTTTGAATGGAAGAAGGAAGCTGAAAAAGTGTCAGATAAGTGACTTTGAAAGTATTTAGAAGGATTCTTAGTTTAAAGGTTCAAGTTTTTCCTGAAGACATAGGACAGTGTTTCATGCTAACCTGCTTGTGTCATCCCATTCTCATTAATTATCCCTGTTCTCTATTCTCATTAATTACCCTTGTTATCTATTCTCACTAAATTCCCACTAACTTGCCTCTGGTTTCCCCATTCACCCACACCTAACTGACCTTTAGTACAAAATTCCTATTTTAAATGTAAGAATTAATTAAACAAAAACACTTCTAAAGTCTATTGATATTACTCTTTGTTTAAAAGACATTTAGCTAAGTTTTATTTTCATACTTTTAAAAATCAGTGTGAAACAGATTGTTTCTTAATTTAAAAAAATGTTGTCTCCTCACGTTTGAATGACTCAAGGACATTCTGAAACATACAGAGTATCTGAAGGTTTTGAAAAATTCTTGATAGTTCTGGCTACAGAGACTCACCAGTAAGGCATCCTCCCAGCTGCTTCCAGAAGTACCCATTGGGAGCATCGTGAAAGGTTAGTGTGCATTTTTTTGAGATGAGTTGACACTGTTCATTGCTAACTGCAAATCCTGGACATTCTTCAGGGAACTACAATTTTAAAGAAATATTAAGGCCAGACAGAGAATCGGAACAGAATTATAAGAATGAGACTTGAGATGAGGGATTTCAGTAACATAGACTGAGGTAGATGCAGTTGGTCTTAAAACAGAGGAGCAGTGTTCAAAATGACATACAAGTTTGATAATGTAAATGAGAGCAAACTGATTCCTGTGATGGCAGGTTTCTAATTGAAAGATACAGATGTCAACATGAGGACGCCATTAAAAAATATGCAGTCAATTATTGTGACCTGGAATGTAATGCCTGGAAAAAATGGTTGACGAAAATTTTTAAAAAATCAAAAGATTTGAAGAAGGAGGTCTGGACGGGTGGATATAGGGCTGTAGGGAAGGTAAAATGGCATGGAATTAATGAAAATGTAGATTGTATTAGATTTATTCATCATATGTACATCAAAACATACAGTGAAATGAATTGTTTGCATGAACAACAAAAACATCTAGGGATGTGTGTGGGGGCGGCGGGGGGGGGGGGGCCCCGGGTTTCGGCACCAACATAGCATACTTACAATGTTTAGCAGAACACCACACAGCCAACATACAACAAGCAACAACACCAAAAGCAATACCAATAACAATGAGACAAAACAATAATGGTGAAATAAGCCCTTTTCCTACTCTCTCTCTTTCTTTCTCTCTCTCTCTCTCACACACACACACACACAACCCCACGACAGGCTGATTCCGGGCCTCTGACCTCTAGTCCTTGGCCCAGTCACCAGACTCGCAGACACTGGGCCTCTGGCCCACGGACGTGTTAGCTCCTTCCCTAGTTATTTGTATTCTGCTGAGCTAAAGACAAATCATGTTCACATATTTTAAAAATTTGATCCATTCTTTCCTGTCCTTTCGTAACCTAATTCCAATCTGATCATCCCTCCATATTCTCATAAACCATTCCAAACAGCTTTGAAATAAATTGTCCAAAGCCAAAATTATGATAATTATCATGACAGTCTCCAACTTTGCTCTGTATACCAAATGCAGATTTAGATTTCATTTAGAGATACAACACAGAATAGGCCCTTCCAGCTCAACAAGACGCATTGCCCAGCATACTACCTATTGCAAACCAGCCTAATCACAGGACAATTTACAATGACCAGTCAACCCACTGACTGATACACCTTTGGACTGTGGGACCCAGAGGAAACCCAAGTGCTCACGGGGAGAACATACACACTCCTCACAGAAGGTACCAGAATTGAACTCTGAACTCTGGAACACCCCAAACTGTAATGGCGTCACGCTAAATAATACATTACTGTAGAACCCCCATGTAGCTTTAATACTCTTCGATGGTATCATTTCCCAGGACAGTTCAACACTACTGTTTCTGTTGACTATTTTCTGAGTTGCCTCTGCATTGTCAAACATGCCTCAAGTTTCCTAATTCTAAATGGACATTTGTGCTCTGCCCACATTAAAAGAGGTAAAATGCAGGATAGTCTATTGCCCCGAATTGCTTAAATCAGCCTCTAATTGATTGATTTAGTTTAAATTACTGACTCTTGAGCCCTTACTTGTGTCATTAGCAAAGTTTTGAACAGTTCAATTACTGTTGTGGTCCAACTTATTGATGAGTAATGAGCAGTAATGGTCTATTTCCAAAGCAGTGGAAAAACACACATTATGCCTGGATGTTCAGAATTACCCTGCCTCCCCACTCCCCCACCCCCCGACTCCCAGGATAAAACACACGACATGATTTGATCTACATGCATTAATCCTAACAAAACTATTCTTGCAGATGCTTCTACTGAAACAACTTCGTGTAAATTGGGATTGCATACAATAAGCCATCCATGCTTTTTCTCAGTCCAAGGAAGTCCTCAATGTTGCAAGTTGCTGCGATTCGATTGGCATACATAGTAATAAGTACAAAAGGAACAGGAGTAACACGAGAGCATTCAGTCCATGAGCACCCTTCGTTCTTGTACAAAAAGTCTCCCAAAATGAATCTTTTTTTTTTAAAAATAATGGAACGCTTCACGAATTTGCGTGTCATCCTTGCGCAGGGGCCATGCTAATCTTCTCTGTATCGTTCCAATTTTAGTATATGTGCTGCCGAAGCGAGCACAAATGAATCTAATTATATCTTAAATAGGACCTAAGAATATTATAGTAGCTGCTGGAGGAGGCCTCATGTGAGGAATTTGCTTAATAAAACTCTTTTGAAGTGCTTCCAATACTGCTTAAAGATTCTTTGAACTTCAGTGCAAAGCTGTCAGATTTGAAGAGAAGGACTGAACTGGTCAATCCAGTTACGTCAGGATGCAAGCTCTCCCTACTCGTCTACAACCCCATTACTCTTCAGAGAGAGCAAAAAAGAGATAGACTAAAGCCAGGGACAACCAGGATTAGCAAAAACAGAAAAATAAGTTTTCTCTGATGGTTGAAATGACTTTAGGAAATCACGTTGACACTAAATTGTATGGTACCAGCACTTGTAAGAAAACCCCCTTGCCTTGGTTGGTAAAGGTGATTTCATTTTCCTCTATCCTCCTTTGAAGTCCAATTTTAGTGCCTTCTCTCTTTAAAATCTACCCTTTTCAATTATCATGAGGTTCTGTATGACTATTACTTGCGATGCTCCTGGAAAGTTTTACATCACAAAGAGTGCTGTATAAATACAAGCTGTTGTTATTTTAAACATAACCCAGTATCTGATTCTTTTCATTATTTTATAAATCTTAACCAAATTTCCAAGTCTACATATCTCCAAAAGATAGAAACCCATTTCTTAAAATAAGTTGTTCTTCATGTGGAAAAATTCACTGGTAAAAACAAATGAAATAACTTGGTTCAATAGAATCGCTCCTTCAAGGCCATGGTATTTTCAATTAAGCTGTTTTAGCTGTGTAGTTCCTCCTCCAGCCTGTTCCTGAAAGCTTACCCTATTATTTGTAATAATGTTGTTTATGTCCATTGATTCTAGTTAAAGATAGCAAATATGCAGCATTGAAGGAAATCATGAAGGATATTTGCAGAATATTGACTAATCATAATGATAGAATGAATTTACCCTTTTATGCAGATGCCTGCAGTTGTCTGGAACAATTTTGGTGCTCTTTATAAATTCTTTTACCATATATACATGCTTCTAGCTCTGTGATCTTCAGCAGATACTCAGCAGTTTTATCAGGATTATAGCTAAAGGCCCACACGTATCCTGCTCTGTCTCCTTCAACACCGGAGATAGTTACCATCTGGGGCAATGTCTTCTTCAACAATAATTAATGGGTTTATTCTTAAAACATGACTGAAGGTCAATTCCAATAATTTCTTTTACCAATTGCTCCATAGAATTACCACCATGAATTGGTAATAAGCCTTAAAATGAGCATCAAGCCACTAACAAAATATTAAAAACCACTGCATTTTCCATCCTTCATTTGCCATAAGTACTACTGTACTCTGTCAAGAACACAAGGCTGAGCAGTTAATTGCTGAACTTGGAAATCAAGCAAATATAATTAATTGTCCATGAATGTATAGGAAACTTCACTCTCTCAGAATGACTGCAAACTTTGCAGGGTTCAGTCGTTTTTCAAAGTTAGGCTACTTTCAATTTTACTTTCACATCAATAATATAAAGGGGCTGCAATTCTTTATCAAGGAACAGTTTTTCCTTTTAGTGTTTTGTGGACAATGTGATGTACTCTTGCTTCAGCTTATAGTGAAAAAAACTGTACATTAGGAAGGAAAAGTGAATCCAAAGCACCACATCTATACTCAGTGGCCACTTTATTAGGTATATCTGTACACCTACTCGTTGATGCAAATATCTAATCAGCCAATTGAATGGCAGCAACTCAATGTATTAGAGCATGCAGACATGGTCAAGAGGTTCAGTTGTGTTCAGACCAAACATCAGAATGGGAATGAAATGTGATCTAAGTGACTTGACCATGGAATGATTGTAGGTGCCAGAAGGGGTGGTTTGAGTACCTCAGTATCCACGGCTCTCCTGGGATTTTCAAGCACAACAGACGCTAGACCAGGTATTCCGAACCTGGGGTCCATGGGCCCCTCAGTTAATGGCATAAAAAAGTTTGGAAAACCCTACTCTGGAGTTTATAGAGAATGGTGAGAAAAACAAAAAAACATCTAGTGAGTGGTAGTTCTGCGGGCAAAAACGGCTTGTTAATGAGAGACGTCAGAGGAGAAATGCCATGTGAGTTTAAGTAGATAGGAAGACAACAGTAACTCAAATAACCATGCACTGCAACAGTGGTGTGCAAAAGAGCACCAAAAGTCGTACCTTGAAGTGGATGGGGTACAGCATGGAGATCATGAACTTACACACAGTGGCCACTTTATTAGGTATGCACTTGCAGCTGTTCATTAATGCAGGTATCTAATCAGCCAACTCGATACATAAAAGCCTGCAGACATGGTCAAGAGGTTCAGTTGCTGTTCAGAGTAAACGTTGGAATGGGAAAGAAAGGAAATCTAAGTGAATTAGACCGTGGAATGATTGTTGGTGCCAGACAAGGTGTTTTGACCATCTCAGAAACTGCTGATCTCCTGGTACTTTTATGCACAACAGTCTCTTGCATTTATAGAGAATAGTACAAAAAACAAAAAAACATCCAGTGAGCAGCAGGTCTGTGGGCAAAAACGCCTTGGTAATGAGAGGCATCAGACGAGAATGGCCAGACTGGTTCAAGCTGACGGGAAGGCCACAGTGACTCAAATAACTACGTATTACAACAGTGGCGTGCAGCAGAGCATCAATTGCCATAACTTGAAGTGGATGGGCTACAGCAAAAGATGACAAATATACACTTCAGTGGCCACTTGATTAAGTACAGGAGGTACTTGTTAAAGTGACCACAGAATGTAAGTTTACAAGGAAAATTAAACAAAATGTAGAGCAGTCAGTAAAATACTTCGCAGGGCATGGCCAAAATTATCACATTAGTCAGTGGAGGCAAAAAGGTTAAGACACTTGGATGATTGGCTGCGATAATCAATCTTTTCTGTTATCCTGAAGGGGTGTTGTGTGGTTGCTGTATGTAAATTGTCTTACATTTTCACTCATTACAGTAAGTACAAACTGTAAGGTACTTCATCAGTTGTAAAGTACACTGGAATGTCCTAAAAGAGACCCAAAAGGCAAAGTACAGAATTTGAAGTCTTTCTTTCTACATATTTGCCCAACACTCTTAGCTGAAGACTACTTCATTCGGTAACAAACATTCAGCATTTTGTCAAATTTTGTATTATTGCATAACACCTCATAGGGTAAATCAAAAAGTAAAACTCTTCATCCATCCTGAATGGAATAATAATAAATCATAAGCACAGCTTTGTTCTTCCTTTCTCTGTTTATCTTTCCCATGAGTTTGCAAAATTCCATTAGCATCATGACTTGTTTAGCATATATTTGTCCTTAACTTTGCCTTGTGCCCTTGGCAGCATTGAACTATTTTCTCTAAAATAAATAAACAGTTCATTCACTCCTTCGCTCACTGTGGGATGTTATTGGCACAGAACCTGCAGCTCTAGCTACACAACAAAAGTCACAACCCCCCCTAAAACAGCCTATTCATTGTACAGTGTATTTTTAAAACATTTCAACAATGTGATGAGCACTGTAAAAATATTGCAAATGCTCTATCCTGAAGATAATGAAATGACATTTTAAGTAGTTTTTTTAAAAAAAACATATAAGAACACATATAATAGACATATCCTGTTATGGAGGTTATACACAACAAGCAATAAAATCTTAGCAGGCTCTATTCCTTGGTATTGCTATATCAGATTATTTTTGGTTGTTGCTGAAGAGTACTTAGGAATGCAAAGAACATTTTTAACCAGGGTGCCTGCATTTTTCCTGTGCCATATAACAAACAAATGGAACACTGCATTAAAACTGTAACATGAAGTTTTGTCACATAAATTCATATCACAACACAACGATTAACGCAATCTGGCAAAGAACATGGTGCATGCTGAAAGCCCTCGCATTCCCCTCCTGCTCTGGTGGATGCTCACGAATTGCTCAGAAAAAACAGAAAATCCCCAAACTCCGGATCATTAAACAGACTGAGTTAAGGAGGTGACCAATGAATGCTCCCAGCACCATTAAATGGCCATTTGCAATGCTGTTGTTTTTCCAGCCCAATATCTCTCTCTTCACTTGCAGGCTAAAAATAATCCATCAGGGTTAGTCATCAGTTTATTATTTTGTTCATTCATTTTAAATTGGCTGCCTTCTTTCTCACGTTACAATGAAGTACAGAATACAAAGTACTTCATTGGCGTCTAATCGATAAATGCACTCAGTGTAAGTGATATTTATTAAGAGGAAAAACTTTTTCTGAAACTTTCTGGTCCACTGTTTTATGATCAAACTAGTAGCATTATTTGAAGCTGTATGCTATTATCAACTGACTCTGCTCCAAGTTCCTCAGCTCCCTTAGTTGGGTATTTTGAGTCTTAGAATCATGGAGCACAAAAGCAGTTCACCCTGCCCATGTTGACCATCAATCCCATTTACCAGCAATTGGAATAAACTTTTGTGCTCAACAATCGGACTGCCCTTGAAGATACTTCTTCAGTGATATGAGAATACCTTTTCCACCAGACTTTCAAAGCAGTGCATTCCAAATTCTAAACACCCATTGGGTAAAAAAAAAAGTCTTTCTTATAGTATATCCCTTCTAAATCACTTGCTTGTTACCGTAAATCTATGGCCTTTGGTTATTGACGTCATCTACGGACTACAGTATACATGCCATTCATAATTTTGGACACCTCTAACAGGTCTACTATTTCCACCCCAAGGAAATCAAATCCAGCCTATTTGGCATACCAAGGTCCCTATATTCCTCAATACTTCCGTGGGCCCTACCATTAGGGGAGGGAGAGAGGGAACATCGACTCAGACCATGAGAGGCCTACGTCGGGCATTTTCATGCCTTGCAAGGCACAGATTGGAAGTCTGTGTGGGGTGACACTCCTCGCACAAACACTAGAGCAATGTGTGGTTAAGTGCCTTGCTCAAGGACACAAACATGCTGCCACAGCTGAGCCTCGAACTAGAGACCTTCAGACCACTAGACGCATGCCTTAACCACTTGGCCACGTGCCCTACCATTAACTGTACACGTACTACTCTCAAAATGAATCACATTGCACTTAGGATTAAATTTTATCTGCCATTGCTCGGTTCAAATTACCAGCTGATTAATATCTTTCTGTAGCCTGTGAATTTTCTCCAAACTCTTCATGTCACCAATTTTTGTGACATTTGAAGACTTACTAATTATATCTCCTAAAATCAGATCTATACTCAGTGGCCACTTTATTAGGTGCAGGAGAGGAACCTGGTGTGTTCTTCTGCTGCCGTAGCCCATCTATTTCAATGTTTGATGTGTTGGGCATTTAGAGATGCTCTTCTGCACACCACTATAGTAACACTTGGTTATTTGAGTTACTGTCGCCCTCCTGTCAGCTTGAACCAGTCTGGCCTTTTTCTTCTGTCCTCTTGCATGAACAAGGTGTTTTTACCCACAAAATAGCTGCTCCCTGCATGTTTTTCTTTTGTTTATCTGCACCATTCTCTGTAAACTTTAGAGACTGTTGGGCATGAAAATCTCAGAAGATCAGCAGTTTCTAAGATACTCAAACCACCCTGTCTGGCACCAACTATCATTCCATGGGGTCAAAGTCAGTTAGATTACACGTCTTCCTCATTCTGATATTTAGTCCAAACAACAATTAAACCTCTTGATCATGTCTGCATGCTTTTATGCATTGAGTTCCTGCCACATGATTGACTGATTAGATATTTGCATTAACAAGCAGGTGTACAGGTGTACCTAACGAAGTGGCCACTGAACGTAAATCAATTATATCTATAAACAACTGTAATGTATGAATCTATTTCTTTTAGAGCAATGACCCCCTCTCCTTAGCACTATGTATTAATCTGCTGTCTGCACACGAGTTGTTTACGCATGCACGTTGTTCTCTCTCTCATTGCAATGTGAACACACCAGTTAAAGCCATCTCCCATGTGGGTGCCTTTATTTAGTAGATATGTAGTTGTGCACAGACACAAATTGGCGACAGTTACAGGATGAAACAACAAGAGTTTAACAGCACGAGAAAGCCAAAGGACGCATGAATAATAGTGAAAGATGCACTGAATTTAAAGTGAAAATAACATGGCAATGGCTTCATTCGGGAAAGTTGATGAACTTGATAGTGTTAATGAAGGCTGGGAGTCGTATATCGAGAGGGTGGAACTGTATTGTAATGTGAACAATGTGGAGGAGCAAAAGAAAGTATGTACACTTCTTAGCTTAATGGGTGCAAGGACATAGAGTCTCTTATGCAACCTAGTAACCTCTGAAAAGCCATCAAGCAAGATGTTCGATGAAATTGGTACAATTTTACAAAATCACTTGAGTCCTAAACCACTGGAAATAGCTGAGAGATTTAGATTTTACAAAAGGAACCAGTCAAAAGATGAAAGGATTTCTGAATACATTGCAGAACTGCGTAACCTTTCCCAGTACTGTGACTTTAGAGATGAACTTTCTGATGTGTTAAGGCACAGACTTGTATATGGCATGCATAGTCAAAGCTCTCAAATGAGGCTACTATCAGAAAGAGACCTAACCTTAGAATGGTCATTGAGCATTGCAATTTCGTTAGAGACTGCAGCAAAGAATGCAGCAGAATGACAGAAAAGGAGTTAGAATGTGAAATGCACAAAATATCCCTGAATGGTGCAAAAAGCCAAAAATGTTATTGATGTGGCAAATACCCCCATGATTCAAATGACTGTTGGTTCAAAGAAAAAGTCTGCAGAAAGTGTCACAGAGAAGGTCACATAGAGGGAATGTGCAAGGCAGATGGAAAGCACAACCGAGTGAAAAGTCTCAAACACAAAACTAACCAAATGCATAAAGTTACCCAATGTAAAACAGAATCAGACAACATAGAGTCTGATGAAGGTGAGCTGTCATATGAATTACATAGTATCACTGAAGCAGAACACAAAATCATATGGATCACAATAGATTTGTCTGGTGTAAAACTCCAAATGGAACTGGACACAAGAGCAGCTTTGTCCAGAATTTCGGAGGCTGACTGCAACAGTGCGTTTTCCAAGATACCATTGGAGAAGACCTCAGTGCTGCTAAGACTTACACAGGTGAAAAAGTATCTCCCAAAGGAAAATTGAAAGTAAATGTGACTTATGGAGGCCAGACTCACCAGTTAGAGCTTTATGGGTTGAAAACTGGCCAGCTCTTTTTGGATGTGAATGGTTGAGAAAAATCCAACTAGATTGGCACTCAATCAAAGCCCTCAGTGTGGCATCAACAGGCAATGGCAGCCTAAATGGCAGCACTAACCAGAGACTGTCACAGCTGCTTAATGCTAATGAGAAGATGTTTGAGAAGGGGATTGGAAAACTCAAAGGCATGACAGCCAGAACTGAATTGGATGACACAGCAACACCAAGATTCCATAAAGCACGTCCAGTGCCTTACGCACTACGCCCTAAAGTGGATGCTGAACTGCAGAGCTTGGAGGTCTCTGGCATTCTCTCCAAGGTTGAGTGGAGTGATTGCACCATGTCCTTGTCCCAGTGATCAAGAAAGGGAAGGCTGGAGCTGTTCGCATAGGCGGGGATTTAAAAGTGAGCAGCAACCCGGTGCTGCGTACTATGCAGTATCCCTTGCTACAAATAGAAGACATTTTTGCATCTTTGGCAGGTAGGGAGAGGTTTTCGAAGATTGACTTGTTACAAGCCTATCTGCAAATGGAGATTGAGGAGCCAAGCAGGAAGATCCTCATGATCAATGCTCACAAGGGACTGTTCCAGTATAATCATCTCATCTTTGGTTTCACATCAGCTCCAGCAATTCGGCAAAGGACCAAGTGCTCCAAGATATCCCAGGAACACAATGTTACCTTGCAGCATTATTGTGACTGGCAAGAATGATGAAGAGCACCTCCAGAACCCTTGGTAAAGTGCTTACAAGGCAGAGTAAGTATGGTCAGTGTGCAAAAAGAGAAATGTGAGTTTTTCAAGAATGAAATCTCATATTGTGGACATGACATTTACAAAAGTAAATGTATGGCTTATGGCTTACATAAGTCACAAGAGAAGATTGAAGCAGTGCTACAGGCACCCAAACTGGAAAATGTGTCACAACTCAAGTTGTACTTGGGCCTTGTAAACTACTGCCACCAGTTTCTCCCAAACATTGCTGCAATACTGCATCCATTGGATGCACTGTTACTGAAAGGGGCAAAGTGGGAATGGTCAGAAAAATGTGAAAAAGCCTTCAAGGAAACAAAGAGACTAATAACATCCGATGTACTTCTCACCCATTATGACCCATCCCTGCCTCTCAGACTGACGTGCAATGCAAGCCCTTAAGGCATTGGAGCTGTTTTGTCACACATTATGAAAAATGGATCTGAACGACTGATTGATTTTGCTTCAAGATCATTGACAAGCGCAGAACACAACTACGCACAGATTGACCGAGAGGTCCTTAATCTAATATGGGAATAAAGAATTTCCACCGCTACGTCTATGGACAAATGTTTATGCTAGTAACAGATCACCAGCTGCTTGCGTTCATTTTCAGTCCCAGGAAGGGAATTCCAGTGGTGACTGCTATCCAGTTACAATGGTGGGCACTATTCCTAGGAGCCCACTCTTATGATGGAGTTCAAAGGTACCAAACAACACAACAATGCTGATGGCAAATCTTCATACTGTGACCCAGCAGAAGTGTTCCACACAGCACTGGTGGATCAGTTGCCAGTAACAAACTCTGAAATACAAAGGGAAACAAGGAATGACCTGACATTTTCAAAAGTCTATGACATCACCATGCAAGGATGGCTAGTTCATGGTAATCCCATGTTTCCAGAATTCTCAGTGAGACGACCAACTGTCGGTCTGACAAAGAACACTGACGTGTGGATCTCGTGTTGTGGTTCCCTCGAAACTGCACACCAGGGTATTAGGAAATTTGCATGAAGGACACCTGGGTACAGTCAAGATGAAGAGTCTTGCCTGGAACTACATCTGGTGGCTGGGAGTAGATAAACAGATTAAAAACTTGGCCAAAAGCTGTTCGGGATGCCAAAAAAAATCAAAATGCATCATGAATTCAATTCAATTCAATTCAATTCACAGGCACTGTTCAACCTGTGGGAGTGGGCATCGTCACCATGGCAAAGAGTACATATTGACTTTGCTGGGCCATTCGTGGACTCCACGTTTCTGATTGCTGTGAATGCTCATTCAAGATGGCTGGAGGGTATACCAATGAAGCCAACCATGTCAGCAAAGACTGCTTCTGCTTTCTTCACCAGAAATGGCTAACCCGAACAAATTGTGAGTGACAATGGACCAGAATACACATCAGAAGAATTCCGACTATTCATGAAGAAAAATGGCATCAGACATTTCAAGTCAGCTCTTCATCACCCAGCAACAAATGGGTTAGCTGAAAGGTTTAGCTAAACCTTCAACAAATCCATTAAAGTGATGGACAAGGAGGATGTTCCTCTATGGCACAAGATGGACAACTTCCTCTTTGTGTGTTGGAACTCTGTTCATGCGACAACAAATCAAACATCTACAATGCTGTCCATGAGCAGGAATCTGAGATCTCACATAGACCTACTGAATCCAGATCTTCGGAGAGAAGTACAGTATAAACAGTTCAGCCAGTTGCCAAGTGAACCAGCAAGGAACTTTGAGATTGGACAGGAAGTCCTAGTGCATGATTACCGAGAAGACAAGTGGACACCCGTTAGGATAGCTACAAGAACTGGATCACGGATGTACACAGTGGATGTTGGAGATCATACATGCACGTGGACCAGCTACTAGATGCTTAACCAAAGAACACACCTGAGATGACTGCATCCAACAAGATGGTACATTACAGTCACTGGACTTACCTCTCAGTGATAATGTCACTGACAGCTATGTGACACCGGAAACTGCGAACATTGTCTTAGACAGGACATCTACCAAAACTGATGCCACTCTACAGGGCCAGCAGCACTATCCTGTAAGAAACAAAGCGCCACCCAAAAGACTGAAACTTTAGAACTGTGAAGTTAGCTATGGACTGTTATTGTGAAAGCATGTTTATTTGGAATATGGGTTTATGAAAGGGAAATTGAATGTTTTGTACATATACAGTTTTAAGTTGCATTAACTTAAAGGGGGAGGAAGTGTAATGTATGGATCTATTTCTTTTAGAGCAATGACCACCCTCCACTTAGCACTGTGTATTGATCTGTTGTCTGCACATGCGCTGTTGTCTATGCATGTGCATTGTTCTCTCTCTCTCTCACTGCAATGTGAACACACCAGTTAAAGCCATCTCTTGCATGTGTGCCTTTATTTAATTGATATGTAGTTGTGCACAGACACAACAGTTCTCTTCCCTGTTTCTATCTCCCACCCCAATGTCACTATGTTCAGATTGTGAAGGATTCTGATCTGCACAACATATTAGTATCACTCTGACAGTGCTAAAAATTTAGCAGGATGTACATAATCTCCATATAAAATTCATGGAAAAATACAAATAGACTGATTCCTTGTCATAACAGGGGTAGTGGGGATGAACTCCCACTACCTATTAAATGCTCCCAATGGCGTGCGTCTCAAATAGCCTCAGACAACCAAGTCCAGCTCCTGGCCTTCATGTGTGGCTTAGCTACTAAGCCTAGTGGGACCGTTTCTATAGACAGGACAAAGGCCAGTTACTGGTGCCTTAAAACCTGTAGCTTAGAGCTCATCAGCCATGGTTGGCAGCTCATCTAGGAGAAGGAATACACTGATCTCAAACCTCCACTGCCTTGTGGTTATACCCATTCACGGGGAAGGCTTCAGGATTGAACCCGAGGAAAAATCCACAGCTGGAGTCCCTAAAGCAGTCCTTCTTTGAGTTCGTCGCTGACTGACATCTCCTACGTCACCACTGGTGCCAAACTGAATCAGTCCCTGCTGTTCCTTTAGATTCATCAGCTGTGTGGAGAGGGCATAGGCAACAATTTGCTCTCCATATCGTACTGCCCTGGCTTTTGTATACGTAGTTGGGACGCAACATCCATGGTAAACCCCATCCAATGGAGGCCTCACTCACAAGATGGTCATTTCCAAAATTGTTCCCTCATCTGCAACGGTAGCTTTATACTTTAATAGCATCATACTCTTCCACAATCTCTCTGCTTACTTATTCATTTTAAAAGGATAACTGTCAAAATGCTAACTTTCTTTCTCTTAAGATTCTGGAAATTAAACTCTCAGTTATATTTCATCGTCCCTTAGCCAATATTTATGCCTCAGATGATCTAATCTGCTATGGGAGTTTCTGTGTTCAAATTAACTGCCATGTTTCTTCCATTATAATGAAATACCAATTAGAAAGTACTTCATTGGCTGTTTAATGTCGAGAGAATTTCTGGATGTTCACAAAGCACATGACTAAATGTAACATCAAAGCAAAACCTTACCAGGTTCACCGTGATTTCTTTGAATCTACAGCCCGGACCACACAAACAAACCTGTACTGGAGCCTCTGCAGTTGCCTAGCAACAGAAGAGCAAATGTCTCAATAGTACTATTTGATATCGTTGTATAGTGTCCTCTATGGCCTCAAACTGAATGGATAGACTTTAACCCATTAACAATAATCAAAGGCACTTCATTTCAAAGTGAAGCATAAACAGGTACTCAAAGTGAATTCAAATAGGTTATTTGATAGTGACACAGTTTTATTCGGTGAAATGTTTGCATCCATTCACACTATTGCAGGAAGCTTTTGACTCTTTGAAGAGACTATCCAATAAACTCATTTCTTGCCCTGCACCCCTAGTCATGTATTTCAAGATAACATCCTATTCCCTTTGGAGAGATTATAATGAACATACTTCATCCATCTTTTCAAGTAGTGAGTATCCTATCATAACAGCTAGCAATGTAAAAGAACATAGTCCTACCTCTTTTGTCAATTATCAAGAAGGTTTCAGATTTCCTACCCTATTCTCCATGTTGGTGAGTAATGGTGAGGTTGCCAGCCAACCTCAATCAGTCACTGATAGTCAGGCATAAAACATGTATGGAACAGGTGTTCTGGGATATTTGGGAAGAAATTGAGAAGATGAAGTGCAGAATTGCCTGTTGTTTTCCTGGGCAACTTTATAAGTCATTATTATTTTCCAAACAAAAGAAAACTAGAAAGTTTCTTTTGATTGTGAACCTAAGATCTAAAGACCTGAATGTTAATATAATTAAATATTTCTTTAATATTCATTCAATGATAACCATTCTAAATTGCCTTCAGAATATGGTGTTGAGTCACCTCATTCAATCATTGATATCTTATGTTGAAGGAATTCCAACAGTACAGCTGGGAGAGATTTTGAATTAGGGACAATGTTAAAGTGTTGAGTAATTGAGAGGAGGACTATGAGATAGTGAACATTTTAGTCCCTCTATGTTTTACTGCACTTATCCTTCTAGATCACGGGTTCCCAAACTGGGGTCCATGGACCCCTTGGCTAACTGTAGAGCTTATTGGCATAAAAATGTTGGGAACCCCTGTTATAGATGAATGAGGTCACAGGGTTTAGGAGAAGCTCAACTCTTACTTTATGTGGGTAAAATTATGTTTTTTTATTTGAGGAGGTACAAATAGAATTGTCTGCTATAAAAATCATTAGTAAACATATCCATTTATGATCTTAATATAATTGAAGCAGCTGAAGATGGTTGAGTTTGACTGCTATGAAGAACTCCTACAACATTTAGGGCTGAGATGACTGACCTTTAATAAGCACAGAGATTCTCATTAACTTCAGTTTTACCAGAGCTTCTGGGTACCATGTTCAGTCAAATGATGCCTTGGTGCCAGTAGCAATGACTTTCACCTCAACTCTGTAATTAAGCTCATCTGCTTATTTGACTGTGGTGATGTCTGGAGCTCAACCATCCTGGTAGGACCCAAACAAACTCCGGTCAGCAGGTTGTTAGTGAATCAGTGCCTTTAGAAAGCACTGCAGTTGATATCTTTCATCATTCTGCTGATGGGTTAGTGTGAACTGATGGGGTAGTAATTGACTGAACTGGGTTTGAGCTGTTTTTTTATGGACAGGAGAAACCTGGGCAATTTTACACGGCATGAGGGCTTAAACTGGTAAAGGCTGTCTAAGATACTGGTGGTTTAGGATCATGAGCCTTCAGCACTACAATAAAATATTGTTGTGGCCTATAGCTTTTTTTTGATGTATCCAGGAAACTTAATGTTTCTCGGGTCATGTAGAGTGAATTAAATTGGCTGAAAATTGGCTCCTATTTAGTTGTAGTCCTTATAGGGATACAGCACCAGTTGGACCAATATTCAAAAGGTATAAAATAGTTGAAATATAAACATAGCTGAAAATAATCCTCCTTTGATTATTTTTTTTCTATGTTCATGAGGTGGGCTCCAGTATAATTGAAACTGGGGTTAATCATACAGCTTTCTCTTTCAGTCATCTGCTCCATTGACCCTCCTCACCCAATCCCATCATTCATGTACAGATAAATCAAGGCTGCATAGCTTTAGTCTAGTTTATTGGTTATGTGTCTATTTAGTCCCATGATAGGGCTTCATCTCTATAAGAGGACCACAACTATGTCATTGAATTCTGAGGCTTATGTACATCAATGACCCAGACAGCTATGTTGGCTGGAGTTAGATCTTTACACTTTGGCTCTTGGTAGGGTCTTGGCTCTTGATGTGGAAACAGCAATGAAGCATCCTTCTACATCTGAGCATGATGGTATTCCTGAGTCTCCACCTGGGACTTGCATGGCTGACAACTGAAAGGAAGCTACTGACATGATGAAGGAAGCCTTGAACACCACCAGAGTTGGAGGACCTTCATTGTTGCCCTAAATGCCAGCAGCATAGTAGGCAGTAAGTAAGTGTGACTTCATCATAGTGGTACACCTACCTTTACTTCCACATCTTTGGCTATCCTCTCATTCTGTTCACATTGAAACTAGGCTGCTTCTCCATCTTTATCATTATGTTAACACAATATGATGGGCCATGAGGTGAAAGACGTACAAAGTGCAGTTCTGGCCCATAGCAGTTGCCCAGATTTGAGCTGCTGAATCTGTGCTCTATCTCTTCCATTTAGCTCAGTGGTGGTGTAAGTCAGCTCAGTGTGAAATTGGACCTTAGCCCAGGAAGATCTAGAGTGATCTCATCTACCAATATTGTCATGGGCAGAAAAATCTTCAATAAGTAGGTATTTAAGGAGGTTTGCATGTCATGATGGTTCTTTGTGTGTGTGTGTGTGTGTGTGTGTGTGTGTGTGTGTGTGTGTGCGTGCGCGCAATGTCTGGGAGTCTGGGGACAAGGACTGGAGGCGGCCTATCCTGGGGTTGGAGGCCTGTCTATGCCTTTGTGTGTAAAGGGGCGGACGGGTGGGAAAGGGGCTTGTTTTGTTTGTGTGTAAAGGGGCGGACGGGTGGGAAAGGGGCTTGTTCTGTTTGTGTGTAAAGGGGCGGACGGGTGGGAAAGGGGCTTGTTTTGTTTGTGTGTAAAGGGGCGGACGGGTGGGAAAGGGGCTTGTTCTGTTTGTGTGTAAAGGGGCGGACGGGTGGGAAAGGGGCTTGTTTTGTTTGTGTGTAAAGGGGTGGACGGGTGGGAAAGGGGCTTGTTTTGTTTGTGTGTAAAGGGGCGGACGGGTGGGAAAGGGGCTTGTTTTGTTTGTGTGTAAAGGGGCGGACGGGTGGGAAAGGGGCTTGTTTTGTTTTGTTTGTGTGTAAAGGGGTGGATGGGTGGGAATGAGTGTGGGAAAGGGGCTTGTTTTGCTGTTGGTGCCTTGTTTGTTTTGTTGTTGCTGTTGCTTGTATTGTTCCTTGCGTGTTTTGGTGGCAAACACAAATGCAACATTTCACTGCATGCTTCAATGTACATGTGATAAATAAATCTGATAGGGAATTTAAACAGACCCTTCGGTCTGTACCTACTATCTAGCACCCACCGACATTAATTCTACACTCATCCCATTTTATTCTTCCCACATTCCCATGAACTCCTCTGATATTTTACTGCTCACCTACATTGTTCGTTCATCATGGGCAGTGCCATATGACCTGGGTGTTCATGGTCTTTCCATAACCATGATTGTTCTTGGCAAATTTTTCTACAAAAGTGGTTTGCCATTGCCTTCTGGGGAGTGTCTTTACAAGACAGGTGACCCCAGACATTATCAATACTCTTCAGAGACTGTCTGCCTGGTATCAGTGGTTGCATAACCAGGATGTGATCTGCACCAGCTACTCATACGACCATCCACCATCTGCTCCCATGGCTTCACGTGACCCTGATTGGGGGGTTTAAGCAGGTGCTACACCTTGCCCAAGGGTGACCTGCAAGCTAGCGGAGGGAAGCAGCGCCTTACACTCCTTAGTAGAGATGTACCTCCACCCACCACCTACATCACAGAGGCAATTAACAGTGGGCAATTGACCTACCAATCTACATATTTTAGGGATGTGAAAGAATACTTAGCGCTCAAAGGGAACCCACAGGGAGAAAGTGTAAACTCCACTCAGTAGCAGAGATCAGCATTGAAACTGGGCTGTGCAAATCTTCAGGTGTCAGCAAGCCCAGCTGGTGATGATGCTTCTAAATGATCCTTATTAATGTTCCCCACGCAGAGTTTGTACTCTCTTTCTGCTTTTACCTGTCCTTTTTTTTTCAAGCGTTGTTTGAAAAGGGGAGCAGAGATTCATGAGTGTAATCGGCAGAAGGTTTCCTTGGTTAGATCTAACCTAGTGTTCTGAAACACCCTGGGGTCTGGAGTCAGTCATGAGGATTCCTAGGGCAACTCCCTCGCAACAATCCACCACCTGTGCTGCCATCTCTGAAAGACTGATCTGTAGAAATTTACTAAGAATTTTCAGATATCCAGGGCATTGGGCTTAAGGATATAATTCTGTGACTATGACATAATCAGGTTGCTGTTTACCTAGCCAGGAGCCTGCTTTACCAATGTCAGCATAGTCCCTTCGTCATTAATGAGACAGACTTTGGAGGTCAAACCATCTGTATGTGCCTTTGATATGCTGGTTGCTGGGCTGATGGTAGCTGGCAGTCTGGGTTTCACTTGCACAACACTCCTCTGCCTGCTATTTTAACAAAGAGATGAGCCACTCTAAATTAAACTGGTGTGCTACTTCCTTAGAAATATGGACGGAGGCCAGCTACACATTCATACTTGGCACCTTATTTGCTGGTTTAATATTTAGAAAAAAAACCCAAAAGACCATTTTGACAAAATCACAGCATTAACATAGAATATTAAAGTTCTGGAAATATCATTATGAAACATGCACTCAGTGGCTACTTTATTAGGTGCACCTGTACATTGTTAATGCAAATATTTAATCAGCCAATCATGAGGCAGGAACTCACAGCATAGAAGCAGCAGAATGGTCAAGAGGTTCAATAGTAGTTCAGACCAAACATCTGAATAGGAAAGAAATGTCATCTAAGTGACTTTGCAGATGGAATGATAATTGGTGCCAGATGGGATGGTTTGAGCATATCAGAAACTGCTAATTTCCTGGGATTTGGGATTTTCATGCACAACAGTCTCTGAAGTTTACAGAGAATGGTGCAAAAAATAATTTTAAAAAATCTCGTGAACAGCAGTTCTGCAGGCAAAAACTCCTTGTTAATGATAGAGGTGAGAATAGAATGGCCAGACTGGTTCAAGTCGACAGGAAGGCGAGAGTAACTTAAATAACCATGTGTTACAACAGTGGCATGCAGAAAAGCATCTCTGAACGGACGACACATCGAACCTTGAAGTGGATGGGCAACAGCAGCAGAAAGCCATGAAGTGGCCACTTTATTAGGTACAGGAGATATGCAATAACACGGCCACTGAGTGTATGCACATGATAAAACACTCTAATTTGCCATCTGAGCCTAACTTGTATTTATTGAAAAAAAGTTATGTTGACATTTCTTGTCTGTTATATCTTCATTGCGGATATGGGAAGTATTTTACAGGGTCAAAACCCAGGCAGTTCTCAGTGAATGAGGACAAGAGGAAGGACATGGT
The DNA here is from genome assembly GCF_963921235.1 of Mobula hypostoma. NCBI lineage: Eukaryota > Metazoa > Chordata > Chondrichthyes > Myliobatiformes > Myliobatidae > Mobula > Mobula hypostoma. The sequence goes on from NC_086098.1 coordinate 187,433,575, forward strand.
GAATCCTAAATGGTAGGCTTGTCAGAATATATTAACAAGTACAGTCATAATGTAATTGGTGATGTCACCATGAATCTCATCAATTATTCAGTCATAAATATACAGATTTAATGCCACTCATGGTTCTGAAAATCAGTATTAAACCCAGAGTAAGGAACATCAACATTTCTGCTTCAAATTCTTAAATGTGAATTAATTATGTTCTATCTGCCACCAATTTAGAAACTGTAAAATTAGATGGGAAATTTAACATTGCTGAAAGCTACAAGGCTACCTGGGGCTCAGCTGTAATAAACATAATATTTCATGGTAAACGGTGCGAGGGAATTAAGCATTATCGGATCTCAAACTTTTTGTAATCTATGAGACTGCTCAGCTAAAATGTTATTTCTACAGTGTAATCCTCTCGGTTTCACTTTGATGTTCAACCTGTGTAAAATTTAACTGTGGTAAACATCACTATTGACTAGCTTCTCAGAGTATCTTCGTGTAATGAACTAACTCCTTAACTCTACTGAAGCAAAATCTCAGTGAAGTACACAAAAGGATGATGAATGGACACCAACTACAAGAGATTCTGCAGATGCTGGTCATCTTAAGCAACATACACAATGTGCTGGAGGAATTCAGCAGGTCAGGCAGCATCTATGGAGGGGAATGAACAGTTAATATTTTAGGCCTAGACTGGAAAGGAAGGTGGCAGAAGCCAGAATAAGATGGTAGGCGAAGTAGAAGTGAGGGGGAAGTTGGGTCGATGTGGGAGGGATGATGATGTAAGAGGATGGGAGGGGTTGGTAAAGAGGTGGAGAAAAAGGAATCTAGTAGGAGGGGACAGTGGACCATGGATGAAAGGGAAGGAGGAGAAGGGGAACCAGGGGGCTGTGATGACCAGGTGTAGAGATGAGAAAGGGTGAGAAGGTAACCAAAACAGGGAATGGATAAAAGAGGAGGGAGAGAGGGAGAAATTACTGGAATTTGGAGAAACTGATGCTCATGCCATCAGGTTGGAGGCAACCCAGAGGAAATATGAGGTATTGCACCTCCAACCTGAGTTTAGCCTCATCATGACAATACAGGAATGGGACATGTCAGAATGGGAATGGGAAGTTGATTTGAAGTGGATAGCCACCAGGAGATCTTGCCATTTGTGGTGGACAGAGCAAAGGTGCTGGATAAAATAGCCCTTCCACCCCCAGTCGAGTCGGGCCTCACCAATGTACAGCAGGTACAATAGATGACTCCAGGTGAAGCATTGCCTCATCAGGAATGAATATTGAATACTTCATCAGTGATGACTTTCCAGTTCTTCACTCCTATAAGCCAGTCACACTTTGCAAGCAGTTTGTCACCAGTAGATTCAAGATTCAAAGTATATTTATTATCGAAGTATCAAATCTCAGAATACAACTCTGAGATTTGTCCGCCCACAGGTAGCCATGAAACAAAGAAATACTGTCAAACCCGTTCAAGAAAACATCAAACATTCAATGAGCGAGAAAGAAGAACCAATTACGCAAGCAGCAAAAAGCGAGCAAACTACACATAGAATATCAAACATCAAACCAGTAATATTCAGCTTAATGCAGTTTAGCACCGCACCGCTGTCCAATGCAGGTTGCAGGGCCATTTTTCGCCAAAGCGCCCCAGTGTAGATTATCATAGCAGTAAAACCAGTCAGAATTATGAAAAGTTATTAACCTGAAAAAATAATGTTTTTTTTCATTCTCTTCAGGTACTTTTTACTTACAAAGTTTTCTTTTAAAGATTTCTGGAATCTTCTAAAAAACATTTAATTAAATATTTAACTGGTAGTTGGAAGTGATAGCTGAATAAGTACAATGAGATTCCTTCAACCAATATTTGTTGTTGGTATTGATAGTGATAGAATGGTTGACTTCATTGAGAATCTGTGGAAGTGCTAAATTGCTAGAGAACTGTAGTCCTTCAATTAAAACCTTCACAGTTGGACATTAAAAATGCCATGGTATTATTTGAGAGTGTGCAGGGTATTCTCTTGAAACTTGGCCATTATTTACTTATTGAGATACAGCCTGGAACAGGCCTTGCTGGTCCTTCAAGCCATACCACCCAGCAACCCTTGATTTATCCCTAGCCTAATCATGGGATAATTTACAACGAACAATTAACCTCCTAACTGGTATGTCTTTGAACTGCAGGAGAAAACTTACGCACTCCACAGGGAGGATGCACAGACTCCTTACAGATGAGGCCGGAATTGAACTCTGAACTCCAATGCCATGAGCTGTAATAGTGAAGCGCTAACTGCCATGCTACAGTGGTACCCATTAATCCTTCTTCAATCAACATGACCAAAACTAATGATCACAATAATATTCCTATCCACAAATTAGGTTTTAATTTTCAAGTAATATTACTCATCCTCAAGTGAAGCTTTTGACTTTGGAAGCTGCGGTTGGATTACCAAAAAAAAATCAAAAAAGGCAATGATATTCTGCATGGAAGAAGACTGAAGTATCTTGCTTCATTCAATCTGGATATTTTCTTGTGATTCTTCAGATCATATTTCTGGATGAACTGCCAACACTCCATTAGTAAATAGATTAGAGCAAAGAGAAATATCATAAATATTAATAAGCAATCTTTATCATTAGGAAAATATGACTCATTCAAGTAAGAATTTCAGAAAGTTTAAAACCTTCCTTGCACTGACTAAAGCATCCTTGAAAATGTTGGCAGAAGCCAGTTGACAGTTTTAACTGGCATCAGAAAAAGCATTATCCAAAATACTGTCTTTTGAAACATTCAGGTATCTGTCAGTCAACGCTGTACCCTTGTTACACCTTGAAAGTTTTACAACAGATTTTTTAAAGTTATACTTGGCAAGGAGGTTTAAGGTGTGGACATAATTAGATCGAGATAGCTCATCAGCACTCAGATTTGCCCTAGATTCTGGCTAAATATCCAGTTATGCCTGTGGAACACCCACACTCAAACATCATGCTACACTTGATTATGTATGTCACTGCATAAATACAGATAGATGCGGAGGTGTTTACCTTATACTGTAAAAAGCACATAAAATTTAGGCTGTACTATGCAAATTGTTTTTACAACTAAACGCATGCACACTGACACAAGCAGCATCATGATTGTTACTAACAGGAGGTTAAAATAGGGACAGAACAGTTACGTCCTTGTTTCTGTAGGACTCCAGTCGGTTATGATTTTACAGTCATCCATATGAGCAATTCACTGATTAAAGCAGGCTGCAGGTTGATGCAGGACTGGAAAAGACCCAACAAGGTGAACAGTTTCACCACTTTATTTATGGGTGAGCACCGTAATGTTACTCCATGTCCTTCAGGATACCTTGGTCACCTTCTGTGGCAGGATTTCTCCCTCTCCTGACTGTCACAACTTCTTAAGCCCTGCATTCTTATTGCTTAGATTATCGTCATCAGTTTCCTGACAATGGAGTCCTGTCACTGAAACTCTTTTTCCCCACCAAGTAACCATGTTCTGGTGGGGGATAACCCCAGCACATCCATAAGACCCAGATATTATAAACATCCAATAGGCTTATCAAACATGACATTGCCAGGATCACTCAGAACTAAAAAAATTCATCCTGATCATTAATGAGATCAAGTTGACTTCTTCACTTCCTCTTTTGTTTCAGCTAGGCCCCCAAACAGCAGGTCAGCTACAGCAATTTTCACAGGGATATATTCCACGCACTTGCTCTATTGTAGATGATAAAATCACACAATGAATGGAGCAGCTTTTGCAACTCGGAGAACGGTGAGCGTTGTAATCATCATTATTGACTGATATATCATGTGATCACTGAAGTAATCTGGAGAAAATGCAGTTAGAGGCAGAGTTATGTTATATAGCCTTCCTGTATCCAATCCAATCACACTTGTCAAGCATGGGCTAGAATAGCCAAAGTCACCTCGGTGTAACCTTGCAAACCTGTCACTCACTCAGGTTTCATGTCTCATTCATACACCCAGTTAAATTAAGCCTCACGTCAAGTTCAAGATCTAATATACTGATGCATCTCTTATACTTAAACTTACATCAAGGAGAGGATGCAGTGTTTAATAAACATGGAAACATTACACCAGATTCATAGTAATCATAAATGTATACACACAGATGTAATACCTTCTGTTAAAATGCCCTATATTAAGCTGAATGGTATATTAAGCATGCATAAATATTGAAGTTACAATTGTGAAAAAAATCCTAGCAAACACTTCGAAGCTCTAACACTGACACTTTGAATTTTCACAATGCTGATTTTTACTCTGGTAGGATATTACTTTATTTTTCCCTTCTGACTCCTGCTAGGATGGAGTCTTTTTCCCAATAATGCCGCTTGTCCTATTCCCCCTAGAATAAGTGATTCCTAAGTCTTATTGTCCTTAAGAATATTTGTAATCAGAATAAGATCTTTATCAATTAATATGTGTACTGATAGCACTGTAATAGAAATAACTCCCTTTACAATCACAAACAGTGCACAGAAAACAACATACATTAATTGGTGGTATTTGGTTCCGCCTTTTTGATTATTGTTAAGGGTTATTTCCTCCTTATGTTGGTACTTTGAAATGCAAATTCACCTTCTAATAATCTTTTATTATGCATTAGGCAATATTAAAATTCTCAGCCATTGCTCATACTTAACTTTTTAATATGACCTTTGATCCATAAATAAGTTTTACTTTTGGCATTCATATTACTGCTCTGTCCTGATGTGAGTAAGTTGTGTGGTCTGTATTTGCATCTATAATGAATAAGTAATTTGACAGTTTTGTTGTAACAAGGAGTAACCCTGAAAACCTTCAATTGGAGATCATCAAATTGGCAGGAAGTGAGTAAGCTTTGAGCTTTTGGTTGAAAGTTCCAAATCATGTTGCAAAGCCACGTTACAAATATGTGTCAGAGTTATCAGAAAGCTTGGCTTGATTCACGTACATGTCTTGCAGGAAAAGAGGTAGAAATTCAACTCTGACAGTTAGCACCCAATGATGCCCAGACACCCATAACTGAGCATTATATGGTACTTCTGAAATTTGGTTCCAACGATTTTGCTGGAATTAGATTTTTGTAGAAGTATTAAACATACATACACAACTATATTGATGCTGTTGAGGGCTAATTTCCACCCTGTGTGTCCTAAATGTTTATCTCCTCTCCTGGGCAATGGTCTGACTGAATGTTATAGAAACTGTCTTGTTAAATCAGGTAGATTCCATAAAGAATGAGTGAATTGTTCCACCAGATTTCTGTACAGCAAATCGACCCATTTCTCCATTGCTGAGAGTAGTTTCATAACACATTGACAACATAATTTGTGCAGGTTTGTAAACATTAGTTCAAAAGATTTTTTGGACATGTAGATTAGTCAGCAAAAAGACAACTAGCGATAACATCAAAATAATAGCCCAAGACGATGCATCCAGTGATTTTCCAGATCTCTTTTCAGTAAGGTAACTGGCATCCACTTGTTACTCTGTCCGATGGCACTGGGTGAGGTCGAAAACTTGCATGGTTCAACATCCATCGCTGCCACCTCCCCCATCACCTTTCAAACACGATATTCACAGAAGCTTTTGATGTGATATGTCATGACAACCTTTTGGCTTTTGCTATAACAAATAATACACAAATATATTGTCCAATGGAAAAAAAAGCTTACTCTGCTAAACAACAGAATTGCACAAAGTAAGCAAATATAACGTCCCGCATCTAAACTGGACATCGGTAAAGAGTAAACGCAAAGAGAATAATGTCCACTGTGCATCAATATTTTAAGCAATGCCTTCAGAAGAGCAAGAGGAAGTATATTTATATCATTTATTTCATCATTTAAAAAGAAATAATCTTTTTTCTTTCATGAAAATTGTAAATGCTTAGTTATATCACAGAATCAGTACATGTGAGCACATAAATTATTGAATATTACAATGTTGTACTTTGCAATGCAGCACATGACTGCCAATACCAACATTTTTCAAACACTTAAAATCCAGTCCAAAGCTCAAGCCTCGTAAGCATGTAACAGTCTCTTCAACACTCAATTAGGATGAGATGCACATCTCATGGCAGTATAGCAAGCAGATATTCATGCACCACCGACACACTCCTCCGCCATGTCTTACATCCATATAAATAGAGCATTTAAAATTTGATTTTTTAAAACCACAAAATCAATACTGAATTTATCTCACTTTCCCTTACTGAAACATGAAGATTAAGAATCATTTAAAAGATTCATGCATTATACAACTATATTTCAAGGACTATATTTGCATTCTACATTTGCCTCACACAATGAACTAAACAAATATCAACATCGGTCTAAACTCACGAACACATCAAATCACATTAACATTTACACTATTTTCAGCTTCGATGGAAAAAACATAAACATCATTGAAGGCCATCATTTTTAAAAACTCTAACTCATTAATTTGAAATACTATCTGTAAATTGAATAAATCATGGCCCCCCCCTGGGATATGATTCACTTCCTGTCCATGAGGGTGACCTCCTTCATATGGATATTTTAAATATTTTTTGAAAGATCAGTTCAGCTCACTGTCAGGATTCAAATAATATCCCAGGGACCTTCATGCTTTGTCAGCTGTTATCTGATGAACCAAACACTTCTGTGCTCAAAATAGCCATAACATCATTCAGACGGCTCATCTTTGACCATTTCAAGTACTTAGTGGTAGTGAGAGTTGTACTTACTGGTGTTGGTTTGCATGGTTCTAACTGTGGTGGTTAAAGGTGGGGGAGACACTGAACGGACAGATACATTGTCATCATCCTGAGAACAGCCAGCCTGGATTGCTCTAAGGTAGCTGTGACTTCTTGAGCGGAAGCAGCCAGGTATGGGCAGGTCCAGAGCATCCACTGCCTGGGAATCCACCTCATTGAAGACAGATTCGCAGATATTTTCATATTGATTGCTATACTCCATTTCTTGCTCCTTTAAGGAAAGCACAGCAAAGTGAAATGAAACAAATTGCAAGTGGAACTTTGACAAAATCCACTTGGTTTATGCCGACACTTTCCTAATTGCCATTATTCATTTCCACAGATGAAAATAATACACACCTGGTTAACAGGGTTGGATTTGAGGGTGTCTGTGCTTCCCATATCATCTTCATTCCATCCATGGAAGTTGGGAGAGGTCATTTCTACTGTATCCAGGCAATCAAGACTCCTGTGGATGGACTCACTCACTGATGCAAGATAGCTTTGGCTGTACAAAGTAAAGTATTGAAGACAGTTTACTAAAACAAAATCTTTGCATTTGCTACATCTAAGGACATTGATTAAAGTGGAAAAAAAAAACAGAATCAGGTAGAATGCATAACATAGAAACTGCCTATTCAGGATAAGTGGCAAAGACCTGGATTTAATCTGGGATCTCCGGTAAATTTTGCATCAGGTTTTTGGAACAAAGCCCAGGTCAATGCAAGACACTATGTGTAACCAGGGATGCTCATGTATTCCTCCTCCCCCACGATCACACTGAGGTTGCATGAACACGAGGCTGAAGACAGCAGACAGAAAGGTTCCGGGACCCAACCACAACAGTTCCGAAATGCATTAATTGGCAAAATAGGATCTCATGTTCCATATAAATTTCCTTCAAACATTTACACTTAAATTTACCTCAAAGAGGAGTTCAAATGTACAGGTGGACTTAAGAAGTGAAAGAAGTATTTTACCTAACGTGGGCTAAAAGCTACCAGTCTGTAATAAATGATAGTGAAGTGATATTGACCAGAATGGACTTAAGAAGTGAAAGAAGTATTTTACCTAACGTGGGCTAAAAGCTACCAGTCTGTAATAAATGATAGTGAAGTGATATTGCCCAGAATACGAGTTTCTGTTGATTGTGGAAGAAACATTGGGATGGCACGTTAGCACTAGTTGTAAGATTGGGGTTCAATTTCCACTGCTGTCTGCAAGGAGTTTGTACATTCCCCGCCATGAACATGCAGCTTTCCGCCGGGTTCTCCGGTTTCCTCCCACATTACTAAGATTAGTAAGTTGTAGGCATGCTATTTCGGTGCCAGAAATGTGGCAACACTTGTGGGCTGCTCGGCACAATCCTTGCTGATTTGATTTGATGCAAACTACACAGTTTAATAGTTCGTCCAAAAAGTCTCATTTCCAACCAGTCAGGATTTGGTGATCATTACACCCTTGATTTTTGTGCTTAAACCTCTGGAGTGGGACTTGAGCCCTTGCTCTCCAGCCTCAAAGGCAAAAATGCTTGCAAGTGAACTACAGTTGACACATTTTCAAGCTGTGCTCGCAGCACATTAGAATTGTTTATTTAACCCAACCTAGTTTTACAGAAGTTAATTCTAACCCATGTATTTAGAATGCATCAGCAGTATATTTCAGGCACAGATCGTATCATCATCTGTATATTTAGAGCTGCGGAATCAACAAAACTCAAGCATGATTAGAAGTCCAGATCCTTGTTCAAATAACATTGGGCACATCTCAGCTTTACAAAATCCTGGAACAAAAATAACAAAATGATGGCGGCTGAAAGCATGTTGGTTGTTAAACGCAAACAACGCATTTTGATGTTTCAATGTACATGTGATAAATAAAGCTGATCTTTATCTTTCCAAAAAATGAAATGGAAGCTCTTTTGCAAGATATGGTACAAATAAAGAGGCATAATTTACATATTACTATTTAATTATTTATTACTATCTTTCTATTACTATTCTATTACTATTTATTATTTCCATGACTATTACTATTTACTAATAACACACATAAAAGTTGCTGGTGAACGCAGCAGGCCAGGCAGCATCTCTAGGAAGAGGTGCAGAGGTGCAGTCGACGTTTCAGGCTGAGACCCTTCGTCAGGACTAACTGAAGGAAGAGTGAGTAAGGGATTTGAAAGTTGGAGGGGGAGGGGGAGATCCAAAATGATAGGAGAAGACAGGAGGGGGAGGGATGGAGCCAAGAGCTGGACAGGTGATAGGCAAAAGGGATACAAGAGGATCATGGGACAGGAGGTCCGGGAAGAAAGACAAGGAGGGCGGGGGGGGGACCCAGAGGATGGGCAAGGGGTATATTCAGAGGGATAGAGGGAGAAAAAGGAGAGTGAGAGAAAGAATGTGTGTATAAAAGTAAGTAACAGATGGGGTACGAGGGGGAGGTGGGGCATTAGCGGAAGTTAGAGAAGTCGATGCTCATGCCATCAGTTTGGAGGCTACCCAGACGGAATATAAGGTGTTGTTCCTCCAGCCTGAGTGTGGCTTCATCTTTACAGTAGAGGAGGCCGTGGATAGACATGTCAGAATGGGAATGGGATGTGGAATTAAAATGTGTGGCCACTGGGAGATCCTGCTTTCTCTGGCGGACAGAGCGTAGGTGTTCAACAAAGCGGTCTCCCAGTCTGCGTCGGGTCTCGCCAATATATAAAAGGCCACATCGGGAGCACCGGACGCAGTATATCACCCCAGCCGACTCACAGGTGAAGTGTTGCCTCACCTGGAAGGACTGTTTGGGGCCCTGAATGGTGGTAAGGGAGGAAGTGTAAGGGCATGTATAGCACTTGTTCCGCTGTGACGAGAATACACATAAAAATTAAGATGTTTGCTGGCCTGGGCTAGCATCAGTGGCATCAGCAGTTGGTCTGCCACCTGCCCTCAGGGGAAGGAGAGATAAGGAACAATGGAGCAGCGTCTGGAGATGTGTAATGAAGGGATGTGGGAGAGAGAGCTGTCTGGAGCGGCTCCCCCCTTTGAACCTTGAACTGTTTGAAGTGATGGACAGGCGATACCCCAGCAGGGGATAAAAAGGGACCAGTTCGCTAAGGCAGGACACACGCCACCCGAGGTAACGAGACCCTGGAAGCGGTGCGCCTTTCACGAGTGGGTGAGAAGTACCAGACAACGACCAGGGTGGAAAGGTACGATCAGCAGGAACCCGGTGTGTGTCCGCCCTTGCCTGGGTGCCGGGTTCACTGCAGAGGATCGACCGCATCTGGAGGAGGGGTCACAGTCGGTGACCTCAGGTGACATCACCAAGGACCCGCCCAAAAGCTGCTTGTGAGCCATCTCGCCGGTCTGTGAGTGAAGCTGTGCTGAATGATCAGTTGTTCCTGTTCTCTCTGTCTCTCTTCCCCCACGTTGTCCATCCATGGCAACGATTACTGCGAACTGAACTACTAAACTGGACTGACGGATAAGTGCCAGGAGGGAGATCAGTGGGGAGGGCACAAAAGCAAACATGATCGCACTGGCCACCACAGACTCATAGAACATCCTCAGCATCGTCTGGCAGATGTTAAAGGACCTCAGTCTCCTCAGGAAATAGAGACGGCTCTGACCCTTCTTGTAGACAGCCTCAGTGTTCTTTGACCAGTCCAGTTTATTGTCAATTCGTATCCCCAGGTATTTGTAATCCTCCACCATGTCCACACTGACCCCCTGGGTGGAAACAGGGATCACCGGTACCTTAGCCCTCCTCAGGTCTACCACCAGCTCCTTAGTCTTTTTCACATTAAGCTGCAGATAATTCTGCTCACACCATGTGACAAAGTTTCCTACTGTAGCCCTGTACTCAGCCTCATCTCCCCTGCTGATGCATCCAACTATGGGAGAGTCATCAGAAAACTTCTGAAGATGACAAGACTGAATGGTTGTGTACTTCAGCAGAAGAAATAAAGGCGTAGACAATTTTCTAAATGGGGGCTCAAAGGGACTTGGAGTTCCTCATGCAGGATTCCTTAAAGGCTAACTTGCAGGTTGAGATGGTAGTAAGGAAGGCAAATACAATGTCAGCATTCATTTTCAGAGGATTAGAACATAAAAGCAAGGATGCAATGCCGAGACTTTATGACATTGGTCAGTCACGGGTCATTTTGAATATTGTGAGCAGCGCTGGGATTCATATCAAGGAAGATGTGCTGGCGTTGGAGAGAGTCCAGAGGAGGTTTACGAGAATGATCCTGGGAATGAAAGAGTTATCCTATGAGGAAAGTTTGATGGCTCTGCGATTGCACTTGCTGGAGTTTTTAGAATGAGGGCGAATCTCATTTAAAGCTACTGAATATTGAAAGACCTAGATAGAGCGGATATGCAGGGGATGTTTCCAATAGTGGGAAAGTCTAGGACCTGAGGGCACAGCCTCAGAACAGAAGGGCGTCCATTTAGAACAGAGACGAGGAGGGGTTTCTTTAGCCAGAGGGTGGCGAATCTGTGATTTTCATTGCCATTAACGGTGTGGAGGCCAAGTCATCGGGTGTGTTCAAAGTGGAGGTTGATATGTTCTTGATTAGTAAGGGCATCAAAGATTATGTAGAGAAGGCAGGAGGACTGGGTTGAGAGGGAAAATAAATCAGCCATGACTGAATGGCAGAGCAAACTCAATGGGTCATGACATAATTCTGCCCCTAGGATCAGTGTCAATTAATACCTCTGACCTTCTTAGCTAATTAAAGGCATTAAAAAGCTATTAAAATCTAGAACATTATTACAAGTGTTCCATTGATCAATAAAGATAAACAATAAAAATCCCAAAATGCTGGAGGAACTCAGCAGGTCAGGCAGATGATAGGTGAAGCCAGGTGAGGAGGAAGAATCAGTGACATATATGTATTTTGATAATAAAATTTACTTTGAACTTTGTATTTTGAACTTTATATAGGTGTGTGGGTGGGGGTGATGAAATGAGAAGCTGGGGTTGAAAAGGCAAAGGGCTGAAGAAGAAGTAATCTGATAGGAAAAGACAGCATCTGCAGAATCTCTTGTGTTTGTGAAAAAATTCAGTAGATTTAAATTAATTCAATTAAACAAAGGAGTGTAACTTGCACTGGTATGTCTGCCATGTACCATTTCTTTCATTTGAAAATCAAGGGCTAGATGGCGCTGTATTGAGCAGACGGAGTTTCCAACCTAAGTGCTAGGCAATCTGTGGTTGTCCACACACTCCTGCTGGACTTCATGAGGGAGTCCAACGACAAAATTCCACAGTGGAATTTCTTTACAATCGAAGAGTCCAAGATGAGCCCATGACCGGAAATCAGCTCTGCTGATGTCACGAACTTCCATCACTGCACAAAGTCCCGGAACTCAACCAGATGCACAGATAAAATATTGAAAAATGTCATTGTCAGGAGGGTATAATCTTCAAGGGGCAACGAGGTGACTTGTTGGTGGTCACCAAACGTTGCCTGAGTGATGCACTGCAAGTGATGTGTTTCCAGTTTGAATGATTGCCAGGCAGAAAGAAGCTTCTACTTGTTCGTCCAAAATGCAGAAAGTAATATGAGACATTTACCATCTGGTCCCTGTATTCACAAATCTAGCCTGAAAAGACGTATTGCCTAAAGCAGCAAGAACGAATGAAAATATTTTCACATATTGCAAAGATTCAATCATTCTGTTCAATTGGTCTGGACGATTCTGAAGTTCAACATATGCCATTCATATTATTCAGATAAAATTCACTATTCCTGCAGTCTATAAGTGGAAATCTGATAACTAACAAAAAATGGGTTATATTTGATTAGACCCTTATTTGAACACATCAACTGAACATGAAACAAATTGCTGAGAAAACCAGGTGAGGTTTATAATGAACAAATTTTGTCCTTAGAGTCACACGAGTTAAAAGTTACATTTCCCTCCCTGTGCACCTTTGTCTCTGATGGATCTGAGCTTTACTGCAGGCTTCATCTATGTTATTTCAAGAGAAATTCCTGAAAGAGCCCATGGAGTTATAAGGGAATGGAATGGTGTGGAACGCACTTGCATTGAAGGATACAGGTGACACCACTACATGATCAATTCCACAGTTCCCATTCACCGCAGAACCAGAGACGGACCAAAAGATTTAGGTAGAGAATCAACTCCACAGTGGAATTTCTTTACAATCAAAGAGGATAAATCGACTGAAATTTAAATTGAAGGTAAACCAACATATCCAACTAATTGTGCTTATTTAATTTGAGGCTTAACTACTCAATATACGTATGATATCAGTCAAGGGAAACTCAGAACAGTGCAAAGGTGAATATAACTCCTGGATTTGCATTTCAGTGGCAAGTAACAAAGAAAAATGCACCCCGTGTTCTGTATTTAGTCGTGCTTGCTCACTCAGCAATCCATGTTATTTGAAGTTTTAACTTCATGGGAAATTAAATCTGACGTGATTTATGGAAATGGTTTGTGTTTGAAGTAAGTTACAAATTCCCGTGAGTTTCTTCTTAATGGAGTCGACAATAAAACTTGTCAGGTGAAGAAAATATATCTGACAATAAATGAAAGTGAGAGGTTACCTTGTGTAAGAAAGCAGAGCCAGAGGAAAAACACTTAGCCATAATGATAGTATCCATGCTAACACAAATGCATACAGCAATTCCAGAAAAGGAATTAAATTAACGGAACACATAAATTTTAATCAGTCAATCACTGGTTTTGTAAAAATAGTCTAGGTCCTAGAAACATAAGAAGCAGAGAGAGCTTCCATGTAATGGGAAGTTAACAAATGAGCCTTTAATGAATTGATAGGAAAGGTTTTGCGGGAAGCTGTAACCATGGCAACATAGACTCTGATAGAAATGGCCTTAATTATCAACAGAAAATATATTGGAAATACTCAGCAGGTCAGGCAGTAACAGGGAAGAGAAAGTGAAGTTTGCATTTCAGGTCAATGCTTCTTCAACTTATTTGACGTTTTCTTCTTCATGGGAAATTAAATCTGTCATGATTTATGGAAATTGTCTATGCATTTAAAATCTATTTTGAAGTTCTGTGAATTGCTAGTTAATGGTATAATGTGCTAGAAACAGCATGACACCCTAAAAATATATTAAAATGGCATTACATGAGAGGCTTGCACCAATTAGATCCCTCATCAGTGAAAGTTGACAGCCCAAGGCCAATTGCATGGCGTACATTACGCGTGTAAAGACATTTTTCATTAGCAACACACACATAAAATGCCGGAGGAACTCAGCAGGACAGGTAGCATGTATGGAGGGAAATAAACAGCTGATGTGTCAGGCCGAGACCCTTCATCAGGACTCTTTTTTTTACTCATTATTTACTCATTTTTTATTGGTGTGTAATCCGTACAATGATCACAGCATTTGGACTGTGGATTTGGGACAGCGCTTGGGCCAATCGAGAGAGATGGAATCTGTCTTATATTGGCATTTTGTTAGTATACTTGGACCACTGCCTTCCATGCCAAGGTGAATCCTAATCAGAGATGTCAGTTTGCATGTCTGATAACCCAAGAGACTATCACCACCATACGTTTACCACTTTTATCCAATTTGACTTGTATGACAAAGGGCCAATTTATTGTTGAAATGGTCATAAAGTCCTTCACAGGGAAAGTCAGCAGTTGTGATCCTGGTCTATCAGGATCTAAGGTCCTGGTTCTGAGATCTGGGCTCCGCACCTCAAGGCACAAGAATGGCAACACCAAAGCTGTTTCTGCAGACTCCTTGAAATCTACTGGAAGAGTGAATTACATCCATTGTTAAAGCCACATCATTCCCATAGATTGGTCCCAGGTTTCCAAAATAGACATTCTATTCCAAGCTGTGCTCTGGGAGGAGACTATCAAGAAGAGGAAAAGACTCAAGGAAAAAAGCCTCCTTAGAAAAAAAGCCACATTCCCACAGATTTCTAGATTACAGGCCCCGACTCCTCAAAGTTGGGAAAGAGCATTTTTGAAGACACTGCTTATATTACCTCTCTGCAATAGGAACAAACAGAAATCTATTGTAAGTAATGGAATGAATGCACTGTCTTACAAATATCCACCCACCCAATCTTCTTGCTCCACCTGCGAACAAATCTATAGTAGTTATCACCAAATACTATAGTTATCACCAAAACTCACAACTCAAGCGGAAGCAACACCTTTGATCTGAGGAAAAGGGGTCGTCAATGATGATGGCAACAATACTGAGTGAGACGCTAGGAAACCAGACCCTAAAGGGAAGAGAACACAAGCTAACATATCGACTTTTGCATGTAATCTGGGGTTATTTTATTTCAAAGCATAACTTAGAAAGTTTCTTTTAGAACCCTCATCTTTGTATTTTGGCTAAGAAGATGCTACAGTAGTCTATAATGGAGGGAAGATAAGATGCACCTATTCCAAGCTCTGTCATGGAAAGAGATTACCAGATAGAAAGAGGAAAAGATTCAAAGACATCGGTAAATACAGGGATTGGTATTGGACTTGGAGGGGTTGACAATAGCCTGGGGAAAAAGGGGCTGCCTAGATATTCCTGATGAAGGGTCTCGGCCTGAAACGTCGACTGTACCTCTTCCTAGAGATGCTGCCTGGCCTGCTGCGTTCACCAGCAACTTTGATGTGTGTTGCCTAGATATTATCCTCTCTTTCTTTGCCATCTCTCAGTTTGAAGCATGCATGCTAATGATAGGAAATTCTTTAGGGCATATACAAACATATTAATGTCATGAATTAGGCATAATATTATTTATATACATAATATGTTATGAGTCACAGTATTATAGAGAGGTTTAACTTTGCTGTATTTAACAAATACAGCATATCATATACTCTCTACATATGCTTTGTTGGGGAAAATAGAAAATTATTGATTTTATTGTGATGTATACTCTGCAACTTTATTTGATAAACACAATATCTTACTTCACTGGGTAAGACAATCATAATCATTGAAACACTGATGTCAGGAGAAGAACGTTAATTCTTCTTCACACTTATCATCAACTTCACTAAAATGATCCTTCCAGTTTAGTATAAAAAACAATTTGGATATTCAAGATGCCCATTTAGCATTTCATCAACATACTAAATCCAATTTAAAGGAATATGATTTGCATCAGTAGAGTGTTTAAGGAAATCCAGTAGTCGAGGTTTTAATGATAGGACAGTTATATAGAAGAAGGAAGGACAAATAAAGGGAGAAATCTTGGAAGTGTATAATTAGATTTGGGTCTGTTACACAAGCTGAGTGAAATGCTTTATGTGTGTGCTGTAATTTCAATTAAATACATTAATTATGATAAAGTGTTGTTTTGAAAAATCTTTCCTTGTATGAGTGTTGGAAGGAAATAATCTGTGTGGATTCTGTGTCTAGTTTGTGAAATTCTGTCAGACAGCTGAAAGCAATCACGTTAAAAATATAAGTGAAATATTCCAATATGAAATGAACACTACTGGTCTTCTATATTAAAGACACAATGCCTGTATCAGGAAGCTTACCTCTAAATGCTGCATGACAATTTTATCAGATGCTTTACTGTATTTTTCAACCTTTAAGTGACAGCTCAAGGAAACGAGATTATCATTATTTTTAGGAAAAACAATATTTCAACAATAGAATTGACAAAACAAGTGCATGGAATTAAAATAAGAATTTAATCCCCATGAAAATGCACTTGTGAAATAATTGTTTTTTACTCCAGTCCTAAATTCCAGAAAAAAAAGATTGCATGTTGTGACTTCCAGCAATGTATATGCTGCAGGCAAAAAGCAGTAGCAGAATGTGATTCTGAGAGCCATCAAACAAAGCAGAAGTGACACTGAATGTTTCAATAAACTGATTGTGTTCCATTTCCGCACCCTAATATTTATAAATGACTGAAACAGAGTCTTCAGAGAGGAAGGAAATAGTACAAAAATTAATTATATGGAACAAACCTGCTCTCTTAAATCCTTAGTTCACTGAATTCTGACAGCTTTTTCTTGAGAAGAATTTAAAAAGCTCTTCAAAAATTTCATTACCAGATCTACTTGCTAACTGAAAAAACCATCCCCTAGAATTTAAAGTATTAGTTTCAGATATTCAATGAAAATGCATATTTTTATCTCTGTTGTCAATCCCGCCTCCTCTTGGTTGGGGACTAAAGGATAAATCAAGAAGAAATTAATAAGAAACAAAGATCATAATTATGAGCTCTTATCTATCTGACCAGCTGGTTTGGAACAGTTGAGAGCTTGAATATAATAGATGAGCCAAATTGGATTACATTAGAATAAAGTCAGAGTTGCTTTTAAATTTCACTTGAATCCCAAAGTATTGGGCGGAAATTTTCAGCTAAGTTTATATAACCTTAAATAACTGGTACTTCTGCGATTAGGCTATCAAATATAGAAGACCAGGACTTAGTGACAGACGATGCCACATTTGTTTTTATGTCCTACTGCTGGAATCCTAATGGTAGTACCTGGTCTAGCTGAGGTTCTCCAGCATCACGCCAGAGAATTTTCACTCAGATCCTGCACCCAATCAAACCTAATATAGGATCCTAAATTGTGTTGGTTTCAACAGAGGTTCCAGACCATCAGAGTAGGAGTCAAAGTTCAAAGTTCAAAGTAAATTTATTATCAAACTACATATATGTCACCATATACAACCCTGAGATTCATTTCCTTCCAGGCATACTCAATAAATCCATAGAATAATAACAATAACAGAATTAATGAGAGACTGCACCAACTTGGGCATTCAACCAGTGTGCAAAAGACAACAAACAAAAGACAATAAATAAATAAACACTAAATATTGAGACCATGAGATGAAGCGTCCTTGAAAGTGAGTCCATTGTTGTGGTAACATTTCAGTGATGGGGCAAGTGGAATTGAGTGAAGTTATCTCCTTTGGTTCAAGAGCCTGATGGTTGAGGGGTAGTAACTGCCACTGAACCTGGATGCGTGAGTCCGCCACACCATCAGTTGCTTTTATATTATTTTACCTTAGTTTTTGACCATTTCCTTATGTTTGTAATTATATCATATTTTTAAAATTTTTAATTTTTTTAAAGCTTTTTAAAATGTCTAAAGTAATAGTCTTTTCAAAGCCTTGAATGTAAGACACAGATATTAATTATTAACATTCCTCACGCCAGCTTGCCTTCAGTCAAGGCCTGGCAAAAAGCCATGGGGACAAGTTTTGCATCACAGCACCTGGCCAAGGTCTGATCACCACATGGACCAAACTGCCTGACTTGGAGGTGGAGGAGGCCAAAAAGACTGACCTCTGCAACCAGCTCAGGTAAGTATGGAGAGACAGGGACTGTTGAACTTGACTCCAGATAGGTCCACAGCAATCCTGTCCAGCAATGCAGGCATCATACCATTATTTGGTATCAGAGACTTTGCATTTTAATGGTAAAACACTTCTCTTTATTTTTGACAGAGTATGTTTTTAAGAGCATCATGTTCATTTATACCATTATTAAACTTCACAGAAAATTCAGAATACAGCTGTCAAGGAATGTTATAGAACATTTATCTCTCCATAACATACAGTAGAACATAATATAGAATATATATGTCACAGGAACAGGCACTTTGGCCCACAGGTTAGAGCCAACCTAATTAAATTAATGAAACCTAATCCCCTTTGTGTACACACGCTCAATGTCCATCCATTCTCTGCCTGTCTACATGCCTATCTAATAGTCTCTATCCAGTCAACATCCTGGTAAATCTCTTCTGCACCCTCCCCACAGCCTCCACATCCTTCACATAATGAGGCGACCAAAACTGAATGAATCGCAATGTGTCATGACAACTTGCAGTTTCCTCTTCTGCCTCTTTTTGTTTTGGTGTTTTGGCAAAGTACACGATGGCCCCCTTCAAGAAGAGATGAGAACCTCTACGTTGCACTGAATCAGATTTGGAAGCCTAAAATGTGAATCATAGTTGGCTTTTTTAGGTGGTAACACTTGCACATTTTTAAGATACAGTCTGGGAACAAATTTCACAGAATAATTTATCTCATTAGACCATAGAAACAGCTGTTTAACTCTGTCTGGCGGTGACAGGATGGCACCATCCTATGTGGGATTAATTGCCCAGCAGGATCGAATTGGAACTTAGGTCTGTGCTAAATTTAATTTTCTTTTGGAATGAATGCAGTGCTACAATGAGCGTCAGTGTCCCCGGGCTTGGGAAGGAGAAGATTGGCCTGTGGTCCAGTCCTGACTGTTGGAGAGGGACACTTGTTGGAAACAGCAGATATTGTTTGTATTAATTTTGAAACGATTAGGCTGCGAAACTCACTGTTCACCAGAGCCAATTCAGATTACTCATTCGATTAACAGCACCTCTCTACTTCACAGCAAAATCCAAACCTTTATGTTTAAAAAGGATAACCATATCAACTCCCTGGCTTCAGACCCCTTAACAATAATACGCAAACAGAGCTCATGATTAGGTTGCAAATAACAATTTAGAGATTAGCTTTATTTGTCACATGTACATCGAAATAGCAAAATAAACAGTGAATTGTGTCGTATGCTTCAATGACCGAGGGTGTGCAGACAGCAGTCTGCAAGTGACGCCAAAATAGCATGTCTGCAACTTACTAAGCTTAAACCGTATGTCTTTGAAATATAGGAGGAAATTGGAGCACCTGGAGGAAACCATGCAGTCATGGGGAGAATGTATAAATGCCTTACAGACTGTGGCCGAATTGTAATAGCAATATGCAAACTGATACATGATGATGCCGCCCCTAAAATTTTGTCTTTACAACATGCATGCTTATCTATATCTGAACATGGAGAACACAGTCATAACTAAGAAAAAGAATGTTATGCAACTGCCTGCAATACAAGTAGCATGCTCTTAAATAAACCATGTTGGGAAATTGGAACACTTGATGTCAATACTATATGACCCCTGGTGGTAGTTTTGACTCAATGCATGAACATCAAACATTTTGTCAAATTTTTTTTAACAAGTTAACATTACGAAGACTTAAGATGAATCTGTAGCAAAATAAATTAGTGACCTTAAGAGAGAAGCCGAAAAAAATTTAAACAATACAATACTTCAGAACAACAGACTTTTTTTTAATATTCTCATAAATATTTAGACTTTTCTTGTTGAAATAATTGAAATCTGAAGAAAATCCTGGTGACCAACACTTTTAAAACTGAAAGCATTCAATCAGTTATGCCAATAAAATGAAATTTCTCCACATTATAGTCCAAAATGGCCGAGCCCTTGTTCTGAAAGTATGTCTCATGGCTTATTTATTGATTGATTGATTGATTGAGATAGAGCAGAGAATAGGCCCTTCCAAACCTTTGAGCCACACCGTCCAGCAATCCCCTGATTTAGCCCTGGCCTAATCATGGGACAATTTACAACGACCAATTAACCTACCAACCAGTACATCTTTGGACTGTGAGAGGAAACACACATGGTTACGGGAAGAAGGTAAAAACTTACAGAAGTGGCGGAAACTCAATTCTTCTGCCGGGGAATTGTCTTCTTTCCAGCAAACCTGTTAATTTCTTAAAGAACTTTTAGCATTTCAGTAAGATCTCTTCTTATTCTTTCAAACTCTAGAAAATGCAGACCTAGTCTAATCAAAGACATGAGAATTTCTGCAGCTGCTGGAAATCCAGAGCAACACACACACACACGCAAAAAAATGCTGGAGGAACTCAGCAGGTCAGGCAGCATCTATGGAAATGAATAAACAGTCAATGTTTTGGGCTGAGACTCTTCTTCAGGACTGAATGGGAAGGGGGAAGATGCCAGAATAAAAAGGTTGGGGGAGGGGAAAGGGGATAGCTATAAAGTAATAGTTGAAGCCAAGTGGGTTGGAAAGATAAAGATCTGGAGAAGGAATCTGAGGGAGAGGAGAAAGGGAAGGAAAAGGGGACCCAGGTGGAGGTGATAGCCAGGTGAGAAGTAAGTGGCCAGAATGTGGAATAAAAGAATCAGGGAGGGGGAAAGGATTTTTTTTACACTGGAATGAGAAATATATATTCATGCCATCAGGTTGGAGCTCCCATACGGAATATAAGGTGTTACTCCTCCACCCAGAGGGTGGCTTCATCTTGGCACAAGAGGAGTCATGCACTGATATGTTGGAACAGGAATGGGAATTGGAAATAAAATGCTTGTTGCACCTCCACCCCGAGGGTGGCTACTCAGTCTCTTCTCATACAGCAACACTGCCATCCCTGGAACAAATTAAGTGAATCTTTGCCTGGCTGACTTCATGGCAAATATACTCTTCTTTAGGTAAGGGGACTAAAATTGGAGTATTTAAATCCTCTCACAATAAAGGCTACCATACTATTTGTCATCTTAATTGATTGCTCTGACTGCATTTTGCCTTCAGTTACTTGTAAACAAATGAACACATCGATCCTCTTGATTCACAAATTCTCAGCAATCTCTCAATATTTAACCTTTCTGTTATTCGTACAGGAATGGATAACTTCACTTTATCCTGCCTTCTGTTGCATCTACTGTACTCACACACACCCAACTAGTGCAAACCTCCTTGAAGCCCCACTGTCATAAAAAAGAGGGCATAGGTTTCTGGTGATAGGAAGGAGTTTTAAGTGGGATGAGAGGGATGAAGTTTAGTTACACAGAGAATGGTCGCTATCTGCCAGAGGAGGTGGTGAAATCAGATAGGTACTATGTTTAAGAAGTATTTAGACAGACACTTAAACGGGCTTGACATTGTAGGGTATGGACCCAACAACCCAGGCTAACAGGCAAAAAAGATGGCATGGATATGGAGCACCAAAAGGGCCTGTTTCTGTGCTGTGTGTTTCTAAGACTCTGAACCTCTATATCTTTCTCCATACGAACATTTCCACCCCAGTTCAATATCGTCAACAAACTTGAAAGTATGCCATTTTTTCCCTTAGCCAAATCTCATCAGCGTTTTGGGCCAGATCCGCTACTACAGCTTGACTGTACTCTTTTCCTAGAAGCTGCCTGGCCTGCTGAGTTCCCCCAGCATTTTGTGTGTATTGCTCGGACTCCCAGCATCTGCGGATTTTCTCTTGGTTGTCCCTAAGATCAAGCTTATTTACTGTACCAATAACAAGCCAATTTGACAAAACACAAGATAAGTAAGACTGATAATTGTGGAAATTGAAATAATGTGTTTATCAAGCTATTGTCCATTACCTTGCACCTACTCTATCTCAATTCAGTGCTGAATGGTTGAGTCTCTGTTTAATATCATGTGGATCACCAAACTTGTTCAGTTTATATCTCAGAACAGATGAAATACACTGTAATACACTGAGTATAGACGAATTCTTGGAGATGATAGTACGGGCAGTAGATCTTTTATCTTATTTTATGTAAAATGCATCACTCCGAAAAAGTATAGGAACAGGTGTCCCTTAAATTCTCGGAAATTCTTGTTCCGCTAACAATCGCGGCCTACTCAAATCAGTTAGCATGATAGGATACCCTCAAAGTGAATACAACCGTTGTTGATATTAAAGACGCAGCAGTTAAATTCTGGAAAGGGCAGCCACCATGGTGGGCATGGATATTGTGGGCCAAAGGGCCTGCCCTGTGTTGAATTCTTCTGTGTTCCAGCAGTGAGCAGTACACAACTGGTCAAATTTGCTGCACTGCATTTTCCTTCAATGCTATTACCTGATGTGAAAAGCATTGAAGAAGCGCTTCTGGTGACGCCCAAGTACCTGGAATCACAAATTGGTGTCAGAATGTGATTCAAGTACAATACATCTCGGGTGACAGCCCCATTAATCCCCATCTGTGCAGAGATTACTTGAAGGGAACTGAAATGTTATAACAAAGCCAACATGCTGGGAGAGGCAGTATTTTAGTTTCCCATTTTGTGAACAGACAACATCTTGAATCACTTCTAATTGGATCCAATGGCATTTCCTCATATACTTTATCCCACATGTTTGTACTAAGTCTTGAAAGATCAATATTAATGTCCTTTATATAATGCCTTTAACATAGAAATGTTTGCCAGGAAGCTTTTAAGACACTTTATTTGTAAAAAAAAAGGATACTGGCCAGAATTGCCAAAATCCTGATTGCAGAGTTGGGCTTTATGAACAGTCATTCCGATGGACAGCAATGTATAAGGAGGGAACTCAAGACCACATGTCCCATGACCCATCTGTATGATGACAATGTTATGAGTTTTAGAGAAAGTCGGATGATCTAAAGCAGGGGTATCAATATTCAATATCTACCTTGGCAGTGTATATTCATATTTGACAACAAGTCCAAGATCTGTGCCTAGGTGGTATTGAGGCACTGCTGTCTGGGCAGCCCACCAATTTCTCCAAGTGCGGAACAGAGCTGGAAACATTAATACAGACTACCTGAGTATCAGAAACAGTGATACTTATCTAGAGTGAAATTTAGGGGCTTGCCTTTGTCAAATGGGAAATTCGGGAAATTCCGGATCATTCGGGAGAATGAGGAGATTATAGATAGTAGCTACAGGGAGGTAGTTATGCCAAAGGAGCAGAGGACAGGAAATTGGGTCACTGTCAGGCGAGGGAAGGAGAAAGGGCAGGCAGAGCAGGGTTCCCCTGTGGCCATCCCCCTCAACATCAAGTATACCGCATTGGATACTGTTGAGGGGGATGACTTACCTGGGACAAGCTGCAGCAGCCAGATCTCTGGCACTGAGTTTGGTTCTGCAGTGCAGAGTGGAGGGTGGAAAAAGAGGAGAGCGGTAGTGATAGGGGACTCGATAGTTAGAGGTGCAGATAGGAGGTTCTGTGGTCGTGACAGAGAATCCAGGATGGTTTGTTGCCTCCCGGGTGTCAGGGTCAAGGATGCCTCTGATCGCTTGCATGACATTCTGAAGTGGGAGGGTGATCAGCCAGATGTCGTGGTGCGCATCGGTACCAATGACATAGCAAGGAAGAGTGAGGAGGTCCTGGAGAGTGAGTATAGAGAGCTTGGTAGGAAGTTGAAAAGCAGGACCTCGAGGGTGGTAATCTCAGGATTGCTACCTGTGCTACGTGCCAGTGAGGGTAGGAATAGGATGCTCTGGAGGAGGAACAAGTGGCTGAGGAACTGGTGTAGGGGGCAGGGTTTCAGATTTCAGGATCATTGGGACCTCTTCTGGGGCAGGTGGACATGTACAAGAGAGACGGGTTACACTTGAACTACAAGGGGACCAATATCCTTTCAGGGAGGTTTGTTAGTGCTATTGGGGAGGCTTTAAACTAGATTTGCAGGGGGATGGGAACCAGTGTGCCAGAGCTGACAGTGTGGCTGGGGTGAAAATAAATGTTGTTAAAAGTTCAAGCAAATCCGCTAATAGAAAGGTTGTGAGTGGTGGTAAAAATCTTCTGAGGTGTATATATTTCAATGCTAGGAGTATTGCGGGGAAGGCGGACGAGTTGAGGGCGTGGATTGACACGTGGAATTATGACGTTGTAGCAATTAGTGAAACTTGGCTACAGGAGGGGCAGGACTGGCAGTTTAATATTCCAGGGTTCCAATTTTTCAGATGTGATCGAGGCAGAGGAATGAAAGGTGGGGTAGCAGCATTGCTTGTTAGGGAAAATATTACAGCAGTGCTCAGGCAGGACAGATTAGAGGGCTTGTCTACTGAGTCCTTATGGGTGGAGCTGAGAAACAGGAGAGGTATGGCCACATTAGTGGGGTTGTATTATAGACCACCCAATAGTCAGCGAGAAATGGAGGAGGAAATCTGCAGAGAGATAGCAGACAACTGCAGGAAACATAAAGTTGTGGTGGTAGGGGATTTTAATTTTCCACATATTGATTGGGACTCCCATACTGTTAGGGGTTTAGATGGGTTAGAGTTTATAAAATGTGTTCAGGAAAGTTTTCTAAATCAATATATAGAGGTACCAACTAGAGGGGATGCGATATTAGATCTCCTATTAGGAAACGAGTTAGGACAAGTGACAGAAGTGTGTGTAGGGGAGCACCTTGGTTCCAGTGATCATAACACCAATAGTTTCAACTTGATCATGGATAAAGATAGATCTGGTCCTAGGGTTGAGGTTCTGAACTGGAAGAAGGCCAAATTTGAAGAAATGAGAAAGGATCTAAAAAGCGTGGATTGGGACAGGTTGTTCTCTGGCAAGGATGTGATCGGTAAGTGGGAAGCCTTCAAAGGAGAAATTTTGAGAGTGCAGAGCTTGTATGTTCCTGTCAGGATTAAAGGCAAAGTGAATAGGAATAAGGAACCTTGGTTCTCAAGGGATATTGCAACTCTGATAAAGAAGAAGAGAGAGTTGTATGACATGTATAGGAAACAGGGAGTAAATAAGGTGCTTGAGGAGTATAAAAAGTGCAATAAAATACTTAAAAAGGAAATCAGGAGGGCTAAAAGAAGACATGAGGTTGCCTTGGCAGTCAAAGTGAAGGATAATCCAAAGAGTTTTTACGGGTATATTAAGAGTAAAAGGATTGTAAGGGATAAAATTGGTCCTCTTGAAGATCAAAGAGGTCGGCTATGTGTGAAACCAAAAGAAATGGGGGAGATCTTAAATGTTTTTTTTGCATCTGTATTTACTAAGGAAATTGGCATGAAGTCTATGGAATTAAGGGAAACAAGTAGTGAGATCATGGACACTGTACAGATTGAAAAGGAGGAGGTGCTTGCTATCTTGAGGCAAATTAAAGTGGATAAATCCCCAGGACCTGACAGGGTATTCCCTCAGACCTTGAAGAAGACTAGTGTTGAAATTGAAGGGGCCCTGGCAGATATATTTAAAATGTTGGTGTCTACAGGTGAGGTGCTGGAGGATTGGAGAATGGCTCATGTTGTTCCGTTGTTTAAAAAAGGATCAAAAAGTAATTCGGGAAATTATAGGCCGGTAAATTTGACGTCGGTAATGGGTAAGTTATTGGAGGGAGTACTAAGAGACAGAATCTACAAGCATTTGGATAGACTGGGACTTATTAGGGAGAGTCAACATGGCTTTGTGCGTGGTAGGTCATGTTTGACCAATCTATTGGACTTTTTCGAGGAGGTTACCAGGAAAGTGGATGAAGGGAAGGCAGTGGATGTTGTCTACATGGACCTCAGTAAGGCCTTTGACAAGGTCCCACATGGGAGGTTAGTTAGGAAAATTCAGTCGCTAGGTATACATGGAGGGGTTGTAAATTGGATTAGACATTGGCTCAATGGAAGAAACCAAAGAGTGGTGGTAGAGGATTGCTTCTCAGAGTGGAGGCCTGTGACTAGTGGTGTGCCACAGGGATCAGTGCTGGGTCTATTGTTATTTGTCATCTATATCAATGATCTGGATGATAATGTGGTAAATTGGATCAGCAAATTTGCTGATGATACAAAGATTGGAGGTGTAGTGGACAGTGAGGAAGGTTTTCAAAGCTTGCAGAGGGACTTGGACCAGCTGGAAAAATGGGCTGAAAAATGGCAGATGGAGTTTAATACTGACAATTGTGAGGTATTGCACTTTGGAAGGACAAACCAAGGTAGAACATACAGGGTAAATGGTAAGGCACTGAGGAGTGCAGTAGAACAGAGGGATCTGGGAATACAGATAGAAAATTCCCTAAAAGTGGCGTCACAGGTAGATAGGGTCGTAAAGAGAGCTTTTGGTACATTGGCCTTTATTAATCAAAGTATTGAGTATAAGAGCTGGAATGTCATGTTGAGGTTGTATAAGGCATTGGTGAGGCCGAATCTGGAGTATTGTGTTCAGTTTTGGTCACCAAATTACAGGAAGGATATTAATAAGGTTGAAAGAGTGCAGAGAAGGTTTACAAGGATGTTGCTGGGACTTGAAAAACTCAGTTACAGAGAAAGCTTGAATAGGTTAGGACTTTATTCCCTGGAGCATTGAAGAATGAGGGGAGATTTGATAGAGGTATATAAATTATGATAGGTATAGATAGAGTGAATGCAAGCAGGCTTTTTCCACTGAGGCAAGGGGAGAAAAAAAACCAGAGGACATGGGTTAAGGGTGAGGGGGGACAAGTTTAAAGGGAACATTAGTGGGGGGCTTCTTCACACAGAGAGTGGTGGGAGTGTGGAATGAACTGCCAGACAAGGTGGTAAATGCGGGTTCTTTTTTAACATTTAAGAATAAATTGGACAGATACATGGATGGGAGATGTATGGAGGGATATGGTCTGTGTGCAGGTCAGTGGGACTAGGCAGAAAATGGTTCGGCACAGCCAAGAAGGGCCAAAAGGCCTGTCTCTGTGCTGTAGTTTTTCTATGGTTTCTAATAAATAAACCATTTTTAAAATGTTTGACTTTTCTTTGTATTAGCTCTGGAAGGAAACTCCAGCCATCCATCATGAAGGTCCCCCCATCACCCAGGACATGCCCTCTTCTCACTGATCATCAGGGAGGAGGTACAAGAGCCTAAAGGCACCCCACTCAATGATTCAGGAATAGCTTCTTCCCCTCCACCATCCAATTTCCGAATGGACTTTGAACCCATGAACACTACCTCACTACTATGTTGCACTCCTTATTTAATTTAACTTATTAATACATATATTTACTTCTCACTGTAATTCACAGTTTTTGTTATTATCTATTGCAATGTACTGCTATCGCAAAAGCAACAAATTTCCGACTTAAACCAATTAATACTAAACCTAATTCTGATTCTGATTCTAATCGATATACAACCTAGAGGAGAAAATCTGCAGATGCTGGAAATCAAAGCACCACACATAAAATTACTCCAGCATTTTGTGTGTGTTGCTTGATGCTGTGCTTAACAAGTTATATCTCTATGCTCATTGAAAATAGGGAAAAAAATGTTTTCAACATCTCAGTCACAAAAACACCAACTCTCCAACTACCATTTCACGGTCTGTGAGAATTGTGTACATCTCCACAAGATCTTCCTCTCATTCTTCTAAACTTAATGGAGTAACCCTACAACTCTTTCCTCATATGAGAAACCCACCAGCCCACAACTCAACTTCATGATGCAATACTGTACTCACTCTGTCACAGGCAAATCTTTTACTGTGTGGTAAGGCTAGATCAGAACACAATATTTTAGATTTTACCTTTGAACTTGAAGGCTGAACACATGGTTAATGGCAGAATTCTCAGCAGTGTGGAGGAAGAGAGGGATCTTGGGGTCTATGTCCATAGATAACTCAAAGTTGCCACGCAAGTTGATAGGGTTGTTAAGAAGGCATATGGCATGCTGGCCTTCATTAGTCAGAAGACTGCGCTCAAAAGCCGTGAGGTAATGTAGTAGCTTTACAAGACTCTGGTTAGACCACACTTGGAGTATTATGTTCAGCTCCGGCTGCCTCATTATAGGAAGGACGAGGAACCATTAGAGACAGTGCAGAGGAGATTTAACAGGATGCTGCCTGGATTAGAAAACATATCTTATGAGGAAAGATTGAGTGAGCTTGGTCTTTTCCCTTGGAGTGAAGGAAGATGAGAGGTGATTTGTTGGATGTGAATAAGATGAAAAGAGGCACAGAGAGAGTGGACAGCCAGTATCTTTTTATTTGTCCCAGGATGGCAATGGCTAATACCAGAGGACAAGCTTTTTAAGGTCGGCGGAGGAAAGCTTAAGGCGGGGGGGGATGTCAGAGTTTGGTTTATTAAACAGAGATTGGTAAGTGCCTGGAATGCACTGCTGAGGGTGGTGGTAGAGGCAGATACATTAGGGACATTTAAGAAACTCTTAGGTAGGCACATGGATGAAAGAAAAATGGAGGGTTATGGACTATGGAGGAAGGAAAGGTTAGATTGATTGAAGAATAGATGAAATGGACTGTGCAACATCATGGGTTGAAAGGGCCGCAATACCCGCACTATACTGTATCTACTGCATTCTGTGTACCATTACAAGAGCTCCACGTAATTGGAGCAAGACTTACTATAAATTGGTAAACAAATTGATTGTTGTCATAAATACTGAGGTACAGTGTAAAGTTTTGTTTTTTCATGGCATCTATACAGATCACTTCATCACAGCGGTGCTCTGTCTTTGTATTCAAACCCTCTTGCAGTAAAGGCCAAAATGTCATTTGCCTTTCCAATCGCCTGCTATTACTGCAGGCAAATTGTCAGTGAATTGAATTGAATTGACTTTATTACTTACATCCTTTACATAATCTTTAAATTACGTCTCCATCTAAATGTGCAATGTGCAATTTATAGTAATTTATAATAAATAGTATCTACAACAGGATAGTCAATATAACATAGAAATATAGTTGTGTCAGCAAGAATTAATCAGTCTGATGGCCTGGTGGAAGAAGCTGTCCTGGAGCCTGTTGGTTCTGGTTTTTATGCTGTGGTACCGTTTCCTGGATTGTAGCAGCTGGAACAGTTTGTAGTTGGGGTGACTCGGGTCCCCAATGATCCTTTGGGCCCTTTTGCCACATCTGTCTTTGTAAATGTCCTGAATAGTGTGAAGTTCACATCTACAGATGCGCTGGGCTGTCTGCACCACTCTCTGCAGAGTCCTGCGATTGAGGGAAGTACAGTTCCCATATCAGGCAGTGATGCAGCCAGTCAAGATACTCTCAATTGTGCCACTATAGAAAGTTCTTAGGGTTTGGGGGCCATACCAAATTTCTTCAACTGTCTTAGGTGAAAGAGGTGCTGTTGTGCCTTTTTTTACCACACAGCCAGTATGTACAGACCATGTGAGCTTCTTGGTGATTTTTATGCTGAAAAACTTAAAGCTGTTCACCCTCTCAACCCCAGATCTATTGATGTCAACAGAGGCTGACGTCCCCATTCCTTCTGTAGTCCACAACCAGCTCCTTTGTTTTTGCGACAGTGAGGGAGAGGTTGTTTTCTTGACACCACTGTGTCAGGGTGATGACTTCTCTGTAGGCTGCCATGTTATTATTTGAGATTAGGCCAATCAATGTAGTGGTGTCAGCAAATTTAATTAGCAGATTGGAGCTGTGGGTGGTGACACAGTCATGGATACACAAAGAGTAAGGGAGGGGGCTTAGTACACAGCCCTGAGGGGCACTTGTGTTGAGGGTCAGAATGGCAGAGGTGAGGGAGCCCACTCTTACCACCTGCTAGCGATCTGACAGGAAGTCCAGGATCCAGTTACACAAGGCAGGGTGAAGGCAGAAATCTCTGAGCTTCTTGTCGAGCCTGGAGGGAATTATAGTGTTGAATGCTGAACTGTAGTCCAAGAATAGCATTCTCACATAAGCATCCCTCTTCTCCAGATGTGTAAGGATGTGTAAAGATGTGTAGAACTGTGGCTATTGTGTCATCTGTCGATCGGTTGGGGGTAGGCGAATTGTAGGGGGGTCCAGTGTGGGTGGTAGCAAGCTGCAGATGTAGTCCTTGACCAGCCTCTCAAAAGCATTTGCTTAGCATTGAGGTGAGTGCCACAGGACACCAGTCATTGATTCATAGATAAAAGTTATTCAGGTTTCCTGGTACGCAAATATCCTTCACTAGGAGGGTATTCTATTGGTGGGGATAATCAAGGTAATAACATTAACCCTTCACATTTTGTCCCCTTTCATATTCTAATAATGGTGAAGCCTAAATAGTGGTGTGCAAAACATTATAGATTGGAGAATTGTTACTGCACAGAAGGAGGCTGGTCAACCCATTCACACCTATATTGGCTTCCAGTGGACCTATTTCAATAGCCCTATTTCCCAGTTCATTGCCCATAGCCTGACAAATAACCTCCCTCAAGTGCCTGTCAAATTACATTTTGTGGACACTGAAGGGAGTGAAATCAAATTATAATTGCTTTTCCTCAAATTCCTCTTTGCATTTTTTACCTGACATGCAGAACTGGTGTTTCTACCAGAGATGAATAGGTGACGGAAAATGATGCTAAGGGCTTGATTGCCCAATTTCTTTCAATTGAACCTGTCCATCTTGCTCAGTACTCCTTCCTTTCCCTCCATCCCAAGCTATGGATGGTTTGAGTAAATTCTAACAGATTACACTGTACGCTAACAAAGACTGCATAGGCTGAAAGGTCTCCTTCTAATGCAGGAGTTCCCAACCTGAGTACCATGGACCCCTTGGTTAATGGCAGAGGTCCATGGCAATAAAAAGGTTGCAAACCCCTGTTCTAAGGTGCAAGAGGAATGAGAGTTTACTTTGCACAGAGGAAGGCTGTATCCAGAAGAAATGAATGAACGGGCCAAGATGTGTCCTGATTGAGAGAGGGCTGTTTTTTCAACAACACCATGGCAACATTTAGATATCTCTGAACTGGCCTTTCACTCAATCCTTCAAACGAAGAGCTGTATCTGATCCATTCTAGCTCCCTCCAAAGAAGGTTCAGTCCAAACAATATAGTGAAATCCAAGCATGGAGATTGAGCATGCTGACAGAAGTAAGAGTGCAAGATCACCAGTCACCTTAACTCTGCTTCTCTCTCCACAAACACTGCCTGATTTGCTGAGTGTTTCTGAAATTTTCTGTTTTCATGTCATATTTCTAGTGCTTTCTTTCTGGGATGCTAGCTACCCTTGGGGTCTTTTCCTGAAGATTTTTAGCAAATTGGCTGGCAAAATTCAGAACTGTGCAAAAGTCTTAGGTACATATATATAGCTAGGGTGCCTGAGACTTTGACTGTACTTGTCAACATGGAGCAGAAAGCAAGTTTGTAAATCTGGTGGGAGTGAAGGATGTAGGGAATGGTGAGGGCGGAGTGCCGTGAGAGAGGTGTGGGACAGGTGGCAGAGCAGGAGTGCCAGGGCAGGGGATGGCACAGGTACAGACATACCCAAACCTGAGACACCAGGCAATGTACAAACGTAATTGATTCCCAACAATTGATTTAATAAGCATTATAGGATGTCTCTCTTCTTGCTCCCTCCCCTCTCCCTTTCCCTTTTCCTAACCATGATCCCCCTCTTCCTGCCCCCTTCCGACACTCTGTCCACAATAGAGACACGTATCACAATCAGGTTTATCATCATTCACGTATGGTATGAAATTTATTTTTTTTCTGCAGCAGTATAGTGCAATACATAAAATTACTACAGTACTGTTTAAGTCCAATCAACAGCTGTGACAAGATCTGGCATAAAATCCCATTGGGAAGGGAATCCTTCCCATTCCAAAAGTGAGGATGGCATGCGTGCTAGGAACAGATTCGCCAGCAGGTGGCAACATATTCCTTATTCAGGACTCCAGCCACATAGTTAAATACAACACTGCAGATGCTGGAAATCTGAAATAAAAGCAGGAAAACGCAGGAAACACTCGGTAGATCAGGTAGCATACTTGAAAAAAATGTACTAAATCAGATATGATTAATTTCACTACAACATGGATGGCAAAATCTTGAGTGGGCTGTATGTTAATATATTACCACAAACCAGAGGAAATCTGCAGATGCTGGAAATCTGAGAATCTGCAAGCCCGAAATCCAAGCTCAGCCTGAAACTTCAACTGTTCACTGTTTTCCATAGATGCTGCCTGGCCTGCTGAGTTCCTCCAGCATTTTGTGTGTGTTGTGTGAATATATTATGTTGTTGGGATTCTAGCTTAATTTTATTAGATTGCATTAGATTTACAAAGAGAAATTACTAGAATAATTGACTGGGCAGATTTGTTACAAATAAGACCATAAGACATAGGAGCAGGATTAGGACTTTGAGTCTGCTCCACCATTTGATTTATTTTTGCTCTCATTCCCATTCTCCTGCCTTCTTTCTGTAACCTTTGATGATCAAAAAAACCATCGACCTCCACTTTAAATATACCCAATGACTTGGCCTCTGCATTTGCCAAATGGATTCTAAACCATCAAGTATCTTGTACTGAGAAATGCAGTATGTGGTTCCCATACCGCAGTGAAGGAACGTCTGTAGATCTGCCACCCTGTGAGAGTCAATATGTGGAATTATATCTCAGTGAGAAGAAGTGTCTGTGAGACCCGTACCTCAGTCAGGGTCAAGTCTGTGGAAATGTACCATAGTGAGAGTGAGTGTTCATGGGATCTGTTCCCTGGGGAGTGCCTGTATGTGTACGTCTGTCACTGCTATGCATTGTTATGTGGAATCTCATGACTCCAATTTTCCCCATGCTTTCTGCATCCAATTACTCTATCTGCAAATGAACACAGCAGAGTCCCAGAAGAATGTCATAGACTTTTGTTTGTGAACAAAGTTCCTCTGACAATGATAGTACTGAGGAGAGGAAAGGAGATTCTGGAAAAACATTGTTAATCCAGCACTGGCGATCGGTTCTGCCAGTTCTGGATACCTAACTGGAGGTTGAGTAGAGAGACTGGGGGTTGACCTTGGGATACCTGTTCGAATTTTCTGGTTGTGTGTGTGATGTGAACTTGTGTAAGAGTATTGGTAAGGAAGCTTTCTGTTGGCTGAGAGAATTGGGTTATAGAGCCATGTTCTGGAATGGAAGGGAGACCAAAATTTTTGAAGAGGGGTTTCACAATCAGATAACTTTTAGCTTCATTTGCAACTCGGGTAGCTCATAATGCAGCTGTTAAATTTGTTACCTAATACCTGTGTTTTATTGAGGTTGACCGTATTATCTCTGCAGCATGATGTAAAGGTAAGTTTTTATTGCAATCATGAAATTAACGCAGCAGGATTCTTTAAAATGCATTGTTCAGAGTGTAATTATTAATGTAACTCCAAATCTAGTTGAGCAGCAAACGTGATTAAATACCCCCAAAGAAAAAAATTGAAAGCAAGCTGGAGCAATTACCCCATTAGCTATATGTGCTCCCAGTATTTTATGTCTTTTCAGGTTAATTTCAGTACAGCAATAAAAACTGTTCTTGCTTTCCAGACACACACTACTGAGACAGCTCTCATTTACAGTACTGTGCAAAAGTCTTGGGCACATATACATAACCAGACAGTTGCACAGTACTGTGTTTGTCAACATGGAGTGGAGAGCGAGTTTGTAAATTTGGTGGGAGCAAAGAATGTTGGGAGTGATGAGGGAGAAGTGCTATGGGAGGGGTGTGGGACAGGTGGCAGAGAAGGAGTGCCAGTGGTAATGGGTAGCGCAGGTTCAGACACACTCATTCCTGAGACACCCAGCAAGGTCATTTGATTCCAAACAATTAGTTTTTTGATCATTATAGAATGTCCCTCTAGTGCTTCCAATTCTCTCCCCTCCCCTTTCCCCTTTTCCCAACCATGAATCCCCTCTCCCTGCCCCCTTCCCACTCTCAGTCCACAACAGAGGCCCATATCAGAATCAGGTTTAAATTTGTTTTTTTTTTGCTACAGTTGTACAGTGCAATACATAAAATTACTACAGCACTGTGCAAAAGTCTTAGATACCCCATATATATATATTGCCTAAGTCTTTTGCACTGTAGTGTAATGCTGAGTTGTAACATTTTGGGAAAATGCCTGTTACTGTGCCCATCACTGGAACTGAGCTGCAGACATTGGCCATGAGAGAGGTGGCCTTATTAATGAAGAAATTAATTCCCTATCTGTTAAGAAAAAAATGTTTTTTTTAGTAGATAATGAATTAACACTAATAATGCCATTTTAAAAAAGAAATCAATTGAGCGGAGATGTTCTCAGTGTTAAATTATACAGAAATAGATGGTCTGAGTGAAGGGTGAAAGCTGAATGTAGAAATGAGCTCACTTGCTCTGAAAATGGAGCAATACCTCAACTTCATTTCAGATCCAGTTCAACTCTGGTCAACCTATGATAATATTTTCCAGAAATATATTTAATAAAACTGGTTAGAGGAGCAGAAAGGAGATTCTGTGGATGTGAAACAGACATATGGGAGAATGAGGAACTGACAGATAGGTGTGATGAGAGTCCTTGATGAGGATGGCTTGGACCCAAAATCTGGAGTATCGGAAGCAAGGAGACACAGTATCAAACTGGATCGAGAACTGAACACAAAACAAATGCTAGACGAAAGCACTAGTAGGGCTTACGATTGAGCACCGGACCGCAGTTCAGGTGCTCTTTAAATACTCAGTTCTTGGTGCCCAAAACATCATTGCCAATTAGAGGAACGGTCCTGAATCTTTAAAGAGGCCACACCAGCTATCCATATTCCAGAGAGTTAGCGTGTCTAAACCCTGGAAACTGGCACGGTTGGGTGCGAGTCGTAACAGGAACCCCTCCCTTATAGCCAGACCCTGATGACCCTGGCTGCTCAGAAAGATGATGACCATAGTCATGGATAAGAGTCGGATCCAAGATGTCCCTTTCAAGCACCCAGCACTGTTCCTCGGATCCGAATCCTTCCCAGTCCACAAAGAACTGCCGAACAGCCTGAACTGTTCATGAATCCAAAATCTCCATCAACAAACCTGGGTGGTGGCAGGACTGATGGTGGTGGGGCTAATGGGCTGGTGTTCACAGGCTTTAATTTGGAAATGTGGAAAGTGGGATTGATCTTGAGGGTCTTGGGGAAATGCAAGGTGTAGGCCACCAGGTTTACTTTCCTGAGATTCTTGAAGGGTCCAATGAACTTGGGCGCCAATTTTCTGGACTCCACTTGGAAGACCTGAGACTTCCAAGTCACAGGTTGGAATTGTGCGCCCATGGTCTTTCCAGAACAGGTAGGGTGTGGCTCAGGGCTCCTTGTTCCAGGCGTACACCTCGCATGCCTGCACGTACTGCCAAACTTCTCACATCATTCCAGTAGATTGGAAGATATGACATTGTGGGAATCAGGAGTCATGGCTGAAGAAAGGTTACAGTTGGGAGCTTGACATCCAAGGAAACACGTTGTATTAAAAGGACAGGCATGTAGATAGAGGGAGTAAGGTAACTCTGTTGGTAAAAAATGAAATGAAATGAAATCCCTAGAAAGAGATGACATAGGATCTGATGATGTAGAATCTGATGAGTTAAAATTAAGAAACTGCAAAGGTAAAAAAGACCCTGATGGGAATTACATATAGGTCTCCAAACAGTAGCCAGGATGCGGATTACAAATTACAATGGGAGATAGAAAAGGCATATAAAAAGGGCAATGTTGTGGTAGTCATGGGGGCTTTCAACGTGCAGGTAGATTGGGGAAATCAGATTGGTGCTGGATCCCAAGTGAAGGAATTTGTAAAATGCCTACTAAATGTATTTTTAGAGCAGCTTGTGGTTGAGTCCATTAGGGGAAAGGCAATTTGGATTGGATGTTGTGTAATGAACCAGATTTAATGAGGGAGCTTAAGATAAATGAACCCTTAGGAGGCAGCGATTATAATATGATGGAATTCACATTGCAGTTTGAGAAGCTAAAGTCAGATGTATCAGCATTACAGTGAAGTAAAGGGAATTACAGAGGCATAAGAGAGGAGCTGGCCAAAATTGATTGGAAGGGGACACCAGCAAGGATGATAGCAGAACAGCAATGGCTGGAGTTTCTGGGGCATTTCGGAAGGCGGAGAATAGATACACCCCAAAGATGAAGAAATATTCTAAAGAGAGTATGACACAACTGTGGCTGATTAGGAAGTCAAAGACAGCAGGAAAAAAAGAGAGGGCATATATTACAGCAGAAAGCAGTGGGAAGTTAGAAGATTGGGAAGATTTTAAAAACCAACAGAAGGCAACTAAAAAAGCCATAAGGAAAGAAAAGATGAAATATGAGGGTAAGCTAACCAATAAGAGAGGATACCAAAAGCTTTTCCAGATACTGTATAAAAAGAGTAAAAGAGAGGTGAGAATGGATATCAGACCAATGGAATATGATGCTGGACAGGTAGTATCCATCTTCACTGTGGAAGACACCAGCATTGTGCCAGAAATTTGAGCATGTCAGAGGGCAGAAGTGAGTGTAGTTGCTGTTACTAAGGAGAATGTGATTGGGAAGCTGAAAGGTTCTGAAGGTAGATAAATTAACTGGACCAGATGTACTACACACTAGGGTTCTGAAAGAGGAAGCAGGAGAGATATTGCAGGCATTAGTGCTGATCTTTCAAGAATCACTAGATTCTGGAATGGTTCTCGAGGACTGGAAGATTGCAAATGTCACTCCACTCCTTAAGAAGAGAGGAAGGAAGAAGAAAGGAAATTATAGGAAAATTAGCCTGAGTTTGGTGGTTGGAAAGAGATGTTGGAGTCCATTATTAAGAAAAAGTCTTCAGGGTATTTGGAGGCGCATGATAAATTAGGTCAAAATCATCATGGTTTCCTTAAGGGAAAATCTTGCCTGACAGATCTGTTGGAATTCTTTGAGGAAATAACAAGCAGGATAGACGAAGGAAAGTGGATATTGTTTAATTGGATTTTTAGAAGGCCTTTGACAAGGTGCAATACATGAGGCTGCTTAACAAGGTAAGAGCCCATGGTATTACCAGAAAGATATTAGCAAGGATAGAAGATTGGCTGACTGGCAGGAGGCAAAGTGTGGAAATAAAGGGGACCTTTTCTGTCTGGCTGCAGGTGACCAATACTGTTCCACAGGGATCAGTTTTGGGACTGCTTCTTTTCACATTATATGTCAATGGTTTGGATGATGGAATGGATGGGTTTGTGGCTAAGTTTGCAGACGAGATGAAGATAGGTGGAAGGGCAAGTAGTGTTGAAGAAGCAGAGGACTTAGACAGATTGGGAGAATGGACAAAGTGAGTCGGATGGAATATAGTGCAGGGAAGTGATGTTTGTGCACTTTGGTAAGAGAAATAAAGGCATAGATGGGGAGAAAATTCAAAAATTAGAGGTGCAGAAGGACTTGGGAATCCTTGTGCAGATATCCCTAAAAGCGAACTTGCTGGTTGAGTCAATGGTCAGGAAGGCAAATTCAATGTTAGCATTCATTTCCAGAGGACTAGAATACAAAAATGAAGATGTAATATTGAGGCTTTATAAGATCGGGCGGCACCCGTGGAAACGATGAGTCGACGTTTCGGGCCAGAACCCTTCATCAGGACTCTAGAGGGAAGGAAACGTCGACTCATTGTTTCCATGGATACTGCCCAACCTGCTGAGTTCCTCCAACGTGTTGTGAGTGTTGCTTTGACCCCAGCACCTGCAGAATATTTTGTGTTGAGGCTTTATAAGACATTGATCAGATGCACTTGGTAACTGTGAATGCTTTTGGCCCCCTATCTAAAGAAAGATGTGCTGGCATTGGAGAGGGTCCACAGGACATTCTCAAGAATGATTCCAGGTTAACATACGAGGAACATTTGATGGCTCTTGGCTTGTACTCTCTGGAGTTTAGAAGAATGGTGGGTGTCATTGAAACCTATTGAATATTGAAAGGCCTAGATAGAGTGGATGTGAAGAAAATGATTGCTATAGTGGGGGAATCTTGGGCCCTGAGGGCACAACCTCAGAAAAGAGGGACAACTAGTTGGAGTAGCAGTGAGCCAGTGGGTAGTGAATCAGTGGAATTCATTATCACAGATGGCTGTGGAGGCCAAGTCATTGGGTATATTTAACAGGGGGTTTGATAGGCTCTTGATTTGTCAAGGCATCAAGGTTGTGGGGAGAATGGGATTGAGAGGGGTAATAAATCAGTCAAAATGGAATGGTAGAGCAGACATGATGGGCTGAATGGCCTACTTTTGCACCTGTGTCTTATGGTCTTATGGTTATTTACAGTCTCACTGGGGTTTTGCAACCCTGGCACCATGATAGTTAAAAATCCTTCATCTGTATATATTCTTTGCTGTGGTAAGCTTTTGGGGATTACAAATAAATAAGGAGTAAATGATAAAAAAAGCTATCATGGGCCTAATTTACAAAAATTGGAAATAATTTTACACAGGTTGGAGAACGCCTCTAACCGAACAGCATTTAACAGATGAGTAGTGACCAAGTTCTGCTGCCTCACATTAACACATTAAAAAAGTCATTTTCCACACCACAATATGTCATTCAGGACCTGGAGTGTCAGGACCCCATTTGGCCAAATTTCCAAGGGTAACAGACCTGAACACTCTTCCATCATAGCCATTTCACAGCTCAAAACCAGAATGGCTTTGGATGTAAATAGTATCTCTACTGCAATTTTGAAATGTCAAGACCTCAGAGATGCAGTAATCATGACTATCTTCAAGAGAGGAGCCAAGTTTGACATTTATATCCAATGATCCCTCTAAGTATTTTTACAGCTGCATGGACAAACCATTGCTCTGTTTTTTTCTATTTTTTTATAATATGTATAATATGAATATTCTGAATGAAAATTGAAGAATCATACTTTTGATTTTATTTATGAATCAAAAATTTATGAATCAAAATGTATAATGAAATGTACAACAAAGAAAATCTTTTACATTATGTAAACTTTTTCCCATCTGTCTTTATTCCAGCTGCATGGCAACAAAGCCTATGTGCGTGGGAGCATTTCAGTTACTGCACGGCCACGCACGTGCACAGCTTAGAGTGAACAGTGTTTATAACTATAGTCTGCCATATAGTCAGCACCGGACATGTCCCTCACCACTTCTTTCCAGAGGTCCAAGAACTGTTCCCCAAACCACAGTGTGGATTCCTTCATTCGAGAGGAATAGTAGATAAGATCCTCGCCTTGCAACCATTCCAAAAAATGGAGGGAGCAGTATGGCTTTTTTACCTCACTAAATTCAATGAATCCATCCAACAGGAGGCACTGTGGAACATCATCCTTAAATCTGGCTGTCAATAGAAATTGATTTCCATCTTTCAGTAGCTACATATATGCCACAATACCTAGCCACAGGCTAACAACAAAACCAATCTCGGTGAAGGCGATTGTCAAGAAAGACTGCATCTTTGCCCGTTTTCCTCAGCTTTTAGTCTTGAAATTTCATGCCTCACCTCTAGATAAATTCCAGTAGGATGGATCTAATTTTCAGAGCTATTAGGAAACTGCATTCCAGAACCAAGATCATCCAAAATTCCATAGCTGAGTTGAAGTCTGAGCAAACCTGGATGCTTAGCTCCAGGCCAGTAATAGTTCATTAGAGAAGATACCGTACACAAGACAAAGGTTATCCACCAACCTGTCCCCTTGGTACTGTACTGTATTTAACAATGTTTCTGCTGAGAACCTGGAAACTGTGGACCATTTCCCATGTCTCAGGTGCCATGGTAGCGTGGCAGTAAGTGCAATGCTATTACAGCTTGGGGCATTCTGGAGTTCGGGGTTCAGTTCCAGCACCACCTGTAAGCAGTTTGTGGGTTCTCTCTGTGAGCTGCGTGGGTTTCCTCTGGGCTCTTTGTTTTACTCCCGCAGTCCAGACACGTACCAGTTAGTAGGTTAATTGATCCAGTACATTGTCCTGTGATTAGGCTAGTGTTAAGTAGGTGTGTTGCTCTGTGGTGTGTCTCATTCTGTGCTGTATCTTGAAATCAATAAATGTCATTCACCACTGTCTCCAATGTGCCATTGACGCTTAGTCAATGGAAAGTGTATTTGAAGAAGATGAACACAATAGATTCCGTAGATGCTGGAAATCCAAAGCAACACACACAAAATGCTGGAGGAACTCAGCAGATTAGGCAGCATCTTTGGAAATGAATGAACAATCGACATTTATTCATTTGAAGAACATAACCTGGCCCAAAACTCATTGTCTACCAGGCAGCATTGATCTCTGCTCTTCTATATGTTGCTGAAACCTGGATTACAAATAGCAGGGATTGTGAGGTGCTAGAGAGATACCACTAAAACGATATCTTCAAAATTCTCTAATCTCATTAAAATAAAGGGAGAACCAATGTCAGCATCCTTTCCAGAGCTAATATTCTAAGCACTGGAGCTCAAGATGCATTCAGTTAGCTGCATTAAGCATGCTACACCACTTACATGTCTGACACTAGATCCCAAAAACAGAAGCAGGATGATTGTATTCTTTCAGCTATGCTGACTTTTCCAAAATTTATACTGGCATCAGAGTACTTAACACTAGCCTAATCACAGGACAACGTACTGGACCAATTAACCTACTAACTGGTACGTGTCTGGACTGCGGGAGTAAAACAAAGAGCCCAGAGGAAACCCACGCGGCTCACAAATATGAGATACTGTAATAAATATACTGTATATATTTATTACAGTATCTCATGAGCTGCTGGTAAATCTCCATTGATCATCCCATTCTTTTCTGAGATCTGTCAGGGTAGGAAATGACCAGGAAGATGGATGTAAAGATTCAAGATAACGGTCAAAGTTTCCTTCAAGCAATGCAATACCCCCAATAAATCCAGAAAATCTCCGGCCTATGACTGCCCTTACTCGGGGTGGAGCACTTAGCATGCTTTTGAGTGTGTCACGTCCATGCATTGAATGTGCACAGAAGCCCTGTGTAAACAGAAGAGAACCTCCCAGCTTCACACACAGAACGTAGACCAGTACAGTATGGCCCTTTGGCCCACAATGTTATGCTGACCTTTAAATGTACTCCAAGATCAATCTAACTCTTCCCTCACATTTAGCCCTCCACTTGAATCTTGTACATTTGCATATCTAAGAGTCTCCTAAATCTCCGTAATGTATCTGCCTCTGCCACTCTGTTTAAAACACCTACTCTGACACCACCACCCCCCCCATACTTTCCTCCAATCACCATAAAATTATGCCCCCTTGTATTAGCCATTTCTGTCCTGGGAAAAAGGTACTCTCTGTCCATTCTGTCAATATAGTCACTTATACACTTCTATCAAGCCATCTTCCATTCTCCGACACTCCAAAGAAAGAAACTGCATTCCCTTTCATACCCCCATTCACCCAGCTTCCTACTTATATGGTCTCACCTATCTCCTGCCAACTTGTACTCTACCCCCTCCACATTCAGGCTTCTGCCCCCTTCCTTTTCAGTGGCCTGAAATGTCCACTGTTTATTTCCCTCCATAGATGCTGCCTGACTTGCTGAGTTCCTGCAGCATTTTTGTGTGTTGTTGTGAGAGTCAGCTGTTTCCGCATTGGCTCCGTTAACCACCTGATAGCTGACTAAACCAAAGCCGAAGCCAGTCATTCTCAACGCTAGGGGCTGCTTGAGAAGGAACAGTAGTTTTACAGACAATTGGAGTTGAAAAGAGGACAAAGTGCAATGCCGGCAGTACCAAGGATATATTCAAGAATTTAAATATTACCATTTTTGTGGGGCAATTTAAACAGATACAGCACATATTATGTGTGTATTCCCCTTAGTGTGTCATAACACTATAAGACATAGGAGCAGAATTAGGCCACTCAGCCCATCGAGTCTGCTCTGCCATTCCATCATGGCTGATCCCAGATCCCACTCAACCTCATATACCTGCCTTCTCGCCATATCTGATGACGCCCTGACTGATTAGGAAACTATCAACTTCCGCTTTACATATACCCATAAACTTGGCCTCCACTGCAGTCTGTGGCAGAGCAGTCCACAGATTCTCTGGCTGAAAAGATTCCTCCTTACCTCCATTCTAAAAAGGACACCCCTCAATTTTGAGGCTGTGTCCTCTAGTTATGGATACCCCTACCATAAGAAACATCCTCTCGACATCCACTCTATCTCAGACATCCCACCCTGCAAAAACTCATTTCAGGGAGGTAGCACCATCAATTTGTAGGAGACTCCTGGAACTTCCGGGAGAGGTGGGATGTCTGCAATAGAGTAGCTCCTTAGCAGCTATCCAGCTAGTTTAAATAACATTAGCTATGCTAATGAACGAATGACGCCTGTTAAAGTCACCTCAACATGTCTTTTACAGTCTTAACCCACCATGGGCAATAGAAAAGTCACTGTTGCAAACAGTGCAGCAAACAACACTGTCATTATTTTTGACCCCTATTAGGCAGGGGTACACTTCAGCATAGTCTGGGGTGACGTACGTTTTATATTTTCTTTTTTTGGAACACTCTGCCATGGCGCGCACATGCTCTCTCTCTCTTTCTCTCTCTCTCGCGCTCTCTCGCTCTCTCTCATGCTCTCTCTCTCGCGCTCTCTCTCTCTCTCTCCTGTGGTCGCTTTCGCGCTTTCTCTCTCTCATGGTCTCTCTCATGCTCGCTCTCTCGCTCGCTCGCTCCCAAAAAAATTGATTTCCGGGACATTGTATATAACTTGCGGGCATCAGGGAGCCACTATTAATATGCGGGAGACTCCTGGAACTTCCGGGAGAGGTGGGATGTCTGCTATCTAGTCCTTCTAACATTTGGTAGGTTTCAATGAGATCTCCCCACATTCTTCTAAATTTCAGTGAGTACAGGCCCAAAGCTACCAAGATGTTAATCCCTTCATTCCCAAAATCATCCTTGTGAACCTCCTCTGGACTCTCTCCAATGACAACACATCCTTTCTGTGGTAATGGGGCCCAAAACTGTTGACAAAGCTCCAAGTGTGGCCTGGCTGGTAGATGGCTTGATAGAAATGTATAAGATGATAAGCGGCCTGGCTCAGCATTATCTCCTCGCCTTTATATTCTATTCCCCATGAAAGGAATGCCAACATTGCACTTGTCTTCTTTACCACAGACTCAACCTGTAAATTAACCTTCTGGGAGTCTTGCATGAGGACTCCCAAGTCCCTCCATACCTTTGAAGTTGGAACCTTCTCCCCATTTAAATAACAATCTGCACTACTGTTCCTTTTACCAAAATGTATTACCAGACATTTACCAACACTGTATTGCATCTGCCACTTTTTTGCCCATTCTTCCAATTTGACTCACACTTACTGCAATTGCATTGCTTCCTCAGCACTACCTACCCCTCCAATTATCTTCGTATCCACAAACTTTGCCACAATGCCATCAATTCCATTATCCAAAACTTTGAAAAACAGTGTGAAAAGCAGCAGCTCCAATACTGACCACTGAGGAACACCATTAATCACTGGCAGCCAAATAGAAAAGGTTTCTTTATTCCCACTTGTTGCCTCCTGCCTGTCAGCCAATCCTCTATCCATGCCAGTATCTTTCCTGTAATCCACTGCCTCTCCTTGTTACTTCCTCGAAGATCTCTAACAAATTCGTCACGCAAGATCTCCCTATACAGAAACCATCCTGATTTTGACTTATTTTATCATTAGTTTCCAAGTACCTCGAAAAATCTTCCTTAATAATCGACTCCAACACTTTCCCAACTACTGAGGTTAGGCTAACTGGCCTATAATTTCCTCTCTTTTGCCTTCTTTCCGTCTTAAAGAGTGGTGTGACATTTGCTATCTTCCAGTCCTTTGGGACCATGTCAGAATCATGTGATTCTCGACAGATCATGACCAATGCATTTGTTATCTCTTCAGCAAACTCTCTCAGGACTCTGGGATGTAGTCCACCTGGTCTAGGTGCCTTATCCACCTTAAGACCTTTCAGTTTGTCTGGCACTTTTTCCTGTGTAATAGCAATGGCATTCACTCTTGCTCCCTGACACTCACGGACCTCTGGCGCACTGCTAATATCTTCCACAGTAAAGACTGATGCAAAGTACCCATTAAGTTCATCTGCCATTTCTTTGTCCCCATTACTACCACACCAGCATTATTTTCCAGCAGTCCAATATCAACTCTCATCTCCCTTTTAATCCTTATATAAC
Organism: Mobula hypostoma; assembly: GCF_963921235.1. NCBI lineage: Eukaryota > Metazoa > Chordata > Chondrichthyes > Myliobatiformes > Myliobatidae > Mobula > Mobula hypostoma. The sequence goes on from NC_086098.1 coordinate 187,477,763, forward strand.
TTAAAAAACTTTTAGTATCCTGCTTTATATTATTGGATAGTTTGCCCTCATATTTCACCTTTCCTCTTCTTATAGCATTTTTTTTAGTTGCCTTTTGCTGGATTTTAAAAGCTTCCCAATCATCCAACTTCTCACATACTTTTGCTACCTTATATGACTTTTCCTTGGTTTTTACACAGTCCTTAACTTCCCTTGTCAGCCACGGTTGACTAGCACTGCCATTTGAGAACTTCTTCCTCTGTGAGACATATCTATCCTGCGCCTTGTGAACTATTCCCAGAAACTTCAGCCATCTCTGCTTTGCCATCATCCCCGCCAGTACCTCCTCCAATCCACCTGGGCAAGCTCCTCTCTCATGCCTCTGTAATTCCCTTTATTCCATTATGATTCCGATACATGTGACTTATGCTTCTCCCTCTCAAATTGCAGTATGAATTCAATCATATTATGATCACTGCCTCCTAAAAGTTCCTTTTCATTAAGCTCCCTATGAAGATCTGGGTTATTACACAACACCCAATCTAAGACAGCCTTTCCCTGAGTAGACTCAAGTACAAGCTGCTCTAAAAAGCCATCACATAGGCATTCATGAAATTTCCTCTCTTGCGATCTGACACCAATCTGATTTTCCCAATCCCCTTGCATACTGAAGTCCCCCATTACTATTCTGACATTACCCTTATTACATGCCCTTTCCAGCTCCCTTTGCAATCTCAACCTTACATCTTGGCTACTATTTGGAGGCCTGCATATGATTCCTACAATTTTTTTTAACCCTTGCTGTTTCTTATCTCCCCCCCACAAAGATTCAACATTCTCTGACCCTCTTTTTAAAGGTGTAATTCCATCTCTTACCAACAAGCCGCACCACCACCTCTGCCTTCCAGCTTGTCCTTTCAAAACAAAGTATATCTTTTGATGTTAAGCTCCCAACTAGGGCCTTCTTTCAGCCACGACTCAGTCATGTCCACAACGTCATACCGACCATTCTCTAATTGTGCCTAAATATAAATTTATACACTTAATGATATTTAATACCATTGTAACGCTCAGCTATATTGGCTGGTATATATCTAGGGGAAATCCCGTCTGGCACCCGCCTGGACACTTCCGGTTGTGTCAGTTGCTGTACCACTGCCACCGAAATCAGTTTCAAACATCAATCATCAGCCAGCACACACAGTTTTACCAAGTACGCTTTATAGATATTACTAAGTCTATGAAATTAATGTAAATTCAATACAGAAAAAGGGAATGGAAAAGGTGCCAGACTTATCAAAGTTCAAGTTCTTCGTGCACAAGTTGGAGCTCGGAAATTTCTTCAGGACCACCCTGACCCTGTCGACTCGCGGCTCAGGATCACTCGGAGTGATCGACCGGAGCCTTCCTGCACGTCCGTCGTCCTCCCGGTCTCTCGTCCGACTACCCACCAAAAGCCCCTTGTTTCCAGTCATATGAGACAGCATTATCAACCCAAGAAAGAATAACATGAACACCCATTGGCTAATAGCACCCTGCTATCTGTTATAACCCAAACAAAGTGCTAGCTGGAGACTTTCTCAGCATTTAACCTAACATAGAAGCCATTTTAATCCACATATGCAGCAGTTCAGAAGATTAACATAACAAAGAAGCCATTTTAAATTTAACATAACAAAGAAGAAACCCCCCTACACCTTAATAATAATACTTCATGTCATTTATATGCTCAGTGATTATTGGGTCCTGCTGGCCCCCACACCATCTCCGCATGTCCCTGACCATTACTCTGGGCAAACAATGGCAGTACAGAAGCAACTGAGAACTTTATATTCCTCTGTTTTCTGAATGAATCAAGAGGCAAAACAAACTCTAGCAAAAGTGGAATCATGCTACTGATGCGGATGCTATTCTGGTGTACTGTTGGTAATAGATTCAGTGTAATTGAATGGTTTCATCAATACAAGGACATTACGGTCTATTAAAGTTAATGAGATAAGCGTTCCAAGCTGGGCTCCAGGGTGTCCTCTGCAGATTCTCAAATGGCCAGTCACTGCATTGTAAATGAGCTGTAAGATACGATTGCCTGAGCTATTGAGCATGACTAATTCTGAACAAGTTAGATCGACGCTGTCTTATCAAAAGCAATTTTCTTTTGCAAGGTCATGCAAACGTGACCTGGGCCTCTCTTGCTGGACGTAGTGTGGCCTGTAGGAAGGAATGCACTAAATATGTAGAGACTTCATATTTTAAAGTATAGTTTAATTCAAATGCATTCATACCACTTTGAAAGAAATCTCAATTTATCACATCCTAAACAATCTGGACAACATTTTGCCTGTTAACCATAGCTTAGTTAACTGCTCTCTCCCCTCTCAGTCAAAAAATTCTGGGCTTAGTTCCCAGGTAGATTAGATTATACTAGCTTTATTTGTCGCATGTACATTGAAACATCGAAACATACAGTGAAACCTGTCATTTCTGTCAATAACCAGCAGTCCAAGGATGTGCAGAGGGCAAGTGTCACCAACCTTCCAGCACCAACATAGCATCCACAATTTACTAACTCTATCCCGAACGTACTTCTTTGGAATGTGGGAGGAAACTAGAGCATCTGAAGGAAATCCATGCAATTATGGAGAGAACATACAAACTCCTTCCAGACTGTGGTGGGAATTGAACACTGGTCTCTGACGCTGTAAAAGTTTGCATTAACTGCTATGCCACCGTGACGCCCATAGTGGGCTTTATTCAAAGCAGCTTGCGCAAGTTCTATGCTGGAATGCTGCTGCCAACTTTTCCATGTGACATTTATTGAACTGAGTTTTGAACAATACTAAAGCAATACTTTGAAGAGCAACAGTAGGGCTCGTTATCCACCTAGGCTAATACTGATCGCCTGCTCACTTTACTGGAACAGACTGGGGCTAGATTGTGCTTGACCCAATTGTACCCAACAGAATCCAGCTGTTCCAAAAAAGAATGCTGAGCCGTGAGCAGTGACTCAGCTTCGTGAACTCATTGTCCCAATGGCTGTGATAATCAGTCTTGAAAAACTTGAAATAGATTTAGATGATTTTAAAAACTTAAAAAACCATAAAACTATTTCATAGTAAAACTCAAATAATTTAATTAAAGACATTATTATTATTAATTAAAATAAAAAAAACACCAAAACATTTTCCATTCAATGTGGCCATTCTAAGGAAAAGAATGGATCATGCTAGATACTCCAGCCACAATCCAAGGAAGGCTGGATTGGTTTACCTGTCTGTTCAATTCAGTACATTTGTTTGTTCCCCGATTCAGTGCTTTGATGTAAACTCATAAGTACTCACTCTATAATTGTCACAATAAGCATAATGTAGAGGGAATATAACTGAGATTTGTTGATCACTATTGTTCAGATTGGCAATAATATCCAAATGAAAATCAACTTATACTTGCCTGTTACAGGAAAAAATGCAGTAATAATTGGTATGGGTACTGTCAACAGTATCACTAAAGACTGGTGTCCAGATGCACTTTGTCTCAACGTTTGCTTTCAACAAAATTCTGTAGTAGTGTTAGACATTGTGTCCCTCCTCCACCTTCTCCAGCTGCCACACACTCCCCCACGGGGTCTTCTTTCCCCACTGTTCCCATCTGCCACTCCCTTACGCTCCATGCACCATCTTTCTTATCAAATTCTATCATATACAGCCTTTCATTGTCCCCACCAATCAGCTTACAGCTTCTGTTGTTATTCCCACTCTCTCGTTTTCCATTTGGCATTCTTTACTCCTCATCTGGATTCAACTATCACTCAGTGACTGCAGATACTGGAAACGTGGAGCAACACACAAAAACGCTGGAGGAAGTCAGGAGGTCAGGCAGCATCTACAGAGGGAAATGAACAGTTGATGCTTTGGGCCGAGACCCTTTGAGACCCTTCAAGACTTTCCACCTATCACTTGCCAGCTTTTGCCCCACCCTTCTCCACACTTACCTATTTCTCCCCTACTCTTTCAGCCCAGGTGAAAGATATCAAATGAAAAATTAGCTGTCCATTTCCCTCCACAGCTTGTATTTTTTTGCTCCTGATTCCAACAATCACAATCTCGTGAGTCTCTCTTATTTTGTCCTTCGGGTTAGTACAGACAAATGAGAAAACAATACATTGCATGTTTTAAGCATATGGACATATTACAAAACTGGGTCATCATTGGAGTAGCATGGTAGTGTAGTGGTTAGCACAATGCTTTACAGAACCTGCGACCTGAGTTCCATTCCCACCGTTGCCTGTGAGGAGTTTGTACGTTCTCCCAGTGACTGCGTGGGTTTCAACCCACAGTCCAAAGATGTACTGGTTGGTAGGTTAATTAGTCATTGTAAATTGTCCCCTAATTAGGCTAGGATTAAATGGGGAGAGGGAGAATTGCTGAGTGGTATGGCTCAAATGGCTGGAAGTAAATTCCACAATATTGTAAGGATAAGCAGAAAACCAATAATATATACTGTAACAATTCTTACCTTTACATCACCTCTTACAAATAGAAGTGTGATCCAGGTGTTTCAGCCAGGCCACCCAATGGATTTGTGTATACCCAAGAAGCTGTTTTAATTCCTATGATGTTAAACAACCTTCGATCTTAACTGGAATGAAGAACTTGCTTCTGCTGATTTTCCCAAAACAAAACCATTTGCAATTACTGCTAACAGTCAGTTCCTTGAAGTCGGACCATGGCCTCCTCTTGTGCTACTTTGAGACCACCCTCAGGGTGGAGGAGCAACACCTGATATTCCATCTGGTAGCCTCCAACCTGATGGTGGGAATATTGATTTCTCCTTCCGGTAAAAAAGATTCCCTCCCCCTCCCTTCTTCTTCTATTCCCCACTCTGGCCTCTTGCTTTTTCTTACTTGCTTAACACCTCCCCTTGGGTCCCCTCCTCCTTCCTTTTCTCCTATGGTCCCCTCTCCTCTCCAACCAGATTGCTTCCTCTCCAGCCCTTTACCTTTCCCACTTACCTGGCTTCAGTTAACACCTTCTAGCTCTCCTCCTTCCCCTTCCCCCCACCTTTTTATTCTAGCATCTTCCCCCTTCCTTTCCAGCCCTGAAACGTCATCTATTTATTAATTTCCATAGCTGCTGCCTCACATGCTGAGTTCCTCCAGCATTTTGTGGGTGTTGCCTTGTAGGAGCTAGTAGTTCGGAAACCCCTTTTTGGCAGGGGCTTTTTTAATCACTTGCAGATTGATAGAAAGAATATGATAATGAAACACCATCACCTTCCATGGAAAATTATGTTATTTTTCTGCATCAAAGTAATAAATCAAACTGAAAAAATGAGCATAGATGAGGGACTCACTTCCGCTGACTGATCTGGTCACTCAGAGATTGCTGCGTGGCCTTCAGGTAGCTCTGACGTCGTGCTGCAGTCTTTGGAGATGGTTTGGGGCTCATCTCAGAGTCCTCACTGTCATCGTCTCCCATTGCCTTTATGTAGCTGCCACTGCGCATTCGCCGACAGGGAATTTCGCCCACTTTTCCACGTGAAAGAGTGCTATTCCAGTCATCGTGAAGAGGAACCTGCTCAAGATGGAAAACCTTTTGTTAGACCAAATGATTTTCTACTTCATGCGTTAAAAAGAAGTCAGAAGAGAGTGGTTCCAAGGAGACTAACTGCATCATGATAATATTTACTACTGGTCAAAACTTTTGGAAAAAATGCTCTTGAGTTGTTGACTTCATCAAATGACATGATGTATATGAGAACACATCAGGATAGCCATTTTATGCATCCTCTGTCAAATGCTATTAGAAATCAGTTTCACTTAGAAGAACATCCTGTCAGCTTGCATGCACAGTGAGAGCAGCATTTTTGCGCATGTAATCTCAAATTCAGAACATGTTTGCTAACAATTGAATCTTTATGACAATTATCACGAGCCCAGATGTTACCAAGTTTTCTGCAACCTATTATTTTGTAGGTTTGCTTTACTGGCAACGGCACAGTTTTATACTGCATGGGCTGCTTCAGAGTGTTGACACCATTGCCCTAAAATCCTTAAAGCTGTTTTTACCTGAGATGAAAGACAAAGTTTTATGCTTTAAGACTGAAAACAAATCATCAAAATCTTTCCCTTTTCTTCATCAGTCACCAGGTCTTCAAGGGAGCAGCAACACTTTAGAATATTTCTCCAACTGGGCAACTTTTACCCAAAAAAGGGTTCAGAGCTTGAATAGACATCACAGTGTTTGGCTTACAGTTCAGAAGCATCTTTCATTTCTGACAGATCCATGGATTGAGAGCTAGTTTCTGTTTTAGAACATTAGAGCGTACTTTTTCCTCTATTTAAGAATCCTTGGACAAATTTTAAATTAAACTGTGGGGGACTAATGCACTTGCAGAATTATGCACACTAGAAAAATTTTATGCAGTATGATTTCATGGAATGACATAATAAATATCAGTTAGCAATAGATTATTCTTAATTACGCTTGATAAAAGGTGGATCCCAGTCAGAATATTTGCCCAGCTTTACACTATTGCAAATCATCTAAATGATAATCAGCTCTCAGCAGACTTGATCAGAAATGTCTAGTCTGAAAATCTGTGTATGGTGAATTCAACCCAGTTTCTAAACTTTAGTCAGTCAAAATATCATTGTAATCAGGCAACTTTGGAGCCAAGCATGTGTTCATCAAAGGATAAAGCCATTTTTCACATTTAGCAGAAAGTGACACTTCATTTCTGTAATGACTTTCAATGCTATGTCCCTTTAGCCATCAGAATGTTCTGAGATTCTTTCTGAATAAATTGGACACTTTTCTGGCAGAATGCACACAATTCAGCCCTGAAATGTTGAGACTCTCATCTTTGGCACAGATTCTCCCTTTTCTGATGTGAATGACAAAAATTTGGAATCAAGTATTAAAAAAAACATCAGCTCACTGCACAAGCCAAGCTCCAAGTCGGAAGAAGAAATGAGCAATTTCAAGCCTTTTGTATCGACATTTGGATGTTGCTTTACAGTTGCATCCAGCATGCTACATACGGACTAGTGCAATCACCATGCATTGATGGAAAGCTGTAGCAAGAACATAAACAACCTTCAGCCGTTTCCTTATTTTGACATAACTGTTGCATCATGTTGGGCAGCTGTGAAGTGTTGGATTTAAGCCTTACAATCACACAGCAAATGCTCAGAGAGGAGAAAAGCTTTGGAACAATGCTCTTGATTCTATGTTATTTTCAGCCACCATAAGACAGCTTGCTCAGGGCAACATTGCAAGCAGTGCATTTACATGTGTATAATGGGAGAGATGTTGTCAAAACTGACCATAAGCAATAAAACACAGATGGATTAAATCTAGATGAACAATTCCAGAGCAGTAACTGCACGTTATTGTAATTCAAGGTTCAAACAGAAGAGATATAACCACTATTGTTATGTACTTGAAAGAGACAAATGAAAGTTGAAGTAGCTAAGGAAAGGTAGGGAGATTAACTTGCCCACAAAAATTGTTGATCAGGATGAAATATTTTTAAAAAGGTGACTATAGAATGTCAAAACATACAGCTTGCATATATGGAATGAGCTGCCTGAGAAAGTGGTAGAAGCAGCTACAATTAAAACATTTTAAAGACATTTGGATTGACTCTCAATGTCAACCCCACATCCCTGTCATGATGGGCGGAGATAGGTGAGGCCAGCCAACACGGCTCTGATGAAGCTGTATAGGCTATTCCCCGTACAGCGGATACAATAAATTACAGAAACATCCAACCAGACCATTGACTTTGGACAATGGAGATGGGAGATCATCAATGGCTTATGCTCTACTGGGAGCTAAGGCCCAAGAAGAAAGAAGAAAGACATCTGGATTAGATAGGAAAGGTTTAGAGGGAAATGGGCCAAATGCAGTCTAATGGGACTGGCTCAGTAGGGCAACTTAGTCAGCAAAGCGTGATGTGAGTTGGGCAAAGAGACCCTTTTCCACGTGACCACCCTCTGTAGCATTTAAGAGGAAAGTATGAAGTTTCAAAATGCTGTTGGTGAACAATGTGGGAAGCAAATTAAAATTGAATTAGAAAACATGATTCAAAGGATAAAAATAAAATTGCAAAGAATCAGGAACACATTTAGATGGGCAATTTGAGCAAGGAATGTACTTGTAATATGATAAGTGAAGTCCTGTGTCCTACATTGAAAAAGGGTTGATGTGTGTGAAATAGGAAGAGGGTATAGTCTCTGAGCTTGAGTCCCCCTGGCCTAGGACAGTGAATATCTATCACACAAAATACCACTGTGGGCAAATCAACAGTAACACAAAAAAGACCACAAATCAGTGCCACGAAACAGTCTCTCAGAATATATTTGCAAAAAAGTACAGTTTGTAGCGGCCAATCCTTCCACTTCATCTTGGAGAAATATTTTATAAATTGGATTTTGTTAGAAGTGTACATGCTGGGTTTAGTTCCTCCCATGAATAAATGGTTCAAAGACCAGGGCAACAATTTAAAGTGAAGAGCAAAGGGTTTATCAGACACCATGAAAAGAGTAGAACTCATCACCAGTTAGGGTGGTCATAGAGTTTTACAGCAGACAAACAGGTCCTTCAGCCCATCACATCCATGCTGACTTTTCTGCTAGTATTCACTAATCATATTTGTTCCAATTTCCCACCTTTACCTTGAATATTTAAGTGCCTGTCTAAATATCTCTTAACCAGAGTGATTTTATCTGATTCCATCACCTGCTCTTGGTCCAGATACAGAACACAGCACAGTACATTACAGTACAGATTCTTTGCCAACATTTTAACCTACTCCAAGATCAATTTAACCCTTTCCTCCCATGTAGCCCTCTATTTCTATTTCATCCATCTACCACTCAAACATTCTCTTTGTAAAAATACTTCCCCCTTGATTGCCTTTAAAATTCTTTCCTCTCACCTTAAACTGATGCCCTGCTTTTGATTGCCTCATCATGGACAAAAGATTCTGATTATCTGCTCTATCTACAACTCTTCTAATTTTATATACCTCTTTTGGGTTATCCCTCAGCCTCCTCTGCTACAGGGAAAACAAGAATCCCATCTACTATACACTTTGCTGTGCAAGCACATTCTTCCTATAGTGTGGTGACCAGATCTGCACATAATAATCCAAGAGCAGTCTAACCAGAATTTTGTAATGTTAGGACCATAATGCCATAAGAAACAGGAGTAGAATACGGCCATTCAGCCCATCGAGTCTGCTCCACCATTCCACCATGGCTGATTTATTATCCCTCTCAAACCCATTCTCCTGCCTTCTCCAGGTAACCTTTGATACCCTTACTAATCAGGAGCCTGCTTTAGATATAGCCAATGACTTGGCCACAACAGCTGTCTGCGGCAATGAATTCCACAGGTTCATCACCCTCTGGCTAAAGAAATTTCTCCTAATCTCTGTTCTAGACGGATGTCGCTCTGTTGTGAGGCTGTGCCCTCCAGTCCTAGACTCCCCCACTATAGGAAATATCCATGACACATCCACTCTACAATGTACTGTAACTTCTTAACTTTTATATCTGATGCCCCAACAATTTAAAGGAAGAATGCCACATGCCTTCTTCACTACCCGACCTTCAGTACTTCAGGATACTTCGGACTTGAACTGTAAGGTCCCTCTATTCATCCACATTTATTTCATAGCACCCTATCACTTACTCTGCATGCCCTAACCTTTGTGCTGGGACAGAGTCAAACAGGGCGTTCAAACATAAGCTTCAAAAGTAACTTGAAATAAAGCAATTTACAGGGATATGGCAAAAATGCAAGGGAATGCAACTGAACGAATTAATCTCTAGGGAGCTTCCAAGGACTTGGTGGCCTGACGGCTTCCTTCAAAGTCATAACAATTGTATTATTTCAAAGCTCAAGGTATGTGCAGTTGGAAGTGCAATAACTTGGATTAATAGCTAGTTAAAATGGACAGTATGTGCATTAACAAGTGGGTAATTGTGTTTCACAGCACCATTACCTGAGGTCACTTCTGTTCACGGTGCACATCACTGATGTTGTAGAGACCTCAAGGGAACAGTGTCTGCATTTACAGATGCTGTTACAAACCTCTTACGAAATGAGATGTGATACATTTTGTTCAAACATAATTAAGAGTGACAATAGCAGTTTAAAAAGGTGAAAGACAAATGATATGAAAGAAAAACAAAGCAACATTTTTAGCCACTGAATAACTAAAGTCATAAAATACCAATCAGAAACAGAACCTCGCATAAAGAGGCATAGAAAATAAAAGTCAAGATGTAATTATTACTATACATGAACTTATTAGATCATAATTGAGATAGTCTGTAGATTGTGGGTTCTATGACACTCGAGGGGTGATGTGTCAATAGTCAACAGTGAGGCAGACTGATCCAGTCTACCTTACCGTTAGTTATTAACACACAAACACTCAGAGAGGTTTGAAAAACTAGGTCTGCTATTCAGTGGAAGGCTGTTTTAATGAATTTATGAAGGCTTGAAACATACAAAAGAGGACAGAATGTACGGACAAAAATGTAAGAGTAAGAGGTTAAGGCAAGAAGCATGAGGAGAGCTCTTAACATGCTGGGTTGTCAGAAAGTGGAATGCATTTCTGGATATAGTTATCATCACAAAAAAAAATTAAATTTAGCTAGATAGCTGAGGGAAATGGGATGCAAAAAAGGGATACAAAAACAAGACACGCACGTGGGCACAACAACAGACAAAGTTGGTAATCCTCAGCAGGTCACGTAGCATCTGTGGAGAAACAGAAGTCATTCAGTTGAGGTTACAGGTTTGAACCCTTCCCTTGGGGACTTGGGTTGGTGCTGCCGCTCATATGGAAAGTAAACGTGAACAGACTGGGTCAAATGCTACTGTTCATTTTCAAAATTAGCTTGAACACCGAGATTTATTAATTTGTACAAAATAAATCTCAAGTAGATCTGTCACTCCTTATCATACCTGTAGTCACAGATAAAAGTCAGTGTTGTATTCTAATCCAGTACTAGTTTGGAATTAGTAGATTTTTGCTACTATAACATTCATAAGGGTGATAAAACTTTGGTGAAAGAAACAACAAACTTAAATGTTAATTCTTCTTCCTTCTCTATTTATACTTCAGATTAAGAACTGTTCCTTAATACTTGTGGAAGTTGATCTACCAGAAATAATAGGCTCCAACTTGTTGAAAAATGTTGGCAATTCCAGCCAACTGCTGGGATTTACTTCCTGTGTGTAAAAGTGGATTTTTTCTCACATAGAAGACTTGAACTTGTTAGCTGGGCTTTGCTGGCAATTCTAACTCTACTCTCTGATGCTGGTTTTTGTTACTTACCTGTTTTGACTTAAGATGAGGCCCATCAGCTCCATGCAGAAGAGGAATCTCATCAGTTATATTTCTTCTTCTCTTAGTTTCCATATCCTGCAACTTATTCTCTCTCACATACCCATCAACTCCCACACTGAGGAACAATGTACAACAGCCAAATAATCTACCATCTTATTTGTTTGAATGTGGAGGAAATCAGAGCACTCAAAAAAAAGTTACAGAGACAGAAAGAACACCAACTCACTGATGTCTTCATGGACATCTTCAACATATCACTTATCCAGGCTGCTATCCCCACATGCTTCAAATCAGCCACCATCATCCCTGGTCCAAAGAACTCTACACTTTCAGAACTAAATGATTACTACCCAGTGGCACTGATGCCAATCTTTATGAAGTGCTTGAATGGCCAGTAATGACACACGTCAAAAACTTCATTCCTGTCACAACGGGCACTCACCAGCATGTTTACCAACAAAACTGCTCTAAGACAGATGCCATACCATCTGCCATGCACCTGGCCCTGACACACCTAGGAAACAAGGATACTTATGTCAGAATGCTGCTTCTGGATTTCAGTTTGGCATTCAACATGAATGCCCCACAAATCTTGGTGAACAAACTCCTTCTCCTTGGTCTAAACATACCGCTGCACAACTGGGTGTTGGACTTCCTAACCAAAAGACTTTAGATAGTCAGGGTGCACAGCCGCTACTCCCTCCCTATCATCCTCAAAGCAGGTGCCCCCAGGGCTGTGTGCTGAACCCACTGCTGTACACTCTGCTCACATTTGACTGCACGGCCAAACATCTAAGCAATTATATGGTCAAGTTCACCGGTGACATGACAGTGGGGCTCATCACCAACAGTGCTGAGACAGCCTACAGAGAGGAAGTGGAAGAGCTCGAGGCCTGGTGCCCGGCAAATTTCTCCCTCTCCCAGTGTAGAGTGCCCTCCCACTTCAAAACATCCACCTTTGTTCCGGTACCTAAAAAGACCAAGGTAACATGTCTGAACGACTGGCGTCCTGTTGCGTTCACCTCAATAATAAGCAAATGCTTTTGAGAGGCTGGTCAAGGACTACATCTGCAGCATGCTGCCACCCACACTGGACCCCCTACAATTCACCTACCGACACAACCGATCGTCAGATAATGCAATAGCCACAGCTCTACACACTGTCCTTAGACTTTTGGAGAAAAGGGATGTTTATGTGAGAATGCTGTTCCTGTATTATAGTTCAGCATTCAACACCATAAGTCCCTCTAGGCTCGACAAGAAGCTCAGAGACCTCAGCCTTCATTCTGCCTTTTGTAACTGGATCCTGGACTTCCTGTCAGATCGCCAGCAGGTGGTAAGAGTGGGCTCTCTCACCTCTGCCCCTCTGACCCTCAACACAGGTGCCCCTCAGGGCTGTGTACTAAGCCCCCTCCTTTACTCTCTGTACATCCATCACTGTATCACCACCCACAGCTCCAATCTGTTAATTCAATTTGCTGACGACATTACACTGATACTCTCCCTCAATGTCACAAGAACAAAGGAGCTGATTGTGGACTACAGGAGGAATGACGACAGGCTAGCCCCTATGGACATCAGTGGATCTTGGGTTGAGAAGGTGAATAGCTTTAAGTTCCTTGACATAAACATCACTGAGGATCTCACGTGGTCTGTACATACAGTGCCTCTTTCACTTTAGATGGTTGAAGAAGTTTGGTATGGGCCAATTCCTAAGAACTTTCTACAGGGACACAATTGAGAGCATCTTGACTGGCCTCATCACTGCCTGGTATGGGAACTGTACTTCCCTCAATCGCAGGACTCTGCAGAGAGTGGTGCGGACAGCCCAGCACATCTGTAGATGTGAACTTCCCACTATTCAGGACAGTTACAAAGACAGGTGTGTAAAAAGGGTCAGAAGGATCACTGGGGACCTGAGTCATCCCAACCACAAACTGTTCCAGTTGCTACCATCTGGGAAACGGTACCGCAGCATAAAAGCCAGGATCATCAGGCTCTGGGACAACTTCTTCCACCAGGCCATCAGACTGATTAATTCATGCTGACGCAACTGTATTTCTATGTTATATTGACTATCCTGTTGTACATAATATTTATTATAAATTACCATAAATTGCACATTGCACATTTGGACGGAGTAATAACATAAAGATTTTTACTCCTCATGTATATTAACAATGTAAGTAATAAAGTCAATTCAATTCACACAACCTCTTCCTCAATGTCGATAAGGCAAATGAGAAGGTTATCGGCCTCAGGAGAACCTGAACCACTCACACCCCTCTTTACATCAGTGGCACAGCAGTAGAAAGTGTGAGCAATTTCAAGCTCCTGGGAGAGCAGGTAACTTCATAGTTTCAGAACACATTCTACACAACGAGGAAAGCTCACCTAATGCTCTACCTCTTGAGGAGGCTGAAGCAAACAGGACAAAGCACATTTATACTCATGCCTTTCGACAGATGCACAGTAGAGAGCATCCTAATATGCTGTATCACATCATGGTACGGAAACTGCACTGTGGTGGACAGGAAGGCTCTACAAAGGGTAGTCAAAATTGCCCAAAGCATTACCGGCATTATCCTACCTGCCATCAAGGACATATATACAGAAAGGTGCGAGAAAAGGCCTATTAACATCATAAAGGATACAACCCACCCTGCTCATGGACTGTTTGTCCCACTCCCATCAGGGAGGAGGCTATGTAGCATCCACACCAGGACCATTGGACTCAAAAACAATTGCTTTCCCCAAGCAGTAAGGCTGATCAACACCTCCATCCACTAACCCGACCCTCCACACTGCCAACAACCACTACTTTAACATTTCCTGTCAGTCCCCTTATGTGCTCTTGTGCTTAGTGATACTTTAATGGATATACAATCAAGCTGTGCATATAAGTTATCTTTTGTATTTATATTTATTGTGATTTTTATTATTATTGTGCTCTTTATCTTATTGTGTTTTTTTGTGCTGCATTGGATCTGGAGTAACAATTATTTCATTCTCCTTTACGCTTGTGTACTGGAAATGACATTAAGCTAACTTGAATAAACTCCACAAACTAAACTCGAATTGTGAGGCAGCAGAGCTAAGAACCAGCATTTACTGGTATAGACAGGAATGATTCTGATGGAGAACTGTAATATATATAAGGCAATTGGCTCAGCAAATTAACATTAGAAGAACTACAAAGGACAAAAGCAAAAGCCTTTCCATTTGTCGATGATGAGTGTAGCTACAAATTCTGTATCATGTGGCCCTTGTGGCTAAAGGGGGCAGGGGGTATGGAGAGAAGGCAGGTACAGGGTTCTGAGTTGGATGATCAGCCATGATCATACTGAATGGCGGTGCAGGCTCTACGTTTCTATGTATCATTGACTCTGTTTTCCCTTTTCTCCACAGAATATACCCTGATCTGCTGAATATTTTAAGTTTCCAGTGTCCACAGTTTTGTTTTATGCAGATTCTCCATTTATTTTAATCTGGATTAGATTTTCTCTCAGTCAGATAATTGAACAATCCTCAGCCTAACATAGCTGCAGTTGTAAGTGTGATTTTGATCTATGATGTTGACCGACAGGTCAAATAATATGAAAACAAATATGGAAAGTGACACTTCATAGACTGCTAATGATTCAGTCAGGAGGAAACTCTATATCTTATTCTTGATATAGAGTTTGCAGTTTGGTGGATCAATGCAATACAGATTAAAGATTAGCTTTATTTGTCACATGTACATTGAAACTTACAGTGAAATGCATTATTGTGCGCCAATGACCATCACACTCTGAGTATTGTGCTGAAAGCAGTCCACAAGGTCGCAACACCTCTGACACTGGCATAGCGTGCCCACAATTCACTAAACCTTACCCATACATCTTTCGAATGTGGGAGGAAACTGGAGCACCCAGAGAAAACTCGTGGGATCATGGTAGAATGTATAAACTCCTTACAGACAGCAACAGGAATTGATGCCCTATCCATGATCACTGGTGCTATAAATGATGTGCTATGTGCTATGTCTAAGTGCTATGCTCCTGTGCATTACAGATTCTAAGTAGTGTGCTTGCCACTGGAAACAGAATTTAAAATTTTCAAATCCCTATGGCATTGGCTAATGACCATTGCTGTAGTAACATCATGTTTCATTAGATCAGCTCCAGAAGATGCGCTGATCACTGCTAATGAGACAGCCTTTTCATCAACCATAAAACTACGGAGGTAAGAGTATCTCAGGTAAGCATTGTACTTCAGTTTCTTCACACGGCCTGCAAAGCCACTGGTTGTTCAAAGAGGATAATGACTGATTAGCATTAATGCATCTACACAATTTGATTATTTTCATTTCAAGGATGTCCTAATATCAGCTTTCATCAGTTCTACATACAGTACTTGATCATCATTGTGAATTATATTGGTTATTATATTGACACAAGGATGGAGAGTATATTTTTTAATTCACCCACACTGCATGGTTGATTAAACTAGGAAATTGGAAGGGAGAATGATGGAAAGAAACAGTGATAAATATTATAGGTCTTATCTTGCTGACAGTTCTGCAGAAGCAGAGTGTGCATGCTGAAGAACCTGTTCTCAAATACTGCACCAGATCAAACCCTCCATGGGATCTGCAGGCTCTTTCATTTCAAAGACATTAACCCAGCTGAGGGAAGAAAGGCAGGGAAAAAATATGTTGCTAATCTTTAGTTAGCTCTTTCCTGTAATATATTTAATTACTTCAAAGCATCTTAGGTGATTTAAGAAAAACATTTTTAACTGATTAGATTTGGATTACTTTGCAGTTTTGAAGACCAAAGGGATGCTGGATGGAAATTTTTAAATTATGAGAGGCATCAATAGGGTAGACAGTAAGGATCTTTATCCCAGGGTAGAAATGTCAAATACTAGAGTACATTGTTTTAAAGTGGGAGGGGGAAAGTTTAAAGGAGATATGCAGACCAAGTTTTTTTTACACAGAAGTGGTAGGTGTCTGAGAGGGGACAGAAAAGGTACAATACTAGTGTTCAAGAGACGTTCAAATAGGCTTTTCCTGAATGTGCAGGAAACAGGGATATGGATCATGAGGGATTAATTCAGTTGAGCATCATGTTCAGCACAGACTTTGTGGGTCAAATGGCCTGTTCCTGTGAAGTACTGCTCTATGTTCATTTACAACCAGTGAGTTCACTCTTGATCAAGGTCATGAGGTGGAGGAGCATGTGGCAACCCCCTAAACAAAATTCCAGTCCATGTTAACATAAATAAGGCACAATTAGGAAAACTTACCAAAGATGGCAGGCCAAACTGAAGTTTTGATCATTGTCAAATGAGCAGCACAAATCTATGTGACACACACGACTGAAAACATCACAGTAATGGGGCAGATCTTCCACTGCTTTGAATCTTCTGGCCACCTGTCCTGGACTGGACAGTTTCTTCAACCACATTGCAAAAAAGTCAACATTTTCAACTAAAATAAGTGGGTGTTTGACAGCTAATACAGACTTAGTGGGCTAAAGGTCCTGTTCCCTTGTTGTAAGACTCTGACTCCATGAGTAAAATTATTAAATAAGAGACTTCCTTTTGCCTCCTAATCTGGAACCTGGAATCTCCATTAAAATGGATACCAATGGCATGGCAGCAGAGGGACAGGTCAATCCTCAGCACAATGGTGAGAAATCCCACCTGGACTGAGCCTCTTCGTAGGACTTCACATAATACTGTTCATTCTAGCTCAATGTTATGAGAAGTAATCTCTGAACACATTGCAGTTCTATAGTCCATGTTACTTCTTTAACCGAGAAGAAGATCGAGAGAAGACCCTCCAAAGTGGGAAGTGGTTTAAAGGAACTTGCCTCAACAACAGTTGATCTGCTTGCTCTGCCAAACTGGGCCACCTTCGAAACATATTGAAAAACTGCTGAATCTTAGAACCACAAAACAATAACGCCATAAGACTCTGGACCAGAATTAGATCATTTGGCCCAATAGTCTGCATCACCATTTCATCAAGGCTGAGTTATTATTCCATTCTCCTGCTTTCTCCCCGGAACCTTTGATGCCCTTACTAATCAAGAACCTATCAATCTCTGTCTTTTGTCACATACTGGGGACTTTGCAGGCATTTTGCAGTCGGTGGTATCATCAGGGTTGCATGGAGAGAGAAAATTTGGAGTGAGACTTAAGAGCGGAGGCAGCACTTGTAGCAATTAGCATAATGCTATTACAGCACCAAAGACCAGGGTTCAATTTCTGCCACTGTCTGTAAAGAGTTTGTACATTCTCCCTGTGACCATGTAGGTTTCCTCTGGGTGCTCCAGTTTCCTCCCAAATTCCAAAGACGAACTGGTTAGCAGGTTAATTGAATGCATGGGCAGGAGGATTTGATAGGCTGGAAGGGGTGTTATTGTGCTGTATCTCTAAAAGTAAATAAATAAATAAACAATGGGCAACTGAAGGCATTTGTGAAAAGAAGGTCTCCTGTAAGGTTGGTAGTGGCTACACAGGGGAAATTTATTTCAAACAGTTTACGTTAATAAAAAAAACACTTGCCAATGTTTGAACAGAGGAAGTAAGGGATCAAGATATGTCTGGTGTTAGAGAACATGGGGTGTAAACAGGAATGAATACACGGCAGACAGAGAATATCAAATTTGATTATTGACACAATTTACAAAGGCACAAAGTATTACCCTAACAAACATACTGTAACAGAATTTCTTCCTTTTGCCCTGCATTTGCCCCTCAACCTATCCTCTATCCTCCACCTTAGTCTGTGTGTTTTTCTCTAAATTTCCAGCAGAATCTCCTGTGTTTATAAAACCTTTCTCCTGAAAGCTTGCTCAGGACTGTAACCCATGATGGCTGAAAGAAGAATTATTATTTTTTCTTTTGTACTTGCACAATTTGTTGCCTTCTGCTCATCAGTTGTCAGCCCGTTGAGTGCAGTCTTTCATTGTATCATGCTTATTGAATTTGTTGAATATGCCCGCAAGAAAACAAATCTCAGGGTAGTACAGTATATGGTGGCATATATGTACTTCGATGATAAATTTACTTTGAACTTTAATTGTGACCGCACTTTTACAAGTTTTGCTGTTTTGAGGGATGACTAAGGTTTTATGTTTTTTCTAGGCACTGACTGCGTAATTGATCATTTAAAAACTGACCTATAGCTTCTTTCACAGGGTAAGAAATGTCCTCATTTTTCTAACAACTGTATTGCACATTTCATAAAAAAATGATAACCACCAATAGATGAAAAATCTTACACTAACACACTGGAGAAATCACCAACACTGCAAAATTACTAAGGGAGTTATTAACTATTTGTGAGTGAGCTTTTACAATCTGACACAGGAAATATCAGCCTATAATATCAATGATACTGTAACGATATTTTAGTTTTAGCCTTCAGGTAAATTACAACATAACCATATAAATGTGAGAAGTACCATATATCATAAGTACAGATTATGACATGAAAGTGCTTTTGACATAAAGAAATCAATGGATTTCAACAATAAAATGAAATGGAAGAAATGAAACAAATGATGTTTATGGGACAAAAGCGTAATGAAAAGATCTGTTATGTTTTCAAGCAACATTTTTGCCATTCATGCATCTTTTATTCGGCTCCTTTCCATCTGAGATTCCCAACTCACTTACAGAATAAGACCATAAAATATAGGAGCAGAATTAGGCCATTTGGCCCATTGAGTCTGCTCTAGCATTTTATCGTGGCTGATCCATTTACCCTCTCAGCCCCAACTAATCAGGAACCTATCAACCTTTGCCTTAAATATACCCAATAACTTGGCCTTCACAACTGCTTGTGCAACGAATTCCACAGATTCACCACTCTCTGGTAAAATATCGTCCTCGTCATCTCCGTTCTAAATGGACGTCCCTCCATTTGGCGAACTAAAGCGGGGCAGGGTGTCAGATTTATGGATCATTGGGATCTTTTCTGGGAAAGGGATGACCTGCACAAAAGGGACAGGTTACACCTGAACCTAACGGGGGGGGGGGTCGCAACATCCTTGTGGGCAGGTTGGCTAGAGTTGTTCGGGAGGGTTTAAACTAATTTGACAAGGGGATGGGAACCGGAGTGATACTGCTGAACACTAAGTAGTTGGTTTATACTGCTGAACACTAAGTAGTTGGTCTATACTGCTGAACACCAAGTAGTTGGTTTATAAAAAGAGGCAATGTATAGTGAGACTGCTAGCAAGGAGAGACTGATGATAGAGCAAAATTGTAGTCAACAGGATGAGTTGCAATGTAAAAGGTGGACAAAATCGAAAAGGGTGAATACAGGACTGAAGGGGTATATTTGAATGTACACAGCATATGGAATAAAGTAGATGAACTCATACAGCGGGCAGCGGAGTTTGCGGGTGGCAGAGTGAGCCGGGAGCAGAGTGAAGGCTTAAGGGCTTCGGCTCAATGGGCTTAGGCGGAAACGGGCGAGGCAAGGAAGGTTTGGCATTCATTTTCTGTTGTTATTTGAGGAGAGGGGCAGTATGAGTGTGAGGGCAGTTTGTTGTTCTCGGTGTCGGATGTGGGAGGCCCTGGAGTCTCCAAGCCTCCCGGACGTCCACATCTGCGCCAAGTGCATCGAGATGCAGCTCCTAAGGGACCGCGTTACGGAACTGGAGCTGCAGCTCGATGACCTTTGTCTGGTCAGGGAGGGTGAGGAGTTGATAGACAGGAGTTATAGGCAGGTGATCACACCAGGGCCACGGGAGGCAGACCATTGGGTCACGGTTAGGAGGGGGAAGGGGAAGAGTCAGGTAATAGAGAGTATCCCGGTGGCTGTGCCCCTTAACAATAGGTACTCCTGTTTGAGTACTGTTGGGGGGGACAGCTTACCTGGGGGAAGTGACAGTGGCCGTGCCTCTGGCACAGAGTATGGCCCTGTAGCTCAGAAGGGTAGGGCAAGGAAGAGGAGGGCAGTTGTAATAGGGGACTCGATAGTAAGGGGGTCAGATAGGCGATTCTGTGGACGCAGTCCAGAGACCCGGATGGTAGTTTGCCTCCCTGGCGCCAGGGTCCGGGATATCTCTGATCATGTCCAAGATATCCTGAATTGGGAGGGTGAGGAGCCAGAGGTCGTGGTACATATAGGTACCAATGACATAGGTAGGAAAAGGGAAGAGGTCCTGAAAGGAGAATATAGGGAGCTAGGAAGGGAGCTGAGAAAAAGGACCGCAAAGGTAGTAATCTCGGGATTACTGCCTGTGCCACGCGACTGTGAGAGTAGGTGGAGGATAAATGCGTGGCTGAGGGATTGGAGCAGGAGGCAGGGATTCAAGTTTTTGGATCATTGGGACCTCTTTTGGCGCAGGCGTGACTTGTACAAAAAGGACGGGTTACACTTGAATCCCAGGGGGACCAATATCCTGGCAGGGAGATTAGCGAGGGCTACTGAGGTGACTTTAAACAAAAATGGTTGGGGGGTGGGAATCAAATTAAAGAGGCTAGGCGAGAGGAGGTTAGTTCACAACAGGGGGATGGGAACCAGTGCAGAGAGACAGAGGGGTGTAAAGTGAGGGTAGAAGCAAAAAGTAGTAAGGAGAAAAGTAAAAGTGGCAGGCCGACAAATCCAGGGCAAGCATCAAAAAGGGCCACTTTTCAACATAATTGTATAAGGGCTAAGAGAGTTGTAAAAGAGGGCCTGAAGGCTTTGTGTGTCAATGCCAGGAGCATTCGTAACAAGATGGATGAATTGAAAGTGCAGATTGTTATTAATGATTATGATATAGTTGGGATCACAGAGACATGGCTCCAGGGTGACCAAGGATGGGAGCTCAACGTTCAGGGATATTCAATATTCAGGAGGGATAGACATGAAGGAAGGGGAGGTGGGGTGGCGTCGCTGGTTAAAGAGGAGATTAACGCGATAGAAAGGAAGGACGTAAGCCGGGAAGATGTGGAATCGATATGGGTAGAGCTGCATAACACTATGAGGGCAGAAAACGCTGGTGGGAGTTGTGTACAGGCCACCTAACAGTAGTAGTGAGGTCGGGGATGGTATTAAACAGGAAATTAGAAATGTGTGCAATAAAGGAACAGCAGTTATAATGGGTGACTTCAATCTACATGTAGATTGGGTGAACCAAATTGGTAAAGGTGCTGAGGAAGAGGATTTCTTGGAATGTATGCGGGATGGTTTTTTGAACCAACATGTCGAGGAACCAACTAGAGAGCAGGCTATTCTAGACTGGGTTTTGAGCAATGAGGAAAGGTTAATTAGCAATCTTGTCGTGAGAGGCCCCTTGGGTAAGACTGACCATAATATGGTGGAATTCTTCATTAAGATGGACAATGACATAGTTAATTCAGAAACAAAGGTTCTGAACTTAAAGAGGGGTAACTTTGAAGGTATGAGACGTGAATTAGCTAAGATAGACTGGCAAATGACACTTAAGGGATTGACGGTGGATATGCAATGGCAAGCATTTAAAGATCGCATGGATGAACTACAACAATTGTTCATCCCAGTTTGGCAAAAGAATAAATCAAGGAAGGTAGTGCACCCGTGGCTGACAGGAGAAATTAGGGATCGTATCAATTCCAAAGAAGAAGCATACAAATTAGCCAGAAAAAGTGGCTCACCTGAGGACTGGGAGAAATTCAGAGTTCAGCAGAGGATGACAAAGGGCTTAATTAGGAAGGGGAAAAAAGATTATGACAGAAAACTGGCAGGGAACATAAAAACTGACTGTAAAAGCTTTTATAGATATGTAAAAAGGAAAAGACTGGTAAAGACAAATGTAGGTCCCCTGCAGGCAGAAACAGGTGAATTGATTATGGGGAGCAAGAACATGGCAGACCAATTGAATAATTACTTTGGTTCTGTCTTCACTAAGGAGGACATAAATAATCTTCCAGAAATAGTAGGGGACAGAGGGTCCAGTGAGATGGAGGAACTGAGCGAAATACATGTTAGGAGGGAAGTGGTGTTAGGTAAATTGAAGGGATTAAAGGCAGATAAATCCCCAGGGCCAGATGGTCTGCATCCCAGAGTGCTTAAGGAAGTAGCCCAAGAAATAGTGGATGCATTAGTGATAATTTTTCAAAACTCGTTAGATTCTGGACTAGTTCCTGAGGATTGGAGGGTGGCTAAGGTAACCCCACTCTTTAAAAAAGGAGGGAGAGAGAAACCGGGGAATTATAGACCGGTTAGCCTAACATCGGTGGTGGGGAAACTGCTGGAGTCAGTTATCAAAGATGTGATAACAGCACATTTGGAAAGCGGTGAAATCATCGGACAAAGTCAGCATGGATTTGTGAAAGGAAAATCATGTCTGATGAATCTCATAGAATTTTTTGAGGATCTAACTAGTAGAGTGGATAGGGGAGAACCAGTGGATGTGGTATATTTGGATTTTCAAAAGGCTTTTGACAAGGTCCCACACAGGAGATTAGTGTGCAAAGTTAAAGCACCCGGTATTGGGGGTAAGGTATTGATGTGGATAGAGAATTGGTTAGCAGACAAGAAGCAAAGAGTGGGAATAAACGGGACCTTTTCAGAATGGCAGGCAGTGACTAGTGGGGTACCGCAAGGCTCAGTGCTGGGACCCCAGTTGTTTACAATATATATTAATGACTTGGATGAGGGAATTAAATGCAGCATCTCCAAGTTTGCGGATGACAAGAAGCTGGGCGGCAGTGTTCGCTGTGAGGAGGATGCTAAGAAGATGCAGGGTGACTTGGATAGGTTGGGTGAGTGGGCAAATTCATGGCAGATGGAATTTAATGTGGATAAATGTGAAGTTATCCACTTTGGTGGCAAAATTAGGAAAACAGATTATTATCTGAATGGTGGCCGATTAGGAAAAGGGGAGGTGCAACGAGACCTGGGTGTCATTATACACCAGTCATTGAAAGTGAGAATGCAGGTACAGCAGGCGATGAAAAAGGCGAATGGTATGCTGGCATTTATAGCAAGAGGATTTGAGTACAGGAGCAGGGAGGTACTACTGCAGTTGTACAAGGCCTTGGTGAGACCACACCTGGAGTATTGTGTGCAGTTTTGGTCCCCTAATCTGAGGAAAGACATCCTTGCCATAGAGGGAGTACAAAGAAGGTTCACCAGATTGATTCCTGGGATGGCAGGACTTTCATATGAAGAAAGACTGGATGAACTAGGCTTGTACTCGTTGGAATTTAGAAGATTGAGGGGGGGATCTGATTGAAACGTATAAAATCCTAAAGGGATTGGACAGGCTAGATGCAGGAAAATTGTTCCCAATGTTGGGGAAGTCCACAGTGAGGGGTCACAGTTTGAGGATAAAGGGGAAGCCTTTTAGGACTGAGATTAGGAAAAACTTCTTCACACAGAGAGTGGTGAATCTGTGGAATTCTCTGCCACAGGAAACAGTTGAGGCCAGTTCATTGGCTATATTTAAGAGGGAGTTAGATATGGCCCTTGTGGCTAGGGGGATCAGAGGGTATGGAGGGAAGGCTGGGGCAGGGTTCTGAGTTGGATGATCAGCCATGATCATAATAAATGGCGGTGCAGGCTCGAAGGGCCGAATGGCCTACTCCTGCACCTATTTTCTATGTTTTCTATGTAACTTGCAGCACAGTTACAGATTGGCATGGATATTGTTGTGGGCATCACTGAATCGTGGCTAAAAGAAGATTATAGCTGGCAGTTTAACATCCAAGGATACACATTACATCAAAAGGACAGACAGTTAGGCAGAGGGGTGGCATGGCTCTGTTGGTTAAAAAAATGAAATCAAGTCATTAGAAAGATGTGACATGGGGTCAAAAGATGTTGAATCATTGTGGGTAGAGCTGAAGAATTGTAAGGCTAAAAGGATTCTGATGGGAGTTATATACAAAACCCCAAACAATAGTAAGGATGTGGTCTACAAACAGGAGAGAGAAAATGCATACCAAAAGGGCAATGTTAAAATAGTCATGGGGGATTTCAATATGCAGGTAGATTGGGAAAATAAGGTTGGTTCTGGATCCCAAGAGGGGGAATTTCTAGAATGCCTGCAAGATGGCTTTTCAGAGCAGCTCATGGTTGAGCCCACTAGGGGATCTGGTATTTTGGACTGGGTGTTGAGCAATGAACTGGAATTGATTAGAGAGCTGAAGGTAAGGGAACCCTTAGGGGTAGTGATATTAATATGATAGAATTCACTCTGCAATATGAGAAGGAGAAGCTAAAGCCAGATGTATCAGTATTACAGTGGGGTAAAGGGAATTACAGAGGCATGAGAGAAGATCTGAACAAAATTGACTGGAAAAGAACACTGGCAGGGATGACAGCAGAGAGCAATCGCTGGAATTTCTGGAAGCAATTTGGAAGGTGAAGGCTATATACATCTGAAAGTGAAAGAAGTATTCAAAAAGCAAACTGACACAACTGTGGCTAATGAGAGAAGTCAAAGCCAACATAAAGGCCAAAGAGAGGGCACATAATAGAGCAAAAATTTGTGGGAAGTTAGGGAATTGTAAAGCTTTTAAAAACTAACAGAAGGCAGCCAAAAATCATTAAGGAGGTAAAAATGGAATATGAAAGTAAGCTAGTCAATAATATTAAAGAGGATACCAAAAGTTTCTTCAGATATATAAAGTGTAAAAGAGGTGAGAGCAGATATCAGACCACCGGAAAATAATGCTGAAGAGGTAGTAATGGGGAACAAGGAAATGGCAGATGACCTGAATAAGTATTTTGCATCAGTCTTCACTGGGGAAGACACTAGCAGTATGCTGGAGGTTTGAGAATGTTAGGGGGCAGAAGTGTATGAAGTTGCCATTACTAGGGAGAAGGTTCTTGAGAAACTGGAAAGTCTGAAGGTAGATAAGTCACTTGGACTGACGGGTGGAGCGAAGTTATGATGGAACTAACCGGCGACTCCTCTGCTTGCATCTTTGGAAACAGCACTACTTCTGTCTTTGATATCTCTTTTGTTTCCTTTTCAAGGTTCTTTTGAAGACTCTGACCTGGAGTTACACTCTGACTTCAGTTCTTTGTAGGAATGAGACCCACTCTCAGGGCCTCACGACGAGCCGCTTTTCGATATCCCAAGGGCGCAGCCTGGAAGATTAGTGCACCTTCAAGGTGCTGGATTTTTGTGGCTCTGGAGATGGACTGATTCTAGGCCGGTGCCCCTGACTGAAGCATCCCAGGAGTGGGTTAGCTGCCGTGTGTTCTGTGTCCATGGAGCTGCACCTTGGGGCCGACTCTCTGGGCACAGAGCTCAGAAAAGATGACACAACAGACTTTTAACATCATAAATCAGCCAGTTGTTTGTTATGTCTCCCCTCTCGCTGTCAAATGAGGACACCTCTTTTTCCCTTATTAGGGAGAGAATGACAGCCTGTAGTATGTCGAATTACTGGGTGAACGAATGGTCTTTGGGGTTCTGCAAGTCTGTGTCTTTATTGATGCTTGATGCACACTTGAGTGCTCAGTGGGGGGTGGGTGCCGATGCTTTTTTGCTGGTGAGGAAGTGGGGAGTCATTGCTTTGCAGCTGCTTGTGCATGGGTCGGGGGGAGCTGGGGTGCTTTGGGGTCCTAACATTTAACTGTCATTCATTCTTTGGGATACTGCTCTACTTTTGTGGATGTTTGCGAAGAAACAGAATTTCAGGATGCATATTGTATACATTTATCTGACATTAAATGTACCTATTGAAACCTATCGAAACTATTGGACCAGATGGTATACACCCCAAGGTCCTGAAAAAGGTGGCCGAAGAGATTGTGGAGGCATTAGTGATGATCTTTCATGAATCAATTGATACTGGCATGGTTCCGGAGGAATGGAAAATTGCAAATGTCACTCTATTCTTCAAGAAGGGTGAAGAAAGGAATTTCTACGCCAGTTAGCCTGAACTCAGTGGTTGGGAACATGTTGGAGTTGATTGTTAAAGATGTGGTTTCAGGGTTCTTGGAGGCATATGATAAGACAAGCTATAGTCAGCATGGTTTCTTTAAGGGAAAATGCTGCCTGATAGATCAGTTGGAATTCTTTGAAATAAGAAGCAGGATAGACAAAGGAGAATTAGTTGATATTCTATACTTGGATTTTCAGAAGGATTTGACAAGGTGCCACACATGAGGCTACTTAACAAGTTAAGAGCCCATGGTATTAAAGTAAAGATACTATCAAGGATAAAGCAGCGGTTGATTGGCAGGAGACAAAGACTGGGAATAAAGGGAGCCTTTACTGGTCGGCTACCAGTGACTAGTGGTGTTCCACAGGGGCCTGTGTTGGGATTGCTTCCTTGTACATTATACGTCATTGAATTGGATAACAGAATTGATGCCTCTGTAGCAAAGTTTGTGGATGGTACGAACATAGGTGGACAGACAGGTAGTTTTCAGGAAGTAGACAGGCTACAGACAGACTTGGACAGATTAAAATTATGGCCAAAGAAGTGGCAGATGGAGTACCGTGTCGGGACGTGTAGGATCATGCACTTTGGTAGAAGAAGCCTATTTTTTCAATGGAGAGAAAATACAGAAAACTGAGGTGCAAAGGGACTTATTAGTCCTTGTGCACAATTCCCTAAAGGTTAATTTGCAGGTGAGTTGTTGGTGAGGAAGGCAAATGCAATGTTAGCATTCATTTCCATAGGACTAGAATATAAAGTTAAGGATATAATGTTGAGACTTTATAAAGCACTGGTGAGGCCTCACTTGGAATACTGTGAGCAGTTTTCAGCTATTTATCTAAGAAAGGATGTGCTGATATTGGTGAGGGTTCAAAGGAGGTTCATGAAAATGATTCTCGGATTGAAAGGCTTTACACATGAAGAGCATTTGATGGCCCTGGACCTGTATTCACTGGAATTTAGCAGTATGAGGGTTGACCTCATTGAAACCTATTGAATGTTGAAAGACTTCAATAGAGTGGATGTGGAGAGGATGTTTCCTATGGTGGGGAGTCTATAGATCAGAGCGCACAGCCTCAGAATAGAGGGTGTCCATTTAGAACAGAGATGAGGAAAAATTTATTTAGCCAGAGAGTGGTGAATCTGTGGAATTTGTTGCCACAGGCAGCTGTGTAGGCCAAGTCACTGGGTATATTTAAGGCAGAGGTTGATAGATTCTTGATTAGTCAGGACATGAAGAGAAATGGGGAGAAGGCAGGAGATTGGGGCTGAGAGTGAAAATGGATTAATCACGATGAAACGGTGAAGCAGACTTGATGGGTCAAATAGCCCAATTCTGCTCCTATATCTTATGGTCTCATTCTGAGGCTGTGGAGTCTAAGACCATAGGAAACTTCCTCTCCAAATCTACTCTGTGGAGGTCTTTCCACATTCCATAGGTTTCAATAGGATCCCCCCTCATTCTTCTGAATTACAGTGAGTACAGGCCCTGTGCCAGCAAATGCTCCTCATATGATAGATGATAGGTTTTGAGAAAGAGCTCGGAGATTCTGAAACTTAACTGTGAATCCAGGTGGATATTTGTTTGATTTACAGTATGCTGAATGGTATGAGTGACACAGTAGCGTTATGGTTAGTGCAACGTTATTACAGCTTGGGGTGTCAGAGTTCCGAGTTTGGAGTTCATTCCGGCATCGTTTGTAAGCAGCCTGTACATCCTCCCACCGGAATGCATGGGTTTTCTCTGGGTGCTCTGGTTCCCTCCCACAGTCCAAAAACCTATCAGTTAGTAGTTTAATTGGTCATTGTAAATTGTTCCATAATTAGGCTAGAGATAAATAAGGAATCACTGACTTGTGAAGGACCATAAGGGCCTATTCTGTACTGTATCTTAATAACAATAATAACCACTCCAAACACAACAGAAATCAATGCGAAAAACACCAGAAATATGTTGAATTAAAAGAGGAAATTGAAAGACTTAGGAACATGAACAGGGTATATACATTTTCTCATCTCAAAGGCAGTACATAATATCATGTAACGGTTAGGGTGACACAACAGTATCTATGTAAATCTTTAGAAAGCCACAACATGAAATACCACTACAATAGTCCAAAGGTTATTAGCAATTGTGAAATGAGTGTGCTTGGCTTTGCCCGCACCTCAGGTTTTATCAGCTTGAGCTGAGGAAAAATAATTTATAATAATATTAATAAAAAGAAGAAGATGAATAATCTCTCCTATCTTTGCTCTACAATCGGTCAGTAGGTTAATTTGTCATTGTAAATAGTTCTGTGATTAGGCTAAGGTTAAATCAGGGATTGCTGGGCAGTGCAGTTCAAAGGGTCGGAAGGGCCTATTCTGTGCTGTATCCCAATAATAATAATAATAATAATAATAGGGGAAGAAGAAGAATCTCTGCTTTTGTTGCTCTGATGTGAATGCACGATCACATGTTCCAATAACAGAAGCAGTTCTAATCATAATTCAGTGAATAAGGCAGGTCAGCGCCAGATCATACTGAGGATCTTCAGAACTCCAGCAACAGGTTAACCCCCATGTCAATTGTTTAAACTGAATGTAAATACAGGGAGGGGATTATGGTGGTAATTTTCTTCAAAAATGCAAGCAGTTTTGTATATCAGCAAAATCAAGTATACTTATGCTTCTTGTGTAGTTAACAATAGTTTTCATTATTATGTAAAGTGGCATGATAATGTAGGGGTTAGTGCAATCGTTTTACAGTGCCACTTATCACAGATCGTGATTTGATTCCAACCACTGTCTGTAAAGAGTTTCTATGTTCTCTCCATAACCACGAGTTTCCTCTGGGTGCTCCAGTTCCCTCTCATATTTCAAAGATCTACAGTTAGGAATAATCAGTGGTGGGCATGTAATATCGGCACTGGAAGCCTGGTAACACTTGTGAGCTGCCCCAAGCACGGTCTTCGGGCTGTGTTGGTCGCTGCTTTTCACTATAGTTTTTGAGACAAATAACTCTAATCTTTCATCTTAAATCATTTTTGATGTGTCATCCAACTTAAAAAGGCTAAATCCAACGGAGTTCATCATGGGTAAAGCTCTTCCCACCACTGAGCACATCTCTATGGAGCACTGTCGCAGGAGGCAAGCAGCATCTACCTTCAAGGACCCCCACCATCCAGGTTGTGGTGTATTTAATATTTCAGTAATATTGTAAATATGTTATTCATTAAGCATTCTTCATTCATGTAAATAATTTATTATGGTTTTATATAAAAATACGTGAATTACATACATCATCACACTACCACATGTTACGTGTGCACCTTGTTAGAAGTAAAAATTTAGTTAGACTCTTGTGTCTTCCTTTGATGTAGCATAATGCTTTGAAATTACAAAACCTAACAGCGGTGACAAGGTACTTTTAAAATGAACCGGAGACGGCTGCCAACTTGTTGAAGTGCAGCGAGACATTCGAGCTAAGAAAAAGGTCAGTGAGGAATGGTGAGTAAAAAATGTCAGCCAGCATCTGTAGAGACAGTCAAGTTAAAAACATGCAGTACAGCAGAAGTTCTTCGGAAGGGAAGACACAATTGAGTTTGAAAAAATGCAAAAAACGTTGTCTACAGGAATGGTACCGGAGGATTGGAGGGAGGTGAATGTTGTCCCCTTGTTCAAAAAAGGTAGTAGGGATAGTCCGGGTAAATTATAGACCAGTGAGCCTTACATCTGTGGTGGGAAAGCTGCTGGAAAAGATTCTTAGAGATAGGATCTATGGGCATTTAGAGAAACATGGTCTGATCAGGGACAGTCAGCATGGCTTTGTGAAGGGCAGATCGTGTCTAACAAGCCTGATAGATTTCTTAGATGAGGTGACCAGGCATATAGACGAGGGTAGTGCAGTGGATGTGACCTACATGGATTTTAGTAAGGCATTTGACAAGGTTCCACACAGTAGGCTTATTCAGAAAGTCAGAAGGCATGGGATCCAGGGAAGTTTGGCCAGGTGGATTCAGAATTGGCTTGCCTGCAGAAAGCAGAGGGTCGTGGTGGAGGGAGTACATTCGGATTGGAGGGTTGTGACTAGTGGTGTCCCACAAGGATCGGTTCTGGGACCTCTACTTTTTGTGATTTTTATTAACGACCTGGATGTGGGGGTAGAAGGGTGGGTTGGCAAGTTTGCAGACAACACAAAGGTTGGTGGTGTTGTGGATAGTGTAGAGGATTGCTGAAGATTGCAGAGAAACATTGATAGGATGCAGAAGTGGGCTGAGAAGTGGCAGATAGAGTTCAACCTGGAGAAGTGTGAGGTGGTACACTTTGGAAGGACAAACTCCAAGGCAGAGTACAAAGTAAATGGTAGGTTACTTGGTAGTGTGGAGGAGCAGAGGGATCTGGGGGTACATGCCCACAGATCCCTGAAAGTTACCTCACAGGTAGATAGGGTAGTTAAGAAAGCTTATGGGGTGTTAGCCTTCATAAGTCAAGGGATAGAGTTTGAGTCGTGAGGTAATGATGCAGCTCTATAAAACTCTGGTTAGGCCACCCATAGAGTACTGTGTCCATTTCTGGTCACCTCACTATAGGAAGGATGTGGAAGCATCGGAAAGGGTACAGAGGAGATTTACCAGGATGCTGCCTGTTTTAGAGAGTATGCATTATGATCAGAGATTAAGGGAGCTAGGGCTTTACTCTTTGGAGAGAAGAAGGATGAGAGGAGACATGATAGAGGTATACAAGATATTAAGAGGAATAGATAGAGTGGACAGCCAGCGCCTCTTCCCCAGGGCACCACTGCTCAATACAAGAGGACACGGCTTTAAAGTAAGGGGTAGGAAGTTCAAGGGGGATATTAGAGGAAGGTTTTTTACTCAGAGAGTGTTTTGTGCCTGGAATGCACTGCCCGTGTCAGTGGTGGAGGCATATACACTAGTGAAATTTAAGTTACTACTAGACAGGTATATAGAGGAATTTAAGGTGGAGGGGTTATATGGGAGGCAGGGTTTAAGGATCGGCACAACATTGTGGGCCGAAGGGCCTGCACTGTGCTGTACTATTCTATGTTCTATGTTCTATGAAAACAGAAGAATTCACAAGTTCATAAAGAGTGATTACCAGGTGATAATAATTATAAAAGACAAGCAGAAATGGCTAGCGACATTGGAAAGATTGATGTGTTTGATTGCTCAACTGGAAACTGGCTCGTGTATACTGAGCTAATTCAATGGTATTTCAAAGTAAATGAAATAGCCAATGAGAAATGAATACCAAGTTGCTAAGTGCATTGGGTTTAAAGGTGTACAGTTTGCTTCAAAATTTAACTGCTCCAACCAACCCATCAGAAATGAGCCTTGCTGATCTTGTGAAAATGATGCAGAAATATTCAGAACCAAAACTATTGTTGATTGCAGAACACTTTATGTTTCATAAGCAGAATCAAAGAGAAGGGCATTCCATTTCAGGGTATCTGGCTGAATTGAAGCAATTGCCTAAGCATTATCAGTTCAATGATGGGCTTACTGATGCACTGATAGATTATTTAGCTTGTGGAATCTTACAAGAAAGCATTCAAAAAGGCTCGTATCTGAAGCACATCTTACATTTAAAGGAACAGTTGAAGTTGCTGTATCAATGGAAGTCAGGAATGAAAGTGAGCGTGAACAAAACTGCAATGTTTAAACAGAGGTCAAACAAATGGTGTTACTTTTGTGGCAGGGACTCACATACACCAGAACAATGGAGGTTTAAAGGTGAAACTTGCAGAAAATGCAACAATGTAAGACACATACAAAGAACATGTTGAGCAGATAGAAATAAATGTACTGCCCAGGGAAGAGAACAAGATAAAAAGTCAAGTTGCAGTTTCTGTATGCTGTTGATGAAAAAGCTGATAATGATGACAGTGACACAGGACTGGATAGCAACACACACAAAATGCTGGAGGAACTCAGGCCAGGCAGCATCTATGGAAATAAGTACAGTCGCCATTTTGGGCTGAGATCCCTTCCACTTGTCTGTGACAGGACTGAGTAGCCTTGAGATTAACAATGTGAAAACTAACAAAAGACAAGCAATATGGCTTATGCTAGAAATGAACCACAAATGAATTAAAATGGAATGGACTGGTTCAGCTGTTTCAGTCATTCCACAAAATAAGTTTGAATGGCATTTCAAAGACACTAAACTGAATCCTACAAATATCCAGCTAAGAACCTATACCAGAGAGAAGGTTACTCCTGTGGGAATGACATTTGTGATAGTGAAATACAACCAACAAGCTATATTGAGTTTGTATGTGGTAAAAACAGAAGAACAAGCATTGTGGGGACATGATTGGCTGAGACAACAACTTGACTGGAGATCCATCCGTCATTTGCATGTCACATTCCCTGCAATGAAGCCAACTAAAAGTGAATTAAGAAAGGTACTGGATGATGCCATACTGTTTCCATGCCGAACGGTATGAACTGTTACCCAGCAGAGGACAAACAGTTGTTGGTGCCAACCTCTGTAACTCTGGTTGGAAAGCATATTGGACCAATGAAGGACCATGCTGCTCAGATGAATCATGAAAGTGGCAAAAGAAGTGGTTCGACTACAAGAGTTTTTGGAGGTAACGTATCAGAGAAAGCCTCTGATATGTGGATCAGGCAGTTACTTGCAGCTGGAAGAGTGTCCAAGGAGCTTCAGGAAAGTTGTAAGCATTCAATTTTTGTGAGTATAATGAACCAGAATCTACTCTGCGTGTATTAAGGTTATTGCATAAACTTCAAGTGGGAGACAAAAAGGTGCTTAGAAAAGTAGATGAAAAGATCAAAGCCCAGCTGGATGAATGGAAGGCGAAACAGAAAGGAGCCAATGGAGATATAAAAGCAGATGATTCATCAGATGATGTTGTGGTGAGGTGACCAAGAGGAGAGATGAGATTATAAAGGGAGCAGTAGAAGGATTAATAAGAGAATACTCCAGTGGACTAAATGCACTTTCCCAAGATCAGGATACACAAACTATAAGGAAAGAACGGAAGAAGAAGAAATAAAAACTACAGCACAGAAACAGGCCCTTTGGCCCTTCTTGGCTGTGCCGAACCATTTCCTGCCTAGTCCCACTGACCTGCACACGGACCATATCCCTCCATACACCTCCCATCCATGTATCTGTCCAATTTATTCTTAAATGTTAAAAAAGAACCCGCATTTACCACCTCGTCTGGCAGCTCATTCCATACTCCCACCACTCTCTGTGTGAAGAAGCCCCCAATAATGTTCCCTTTAAACTTTTCCCCCCTCACCCTTAACCCATGTCCTCTGGTTTTTTTCTCCCCTTGCCTCAGTTGAAAAAGCCTGCTTGCATTCACTCTATCTATACCCATCATAATTTTATATACCTCTATCAAATCTCCCCTCATTCTTCTACGCTCCAGGGAATAAAGTTCTAACCTATTCAACCTTTCTCTGTAACTGAGTTTCTCAAGTCCCGGCAACATCCTTGTAAACCTTCTCTGCACTCTTTCAACCTTATTAATATCCTTCCTGTAATTTGGTGACCAAAACTGCACACAATACTCCAGATTCGGCCTCACCAATGCCTTATACAACCTCATCATAACATTCCAGCTCTTATACTCAATACTTCGATTAATAAAGGCCAATGTACCAAAAGCTCTCTTTACGACCCTATCTACCTGTGACGACACTTCTAGGGAATTTTGTATCTGTATTCCCAGATCCCTCTGTTCCACTGCACTCCTCAGTGCCTTACCATTAACCCTGTATGTTCTACGTTGGTTTGTCCTTCCAACGTGCAATACCTCACACTTGCCAGTATTAAACTCCATCTGCCATTTTTCAGCCCATTTTTCCAGCTGGTCCAAGTCCCTCTGCAGGCTCTGAAAACCTTCCTCACTGTCCACTACACCTCCAATCTTTGTATCATCAGCAAACTTGCTGATCCAATTTACCACATTATCATCCAGATCATTGATATAGATGACAAATAACAATGGGCCCAGCACTGATCCCTGTGGCACACCACTAGTCACAGGCCTCCACTCAGAGAAGCAATTCTATACCACCACTCTCTGGCTTCTTCCATCGAGCCAATGTCTAATCCAATTTACCACCTCTCCATGTATACCTAGTGACTGAATTTTCCTAACTAACCTCCCATGCGGGACCCTGTCAAAGGCCTTACTGAAGTCCATGTAGACAATATCCACTGCCTTCCCTTCATCCACTTTCCTGGTAACCTCCTCGAAAAACTCCAACAGATTGGTCAAACATGACCTACCATGCACAAAGCCATGTTGACTCTCCCTAATAAGCCCCTGTCTATCCAAATGCTTGTAGATTCTGTCTCTTAGTACTCCCTCCAATAACTTACCTACTACTGACATTAAACTCACTGGTCTATAATTTCCCGGATTACTTTTCGATCCTTTTTTAAACAACGGAACAACATGAGCCACTCTCCAATCCTCCGGCACTTCACCCGTAGACAGCAACATTTTAAATATTTCTGCCAGGGCCCCCGCAATTTCAACACTAGTCTCCTTCAAGGTCCGAGGGAACACTCTGTCAGGTCCCGGGGATTTATCCACTTTAATTTTCCTCAAGACAGCAAGCACCTCCTCCTTTTCAATCTGTACAGTTTCCATGGTCTCACTACTTGATTCCCTCAATTCCATAGATTTCATGCCAGCTTCCTTAGTAAATACAGACACAAAAAACCTATTTAAGATCTCCCCCATTTCCTTTGGTTCCGCACAAAGCTGACCACTCTGATCTTCAAGAAGACCAATTTTATCCCTTACAATCCTTTTGCTCTTAATACACTTGTAAAAGCTCTTTGGATTATCCTTCACTTTGACTGCCAAGGCAACCTCATGTCTTCTTTTAGCCCTCCTGATTTCTTTCTTAAGTATTTTCTTGCACTTCTTATACTCCTCAAGCACCTGATTTACCCCCTGTTTCCTATACATTTCATACAACTCCCTCTTCTTCTTTATCAGAGTTGCAATATCCCTTGAGAACCTAGGTTCCTTATTCCTATTCAATTTGCCTTTAATCCTGACAGGAACATACAAACTCTGCACTCTCAAAATTTCCCCTTTGAAGGCTTCCCACCTATCAATCACATCTTTGCCAGGGAACAACCTGTCCCAATCCACGCCTTTTAGATCCTTTCTCATTTCTTCAAATTTGGCCTTCTTCCAGTTCAGAACCTCAACCCTAGGACCAGATCTATCCTTGTCCATAATCAAATTGAAACTAATGGTGTTATGATCACTGGAACCAAAGTGCTCCCCTACACAGACTTCTGTCACTTGCCCTAATTCAGTTCCTAACAGGAGATCCAATATTGCATCCCCTCTAGTTGGTCCCTCTATATATTGATTTAGAAAACTTTCCTCAACACATTTTACAAACTCTAAACCATCTAGACCCCTAACAGTATGGGAGTCCCAATCAATGTATGGAAAATTAAAATCCCCTACCACAACTACTTTATGTTTCCTGCAGTTGCCTGCTATCTCTCTGCAGATTTGCTCTTCCAAGTCTCGTTGACTATTGGGTGGTCTGTAATACAATCCCACTAATGTGGCCATACCTTTCCTGTTTCTCAGCTCCACCCATAAGGACTCAGTAGACAAGCCCTCTAATCTGTCCTGCCTGAGCACTACTGTAATATTTTCCCTAACAAGCAATGCTATTCCCCCACCTTTCATTCCTCTGCCTCTATGACATCTGAAACATTGGAACCCTGGAAAATTAATCTGTCAGTCCTGTCCCTCCTGTAGCCAAGTTTCACTAATTGCTACAACATCATAATTCCACGTGTCAATCCACGCCCTCAACTCATCCACCTTCCCCGCAATACTCCTAGCATTGAAATATATACACCTCAGAAGATTTTTACCACCACTCACAACCTTTCTATCAGCAGATTTGCTTAAACTTTCAACGTCATTTATTTTCACCCCAGCCACACCGTCAGCTCTGGCACTCTGGTTCCCATCCCCCTGCAAATCTAGTTTAAAGCCTCCCCAATAGCACTAACAAACCTCCCTGAAAGGATATTGGTCCCCCTGTGGTTCAAGTGTAACCCGTCTCTCTTGTACAGGTCCCACCTGCCCCAGAAGAGGTCCCAATGATCCTGAAATCTGAAACCCTGCCCCCTACACCAGTTCCTCAGCCACTTGTTCCTCCTCCAGAGCATCCTATTCCTACCCTCACTGGCACCTAGCACAGGTAGCAATCCTGAGATTACGACCCTTGAGGTCCTGCTTTTCAACTTCCTACCAAGCTCTCTATACTCACTGTCCAGGACCTCTTCACTCTTCCTTGCTATGTCATTGGTACCGATGTGCACCACGACATCTGGCTGGTCACTCTTTCACTTCAGAATGACATGCAATCAATCAGAGACATCCTTGACCCTGGCACCCGGGAGGCAACAAACCATCCTGGATTCTCTGTCACGACCACAGAACCTTCTATCTGCACCTCTAACTATCGAGTCCCCTATCACTACCGCTCTCCTCTTTTCCCCCCTCCCTTCTGCACTGCAGAGCCAGACTCAGTGCCAGAGATCCGGCTACTGCAGCTAGTCCCAGGTAAGTCATCCTCCCCAACAGTATCCAATGCGGTATACTTGTTGAGGGGGATGGCCACAGGGGAACCCTGCTCTGCCTGCCCTTTCCTCTTCCCTCGCCTGACAGTGACCCAATTTCCTGTCCTCTGCTCCTTTGGTGTAACTACCTCCCTGTAGCTATGATCTATAATCTCCTCATTCTCCCGAATGATCCGCAGGTCATCCAGCTTCTGCTCCAGTTCCCTAACGCGGTTTGTCAGGAGCTGCAGCTGGATGCACCTCTTGCAGGTGTCGTTGTCAGGGACACCGGAGGGCTCCCTGACTTCCCACATCCTGCAAGAGGAGCATTCCAACATCCTGCCTGGCATTCTCACTGCACTAAACAATCTGAACAAAAAACTTACTGGAACCTACCCTGGCCTCTGCCTGTTCTCGCCGAAGCCTGTTTGAGCCAAAGCCGTCCCACTCTGACTCAGTCCACTACAACGATGGCCGCTGTATATGGTGGTCTGCTTTTCAAACCTTGGCGTGCTACGTCACGCGCCTGCGCAGTGCAGACCCTTCTCCCCGAGCAGTGTTTAAAAAAAACTACTTTTTCTTCCCGATTTCTTCACTCCTTCTCAGCTGCTTGCTTCGACTGAAACAAGAACCGTTGAAAATTTCTCTTTTTAAACCTTGGCGCATTACATCACGCGCTTGCGCAGTGCAGACCCTTCTCCCTGAGCAGTGTTTAAAAAAAAAACGACTTTTTCTACCCGATTTCTTCACTCCTTCTCAGCTGCTTGCTTCGACTGAAAAAAAAATGTGGGTAACAGTGTCAGAATCACTACCTGAAGTCTCAGAGTCAACTCCTAAAACCATCACGGAGGAGGCCCCAGATCCTGAGATTGTTTCACAGCCATAAATCTCACCTGCCAAGCAGAGTGAACCCTCTTGTTAGGAAAGGTGTTATCCCGTAAGAGTAAGAAATTCTCCATGGTGACTAAAGCTTTAGGCCTGAATGGGACAATTAAAAAATTTACTATGCTGTGGATGTCTGTATGGTAGTTGCATTGTATAGTACACTGCAGTGGTCCCCAACCACCGGGTCGCGAGGATACGATATGATTTGGAGATATGAAACAATATGAGTCAGCTGCACCTTTCCTCATTCCCTGTCACACCCACTGTTGGAACTTGAACGCATGCAAGGTCATTACCCACGCATCATCCATGTCAGCGCGGGAAGAAGATCAACTCCTCGAGCTTGCAAATGACAGTGCGCTGAAGAGTGTATTTGACATAACTCTGCCGACATTCTGGATCACAGTTAAGGCTGAATATCCTGAGATTGCCATGAAAGCACTGAAAACGTTGCTTCCATTTCCAACATCATGTCTCTGCGAAGGGGGCTTTTCTGCAATGAATGCAACGAAAACTAAATTGCAGAATAGACTAGACATAAGGAACCCCGTTCGAGTATCGCTGTCTCCCATCACCCCTCGATAGGACCCTCTTGTTGCAGGGAAACAAGCCCAGGGCTCCCACTGATTCAACGATATTGGTGTGTTGCAATGATTTTATGTGTTCATATGAGGAAAATATGTGCTGTGTGTTTAATATTAAATTCGTTAGATAAACCCTTTAAGAAACAAAATTGAGTGTATTAGCCACTTATAAGTGACATAGAAACATAGAAACATAGAAAATAGGTGCAGGAGTAGGCCATTCGGCCCTTCGAGCCTGCACCGCCATTTATTATGATCATGGCTGATCATCCAACTCAGAACCCTGCACCAGACTTCCCTCCATACCCCCTGACCCCTGTAGCCACAAGGGCCATATCTAACTCCCTCTTAAACATAGCCAATGAACTGGCCTCAACAGTTTCCTGTGGCAGAGAATTCCACAGATTCACCACTCTCTGTGTGAAGAAGTTTTTCCTAATCTCGGTCCTAAAAGGCTTCCCCTCTATCCTCAAACTGTGACCCCTCGTTCTGGACTTCCCCAACATCGGGAACAATCTTCCTGCATCTAGCCTGTCCAATCCCTTTAGGATCTTATACGTTTCAATCAGATCTCCCCTCAATCTTCTAAGTTCCAACGAGTACAAGCCCAGTTCATCCAGTCTTTCTTCATATGAAAGTCCTGCCATCCCAGGAATCAATCTGGTGAACCTTCTTTGTACTCCCTCCATGGCAAAGATGTCTTTCCTCAGATTAGGGGACCAAAACTGCACACAATACTCCAGGTGTGGTCTCACCAAGGCCTTGTACAACTGCAGTAGTACCTCCCTGCTCCTGTACTCGAATCCTCTCGCTATAAATGCCAGCATACCATTCGCCTTTTTCACCGCCTGCTGCACCTGCATGCCCACTTTCAATGACTGGTGTATAATGACACCCAGGTCTCGTTGCACCTCCCCTTTTCCTAATCGGCCACCATTCAGATAATAATCTGTTTTCCTATTTTTGCCACCAAAGTGGATAACTTCACATTTATCCACATTAAATTGCATCTGCCATGAGTTTGCCCACTCACCCAACCTATCCAAGTCACCCTGCATCCTCTTAGCATCCTCCTCACAGCTAACACTGCCACCCAGCTTCGTGTCATCCGCAAACTTGGAGATGCTGCATTTAATTCCCTCATCCAAGTCATTAATATATATTGTAAACAACTGGGGTCCCAGCACTGAGCCTTGCGGTACCCCACTAGTCACTGCCTGCCATTCTGAAAAGGTCCCGTTTATTCCCACTCTTTGCTTCCTGTCTGCTAACCAATTCTCCACCCACACCAATACCTTACCCCCAATACCGTGTGCTTTAAGTTTCCACACTAATCTCCTGTGTGGGACCTTGTCAAAAGCCTTTTGAAAATCCAAATATACCACATCCACTGGTTCTCCCCTATCCACTCTACTAGTTAGATCCTCAAAAAATTCTATGAGATTCGTCAGACATGATTTTCCTTTCACAAATCCATGCTGACTTTGTCCGATCATTTCACCGCTTTCCAAATGTGCTGTTATCACATCTTTGATAACTGACTCCAGCAGTTTCCCCACCACCGACGTTAGGCTAACCGGTCTATAATTCCCCGGTTTCTCTCTCCCTCCTTTTTTAAAAAGTGGGGTTACATTAGCCACCCTCCAATCCTCAGGAACTAGTCCAGAATCTAACGAGTTTTGAAAAATTATCACTAATGCATCCACTATTTCTTGGGCTACTTCCTTAAGCACTCTAGGATGCAGACCATCTGGCCCTGGGGATTTATCTGCCTTCAATCCCTTCAATTTACCTAACACCACTTCCCTACTAACATGTATTTCACTCAGTTCCTCCATCTCACTGGACCCTCTGTCCCTTACTATTTCTGGAAGATTATTTATGTCCTCCCTAGTGAAGACAGAACCAAAGTAATTATTCAATTGGTCTGCCATGTCCTTGCTCCCCATAATCAATTCACCTGTTTCTGTCTGCAGGGGACCTACATTTGTCTTTACCAGTCTTTTCCTTTTTACATATCTATAAAAGCTTTTACAGTCCGTTTTTATGTTCCTCGCCAGTTTTCTCTCATAATCTTTTTTCCCCTTCCTAATTAAGCCCTTTGTCCTCCTCTGCTGAACTCTGAATTTCTCCCAGTCCTCAGGTGAGCCACTTTCTCTGGCTAATTTGTATGCTACTTCTTTGGAATTGATACTATCCCTAATTTCTCTTGTCAGCCACGGGTGCACTACCTTCCTTGATTTATTCTTTTGCCAAAGTGGGATGAACAATTGTTGTAGTTCATCCATGCAACCTTTAAATGCTTGCCATTGCATATCCACCGTCAATCCTTTAAGTGTCATTTGCCAGTCTATCTTAGCTAATTCACGTCTCATACCTTCAAAGTTACCCCTCTTTAAGTTCAGAACCTTTGTTTCTGAATTAACTATGTCACTCTCCATATTAATGAAGAATTCCACCATATTATGGTCACTCTTACCCAAGGGGCCTCTCATGACAAGATCGCTAATTAACCCTTCCTCATTGCTCAAAACCCAGTCCAGAATAGCCTGCTCTCTAGTTGGTTCCTCGACATGTTGGTTCAAAAAACCATCCCGCATACATTCCAAGAAATCCTCTTCCTCAGCACCTTTACCAATTTGGTTCACCCAGTCTACATGTAGATTGAAGTCACCCATTATAACTGCTGTAGTTGACTTAGTTGACTTATCACCTATATTCCGGTCTGGTTGTGATTAACACCTTCCCCCCCCCCACCCCGTCGGCCAGTCCGCATGAATATTGTCAATATTAAACCGGACTGTGGTGCAAAAAATTTTGGGGACCCCTGGTATACTGTGTATAGAGTTGAGATGCATTCTCTGCAGAGTTGGAGTTTATAGCTAATAGGAAGGAATGTTGTGTATTTAATATTTCAGTAATATCTGAGTAATATTAAAATTATTCTTTACTTGTTTAAATAATTAATTACAGATTATATGTAAAAATATGTGAATTGCAAATGTCATCCCACTACCAAGTGGTTCGTGTGCACCTTGCTTAAAGTGAACACAAAGTTAGACGCACATTTCGGACTCCCGTGTCTTCCTTTGAATTAGTTCAATGTTCTGAAGTTACAAATATAACACAGATCCTGCTCACTTCTCACTGCTGCCATCAGGAGGAAGGAACAAGAGCCTCAGGACCCATACCACCAAGTTTAAGAACAGTTATTACACCTCAACCATCAGGCTCTTGAACCAGAGGGGATAACTGCATTCAACTTCATTTGTACCATCAATGAACCGCTCCCACAACTAATGGACTCACTTTCAAGGATTCTTCATCTCATGTTCTCGATGTTTATTGCTCGCTTGCTTGTTTATTTGTTTGTTTGTTTATTTATTTATTAGTGATTATTATTTTTCTCTCATTTTGTATTTGCACAGTTTGTTGCCTTTTGCACTTTGGTTATTTGTCTGTCCTATTTGAGGTGGCCTTTCATTGACTCTATTGTGTTTCTTGTATTTACTGTGAATGCCTGCTAGAAAATGAATCTCAGGATTATATATAGTGACATGTACGTACTTCCATAATAAATTTACTTTGAATTTTGAAGTGTGCAACATGAAGGATGCTAGTTAGGTGGGAGGTAGTGCTGGACATTTTGTTCCAGCTGGCAAACACTCTGTATGCCTTCGTAACTGATTTAAAATGTTAATTCCTTTATGAACTGAACAGGTTCAGAGCATAATAGCATCCTAAAATAATACACTGAGAGTGAAAAAAGTTATTCAGATGCTAATCCTTAATAAGAGCTTTTTTTTTGCAGAATTTTTGGAATAGGACAGTATGATAACTCTAAAGGAAAGGCCATAAAAAGAACAGAGGAAAATAAAGCAGTAGGTTAATTTGGGTCTTTGTGCCAGCTCTGCCCTTCAATAGATTCCCACTGCTCTATGTCTTTCATCTTTTTGTCAGTGTCATTTTCCTGAACTGAACAAATACACCTTGATTCCCTTATACCAAAAATTTGTTGATTACTGAGCAACTGAGTCTGCATCGTCTCTGGGGCAGATGCA
The DNA here is from genome assembly GCF_963921235.1 of Mobula hypostoma. NCBI lineage: Eukaryota > Metazoa > Chordata > Chondrichthyes > Myliobatiformes > Myliobatidae > Mobula > Mobula hypostoma. The sequence goes on from NC_086098.1 coordinate 187,520,109, forward strand.
TTTTGAGATTATGATCCCTGGTTCTGGATATGCCTCACCAGGGACACATCATCTCCTGGAATGTCCTGTAGGAAGCTGCACATCTAGTGTGTCCACCTCTCACTCTTTTAAATTGAAGAGGATACAGGCTGCTCTGCTCATATGACAAACCCGCCATCCCAGGAATGGTGCTGGAATGTAAAGTGACACTTGCAAGCTGCCCCCAGCACACCTTCGAGCGTTGGTTGTTAACTCCAACACACATTTCACTGTATGTTTTGATGGATACACGATAAATAAACTTGAATCTTGAATAAATCAGGTGAACATCTGCTGCACTTTCTATGTTGCAAGAATGCCCTTCCTTAGCTTGGGAGACTTGAAGGGTACATAAAATTTCAGGTCTGGTCTGCTGAGTGCTCGGTATAATTAAGTCATGCTCAGGATCAGTCAGAATCAGAAACAGATTTAGTATCACTGGAATAGTATGTCATGAAATATGCTGTTTTATGGCATGAGTACATTGCAGTACATAATAATAAAAAAACTATAAATCTCTGTATCCACCTGTCTATATAGACAATACTGTGTAAAAGTCTTAGATGCGTGCATGTATACACACACACACACACACACACACACACACACACACATACATGTTGAGCCTGTGTGCCTAAGACTTCTGCGTAGGGCATGGGACATGAGGCAGAGAAGGCAAGCCAGGGCCTGGGTCCTCGATAGTAGCAATGTCCTGGGTCATGGGGTCTTTAATGATGGATGTCTCCTTTTTGAGTTGTCCTTGATACTGGGGAGGCTAATATCCATGACGGAGTTGGCTAAGTTTACAAGTTTCTGCAGCTTTTTCCGATCCTGAGCAGTGGCCCTTCCATACCAGACAGTGGTGCAGCCAGTTAGTATGCTTTCCATAATACAAACACAATCCATTTATTCTTAATATCTGTTCATCAAATAATCATTAATCAAACTTGAATCCATGACAGAATATTATCCCAAATACCATATGCTCTAACTTTGTTTAATGGTCTCTTAGTGAAGACTTACAGAAGGCCCACATCAACTAATTCATGTTAATGTATTCCACAACTTCAAAAAATTCAGAGATCTGTCAGACTTTATCTTCCTTTGATAATACACACCCTCCCCAACATCAGTGGTATCTACATGAGGCATTGGCTCAAGAAGGTAACATTTATCATCATGGACTCACACCATCCTGTCTATACCATCTTCTTGCAACTACTATTGGACAGGAAGCATAGGAGTCTGAAGTTCCACATCATCAGTACAGCCACCTCCCTGCAACTATTTGACCTGCAACCTGGATCACCTTCAGTATAGCCACACCATGAGCACTTTGATCATATTGTACCACAATATACTTTGATTTGTTTAGATCTAATTGTATTCATTTCTATAAAAATTCTGCATAATTTTTTTAAAATTATACTTTGCTCTTGTTAACGCTGCTTATCTAATGCTATGTGAAGCTGCTGCAAGTTTTCATAGCACCCTGAGCATATATTTACTTCTGCATATGACAATAAATTCAACTTTGACTTTGACTCTGCTCCATCCTTACATTATTTTCCAAGCGCTCTGTCACTGCATCTTTGATAAGTTATCGTGACTTCCAAGTTAGGACATGAACTGGGCACTCACACCTGCTTACACTTACATTTAATGTGTACTCAAATAATTGCTGGTTTCACAATGGGTACAAAGTGGCTCTGTTAATTAAGGCCATCAGCTTTCAGCCGAAACCTCTTTAATCTCTGACTGGGATCAACTAGTGTGAGGGCATGCTACCAATCTATGCAGTCAGCATCCACTCTGTGTATTTCATTTGTCTTCTGCCGCTGTTTTCCTAGCAACCATGCTCACATAAACTACATTACCAAACTGAGTTAGGGGAAATTTTTGATGCATGTATTAAAGTGGCAAGGGAGCAATACCATTTTCTATTAAAATTGTCACGTTTTTCTAGTGTTGCATCTTTCAGTTATGTGGCATTCAATATTACAGCCTGTCAAACCATGCAACCTATAGATACATCAAAGGATGTATCTCATGAAATATCTTGTTTTGTGGCACCAATACATTGCAATTCTCCGCGGATTGTCAACTTGTCGCGGTGGAGAGGCTTGTGTGGTCCTGTGATCCCGACAGCGATGCCGTCTGGAGCTATGCTCTTGGTAGGGTCACCCATGGCGGTAAGGTCGAGGGTGAGGTCCCTGACAATGAACAATCCAACCAAGACCTCAATGATGGAACAGGCGGACGAAGTTACTTTGAACTCAACGGCTGTGAAGGCGGATGAAGGCTGCAACAAATCCATCAGCTCCAATCGTTGTGGTTCCCATGCCATTGGAATCAGTTGACTTGTGAAGTATCGTGTGCTTCTTGGAGTGCAACGTTAAGTATACGTTAAACAAATTCACGCACAGGCATCTTCACTCTGTGGGCCACTTCAGAACGAAGACCGACATCCTCGACCTTGAGGGATAGCCACGACGACAACATTGCAGTACATAATTATAAAAATTATAAATTACTGTATGATCTATCTCCATCTAATCTATCTAACTATATAATTGTAGAGAGATAGTGAGAGAGAGTAGAAAGAGAGAAACTTCCGCACAGCACTGTAAATAATCCGGAGGAACACACCCAAAATGCTGGACGAACTCAGCAGGTCAGGCAGCATCTATGGAGGGGAAAAATCAGTCGATGTTTTGGCTGTCATACTTCATCAGGATTGGAGTGGAAGGGGGAAGAAGCTAGAGCAATAAGATGAGGGGAGAGGTGGAGTATAAGTTGGCAGGTGATAGGTGAGACCAAGTGAAGGAGAAGCTGGGTGATGAAGTAAGAAGCTGGGAGGTGATTAGTGGAAGAGGTAAAGGGCTAAAGAAGAAGGAATCTAATAGGTGAGTACAGTGGGCCATGGAAGAAAGGGAAGGAGGAGGGGCACCAGAGGGAGGTGATGAGTAAGTGGGGAGAAGAGAAGGGATGAGAAGGTAACTAGAATGGAAAAAGAGAGAAATAGGGCTGGTGAGAAATTACCGAAGTTGGAGAAATTAATGTTCACGCTGTCAGGTTGGAGGCCACCCATGTGGTGTTGCTCCTCCAACATGAGTTTGCCTCATCATGGCAGTTGAGGCAGCCACGTGCAGACTTACCAGAACTGGAACGGAAAATCAAATTGAAATGTGTAGCCAATGGGGGATCCTACCTTTTTTGTCAGTGAGAACCAAGGTCCTCAATCTGAGTTGGATCTCACCAATGTAGTGCAGGCCGCACCTGAATCACAATCAGGTTTAATATCACATACTTACAATATGTTGTGAAATTTGTTGTCTTGCAGCAACAGTACATTGCAATACATAATCATAAAAATCTATAAATATAATAAGTATATATACAGTAAAAAAATTACATTAAATAAGTAATGCAAAAAGAGAGGAAAAAATATAGTGGTGTTCATGGATTCATTGTCCAACAGAAATCTGATAGCGGAAGGGAAGAAGCTGTTCCTGAAATGTTGAGTGTGTGCCTTCAGGCTGCTGTATCTCCTTGATGGTAGCATTGAGAAGAGGGCATGACTTTTTGAGGCATCACCTATTGAAGGTGCCCTTGATGCTGGAGAGGCTAGTGCCCAAGATGGAGGGGCTGAGTTTACAAGTTTCTGCAGCTTTTTCTGAGCCTGTGCAATGGCCCCTCCATACCAGGCAGTGATGCAACCAGTGAGAATGCATCGCATTGTACATCTGTAGAATTTTGTGATGTCTTTGGTGAAATGCCAAGTATCCTTAAACTCCTAATGAAATACAGCTGCTGTTATGCCTTCTTTGTAATTGCATCAATATGTTTGGCCCAGGATGGACCTTCTGAGAAGTTGACACCCAGGAACTTGAAACTGCTTACTTTTTCACTGCTGATTCCTTGATGAGGACTGGTGTGTGTTCCCTTGATTTCACCTTCCTGAAGTCCACAATTAATTCCTTAGTATTACTGACATTGAGTACAAGTTTGTTGTTGCCACCCCACTCAATCAGCTGATCTACCTCAGTCCTGTATGTCTTCTCTTCATCATCTGAAATTCTGCCATCAATAGTTGTGTCATTGGCAAATTTATAAATTGTATTTGAGCTGTGCCTCGCCACACAGTTGAGGGTGTAGAGAGTGCAGAGCACATCATTGAGGTATGCCAGTGCTGACTGTCAGCAAGGATCAGATGTTGATTTTGATCTTCACAGACTATGGTCTCCCAGTGAGGAAGCCAAGGATCCAGATGAAAAGGGAGATAGAGAGGTCCAGGTTTTGGAGCTTGTTGATTTGTACCGAGGGCATGGTTGTGTTGAATGCTGAGCTGTCATCAATAAACAGCAGCCTGACGAGGGTATTGCTACTATCCAGCTGATCCAAGGCAGAGTAGAGAGCCAGTGAGATCTGGCAATAGGCAAATTACAGTGGGTCCAGGTTCTTGCTCAGATTCTAGCCGTGACCAGCCTCTTAAAGCACTTCATCACGGAAGGTGTGCATGCCACTGGGGGACAATGTGAGGCAGCTGATCCTGCTCTCGTTCGGTACTGGTATGATTGTCGCTCTTTTGAGCAGGTGGGAATCTCTGACATCAACAATGAAAGATTGAAGATTTCCTTGAACATTCCCACCATGCTGGTTGGCACTTCTTGTATAGTTCTGGATCACCAGTCTTGAATGCCACAGACCTAGCCCTCAGCAGATTATGAATCTTCTGGTTTATCCACAGCTTTTAGTTTGGGTAATGTCCTGTACGTTCTCAAAGGCACACACTCATCCACACAGAACTTGATGGAGTCGGTGACAATGCGGCATGCGTATAGTTCAATAGTTCCATTTAATATCAGAGAATGTATACAATATACAACCTGAAATTCTTGTTCTTCTCAGACATCCACAAAACAGAAGTGAGTCCTAAAGAATGAGTGACAGTAAAAAATGACCATGCCCATTTACTTCAGCAAACAGAAAATCATCAGCAGCCTCCATCCGCCAATCAAGCAATAGCAAAGACCCCAAGAGAGACTACGATTTGTAGTACAACAAAAACTAATCGTTCACCCAACAATTCGACATACCACAGGCTCGCTCTCTCCTTAATAAAGGGACAGAGCGGTAAATCCCCTTTTATAGTGAGAGGAAAGACCAGTAAAGACAAACAAATCACTAATTATGGTGTTAAATTCTGCCACATCACTTTTTTCCACCCCCCGAGTTCTCCAAATCAAGAATCGGCAACTAACTCCCTCTCACCAACGAGAGAAAGAAAGAGTGCACAATTCGCCTGAATATTATCCAGTCCACCGACTCAAAACAGTCCTGTGAACACTCTTCTTGGTCCTCACCACCGATGCTTGGGTCTTTTGACTCTGCCTGTACACTGAGAGTAGAAGTATAGCCGGGTGATCGGACTTTCCAAAGTGTGGGTGTGGGATGGCACGGAAATGGTTCATGAT